>NC_051275.1:19354411-20031078 GCF_015220745.1 Sebastes umbrosus
TGTTAGTTGTTAGAGATGATTAGGACTTTGATAAGACAAGACCCGCTGATTTGCATGAGGTGAGTGTCCAAGGCAAGGGTTGCATCAAAGGCCATGCAGCGTATTTATTTTTGCATGTGTTGTGTGAAGGTTTCTCAAATTGCAGATCAATTTAGTGATCATACGGTTATTTATGGGCAATGAAAAAATGTAGCTACTTGTTGGGGAAAATATATTGAGAGGAGGTGGATTTTTTTATTATTTTATTTTGGTTGGTTATGTCCTTAATTCAAACCCAAATGTTGGATGTGTGCTAACTTTAACGTTTATCGTGTAACCAAAGCCAAACTTAATTGTCCTAAATTTTTGATTTTCCTTTTCAAAGTGTGAATTTTGTTTTGTATTTGACAAGCCAAGAGTAATGAGCAAAATTTATCGGATGAACTTGATTCTCTGTTGTTCCAAGGACAAACTTTTTTTTGGAAATTAGATGACTCTGCCATGTTGTCTGACCTTTGTTATGTAAAAAACAAAAAGAAAAAAGACATTCCTCGAGCTTCTGTCCCTGAGTCAGGTATTACTTTTGTTTCTGAATTTGTTTTATATTAAATTTGTCTTTTGTTATTCTACTTTTTGGAGTATATTTATGTAATAAATTTATAAATGAAATGCGGATGGAGAAGACAATATGTACAAATTCTAATATTGTAATAAAATATGAATATAATTTCATTTTCTCCATCACACATTGGGTTTTGCTTTCATGTTGTGAAAATGTAAAGCAGAATTGAATGCTATGGCTTGATTTTAATAAATGAGTTTAACTTGTATAATATTTTAATCAACTATTAGATTTTCCACCATTTACACAGTGTGTGTTAGGCGACATACTGTAGTTTACTGTAAAATTAGGACTTTTGTTTATGGAGTTCTGAATTAGAGGCAGCTGCAGGTGTGGCCACGCCTCCTCAGATGACCTGCTGCTAACTAACAGCTGGAGTTAATTGCTAGTTTGTCTGTGGTGCATCAGATGTTTGGATAAATTTCTCTAGAGATCTCCCAAAATTAATCTATATTGTTAGCTATGTGTATAAGAGGCTGTTTGAGTGTTAACCTGTAAAGTAATGAGCCTTTGTTGAAGCTAAGGGCACCCTGACTGCTGATGACAGCTGATGCCATCTTGTCCATGGAGGGAGGGCTCCTGATGAAGCTACATGAACACAAGAACTGTGAGTCAGCTCTAACTTTTGTTTAATTACTGCTTCCCTGGTTTTTATACCTATTACCAAATTACACATATTTCTCATCAGGTATTAAGGAAAATGACATAAGCATAATTTCTAAGGTAGGCTTGTTTGCCAGGTAACATAGCCTTCCTTTGAAGCTGATTACAGCATCTCAGGTCATGTGGCCTCATCTTTATTAATAATGGGAGTCATGTTTTGTATGACAACAGGGTGTCTTTAAAAGTATTAAAAGTTGATAAAAACAATAGAGGCCCTTAAAAAATAAAACATTTATGATTTTTTTTCATGAAAAAAAGTTATAGTATGTACATTAATTTCATTGACAAAAAAAGTCATAGTATAGTATGTCAAAAAATTTCAGGGAAAAAAGGTAATATTATAGTATGTCAAAAAATGTCATGAAAAAAGTCATATATATGTCGGTAAATTACGTGGAAAAAAAGTTTCAGTAGTATGTCGGAAAATTTCATGGAAAAAAATTATAGTATAGTATGTCGAAAAATTCCATGAAAAAAAAAGTTATAGTATAGTATGTCGAAAAATTTAATGGAAAAAAAATTATAGTTGACTATGTCGAAACATTTCATGGAAAAAAATTATAGTATGTCGAAACATTTCATGGAAAAAAATTGTAGTATAGTATGTTGAATATTTTCCTGAAAAAAAGTCATAGTATAGTATGTCAAAAATGTTTATTAAAAAAAGTCATTGTACAGCATGTCGATTAATTTTGTGGAGAAAAAAAATCATATTATAGTATGTCGAAAATTTCATGCAAAAAAATTATAGTATAGTATGTTGAAAAATGTCATGAAAAAAGTCATAGTATAGTATATTGAAAAATTTCATTGAAAAAAAATTATAGTAATAAGTAATAGTAATTAATGTACATACTATACTATGACTTTTTTTGATATACTATACTATCATTTTTTTTCCATGAAATTTTTCGACATACTATACTGACTTTTTTTGCATGAAGATTTTTGACATACTATAGTATGACTTTTTTTTCATGACATTTTTCGATATACTATACTATGACCTTTTTCTCATGAAATTTTTCGACATACTATACTATGACTTTTCCATGAAATTTTACGACATACTATACTATAACTTTTTTTCCATTAATTTTTTCGACATACTATGCTATGATTTTTTTTGCATCAAAATTTTTGACATACTATACAATGACTTTTTTTCATGAAATTTTTCGACATACTATACTAACATAAAATATTTCATGGAAAAAATTATAGTATATGTCGAAATATTTAATGAAAAAAGTCATAGTATAGTATGTCGAAAAATGTTATGGAAAAAAAACTTTAGTAGGGTATGTCGAAAACTTTCATGAAAAAAGTCATAGTATGTACATTAATTTCATTGACAAAAAAAAGTATAGTGTGTAGAAAAATTTCATGGAAAAAAGCCATAGTATAGTGTGTCAAAAAAATAAAAAAGTCATAGTATAATATGTTGAATAAAGTCATAGTGTTGTATGTCGAAAAAATAAGTCATAGTATAGTATGTTGAAAAAAATGCTTAAAAGTTATATTATAGTATGTTGAAAAAAGTCATAATATATTATGTCGAAAAAATAAGAAAATCATTGTATAGTATGTCAAAGATGTTCATGAAAAAAGTCATATTATAATATGTCGATTAATTTCGTGGAAAAAAATTATAGTATAGTATGTCGTAAAATTTCATGAAAAAAAGTCATTGTATAGTATGTAAAAAATGTTGATGCAAAAAAAGTCATAGTATAGTATGTCGAAAAATTTCATGGAAAAAAAATGATAGTATAGTATGTCGAAAAAAGTCATGAAAAAAGTCATAGTATACAATGTACATTAATTTCATTGACAAAAAAAGTCATTGTATAGTATGTAGAAAAATGTCATGGAAAAAAAAGCCATAGTATAATATGTTAAAAAAAGTCATAGTGTTGTATGTCGAAAAAATAATTCATAATATAGTATGTTGAAAATTTTCATGAAAAAAAGTCAAAGTATAGTATGTCGAAAAGTTTCATAAAAAAAGTCATAGTATAAAATATTTCATGGAAAAAATGATATGTCGAAAACTTTCATGAAAAAAGTCATAATATAGTATGTACATTAATTTCATTGACAAAAAAAAGTATAGTGTGTAGAAAAATTTCATGGAAAAAAGTCAGTGTAGTATGTCAAAAAAAAAAGTCATAGTATAGTATGTCGAAAAAATAAAAAAGATAAAGTATAGTATGTCGGAAAAAAAAAAGTCATAGTATAATATGTTGAAAAAAGTCAGTGTAGTGTGTCGAAAAAATAATTCATATTTTGTCAAAAAAATACAAAAAAAGTCATTGTATAGTACGGTAAAAAAAAACAACAAAAAACATAGTATAGTATGTCGAAAAAAAGTCGTAGTATAGTTTGCTGAAAATTTTTTAAAGTCATAGTATAGTATTTCCAATAAATAAGTCATAGCATAGTATGTCAAAAAAATAAAGAAAGTCATAGTATAGTATGTCGAAAAAAAAGCCGTAGTTAAGTATGTCGAAAAATAGTCATCATATAGTATGTCGAAGAAAAGTCATAGTATTTATTACTTCAAAAAATAAAAGTCATAGCATGTCGAAAAGAGTTATAGTATAGTATGTTGAATAAATAAACAAAGTCATAGTATGTCAAAAAAGTCATACCATAGTGTGTCAAAAAATAGTCATATAGTATGTTCAAAAAGTCATTATACAGTATGTCGAAAAAATAGTCATATAGTATGTCGAAAAAAGTCAAAGTATAGTATGTTGAAAAAATAAAAAAAGTCACAATATAACATGTTGGAAAAAATTCATAGTATGTTGAATAAATAAAGTCACGGTATAGTATGTCGAAAAAATTTGGCATCGTATTATATGTTTAAAATAAAATAAAAAGTCATAGTATGTCGAAAAAAATTAAAAAGTCATAATAGTATGTGGAAAAAAGTCATAGTATAGTATAAAAACAATTCTTAATTGCAGCAAGAAATAACAGTCAAACAGTATTGATGCAATAGAAAATAAAAAATATGATTTGGTTAAAAACAAAAATGGCTTCAGATAGTTGTAAACATAATACAATTTATTAAGTATCTTTTTTATAAATTTTCAATTTTACATATTTTCCCCAGCTTTTTACATAATACAGTTAGATTTAAATGCAGCCCAACATTTACAGGCTATATACAACTTAAACTTTCTCCATAGGGAAAACACAAATATTGTTGCTTCTTCAGGTATCTGAATCCGTGTTCAATTTAACATTTTGTTTTGCTCCAATATGATTTCATTAGGATTTGTTCAGGATAATATGCATAAAATATGACGGTGAAAAAAGTTACCTTATTTTTGCAATTAATTAGTTAAAAACAAAATTAAGAGTCCCTGCTTTAATCATATTGCATCAGAACAAAAAACAATTATGGGGGTAAATTCCGAATGTGATATCAAGGTGGGAAAAGGTCTGTATTTGTCACCCCCTGATATACAGCACTGTACATGGTCCCAGAAAAAACAATTATCAAATTTACACTGAACAGTTAAAATGTCTCCAGATGAAACAAGCAACAGTAAATCTTAAAATAAAAAAATCAGTATTAAATGTTACACTTTACATACACGTGATACTTTAATAAAGTAATCATATTTTTCTTTTTAAAAAAAGGGGGGTGGTGAGGGGGGTGCTCGCTACTCCACATCCTTTCACAGATCAGTACATTCAGATTAAATAAGGAGAGCACAGCATGTTGCTGCTCTAGCAAGTGCTACGCTAAACTGCTGCTCATTGAGACTAATTTAAATGTTCACAGTGCTAGCTTTGGAAAAGGATAGTCTTGAAACACATCGATTGGATTTGTGTCAGCTGTTGAAACCACTTCATACCGATCCCAACCTGTTATGGATGACCCAACTTTTTTCAACTGTAACTTGTCGAAGTCCGCAAAGCACAACAGACGGCACCGCTATGGCTCCTCGCTTTCAAGATTACTAATTAACACAGTCCTGGCATGCATTCACAGCATGCAAACACACATCCTACTACCATTTGCCCTGCAAGACAGCATAGAAACACACTTTACTACATTTTATGGACCTTTTTTTTTATCTATTCACATTCATCTTCCTCGCTTCGTAGCATCTGAGTTTGTATCTCACGCGTTTTGTATTTAAGCACACGACTGTGTTGCATTTACATTTAGGGGGCATGTAGAACAGATTCTATTTGGCGAAAATATTTAATATATTAGCTGCTTTGATTTCATCCTAAAAGTTGTGCTCAGTGAACAGTCGCCAGTAAGTTTGAAGGACAAATGCTAGAGATGTAAGTAACAATTTAAGTGACCAACACTAAACCCTGACAAAACTGCATATTCTTTTACTTGAAGTGGCCGTTGTTTGAACGCTATCCATCCGCATTATACTTCACTGGAAGGTTTTCTTTCATTGTCACAGGGATGGTAGTAGTACATTGAACGCAATCAGCCAGCAGTGGGTGCTATTGCTTTACGCACCGTCACTGAGGACTGCAGCTTCTGTTCAGGAGCTGTAGTTCAGTCCGTGATTTTGCTGCAGCCCTGAAGCATGTGCCTCTGCTGGAGAGGAGGAGTTCCTCTAAATCACATTCCCAATGTGCTGGTTATGGCGGGTCTAGCAGTCTGATCCTACACTGTCACAGCCCTCGAAGCCCGATGTAGCCTCTTGTGTACATGATCTACTGTTGGTTAATCCACAGCAGTCACAGTGATAGCGGGGAGTCTAGCCACCAGCCAGTAACCTACATGTACACTGTAACACGGTGCTTACCTGGACACTGTACTGGCAGCGCAACATTTTCCTCGATGTAGCTGTAAAACTCATGTGAAAATTACTTCTGCTCCATTATCTGTAACAACGGATGACAAGTGAGGGTCTAAACATCTGCCCACCGTATAACGCCA
Source organism: Sebastes umbrosus (assembly GCF_015220745.1). Classification (NCBI taxonomy): domain Eukaryota; kingdom Metazoa; phylum Chordata; class Actinopteri; order Perciformes; family Sebastidae; genus Sebastes; species Sebastes umbrosus. The sequence goes on from NC_051275.1 coordinate 19,360,606, forward strand.
CACACACACACTCGACATGATGACCATCAACCACATCCTTAATTCAGGATCAAGAATCCAGGACACTGTGGTGGACTTGTATTGAAAGAGGTTTTTCTGTAGGAATGTTCCCGGCTTTATATATCAGCTGTAATGCTTCTGAATGATAGTGGAACTCTGTGGATCAGCGAGGTGTCAAGCAACTCTCCCATGCCCTCACTTGTCGGCGGCCCGGTCTGAGGCCTGTGGTTGTCCCCTATGGAGGGGCGTCTCTGTCTCCCAGCCTGGTGGTCCTGTTGGCAGCGTTCAGGCCAACTTCAGAGTGCTGATGGGGAAGGAGGGCATGGTCACCATTGTCACAGGGTTGAGCACTGTCTGACCCACCAGCTGCGGGTGGTGGGCCACCATTTGGGCGCTCACTGCTGTCTGCTTGCCAACGATGGTGGCATTCGGTTGGCCGGTCGCAGTGCCGTTCATGCGAGGGTGAGCGTGGTTCAGGGTGTGGGTGATGTGACCGACCACAGCCGACTGTGTGACCGCCACCGGTTGGGGATAGAGGCCGGGGAGATGCTGGCTCAGGTGAGCCACCGGGTGAACGGTGATGTGACCGATGGGTTGGTGGCCGGGGGCTAACTGGACAGTGCCGGTGGCGGTGGAGGGAGCCAGGTGGGCAATATGCTTGGGACCCCCTCCCTGGATGACGTGGTTGACAGCCTGGATGACTGAGGGATGGGACACTGAAGCGTGGGCAATAACTGTGGGGTGTAGGCTGGGCGCGGTCACCATCTGCGTCTGGGTGGGGATCAAGGTCTGACTATGGCAGATGGGAGTGCTGGATGTCGCGAGTGCAGGTGGGGCTGCAGGCCTGGACACAGGAGTCATTGTCAGCGGCTGGAGCTGAGGCTGTTGCAGAGGGACTTTGTGCTGTACAGAGATGTGTTGGGTGATGAAGGAGGTAGTGGTGGGTGTCAGGATCGGGGTCTGAGTGGGCGTTGCAGTCTTGTGCAGCTCAGGTTTCATGGTTTGAGGCACGGTGGGTAAGGCAGTCTGTGCTCTCAGCGCAGGCTCATCTTCCAGGTCATCATCCATAACGTCTTCACCTTCTGCAACACCAACAGATGAAATAATTAACTCAGTATTATCAGATGCAATGTCATTTTTGCAGTATTTCATTTTAATGAAATCCACACAATAAAGGAGGTTAAAGAAACTGTTAAAGATTCACATTACTTTAAATATATTCTTAATGTTTATAAAGGGGCATCTCTGTAGTAGGGTTTCCGCCAGAAAAGTTGTTAAGACGGGCGGCGTCTGGCACTGGTCCACCTTTACAGCTCACCTTAAGCGAGCCTGTATACACACAATGCACTGCTACGCTTACAGCTATAACTTCATACCTGCTGTCAGTCCGTCACACGCTACCTCGCTCTCCCTCTGTCTCTCTCAGCTGTACACACAGACACTCGCTAACGTTAAGCCCACACCCTACGCACGGAGTTATTCCTTAAAGGAGTATTCTACTTGTATAACACATTTTAAAAACATCTTAAAAGTACATAATTCCCCGATGCTTAGGCCTGGGTTACAATACACTGGCGGAAACCCTGGTCTAGGCCGGCAGTAATCCGACCCTGCCTGTCAGTGTACCTGAGGCAGTTGAGGTGGAGGCCTGGTCCTCCTCTGGCTGTACTGTCTGTCGGAGGACGCGATCGATCTCAATCACATCCATCCACTGGCTCAGCTCGTTCTTTAGCTCTGTTAATCGCTGCTGTGTGGCTATCTTCTCTCTGGCCAGTCGCTCCATGTCGTGCTCGTACTCCTTCTCTTTTCTCTTCAACGTCTGAAAGGAGAAAGCACAAGATGGTAAAACTCTTAAATCATTAGGTTGTAAAATCATCAAGTGGGTGACTCCATGATGGTGTGAGCTGCCACCAGTAAAGGTACAACTTGTTTCTTTGACTTTTCACGACATACTATACGATGACGTTTTTGTGACATACTATATGATTTATGACTTTTTCAACATACTATACTATGACTTTTTTAGACTTACTTTTTTTCCAGCATACTATGACTAATAGCTGGTATTCGATGACTGACTTTTTGACAACTTTTTCCAACATACTATTTTATAACTATTTTTCGACAGTTTGTATGACATTTCTATGGCATACTATGACTTTTTCTGACATTTGCTATACTGTGACTTTATTACTTTTTTCGACATACTATACTATGACTTTTATGCATATTTGACATAATATACTCTGACTTTTTCATGAATATTTTCAGCATACTATACTATTATTTTATGACTGTTTTCGACTTTTTATGACTGTTTTCGACATACTATACTTTGACTTTTCAACATGCTACACGACTCATGACTTTTCGACATACTATGCTATGACTTGTGATTTTTTTTGACATACTCTGACTATTTTATGACTTTTTAGACTTACTATACTGAGACTTTTTTCGACATACTATACTATGACTTTTTCATTAATATTTTCGACATACTATTATTTTTTTTTGAGTTTTTCGGCATGCTAAATTAAGACATGACTTTTTTCAACCTACACTACTATGACTTTTCGACATACTATACTATGACTTTTTTAATGATTTTTTTGTGACATTCATGACATACTATTATTACAGTTTTTGTCACATACCATACTGACTCTTGACATTTTGACAACATACTGTACCATGACTTTTTTAATGACATACTATGCTAGGACTTTTTTTCAACATTTTATACTATAACTTTTTGACATACTATTACTTTTTATGACATTTCTATGGCATACTACGATTTTGACATTTTTCATATACTATTACCCTTTTTTATGACCTTTGACATACTATATACAATGACTCTTTTTATAGTTTTTTTTATAACACTATACCAGGACTTTTTAATGACACTGACATTTGACATTTTTACGACAAAACTATACTCTGGCTTTTTTATTACATTTTTATGTATGTTTTTGTTCATATGGACGTTCCAAATAAAAGAAGAAAATAAAGTAAATATAAAGTACGGTATGGTTATTTTTAACCAGGGTCTGAAATTCAAACCTGCCAAATGCAGGTAGATTTTCTGTTTGGTTAATAAATCAGTCACACTGGCGGGTAAACGTTTGTACTAAAATAGTAATGTAATAAATTACTATGCTTGGTTACACAGAGAGTCTCTACCGCATTTTGGTGTCATTCACAGGCGCACTGCTTCTGTCCTCTGCTCTCTGTGTCGGAGTTTGATACACACAGGCACCGTGTGATTATGTTTTGCATTACAGATTAGCAATGCAAAACATAATCAACTAGAATTGCCACGTGACGGTTGTATGCCTCCACCAACAAGTCTAGTTGCAGTTTAAATCCATGTCTGTCCAAAAAGTCATCACTACTTCACTTTATCCTGTTAGCCATGTGTGTGAAATTTTCATAATTAGCATGTGAGTTCTTGAGTTTTGGCCAAAAAAGTGTTTTGTGAGGTCACAGTGACTTTGACCTTGGACCACCAAAATCTAATCATTTCATCCTTGAGTCCAAGTAAACGTTTGTGCCAAATTTGAAAATATTCCCTCCAGGCATTCCTGAGATATTGCGTTCACAAGAATGGGTCGGACGATACGTGCAGACAACCAGAATACATAATGCCTCCGGCCACGGCTGTCACCAGCGTGGAGGCATGTGTCTACTGCGCAAAAACAAAGCACATCAAACCAATAAACCTCAATAGAAAACCAGAATTAACAACTGATTAATAAGGAATAGGTCCAAGAAATGATTTTTAAAAAACTGCGACCAGAGCCTGTGTGCAGTGAGCAAAATAACAGAGCTACAGAAGCACAAGGGCAGGAGGAGGTGGAGGGGGGAAAAAGGAGGGAAGGAGTGAAGAGTATGGGAAGTAGGAGGTGCTTCCAGGCAGTGGCTCTCTGTGACCCAATTTCCCTTAACCCATCAGCTGACACAAGGCAAAACAAGGCCACACAAACTGAGCTGGACTTCTCTGTACACGGCAACAGGAGGAGGAGTTGGAGGAGGAAATGTATGTAAACTATAACCAACTTCACAAACTGTTTAAGAATAACACAAATGTACAAAGAAATGTTCAGCAACAACCTAAACTAATTCACAACTTACTCCCAAATAAATAACTACTGGCTAAGGTAATACAGACAGGAGGATAGAGTTACGCTGTTTAGTAGTAGTATTTACGCGGATTAGTATTATGAAATTGAACACTTCATATAATTTACTACTTGTCAAGCTCAGCTCCGTCAAAGTATCCGACACAGACTCTAGCCTCGGTGGGAGAGACACTGTGCGAAATCTGTTACCAGTAACCTGATGACTCAGGATCATAAAGCCATTTCCTCAAAGGGTGGACTTCCTGTTAGTGTTCATGCCACCGTGTATCTGTGTGTGTGGAGGTATAGTACATGTACAAGTCATCTTGTGCCAGATTTAGGCTGTACAGATTGTAAAGCCCCTTGAGGCAAATTTGTGATATTGGGCTATACAAAACTGGCATCTATATGTACGTGTTGTGTTTGGCTAATTTTAGCTCTATGTAGAAAGCTTTCTATCAGCATGGTCTGTGCGTGTGCATCTACAGTACAATATACAGTGTGTACATAAATAGCAAAGAGGGACAAAAGTCTGGCCTTGTGTAATTCAGCACCTGTCTCTAGTCCTTATCCTGGATTAGAAATGCACGGGCCAAGCGGTCTGTGCTTGGACTGCATCCCACTGGAGGAGTTTTCAGTCACTCGAACACACAAATACAAAGTCAGAGGAAGTCCTGTTCACAAATTTGTTTGGCAGAAGATCGCCATGACAAGAACATAATTAAGCCCAATCAAATCCACATAAATTAGCCATTTAATGTGAAGAATTCTCCTTTACATTATAGGCCAATACACTGAGAAAACCAACTATGTGTAATTGTGACTCTTTCTAAATTACCTCAAACCTTGTGTGCAATTTTTGTTACTTATCTGCCTACACATACACTGATATATCTCTAATAAACTAACTAACCTGGAAGACTTATGAGTTTAGCTCTGTTTTAAATGCTGGTTTCAAAGTATGAACAAACACTAAATTAGAATCAAAATTGTCTTTGTTCAGTTCTGTTAAAGACAAACGAGGAGGAAACGCTGCTGTCTGCTTTGCATCTCATTACTTGTGAAAGTGCTCGAGTGCTTCTAGAAAGCCACAAGAATTCAAGTATTGCGTCGTTACTCAGTCGCACACACACACACACACACACACACACACACACTGGTATTCAAACAAGAAAGTTATTGTATTTCAATTGCAGCATAACTCAAGACCAGCCATCAACAGCCACTCTCCGTCAAGAAGAGCTGATGATATCGGTACTTCAGTCTGAACCCGTTAACAGTATCCTCCGTCTCAACACATCATGTACTGAAATGCCCCCATCTTTGGTTGTCATGGAAACAGATGAAAACCTCATAGGTTTCCTCGGAAACCTAAAAGACCATGCACACCTTCATGTGCCAAAGGTGGTTTTTAAGATTTCTTTTACACCTGGGTGTAATAATGAAAACGATTACTCGCACGCATGGAGAACAGATTTTCTCACACACAGCATCTGTATAAAAAAAAAGTTGTCAGCGGGGGAGAATGAAATGGTATGAAGAGCGTACAAAATATGTGACACGTGGACCGAGGGCTGGCCGCCTCCCTTTTACACTCATGTATAAGCAGGCAGCTCTATGAGAGCAGCACCACAACTGTGCATGCCACAAACTATGACTCATGGAGAGAAACGCTCCACAAACACCGAGACCCACTGAACTCTCCCCGTTACAGTGCTGATGGGAGACAGAGCAGACACTGTGTTTGTCTCTTGAGAAACAGCAAGTCTGAGATTAACAATGTAAACCTGAACATCAAGTCTGTCACAGATGGATCATCACCCTGTTTACCGTGTCACCAGGTTGGCAGGACACAATGTGCTGAGTATCTTTTGTCTCTTTGCACATGAGCCTCTGAACCTCCTCCTTCAAGAGAGACAAAGACCCACCGCGGCCTTGTTTGCATGTGAAAATCTAGACCAGTACAGCGATAGGCTGCATTATGTGTGTGGAAGGTAAACACTGCTCAAGCGCTGTCACAAGCAATGCGAGTGCTGAGCACATGGCCCCACAGAGAACGGGAGAGGGAGGGTGGCAGATAGCGGGGGATTGAAAGAGAGCAATACAAGCTGTACTCACTGACTCACTTTTGCAGCAGACGGCACAAGGCTGGGTTCTCTTAAAGGGCCAGGAGCACAGGAGGCCACGTTGCAGACATGCTGCACAGCCTGGATGACTGATCAGGCTTCTGCACACAGAGGTCTTGTGACAGAGTGGTAACCATAAACCCTTGTCTCACTATGCCTTCAAGCTGCAACCGAGAACCTCACATGGTGTCCGACTTCAACAATACAAGGCTTGTCTATGGAAATAAAATGCTACTTTTGCACACCGCTCCTCGTGTGCAAGCTTGTGCTGGTCATAACTGACCTATTTACCTCATCGTGGCTAAGGACTGGCCGACACTCTCCGGTGCAGTCAAAGAGTACTGTGAGACAACAACAATTGTGCACTTCATTTATATATTACTGTGGTCTGGTACATAACTGTTCTTATCACATAAAACAAACTGGGCAGGAGACAACCCTGCTGGTAAAGATATTTTTCCTCTTAGCCCAGAAAGTCATCATTTCCCTAGAGATACATACATGCTTATGTGCCACAGCAAATGTAACAGTTGTTGAATTTGACTGCAGTCTTCTTGACTCAAAACTAAAGGCTGTCAATCGATTAAAATATGTAATTGCGATTAATCGCATGATTGTCCGTGATTAATCGCAAATTAATCACACATTTTTATCTGTTCAAAATGTACCTTAAAGAGAGATTTTCAAGTATTTAATACTCTTATTAACATGGGAGTGGTCAAATATGCTTGCTTTATGCAAATATATGTTTACATGTATTATTGGAAATCAATTAACACAAAACAATGACAAATATTGTCCAGAATTCCTCACAGGTACTGCATTTTGGATAAAAAAATATGCTCAAATCATAACATGGTAAACTCAAACCCAACAGGCAACAACAGCTGTCAGTGTGTCAGGGTGCTGACTTGACTATGACTTGCCCCAAACTGCATGTGGTTATCATAAAGTGGGCATGTCTGTAAAGGGGAGACTCGTGGGTACCCATAGAACACATTTTCATTCACATATCTTGAGGTCAGAGGTCAAGGGAGGGACCCCTTTGAATATGGCCATGCCAGTTTACCAAGTTCGGAGCGTTTTTAACCTTTGGTACCAATAGATTCATTGGGTTTTCTAGTTTCATATGATACTCTAACTCTAGCTTTAAAACTGATTGATTGCGTTAATGTGTTAAAGAAATTAGTGGCGTTAAAACGTTTATTGCGTTAACTTTGACAGCCCTACTCAAAACCATAAAAGAAGGAACTGAGTGTCACAGAGACTTTCACAAAGACTAAGCTGAGACCATAAAAAACCTTGAAATATTAAAGAGTAGTGACCTTGACTGCCATGGATTGATTATTTTTAATGTTTAAGGCTGAATGAATAATAAATGTCAAAGCAGTGCTTTGTTCTAAGGCAAGGCTTCTAAGGAAATATGCCATTATGTGCACAATCAAATGTAATTTACTTACAATGCTACAAATATTAAAACACATATCCACCTTCCTCCAACTCTTTACTCAGATTTTCCCCACCAGATGGCACAACACGTTTCATTCCGGGATGAGCAGTGGAGGAACAAGTTCAGTCAGCGATGAGGGGGAAACGAAGCGCGAGCAGAGTAAACTGAGCCTTGTGTTTACCGCTCCATGTTCCCTCCCTGCTGCTGGCAGCTAAGCCTGGTGGTACGGCGGCGAGTCCTGCCTGTTGCAGAGCTGGGAGGGGGCCCAGCACGGGGGGTGACGTCACGCAGCTCGGGCTAGCCATGTGCTTGCTGTTCATGTGGCCTTAAAAGCTCAGAGAGGCAGGATGGAGGGAGGAAGGGAGGGGGAGTCGAAAGGAGGAGCTCTAATGCATCAAAGCTTATTTTACAGCCTCGGCTTTTGCAGCACCACTACAGGCTCAGGGGAAAGCCTTTAGGAACAAGATGTAAAAACCAAAACCCCCATGTACGGCTCTGTTAATATCAAAACACAACCAAAAGCAAAATCTAGCTGCATGATAGCGTTCTGGTCAGTCAGTTGCTGAGTCATTTGGACTTGGAATGAGGAAGTGAAACTTGAACTACGCAGCTATTGGACAAGCCAGTGAGTTTCTGTAGACAAGTGATAAAACTACTACAACTGCATTTATTTTCCATGTTGACCCCTTAAGATAACAGGCAAGATAAATCAAATGAAATGCGATGCTGAGGCTAAAGCCTCATCTGAGCTCCGTGTTATTGTGTGCAGGCTGCTTCTCTGCTGCCAGCCCAGAGGAAGGCAAAGACAGGGGCGGGGAGGGAGGTGTATGGAGGCAGGACACGCGTTTGTACCACCTATGTCAAGAGGAGTGTGTGCACGTGTTTTGTTTTGGCTTCCCGTCACCTTAAGTTCCCTTTTTTTTTTACTACACCCCTCCTAAACAAAACAACACCAGCCAGGCCAATGAAATAAGCCACCTTGCCAAAGAGGTGAGCACGAGTAAACTTACAAAAGCAGCTAAACTGTTCTGACCTACAAGAGATAAACCGTTACAGCACCGGGTCATTCATATATAAACGGGAAGCTACATGTTAAAAAAGACCCGTCACTGCTAAGAATTGGAAAGCTCTAGTGACACCGTTTATGAGTTCATCAAAAAATGTTTAAATGGGATACGTTAACAAGTGTGTCGGGCTCGTCATGATGAGGTTGCAACATTTTTGCAGGAAGTGGGATCTTTCTTTCTTGCCTTAAACATATCCCTTGTCCAGCTCAGCTGTTGATAGGAGGAAAAGAGAGGCAGGTCAGTCTGCCAGTCGAACACAACACTCTTAACACGGTGTTGCTTAATCACACAGAGAGGGGGGGCAGAGGGAGGGAGACTGGGTGACGAGCTCTGCACCCACGCTGTCCTACTTTCTCTCAGTATCCACGCGCAGAAAGGAATTACCAGACTGCTGCTTCTGAGAGCATCAAATCTGCAGCACACTGTCTTCTGCAAAATTTACATTAGTAAACCTGCACCACAGTTATATAATGAGAAGACATATGAACACTACAGGGGTGGTTCTTTCATAGGAGGTCTTAAAAGCTTGTAGCCAAGAAGGGCTATCAATGTGCACACCAAATGTTACTGCTGAGTATAATCAAATAAGTACCCAAGTATTCTGTACGCCTAACATCAAACCGCATTCGTCACTAGACAAATGCAAATACAACTAGAGACCATCACACCAGCCACGAAGCCAAATCAGGCCAGGGGGCATAAAGTACTCCCTACATCTGGCGCCCTTGCTTGGACCACACCCATCTTCAAACTCGGCCTTCGTTTTGATCTCAACTACACACCTGTAAAGTTTCATATCTGCATCTTGCACGGTTGTGATGCTATCGCGGTGACAAAATCTGTCCACAGACAGAAATATAAACACCTGGCACTGTACTCAAAACCACTTCTATGGTAGTTCCCGCTACAGTAGGTGTCTCAAGGACCACATTTTGCCATGATGACACATGTGTCATCGCGGCGGGTAATAAAAACGGTTCTACTAGCTTACATGCATAAGCACTGTGCACCTGGACCATGTAATTACAACAATTACAACACAAACACATAAAAACGTGACCATTCTTTAATTATAACACCTGATGCCAACGTGGGCCCACGGGTGAAATACCGTAGTGTCTCAGATTTAAAACTGCCACCCTACAGTTTTGATCTATAGCAGAAGAAGAAAAATGACCCAAAGTAAACACTATGACACGCAAAGAGTTAAACTAGCCCAGCGGTGGACCTTTGCACCAGCTGTTTACAACCAGGATGCTCTCCCAAAGAGAGACTGACGCATACACAGGATGAACCATTTGCAGACATATTCTTAATATTAAACACAGAGGTGCTTGAAAATGGTTCGAATGAGGAAACGGTAGAGATTCCTCAGTCAAGAAGGATCTAACCACAGAAAAACAAAAGGCAGGAAATGCAGGAAAAAGAAGAATAAGACTGAAATCACTATGAGTGAGAGGTATGAATCGACGTTGTGGCAGAAAGGAGGTTTTCAACAGGCCTCAAAATTCTTTGGTCAGACTATTAATAGTAAATGTCCATTTAGGACAGACAAAGACTACCCATACATAAGTCGACCCATCATCCACTTATGTTGTACTTTGTGTCCTTTCAAATCAATTTAATCCCTGAAAAAAACACTGCAACTTTTTCCCTCCTACAACAAAGGATGTTTTTGAGAGAAGCAGAACAACATAATGGAAATAATCACGGTCTGGTAGAATGAAATACATTTGTACATCACTATGTCTTCAAATTCAGAGCCGATTATGCAAGCCCTTATAATTACAGTTGTGATCGTGGTTACACTACAAAAGGTGTAGGAATGTCACGAGAACCGATACTTCAGTACCAAGTCGATGCCAAATTTCTGAAAACATGACGGTACTCGTTTTTCTAGATACCGTCAGGGCTCGAGACTAACGACATCCTGTTGTCCCGGGGACGACAGAAAATGTGTTTGGGACGCAGTAAACTCACTATCGACGCCTTCAGGGGATGCACCCTATTTTTTCTCTGATAATGCTACTTATGAAACCGGCAGGACGAGAGCTAGTTAACATTAGCTGTTAACAGCACAATCCTGCACGGAGCCAACAGCTAACGTACGGAGGTGCCATTAAGTTACATTATGATGCGTTCAGGCTTTATGCAGTAAAAATGAATATTGGGTGAAGGTAAATTCTAATGTTATGATGTGTTCAAATGTAGTTTTTGGAGAGAAACTTCAATCAATACAATTGTTTGAAGGAGATGTTTTCACAGCAATATAAAATAGATATTAGAGTGAATTATGACCTGTTTAACTTCCTAACAAAAACCTGTATGCAAACGGTAATAAAGGAGTGTATGTTGAGGTACATGGGATTTATTGTTTTACTTTTTTGTTTTTACTGTGGTATCGAACAATTATCATGGAATTTCACTAGTATTGGTATTTATATAAAGGTCCGGCATAGTATAGTAGTTTAGCTATAGGTCTTTGCCTAACATACAACGAACACTTTGTATTAGCAAACTAGACTCGTCTTACCTGAATGTATCTCAGCGCACTTCTCAGCACACTCAGATTGGAGGTCTTCTTCTCGTCGATGTTGGGGATGTTCTTTTTCAGCGTCTCAAAGCACTCCTTCAAGTGTGCTCGTCTGACAGACACAAAACACAGAGAGGGGATTTGAGACAGCAGGAATGGCGGAGCCACACTTGGCTTTATTTTAGCAACAGATGATTACCACAACAACATGTTCATTATGTGTTCTTAACTAAAAAAAAGATAAAGCTTAGCATTAAAATTAAAACAGCTACAAATAAACAAAGACACCAGTCAGTTTCAGAGAAAACACACTATGTCACTAGTACACTATTATTCAAAAGTTAACATTACAAATAACCTCAGATTGCGCTCTCTTTAAGGAAGCCCTATGGTAGACAGGTTGAACCCACCTGTTTTTCTCAAGCTTGTTATGCACTTCTCTTGTGCCTGCCCTGTAAGAGCACAGATGAGAGCACAGTAAGAATTTGGTGTTTAAAAGGGCAATGTGACAAGAGTAATCTAAATCAACCAAAGAAGAGTTTTCTTGTTTTGTTGCTAGCAGATAGTTTAGTGACAATATTCTGTCTTTTAGAGGTGAAATATCAATAATGTAACAGCTTCACAAATGCTAGATTTTGCTTGTTTTTCTCCATTTCAAATCATTACGAGACAAATGCTTTGAGTGGTTTTAGGAGGCTACTTTACATACTCTTTACATTTTATAGATTGATATATTGATTGACAAAAATTAACAGATCAATAAAAACAATACTCAGTTGTAGTCCTATTTAACTTATAATGTAAACAAGTTAATAGACGTACCCTCCAGGCCTCTTCTTGTCTAGCTGGCGGTCATCAGGAGGACTCCCCCGGCTGATGGGGCCGTTCTGTAGGGGACCCTGCTGGACCACAGGGCCCGACTGAGGGAGTAAGGCGAGTTGCTGGGGGGGCGAGACGATGGAACCAGGGTAGCGTTGAGCCAGCTGCTGGTGTATCTGCTGCTGTACTTTAGCATTGCTAGTTTGGCCGATGAGCTGCGGGTGGTGATGGTGGTGGTTCTGTATCAGCTGTTTGTGGTTGGCGGTCAGCACAGAGGTCGGGTGGTCGGGTTTGGGTTGTGGAGAGCGTGGCAGAGTGGCGGCAGGCGGCGGAGCAGCTGGAGGGGAGAGCGTGGCGACAGGCAGGATGGGCGAGCCTGTAGGGTTCGGGGTGACCACTGGGATGGGGATGACGGTGATGGGCATGGGGGGGGGGAGGCAGAGAGGGCGGGATGGGCACCGGGCGGCACTCAGGGCGCAGCTCCGCCGCTTTAGAAACATTGTTGATGTGGATTGTTGAGTTATAGTTCACATCAGAGTGCCTCTGCTCTGCCAACTGATCCAGACGCTGCTTTTCCTTTAGTTCATCCTCTGTGGAAGAAACAAGGCAGGTTAACACAACAACTACTACAGTGTCCTCCTATACACACACTTCAGATACTATAAAATCACAGTACTGCACCACAAAATGTTTATTAGTTTTGTTAAATTACAGGGAAACAATCAATAATAGAACCGTGACCTTGATTAAGATAGTCGGGAAAGAACGCAGGAGGAAATAAGACGGGCCTATTTTCAGTCGCGACTGACGCATAATGAATAGAAATATGATTACAATCTTCTGTTCTATTTGCCTAGCAGTTAGGAGTTTAAAGTTCAGCAACATTATAGCTCTGCTTTCACAAACCTTTCACTAAGGCTTGCCTCAACTATGACCGAAAAATACAGCTGCAAATTAGATATTATTATGTAAAGCAGATACATACGTGCATATTTATTGTTTTTTGCTCATTTTGAAAATATTTGTAAGGACAGTGATGCAGCTTTCTGAACATCTAACCATTTAAAAAAATCATGTGAAAGAGGACGGAGACATTTCCAGCTCTAAATCACTCTGATGAACAATTTAATGGCATCATATTTAACAGTGCAGTGTGTCACCATCTGCTGTTTATGTATGTCATGTTACACTGAAAAATCTTCTCTTTAAAGTGAATGAAAGTAGAAAAGAACAAGATGTTCTGGTTACGGTGCTAGCCAGCTTTCATAACATGTTGAATGCCCTGTTATGAGAGACTGATCATTTAGTATTGTGGTGCCGGCACACACCAGTCCGGCTGAGGAGTGCCTTTTTCTGAGAGAAAATTTATGAAGCACTTAGAAAAAAGAGGATTTTCTATAGACATTATATAACTGCAGCACATAGAGAAACACTGGCCTACTTTTCTCAGAGTGACCTGCTCTACAGTAGCAGAGAGGGAGGAGGAGGGGGAGGACTCTGCTCTCCCAATGCAGCATGGCAGGAGGAGCTGGGAGAGGGAGGAAGCAGGAGCTCTCACTCTGAGCTGAATATTACAAATATCTACAGAATGAGAAAAGCTGCAGAACTGCAGGCCTTTTCAGAATCTGTGAAATTGCTCGCTAAAGTAATAGCATTTTGGCTTTCACACATATGTCTCCTTAACGGAAAATTTCTATATCAACTGTTTAAAGTATAAGTATCTGGTCATTAGCGTAAGAGGGACATCAGAAAAAAAATCAAATCTGTAGCTACAAAAAGATCTTCATGGTCCAGGTTTAGTATTTACAGCTTCACTTTCTAATAATTGGTTCACAAGCTTCACATTAGAGGCGGGAACACGTCATAGAAATGTTACTAATGCCCTAAAAGTAGGGCGATTGACAGAGCAACTTAGGACATGTAAAATTGGCAGTGTTTGCCGATTACAGTCCATGTGTGAAAGGGGCTTAATGGTTGTGGAAGCTCTGTTCTACATGTGCTGTTAACACAGCAGGACGGTTGATGGATACGTAACACTGGCACAGCTCTCTCAGCTTCCTTTTAGTCAATTTCTCATGACCACGCCTCCTTTTGGGGGAAAACAATCCCGTGTCACTCGTAGACGGCAACAGAGTAAACAGAACAAGTTGAAACATGTCTCCAAACTTCTACTTAAAACAAACCAGTAATAGTAATAACGCTATGCCGAAGAGTTGCTCTGTAGTTGGTTGTACCAACAGTAAATCCAAAAATGCTGATCTCCGATTTGATCCCCTGCCATGTCCTAAAAAATATATAATAGAGGGGCTTTATGGCACCAGGCTATAGACCAGCAGTATCGCCAAGGCTGCGCTCCCTTTTGGGGGGGAAAAACTCGTTGTCACAGTAGAGAAAATGGAAAATGACAAAAAGCTGTTGTGTAGTGGGTTAACCAAGGCTTTCACACTGAGATTTAAGGCGCATAGGATACGTGAATATTCACTTTAGTGTGGTAAACCTCTAAATGATGTTGGTGACAGTGACTAGCATGGCTAGATAACCTTACCTAACCTGTGAGGCTGCTGCAGTAGTACAGTCATACATTAATGTAATTGCAGCATCAGACTGTCGTCTCCAACTAAATCACAGTCTACAGATCACACAGTTGGCTATTAACAGGTTGGTTATTCACAGACAACACTCAGCCTGACGTGATTCAATCAGATATGTATAGAAGTCTGGATAAGTAATATCCAGCCACTGTGTGGGACGGGGGACGACTGAAGGGGCATGACAGCAATCAATCTTAATTTATTAAGGTATCGCGAACGCTCAGGTTCAGTTAAGGTCGCAAAATAATTATAAGACGTGTATAAAACAAACGTCAAAATTACAATCCAAACATACCACATTGCAAGTGACATGTTGTGTGTATGTTATTGTATATTGTTTCCTTCTGGCACCAAACCAAGTAATACATTGTATAAGGGCTAGGGCTGTCAAAGTAAATGCGATAATAACGCGTTACGCAATTCGTTTTAACGCCACTAATTTCTTTAACGTATTAACGCAACTTGTGATTTTTAGGTCATAGCGGGCTCAGTTTTAAAGCTAGAGCTTAAAGCTTGTTGAGAAGGAGGCTAAATAACACTCCAAACTTAGGCTCAATTTTGGCGAGGAAAAGCTGTCATGGCTATTTTCACAAGGGGTCCATTGACCTCAAGATATGTGAATGAAAATGGGTTCTATGGGTACCCACGAGTCTCCCCTTTACAGACATGCCCACTTTATGATAATCACATGCAGTTTGGGGCAAGTCATAGTCGAGTCAGCACACTGACACACTGACAGCTGTTGTTGCCTGTTGGGCTGCAGTTTGCCATGTTATGATTTGAGCATATTTTTTATGCTAAATGCAGTACCTGTGAGGGTTTATGGACAATATTTGTTGTTGTTTTGTGTTGTTAATTGATTTTGAATAATAAATATATACATACATTTGCATAAAGGAAGCCCATTCCCATGCTGATAAGAGTATTAAATACTACAAATCTCCCTTTAAGGTACATTTTAAACAGATAAAAACATGTGATTAATTGCGATTAACTATGGACAATCATGTGATTGGTTCATATTTTGTTACACTTTGTTTAGCTCTTTTTTTACTGTTTTATTTGATGCATGTTGTTTTTTGCACTGCGGGACTAATAAAGGAATATCTTATCTTATCTAATCTTGGTATGTGGTATGGGAGTTGGGACACACTGCATGTCTTTGTTTTATTGAGCTGTTCTGATTTGTCTTATTGGTGAAACGCACAGCACATTTTGTTTTCCTCCACTAACTCTTCGCATGAGGAGGGCAGATTGTCTCCAGACTTCATGTAGTAGTGACTCATCCTCATAAACAATCTTTGGGAGGGGTAGCCCAAGCACGCACGTGGTGGAAGGGGCGTGGCCACCCCCTGCTGCTCACAGATGTGGGCGTGGTCGGGCTGCAACACGTCATCGACAGACACTCAAAGGCGCTCCACGAGAAAGGCCAGCGAGTTAGTGTGTGTTTCTTTCTTTTTTACAAGACACAATCAACCAAACTGCAACATGTATGCACACATATTAAAGGGACTGCAACATTGTATGTTTCTAAAGAGCGTGAATGATTGAGGTGTGCACATAATGCATGAATGGAAAGCCTGACTCACTTGATCCCCCCGGCGGACGATGTCAGGTCATTATGTAAAAAAACACAGCTTCCCTGCGCCACCGCCCTTTATCCACCGCATGTTGTTGTGTTATTTGATTTTAAATGTCCTCGATGCTAGTGCATGCAGCCACTCACAAATATACTGAAGCAGAACAGATGTGTGAACTTTACAGTGATGCTTTCTGTGCAGCTTTACCATTAGAACAACCCTCTGTCTGTCTAATGCAGCATAACCTCCTGATATACTGCAGCACACCGTGTGTGTTTATTATAGCTATTAAGGACTGCTATGATTTAGGTGAAAACACTATGTTGTATGATTCTGCACACTAAAAACGAATATGAAAGTAAAACTAAAATGTCACCAGACTGGCTGAAACATATTCCACTCAGTCATATTTTAATTTAAAAGCAACAAATTCTGTAATTTAGTTGCATGAATGGCCCTTATAAAATAGCAATAAATACAGATAACATGTAAATCCTTCAAAAGACACGTTACACTGACTTAGTATTTTTACATTTACTATTTCCTAGTTGCAGATGTTCTTAAAACAAACTAATAAAATGCAACTTACCACGTGCTTTCTGTTGTTGCTGGGCTTGCAATTCCAAGAACTTGGCTGCTTCCAGGAGCGTTTCGATGCTCATCTCTGTCCACTTTATAACAACACACCGTGGCTTAGATGTTTATGAAGAGAGGCGATGCAGAAGCAAAATGCGCCTGAGCACTACAGAGAGAGAGAGAGAGAGGTTTCCAGAGCTAACGCTGGAGAAACAGGGTAATCGGATCCCCCCTCAGTAGAAACTCTACCACTTTACGTAGAAGAGTTACAAACAAGATGGCGCTCAAAGTAGTAGGAACAAATAAGGTTTGTGAATCACGCACGGCTCAGTGCCCGCCTCCACAGAGACACACACTCCCTCCACAGCAGCAGCACTGAGAGACACGCAAAACACGGAACAACTGGTGAACAAGCTCCACTCATGAGCTGAGTCACAGTTGTGAAACTGAAGATACACTCACCTGACCGCTTTTCATTTCATTTCTTTTTTATTTATTTATTTTTGCACAATTTAAAGGTCCCATATCATGCTCATTTTCAGGTTCATATTTGTATTTTGTGTTTCTACTAGAATATGTTTACATGCTTTAATGTTCAAATAACACATTATTTTCCTCATGCTGTCGGCCTGAATATGCCTGTATTTACCCTCTGTCTGAAACGCTCCGTTTTAGTGCATTTGGTGCTAGGCAACAGCTTGGGTCCATGTTCACTTCCTGTCAGCTGATGTCATTCACATACACTGCAACCAGGAATAAACTGGAACATATTAAGAATGTTTATGTTTAAAACTACGTAAAGGGTCTAAATATTGTATATTTGTGACATCACGAATGGGCAGAAATCCTGACAGCTTGTTTCAAATGCAGAATTTCTGAATACGGGCTCTGTGTTTTTCCCCGTGGATTGAGCGTTTCGATACTTTCACAGTATTTATATTGGACTTAAGCCAGCTGCTTTATAATATAAAAGACATGCAAATCTCACTTTTTTATAATATGGGACCTTTAAAGCTATAATCTGGTACGGTGCATCAAATGGTGACATTTATTTTTTAAACTGTACATGGTCCCTTTTAAATAAAATATTAAGATAAATAAATAAATAAATACTCACCTGACCGCTTTTCATTTGATTTCTATTTTATTTATTTTTGCACAATTTAAAGGTTCCATATCGTGCTCATTTTCAGGTTCATATTTGTATTTTGTGTTTCTACTAGAACATGTTTACATGCTGTAATGTTCAAATAACACATTATTTTCCTCATGCTGTCGGCCTGAATGTGCCTGTATTTACCCTCTGTCTTGAAACGCTCCGTTTTAGTGCATTTGGTGCTAGGCAACAGCTTGGGTCCATGTTCACTTCCTGTCAGCTGATGTCATTCACATACACTGCAACCAGGAATGAACTGGAACATATTAAGAATGTTTATGTTTAAAACTACGTAAAGGGTCTAAATATTGTATATTTGTGACATCACGAATGGGCAGAAATCCTGACAGCTTGTTTCAAATGCAGAATTTCTGAATACGGGCTCTGTGTTTTTCCCCGTGGATTGAGCGTTTCGATACTTTCACAGTATTTATATGGGACTATAATATAAAAGACATGCAAATCTCACTTTTTTTATAATATGGGACCTTTAAAGCTATAATCTGGTACGGTGCATCAAATGGTGACATTTATTTTTTAAACTGTACATGGTCCCTTTTAAATAAAATATTAAGATAAATAAATAAATAAATACTCACCTGACCGCTTTTCATTTGATTTCTATTTTATTTATTTTTGCACAATTTAAAGGTCCCATATCATGCTCATTTTCAGGTTCATATTTGTATTTTGTGTTTCTACTAGAACATGTTTACATGCTGTAATGTTCAAATAACACATTATTTTCCTCATGCTGTCGGCCTGAATGTGCCTGTATTTACCCTCTGTCTTGAAACGCTCCGTTTTAGTGCATTTGGTGCTAGGCAACAGCTTGGGTCCATGTTCACTTCCTGTCAGCTGATGTCATTCACATACACTGCAACCAGGAATAAACTGGAACATATTAAGAATGTTTATGTTTAAAACTACGTAAAGGGTCTAAATATTGTATATTTGTGACATCACGAATGGGCAGAAATCCTGACAGCTTGTTTCAAATGCAGAATTTCTGAATACGGGCTCTGTGTTTTTCCCCGTGGATTGAGCGTTTCGATACTTTCACAGTATTTATATTGGACTTAAGCCAGCTGCTTTATAATATAAAAGACATGCAAATCTCATTTTTTTTTTAATATGGGACCTTTAAAGCTATAATCTGGTACGGTGCATCAAATGGTGACATTTATTTTTTAAACTGTACATGGTCCCTTTTAAATAAAATATTAAGATAAATAAATAAATAAATACTCACCTGACCGCTTTTCTTTTTTTTTTTTTTTAGAAAAACGTAACAAAATGTGTCCAAAAGACAGTTTAGCTCAGCAAGGAAGCAGCTTCTCCTAGTAGAGCAGACACGTTTAGATAAGTTATATTTTTACCTGTGTAATACTATATTATAATTAAAAATATAATTCTTGTTGCCCAGTGTCTGAGCTGAGTGAAAACATGTCACGAGACGCTGACAACACGTCTCCGTAACTTACTAGTAACCATGACTGCAGCAGATTCACATCTCATTGATGTATTTGATCAGCCAATCAGCGAGCAGAACAACAAGATACGGCGTCTGACCACATGGATACAAGTGATGCATTGTGTGCTGCATCTCTTCTCTTTAATACATCCATGCATTACACCCGCGTCCAGGCTTTACAGGCATAATAAGAATAATAAAATCAATAATAATAATAATAATAATAATAATAATGTAAACGGATGTAGTCTTGAGTTGAGGGAGGTTACAGTTGTGGAAATGTATGCTGCATTACGTCATCATTTCCTTTTGACTACTCATCCAGCGACCAACATGTGTACAAGTGAAGCAACCGATATTACAAGCACATAAAGGCAGAGGTGCAAAGTAATTAAGTAGCCTACATATAGTATAAAAGTACAAGTTTGAGGTACTTGTACTTTACTAAAGTATTTATATTCTTTGCTTCTGTACTTTATACTAATACGCTACATTTCAGAGGGAAATATTGTACTTTTTACTCCACTACACTTATTTGATAACTTCAGTGACTTTGCAGAATCAGATTAATAATACAAAATGTACTCAACAAAAAAAAATGATGTACTCTTTTAAGTTAAGACTTTAGTGATCTCCTGCAGCATAAAAGTGATGTACACATTAATACATCAGTTATTATAATCCAATTATATATTCTGAAATGGGACATTCTGCATGAGTGCTTTTACCTTTTGGTACTTTAAGTATATTTTGATGCCAATATTTTTGTACTTGCAGAATACATACAGAATATATATTTTTAGAATACATTTTGAATGCAGGATTGTAACCGAGCATTTCTATACTGTGGTATTGATATTTTTACTTAAGTAAAAGACCGGAGTACTTCTTCCACCACTGCACATAGGGTAACATATTAAGGCTATAACTGCAACTTTATTATTAAATTGTTATAAATATAAAATATTCTAAACCAATGTAATTAATTTGTTCTGAGAATACCAAATATAAATAGGTGTAGACATACAAAATATCAAAGTACCCTTTTTTGTCCAGCCAACAGTCCAAAACCTAAAGATATTCAATTTACAATGCTGTGAAACATTGAAAAAAAAGAAGATCATTCTCACATCTGAGTCGCTACAGCCAGCAAATGTTTGGCCTTTTACTTTGATTAATGACTTAAAGGAAAAATCTATTATCATTTCAGCTCTGGTTGATTTATTAATGTAATTACTCTTGTTACATCAGCCCAGATATAGCCAGACTATTGACTTTCACACACACAGAGGCTTGTGAAGTCAAAGTCCTGGTATAACCGAGGGACATGTACTACAAATAGGAACTAGGTTTTTGCTTGCAACACACAATTAATGTGTACGTGCACACATGGCCCTTGATATTTAGGTGTCTTTTCCTGTTATTCACTCAGCTCTGGTCAGGAAGTATGTCACTTGCAACAGAGTAATAATAGTGGACCACGATACTAAAGGTTCTCCAAGCACAGGAAGGACTGAGGGGCTCCAGGAAAATCCTGAATTAAACAGTCTGTGTAAATTTAAGAGATGTGCCAATTGTCAAGAAACACTGGGATCAACTTTCAAAGCAAATGTTTAATAAAGCAATTAAAGGGTTTCATCTAAATACAAAAGATCATGACAGGAATATAGTCCCTTTGAGAAGAAACATGTACACTGTCCTCTTGTGTTCATTTAAATGTACTGCATCATCAAAAAAAGAAAACAGCTAAAAATGCTTGTCTGTGTATAAAAGATGCACCATGAAGTACAAAACATGTTATAAAAAAGAACATTTATTGGAAATGTTTTGACCAAACACCAATACACAGTATGCACTACCTTAAAAAGCAAACTAAACAAGTACAAGAAAATTAGATGACGTGAACTACTGATTATCTACTGGATTAAAAACCTCCAGAAATCCCTGTGAATTCAATAATCAAAACTAAAAGGTAATATTTTGGATCATTTATGGCTTTGCGACAGACCTCAAAAGGATATTCTTCAGGTACGTGCACAGTTGGTTCATCAGATCTTTGTTCTGACCCTCGACCCAGTGCATCTCAATCATTACGTCGCTATCCTCAAGCATCACATTCAGCAGACACTTAAACAGGAAGTGTTCGACTGCAGCGGGACTCGGGGGTCGCTTAGAGGGCGGTTCACTCTCTGCAGCAGCTGCTGCTTCCTGTGGACATGTTTCCTGCCCTGCGTCTGAGCAGGTAGAAGACTCCATGTCCACATCTTCACCTGATACTTTTTCTAAGACCTCTTTCTCTTCTGCAGGTGGGTTCTGTGTTACATCTTTACTTGTCTCATTGGAAGAGGCGCCATTTTCAACCTGCTCTGCGGGCTGCTTCTGACCAGCTTGCTCTTGTGCAGAGGTAGTTTTGCTTTTAGCGCCATCACCCAGGCTGTTGATGTTTTGTTTGGAGGCAGACTGGTTTTGAGATGCTGGGGCTGTGGCCGGAGCAACTGTGGCCAGAGTGGTTTGAGAGCTGGTTCCAGTGCAGTGCGGCGCCCTGGGAAGCTCTCGCAACTGACGCGACCCTTCGCGTCGCTTCTGTCGTCCGTGGATCCAGGTGTTCTCCACAGCTGTTAGAGAGAGGCTCTGCTCCTGCTCTCTGCATGGGACACGTTTGTGTAGCACCTGCGGAGCCAGATAGAAGACAATCTGACTAATGATGGCGTTTACTGCAGATGTACAGTATGATGTATTAAGGGCCGTCCACACCAAGGACGATAATGATGTGAGCATCCACACTGATGAACGATAACGTTCTGTGAACAGTGGCGCCAAGCATGCGCTGCACGCTCCAGCTGTGTTGCACAGTTGTTACTTATTATTAACGGTTCTGTAATGGGAAACGTGTTTCTGTGATACCAAAAATCCTAAATGTCATCCTAAACGGAGATAAGATAGGATTTAAGACTTAGAAAGTTTCTGTAATGAGGCCCCATGTCTACAACTTTATAAAGGGTGAAACTTAACCTTCTAACTGTGGCAGTGCAGCCCTAAAGCTTACCCGCAGGTCGGTGAGTGTTTTCTCCAGCAGTGCAGTGATGCTGTCCACAGGGCCGCGGGCAGTAACGCCTAAAGCTGAGGCTTTGGCCTGCAGCTCCTTCAGTCCCGCCTCTGGTACAGTGAACGACAGGGGCTTCCTCGTCTTCTCCAGTTTACGCTTCTTACTGGGAGGAGACTGGAGATAAAAGGGAGAGAGATCAGGAGAAAATTAACAAATAGTCTCTAACATGGATCCGTAAAACACAAAACAACGGACACAAATTAAAAGAGTTTCAAAAGGTATAGTCTAATAGAGAAAGAAAGTGACTGAGGGATGTGTGGGTGAAGTCAACAATGCCAAAGATACCTGCGGTACCATAGTCAACAAGGTCATTTTGCAATGATAAGCACACACTGAAATATGTTGGAAAATATTTATTCTAGATAAATCAGACAGTAAAAAATACAAATGACAACCACTTTGGGCAGCCCTGCTTTAAACATTAGGTATAATGTTTGTTTTTTTCTCAATCATCCAATCAGATGACCAAAGTTTACATCCATTCACTGGCCTGTTACCAACCTGGATGGCAATGTGTTGGTTTTCTCATTTTTGTTTCTCCACTGCCTAATAAACGCTTAAAATACCCCCCCAAAAAAATCAAAAACTAGTATTAATAATGATATATATATACTTTTGTGGGTATGGTCACTATCTAAAACACTTGTGGGTTTTTTGTTTTCTGACTATAGATGGATGTTTGTTACACACCACATGAGGGCGCTCAAGCCACATGAGCTCCTCCTGAACCTGCTGCGAATTAACCACCATTCCTTATTTCTAATCCCCTCTAATGTCACGCTGTGATGGCGGTGGAGGTCATTACCCAACCGTGTCTGAATAAAACAGACGCTCTGCAGCGATCATACCCTTCACGTCCACTGCAGCCAATAAGTCAACGCCGCACTGGCGAGTCACTGCAGGCTGACTGAAAGTGGGGAGACAGCGGGGCTCTGCTGCCGCACTCCACTGTGACAGAGCAGACAGCATGGCCGACTGACCTACAAACAGCTGAGGGAAGGAGCAGACTGTGACCTTCACTCTGCTGCGCTGATCTGAGAGTCAACTTTTGACTACTCGTTCATTTTAATGCATCAGAAGACTTTTGAGCCTCTTTTTTTTTTAAATTATAGCATGTAATATGTATTTGTTTTCTTTCTCTAATCCCTCTCAAGAATAACAGAGGAATCTGAAATAAAATATAACAAATAAATTCCTGCATCTGCTTCATTTTCATTGAAAAAAAGCTACATCTTCACTCCAAGTAAAAGGTTTTTGATTGATTTTTTAGTGAAAATGATGGTCCGTGTAAATGTATGTTTAGCAGGGATGGACATATTTAATTAACGGGTTGACGATGAACGCTGCCTTGTCTGGCTGCTTATTAGAGCTTCTTTTATTTCTTATTGTTTCTCACAGACGTCTCTTCCCCCCTTTTTCCTCCACGCACTGCAAGCCCTGCGGCTCATTGTACAAGGAAAGGAAATCAATAAAATCCATCAAGCCAGTCCTGTCTGTTTGTATGCAGCATCCTTGACACAGATTCTTGCACCAATACATTAGTATATAAACACACACACACACACAGTCAACATGCACAGACACATAGATAAACTCAGACGAAGAGCATGTGTATAATTTTACAGGAAACCTCTCCACTAAATCATGTCCTCTTCTGACTCTGCTGCTCTTTCACTCCATTATTAATCCCACTTACACACTCTCACCTCATGCATGCCCTCCCTCTCTCACACACGCACACACAATATGGGTACATGACAACGCCACAATAAAAGCCTGGCCTAATTTTGAAAACTAGGCACAGTAAAAGCCTACAAGTCCAATAAGAGCTGTTCTCTTCAGATATAATGTCATTCAATAATCCATCTTGATGGTGAGTGCTTGCAACAAAATGCTGCAGATTTCACCTCCAGGCAAACATTGTAAATTATACTCTTATCACCCCTCTTCTCCCAACCCCTATTTCTTTTTTGTCAAGTCCAAAACCCCCTTGGCATGGACTCCTGAACTCTGGACCTTCCTGAACCCGCTCCTGCCAGAGGCCTGTATGAGCAACAACACGCCTCAGGGCTCAGATAAAGCCTGGCTGCCTCCGTCTATTCTCTCTACATGTGCTCTAATCTCACCATCCACAGTCTCTATCCCTTTGTCTGTTTGTGCTGGATTTCTTTATCTGCATCTTGTGTTCCTCCAGTCCAATTAATTTAATCCATCCTCTGCATTTTTCCCTCTTGGTAATGAGAAGATCTTATATTATTCCGCCTTTAAAAAGTAAAATCCAATGTTGAATTTCTTCACAACACCCCAGATCAGAAGCCAAGTACTAAACAACAAAGCTCTGTGGTCAAACCATACCCATGATTTCTGGAGTTGCACTAAACTAAAGCCTTTCTGGGACAATATACTGGGAGGCTGTTCAAGGAAGAGACAGATACCAGCTTAAAAACTATAACGAGATAATGATTTTAAAGAGTACTCCATCGATTTAGCATTGAACTCCGATAGCATCGGCGGACTCATGATGGACAGTTAAAAAAAAATCTAAATCTATGCAGCAGAACCAGAAATATCATCCTCTTTATTCCACAAAGAAACTCAACCGCAGACAGTTCAGACAGGGATTTGGGTATGTTATGCTAGTAGCGGCTAAAGGCCCAGACACACCAAACCAACATCAAAGAACTAGAGGCAACAAAGGCCGACAATTGCAATCGCCTCACATCACCTTACGTTGCCAGTGTCTTGCCTAAAAAGGTGCACTGGAACACATCACAAAGACTACAGCCAACGGCCAACTACCACGTACGTTCTGCGCCTGGGTGAGATAAAATAACTCTCCCTACCAGCAGGTTGTGGTAGTCTGTATTCATCATTCAAAAAGGGAAACTGAAAGACCGAAGACGGCGGATATACAAGCTGCTGTTATGATACGTACATGAAACAAAGCAGCGTTTGATGCCACAAAAGGCTTTATACAACTTTATTCATATATGCAGTAGTACTACCCAAGACCTGTAAGTTTTCCCTTGAAAGCAGCTTCAGTCCATTTGTTATTGAGGACGACTTCCTGGATGTGACATACAGTATAAGTCAACCTTGTGAATCCAGACGATTAAGATTAGGTTTATCAGTTGTGTTGTACCCTGTGATTCACTTCAAGTGTCACCTGTCGAAGACAACCTGTCACCCGTGTGGTTAAATGAAGTTTAAACAAACCAAACGACAGGGAGAAAGAGGAGATGAATATAAAGTAATAGTAGTAATAGTAGCCTGCAGGTTGACCTGGTAATAAGAGGATTAAGTAGGTCACGGATGTATGCATGTCACATATGTTATAGTCTATATGTAACATTAATGAGCACTCCCATGCACATACATACATACATACATACATACCAGACGTCCATAGGAACACACGCATGCAGGCAGAATGAGGCAGTCAACCATGCAAGGAATTACACATGCAGAAAATTCTGTCATTTAAACACACACACACACACGCACAAACACACACGTGCTTGAGGGGTCTGCGTTGTAATGATGGCGAGCAGCTCTCGAGTGTAAATAACGGTGGATATGCGTCAAAGTGGAGGAGGAGGAGGAGGAGGAGGAAGAGAAGGAGGAGAGGGGTGGCAGGAGGAAATGTAGGCCAATCATTCTGCTCAACTGCTTTTATGCTGAAAAGGCCAAAACAGAGAGGAGTCCAACACAACACAAACAGTTGTCATCACACAGCCTCTGCTGCACCTGCTGACCGCCTCCACCTGCCTTTATTTTCAACCTGTCATCACTCTAACATTATTGTGGCTACTTCACCGTCCCTGCTTTCTATTTATCTCAAACTCTCACTGTCCAGACAAGACAATGGTATGGTGTGTATGCACACAGTCCTGCCCTGGCAACTGTTGCCTGGCTACAGCATGTTAAAAATCCCATAAACATCTCCCCAGAGGAGACAGGAGTAAGTGCTTCTAATGGGTCAGAGCTGGAGGGAAAGAGGATACAGTGTGGAGGATGGAGAAGATGGAGGTGTTGTATGACAGAGGGGGAGGCTTTGGGTTTTTGGAAATATCCAGTTCAAGCAGCAAAATGGCCGACACTGTTGAGATTACTTACATGTGTATTGACTTATGGTACCAAATGTCAAGTCTGTTTCTCGGTATCATCGTTGCACGTCTGTACTGAATTTCATTACCCAGCCATAATGACCGCAGTGAGCAGTGGGGCTGGAGTCCTTCAAGTGCATAAAATAAAATCAGCTCAGACTTACCGGGACAATCACATCATCATAGAAACTCCAGGCCAGCGCCCAACGCATCGTCCGTCCCTGGCAGAACTCTGTGTGCGTCACTTTGGGTACCTGAAAACAAAAGAAAATAAGAGGCGTGATCAGGTGTGATCAGCACTGTGTTTGCGATTACTTCAACATCTATATAAGGGTGTAAGAAAATATTGAACATATCGAGTATCGCGATATGTGTTGTGATACTTTATCAATTCTCAAAAGCACTGTATCAATTTTTAATTAATAGTTTACATATAAAGATCAGTCAATATTTTATTGAATTTACAAAGAAATGCGTTCTCAAATGATGTTGAATGTTACAGGGACTGTGATAAATGCAGATCTTGCTGTTCTGATTGCACGAAAAAGTAACTTTTTTTACTCAGATTTCATGCATATGGTGGTGTGTCTCTATAGTATGACAGTTTTCCTAAAAATTAGATAAAAAAAACGCAATATATTGAATCGTAACCTCTGTATCATGATACGTATCATATCGCAAGATTCTTGTCAATACACAGACCTACATCAATAATGACCAGGTTTGTGATGTAATGATGGCAGAGAAACTGATTACATTTTGTCTCAAATCTGATTCCCCTCTTCTACTTGTAATTATATGTTAGTTTCTGCTGTTATTTTTGCTGTGTCAGGGTACTCCAACTCATATGATTATATATCTATATTATATTATACATTATATATATCAGGGGTTCTCAAACTTATTACTCAACCCGGACTTTGAGGAGCCCTGATATGTATTATAAAGTCTTGTGAATGTCTTGAAAAAAGTTAAAAAAAACGCTGATAAAAAAAATAAAAATAGATCAAATAAATACCCATAATACAAAATGACATAAAAACTTCAAACTTTATTCCATAATTAAATCAGATAGAGCCACTGAACTAGTTGGCTGAATTTCGAGATTATGATTTGTACAGTATGTGATAAAATGTAAAACAGCTCTACATAACCAAATCATTCTCAACAGACCAAGAATGTGACTCTTCATCTTTGACAGCATTTTTCCTGCTGTGAGTTTTGGTTTCCGTGAGCTCCACATCTCTAATAGTGGGTGAGAAAATATATAGTGATGATGTGAAAAAGACTCACACATGTGGTGTGAAAACCCTCGTGCTAACAGAGCACTTTAAGTGTCTCTCAGGACTGCTTCTGTAACTACAAGGAGGAGGGTCACTAAGATAAAGGTCAGAAGTCAAGGAGCTCCGTATCTGAGACATTCACATGTGCTAAATTAAAAAGCACAAAGAGAGATGAGGAGACACTGGAGAAAAGACGGAGTAACGGGTGATAAAAGCATTAGCATATTAACTAGGCTAGGTTTCTGTTTACACACACTTTAAAAAAAGGCAACAACTCCTCTCTGGAAGTTAGCCAACGCTGCACTCACTCTGATGAGCAGCGACAGCACCCGAAAACCTCTGGAGGAGCTTTGAGGGATGGCAGGTGGAGTTTCTTTTTTTTTTTGTGAGAATGTGATGAAGTGACTGGCACAGGACCAGAGGCCTGCAGCAGTCAGGAGTCATGTGCTGGGCTATTAGTTAGGCTAATGACACTAATGCATGTTAGCTACAGAGTGCCATGTGATTCAGTCATGCACCGCTAACAGAAATCAGCTCCTTCATGGCTCGTTTGTGACACTGCTTAGTGAGCACATTAGAAAGAGCTGATGAGTTTTATTTCTCTGGGTATCTGCTGCTCTGACAGTGACGACCGTCTGCTTCTAATGTCAGTACTAAGTCCCAGAAGAGTGTTTGAGAGGGGAGGCAAAGATTGTTTTAACAAGCCATTATCAAACCCCGCACAGAAGGGGCACCTTCCTGCCTGAGCAAACTGAGATCAAAAGCTGTGGATGCTCGTTTGATTGCAGTCGATGCAGATGTATTTGTGTGTTTGCCTCGGTTGGTACTCACCCCTTGCTTCCTCAGCTCCTCTTTCAAAGGTGCCAGGCTACACTTCTTCCCCAACATGCAGCTGTACCACCTGCAGAAAGAAGAATCCATATTAAACCAGCTGTGTGACGCTGTGTTAGCGGGCATGGACTACCAAGCAGAGATCAAACGAGCCGAGGTGAGCTTTGGGGAGCAACACAAACGAAAAGTAAAACATGAGACAGGAAAAACATCCGTATGTGTGTACGGTCCTCAGTGGAGGAAAAGCTGCTTTGAAGTCGTCCCTCGGTGGAGGCCTGATCAATAATCTCTGCTGTGCAATAAAGAGGTGAGGTTGGTCTTGATCAATAAGCAGTAGAGTCCGGCCGGGGAAGATGGTGGAAAGATAAACACATCAGGGAGTCAGACAAACCTTGTCAGGGTTTGTTTAGTTTTCACTAGAC
This sequence comes from Sebastes umbrosus, assembly GCF_015220745.1. Taxonomy (NCBI): domain Eukaryota; kingdom Metazoa; phylum Chordata; class Actinopteri; order Perciformes; family Sebastidae; genus Sebastes; species Sebastes umbrosus. Next base: position 19,389,853 of record NC_051275.1, read on the forward strand.
ACTATTTAAAGCTACTTATCTGGTCTTTATTTAATCACCACAACGTGAGGGAAAAAAATATCTAAAATGTGCATAAAGTGTGATTTTCTGTGCAGCAACAATTGATTTGTGTTTCCCCTCTCAGGCACATACTTTCTCCATTTCTTGGTGGTGATTATTCATGCAGCCTGTGAGGAAGACTGCAGTCTCTACACAGGGCTGAAAAACACACGTCAGCTTCCTCTGCATTAGTTAAATTAAATTGTTTTTTCTGTCTTTTTTAAAAACAATTAGTGGATTAATCAATTAATAATTAACATTTTTTATAATCATTTAAAATCATTCATCTCTGGTCCCAGCATCTCAAATTTGAGAATAAGCTTGTAGAGAGAGGTTGAAGGGCTTAGTCTTCAAGCTAGAGTGATACTGGTATCATATGAAACTAGAAAACCTAAGGAATCGATTGGTACCAGCCATGTCATGTTAGTTTGTTGGGAAGAATGCTAAATAATGCTCCAATTTTTTTGCCAAATTTTGGCGAGGAAAAATGGGTCCCTTTGCCTCTGACCTCAAGATATGTGGATGAAAACTCTGAGATGAACAGAATGAAAACTGTATCTTATTAAATCAAACAGATGTTGACAAACTGCATAATTTGCAGTTGAGAGAAGTAGCACTATATCTTATCAATACTCATATACCTGTCGCTAAATGTTTAAAATTGCAATAAGATCGTATCAAGACTTAAGTATCGTGATAATATCTTATTGTGGGGCCTCTGGTTATTCCCTCCTCTTGTAGAAAGGGAAGGTAGGCCGTCCAATCATTTCATGCAGGTCGAATGAAAATGATTGGACGGGCTTATTACAGGCCTGCGACAGCCACAGGTACCAGATGTATTTCTTCAATTTGTCAGAGCATTTGATTTATTGATTGCTGTCGGGATGTAAAGAGAATTCAAACAAATATAACAAAAAATTATTCTAAAATAAATTGCCTGTCTTAGTTTTAATATTCTCCTATAAAAGCTCTCAAATTGAACCTCAATCAAAGATAAAGAATTGTGTTCTTTGTGGTAAAGATGCAAATACATCAAGGGACCTAAATGTGATCCTAAGTAGTATTTACATATACTAACATTAGTATGGGAAGCACAATAACCAGTTGAGATTTATGTGATAGTATATGAATGCAGGAAATTGCTTTTTTTTTTCTTTCCTTTTGGGTTGAAGGGCCTCTGACTTGTGTTCAAACGTAAGCCCTTGTAATTAGCCATATTCCTAAATATACAAAAGGTAAAGAGCGACAGTCACACCCAACGACTGTATATGAAATCACATCTTAAAAACAATTTTGACTTGTGACTGAGGGAGAGAAAGGACTATGATTTGTAATCAGGTTAGGGAGGTATGAAGATGCCCAGAGGGGGTGAAGGGGAGGGGGAGAGCAACATGTCGGCCTCGGCTGACACAATGAAATATTGAACAGCTCTAATATTCACAGATGTTCCCCACTTTTCAACACAGTGGGGAGGAACACCCAGAGAGGCTTTCCTCCTCCACCGGCGGCTTCTCAAACATCCCAGAGTGTGCAGCTGCACTGGCATCCATATTCTCTATTCACACGTTGAAGCACGTATGATTACAATCTTATTAGCAGAGATGGTAATTTTCATATCAATGGCGTGATAAATGAGGAGTATTACCTCATTTCTAACTGGGGTTGTGGGTGTGTGTTATACTGGGAAGTAAGGTGGCTTGCCCCTATCTGACAGTAATTACACATCAGTGGAAAGAAGAGGGGAAGAGGAGTAGGGCAGGGCGGTGAGGGCGTCTCAAAGGACCAATCGGTGAAGCTGGCAGTGTTTCCATGGACACCTGGTGGCTCTGGTGTCCCAGCATGCATTTGGGAGTGACAGCCGGCTCCGGTTGGTTTGGCCCGAGCCTAAAACCTGTTAAATGAAACTGGGTTTGTTCTCACTTCCTTTCTTCACTACACGACTGTAACACAGAGCCACACAGGAGTAGGCAGGTGTTGAAATCGTCCCTCTCAGGGCCGCTCATCTTTCCAGTGACGCATTATGCAAACACACACACACTGTACTCCCATATAGGAGGCAAAGCAGGTGTGGCATGTCTAATCAGTTTTAATAGCACCACTCTGCAGCTCCCTCTACCCGTGTCTCACTCTGCTGCCCCGGTGACAGCCCTAGTAACGGGGGAGGGTGAAGTGACGGCCGCTGGAGACACCCCCACCAACCCACCCAAACACAGCTGTTCCCTGTGGGCTCCCGGATACAGTACACGGTGAGCTTGTGCCAGAATCATTAAACCAAGTGTGGGTGACAGCTCCATTAATGTGCAGCGACCCATCTGCACATTTCACCTCTTGGTGTCTCCCCTTCACTGGTGGTGCTCTCAGCAGCCATTTAAACCTCTCCAAGCCTCTCCAAAGAGAACAAAAGTGCAGTGCTCTTGTTCATGCATCTGCCACTTCAGATGTGTAGCTGTGCAACCCTGAATACTTACAGTTTCTGTCTGCGACTGAGCTTGATAAATCTGGTTTACATTTGCTTTTACACACAACAAATACGCCTGCAACTACTGCAATCATTATTGAGCCCAGTTTGATTTTGCCGACTCTTTGTCTCACCGCAAGCGTTTCTTGAGCTGCAGGCTGTCATGAATGATCCTCTTGACAAACTCCAGTTCCCCGCCCTCCGCCATGATCTCCGTCACCCCGCCTGTGTTCACTGAACTGGGAGGAGGTCGCCGTGAGTTCCTGGAGTTTACCCCCTGCAGAGAGCAACAAGACAGACAGAGATTAAGATAAAATCCTATTAGAAGCCTGTTACTATCGTGTAAACAAACACGGTGAACAAGTGCAGTGTTTACTCTCAATGAGCCAAACCTCAGGACAGTAAAACATTAAAGTTTCAGGCAGGGAAACACTCACCTTTGCTTCAAGCTGGTTGGCAAAAAAAGGAGGGTTGCACATGCAGAAGTCGTAAACTATTTCTGTCTCTTCTTTCAAGGCGTCCATCAGTAAAGTCTTCTGGGGGACTTTGACAACTAGGAAAGTGCAAAAACACAGATGAGGCAGGGATTTGTAAGTTCAATGATTTAGGTAATCATGACAGCTCTTGGGACAAAATAAAACAAGACTAAAGGCCTCCAAACAATGTGCAACTTCAGGCCGTCCCACACAAAAGTTAACAATCATGACAGAAACAAGGTAAAATCTTTGTTTCTTAGTCCAAAACTGTGGCCTTCGATCACACTAAAAGACATGTAGCGTTATCAGGGAATAAATCAATGGTGAATTTACTGCGTCGCAAACACATTTTCTATCTATTCTATTCTACGACGATACGCCGTTAGTCTCGAGCTAGTTACTTGTAGCCACAGTTCAGCCAAAATGATGTAGTATCCCTTAAAGACACACTAGGCGAGACAATATACAAATAACACACTGAAAGGCTGCAGTTTAATGCGTTGAGCTACCTTGTTCTTCAGGATGAGTGGACCACATTTACCTTTAATCAGGTCAGACATCTTGTTCTGCTCCACGTTTTTCGTAGCGTAGTCAAAACAGATGTCGTCCACCTCTGTGGCCAGAAAGTACCAGCCGTTCATTGTGGCTCCCAGTAAGGGGTAGATACAAGACGCACCAGTGCCTGAGGAAACACACACACACACACAAACACATACATGTTTGGCAGCTGGAGGATGTGTGTGTGTGTTCTTTAGGATGATTAATGGTTATGAGTTTCATTGGACAATATGGAAATATGTTGTTTAAAGTAAATATTAAAGGGACTATAATGGACAATAGATGTCAGTTCCAGCAGCTGTTATTAAATCATCCACATATCACAACAACGACCACAAGTCAGTCCAGCGGCACCAGTTAGTGAAGGAAACGCCCAGTGGTGATCCATCAGAGAGCAGACAGCTTCAATCTGCTTACAGAAAGATTCAGGGTCACCAATCAGTGACCTGAGGTCCTAAAGAGGACGGACACACACACACAGACAGACACACCTGCAGGCACAATCACCACAAACGCAAAGACATACTGCTTTTTCTCTGACAGACAGAACGGCAAACACGCTGTGACATATGGATGGGGATTTGGCTGGTAAGTGCTGGGGACACTGGGAATGACTGAGCTCATGTGCACCAGCTGGAAGCACCAACTGACATTTTGTGCGTCGCTCTGAGCTGCTGGAAGCCACATCCAGAATAAACAAGAGCAGGAGTCTCAAACGTAAATTAACTGGGGGACACCAACTTGAACAAATATGGGGTTTTTTTTGTATTTTTTCTCAGTTGCATGAAAAGTCAGCTCGATTTATTTGGAGCATCCTTACGATGATGATCAAAGTGAAACCTCTCATACACACTAGTAAATGTAAAGTAAATGACAGAAATAGCGGTGGTGGTACCGATGTCGATGCCCCTGCGTAGCTGCTTCTGGCCGTCGATGAGGTCCTCCACCCAGTGGATGTAGTTGAGGCGGAGGGGGACGGTGGGTATGAGGCGTTCCAGAGGGATCTCGATGGTCAAACCAAAGTCCTCCTTCAGCAGGGTGCAGGTCAGCGCTCGCACCGCCTCCGGCTCTTTGAAATTCACACTGGAGGAGAAACAAACAAGTTCATGTTAGCATTTAAATCCTACAGTAACACAAAGGAAAATTCAGGTTTATTAACAACTTTATTCTATCTGTTATTATAGTGTTGTATTCACCAAAAAAAGAAAAAATATCTAAACCCCTTTGCCAATTTTAGACTCTTATATTTAGATATTTAGATTATATCTAGTAATTTCTTGTACATGCGCTTGTGTTTATTGAACTTTCAACAATTGTGTTTGTCTTCTTTTGTTAAACAAAGGGTTTGTAAAAACTAAAAACAACCCCACGTATATAAATTTATTTTAAATTTAAATTAAAGTAAGATGGCATTATATAAGAAACGTTTCAAACAATTTCCAGCCCTGGAGATTGGAGCTTAGAACAGACAGTTTGGGTAATAATGATACTGTTCACCTTTGTTTTCTCCTCCATCTAAGTTTGGTTAATGATAACCTGAAGATTATTATTACTAGGGATGTCAAGAGAACCGATACTTCAGTATCAAGTCGATGCCAAAATTCTGAAAACTTGGGACGCCACTATCTGAGGACGAGAGCTAGTTAACGATAGCTTTACCGGCTGCTAACAGCAAACACTAACTAGCTCTTGTCCTGCCGATTTCAACACGGGATGTTCCACTGAGTTACATTATGATGCGTTCAGGCTCTACTATAAGTACTGAGCGAAGGTCAATTCTAATGTTATCATGATGCGTAATAATAATTTAATCTTGTAAAATGTAGTTTTTGGCGAGAAACTTGAATAAATACAGGTGTTTGAAGGAGATGTTTTGACAGCAATATAAAATAGATAATTAGGGAATTATGACCTATTTAACTTCCTAACAAAAACCAGTATGCAAACGGTAAAGTAGTATATGTTGAAGTACATGGGATTTATTGTTTTACTTTTGATTTTTACTGTGGTATCGAGTATTGTGGCATTTCACTGGTATTGGTAACGACTACTAAATGTCTGGTATTGTGACATCATGAGTTATTACTGATTGAAACGGTGACCAAAGCTACAAAAGTAAAAACCAATGTTGTATAAAACCAGAATTTCCCTTTAAGGATGATTTCAATTTAGTGAGTTGCTGATCCTCTTGTTTTATCAATGAGGCGACCTGACAGCAATTTACCAAACTGCTCTTAATACTGCACTTCATTAACCCTCTGCTCCTCCAGCCTGCTGCAGCTCTCTGCACTTCACATCACACACACACACACACACACGCACACGCAGATGAAGGACAATAGGGAGATAAGCAGCCCTTCAATTCAACAATCCCTTGCTAATGACAATGAAATTCACATTTTCCACATTGCTAAGAGACCTCCCACTTTTTACTCCCAATTCTCAGTCCGACTTGCTCAGCTCTCCCGTTAATGATTTCAGCTGTCACACAAACGGGCACGAGTGCGGCAGACAGAACGAGTGGGCGAGATAGGTATAATTAAAGCTTCGCCGAGCGCTTTCGCACCTTGGCAGATGTAATTAGACACATCCTGGTGATGGCAGCGTCTGGCACCTCACCAGTTTGGTGTGAGCAAAAAAAAGAAAAACCTAGTGCTGGTAGAGATGGAGCTATAACTCTGAGATCCAAAGCAGTCAACCTCTTATTTTGTTTTATTTCTTTTCACAAATCAATTACACATGAGGAGCTGAAATGTTTTGCTCTCAGTATTCAGCTCCTCTTCGGTGATATTTCACAACAAATAAAATGCATATCAATTTCCATTTTTTCCCCTTTCTTCTAGGCCCATTTGAAGACCAGAATGCCAAACAATTAGATTTAAGCAGGTGCCGCCACTGAGACATGAAATACTATCCAGGAAGTCACGTTTGAGTGTGAGATCCAAGAGTCTGAAGGTTTATGAGAGGCCAAAACACTGCATTATAATGAGGAAGGATTCTACTCTGCAAAGTTATCATGGTGGCAATAATTTCATCTTTCTCGGTGATGATCGCGAGGTAAACAGTAGAAGTACAGCGTTCACAAATGTTCGCAGGAATGTGCGCTTTCACATTTCATTGGCCAATTCATTTTTTTGGCTGGCAACCCTTTGATATTTTTGCCAGAGCCCTCTGCTGTAGCATCCTTGCTGCAGGGACAAAGTCGGTCTGAGCACCACTAAAGCACAACTGAAAACTGAAATGGTAATTCATAATATAGTTACATGGTGCTATCCTTAAACCTATTTGTGTCTAATCAAGTTATCACAAACAAACTGATAGAAAAGTGTAGAAATACTGGCAAAATTAGCTGGGTTAACATGTGTGATATTAACACATATGCAGGTCAGGACATGAGTGTGAGGATTTTCCCCGATCAGAGTGAGCAGGAGTGTTTTGACAATGTATAATTTGATACCTTAGGCCAACTGAACTGAACTACAGATTTGAAAGCAACATAAAATACAAGCTAGGGGTCGTCGTTTAAGGCGCTGATCGTGGGCCGCAATGTTCCTGGCAGGGGATCTATGTTGCATGTCATTCCCGTGTTTCTCTCTCCACTCATTTTGTATAATCTCTCGACTGTCGGCTGTGGAACTGGGCTGTGTAATAAAGGCATAAAAGGCCCTAAAATATTAATTTAAAAAAAGCAGCACTGAGTGCAAAGCAGGGGAGAAACCTGTCTCGCAGCTGAGGTGACTCTAGTCCCTGAACACATCTGCATTTTCATTCAGGAGTGATAACACGGACAAACGACCCTCCAGGTGTGAGACGGATACAAATGAGAAGTGATTTACCTGTTGAGCCTGCCATCAATCTTACCCTGTGTCTCCTCACCTAATGAACATATTAGGTTAATGGTCCAGTTTAATCAGCGGCTGAAGGAGTGTGACCTGGAGGAGAGCGAACACCTGGCACTCCTTTGAGGATGTACTACATTTTTACAAAAAGACAAACCAGTGAAGAAATTTGCACTTTTAAAAATGGCCTGAGCTTAGGGGAGGAATCAGGCTAATGAGGGAGAAATGATACATCAGCATAACGCTCACTCTTCTCCAAAATGAAAGCCTGCCTCTCTCTCAGATATGCTGCCCTCTTTCATTTCTCCTCTAAGGCATCATTAGATAAGGATCAATATTCAGAGAGGGAGGCTGCTCAGGCCAGCCCTCTATTTTTAGCCCCGGATGAGTGTGTGTGTGTGGTAGTGTGTGTGTGTGCAATGCAGACCGATCACTCCCATCAGCAGCACTGCGAATGCCACGTCTCCATGGCAACCCCACCTACTGAACAGACGAGGAGAGCACGCAAATCCGGCCACGCTGGAGCAATGGCTGATGCCAGACGGAGCGTGAGAGTGCCCGCGATTTACGTCTGTGCTGCCACGTAGGTGCACCGCTGCGTGATTACGACATTAATGTGGCCGACGGGACGCAGCGTGGGACAAACCAGGATGAAGAAGTTGTGATGAGACTAAATATGCCTTACTGTTTTGATGATAAGAGTGTAAGGAATTAGTAAAAGCTCAAAACACGACTCCAGCTGACATTCAGGTAAAACAGCTGGAGCAGGTGTGGATGAGCAAACAGAGACGAAGGTGAAGAAGAAGAAGAGATTTAAGTGCTGAGACAAAGAAAAGTCTTTGGTTCAGATGGATGAAGAGACGACATCATTAGACCGGAGGGGAGTTTACTGCTGAGACAAACAGCTTGCTCTCACCTCCACGCTACATGATCAGCATGAAAACACACACACACACACTCTTTCAATCTCCGTCCACAGAGAGGTGACCTTCATGGTACATCTACTTCAGTCTGAGTGTGCTGGGAAACATTTTTTGCTGATTAGAAGCAACTTCTTCTCCCATGTCAGGTGTTTTTATTTTTTGAGTCCTCACAAGAGCAGAGACGAGTGCATCTCTTAAAAACTCAACATGAATTTAAAGCTGATCTGACTTTGAATATCTCTGAGCTCATTTTGTGATATTTTTGCAATTCTGCAGATGTGCTGATGCTGTAAAAAAATGGCTTGGATCCAGCAATTATGGCTGAAATTATTATTTTTCGAGCTTTTTATTTAGTATTATTTATGATTTGGTGAATAAAATGTTTATTGAAGTTTTGTATCCTTACCATAATAACACTACTTTAGGAGCAACGGAAGGCAGACGGCTGCTGGCGGTACCACAGTTTTGCACTCTGCGGCTCACGTTACCGCAGTTTCACAAGCGTGTCGGAGAACTACGGTGGCCTTCAGGTAATGTAAAAACGTGAAAGGCTCTCTCTAGAGCCAGTGTTTGGTTTGTCCGGTCTGGGCTACTGTAGAAACATGCCGGAGCAATATGGCGGACTCTGTGAAGACGACCCGCTCCCTATGTAGAACGATTTTTAGTTTCAGGTGATTATACACTAATGAAAACATAGCTATGAATATTATATTCCATCTTTGCTAATAGATCTCCTGGAATGTTACACACTGTTCCTTTAACAGTCTCTATTTCTCTTTTTCATTTTCAACAATAGAAGGTGATCTCCTCAGTATATTGGACAAGCCGACAGTGTTTGAGTAACGATTGTGGAAACAAAAAAGCAATAGATATGATTGGAAATGCCATTTTAAGTTGTAATGATAAAAGAAAGACAGAAGCAATAGACAAATATGTTGTGTTTAGGTTTTAGTTTTTTCAACAGCCAACAACCAATCACTTGAGTCTATTTAATGGGATCTATTGATGTCAGCTCAAGAAAGCTTATTGGAGCTGCTTACCAGAAAACCCTTTGGCTAGAACACAACCCAAATTATTCATAATTAACTGGTTTTCAGATAAATGATTTGAAGTATAGTGATGGTTGAGCCTGGATATTAAAGTCACAACACAGAAGTCACACAGCCTCTTTACACCAGATTCAGTAAGTGAAATATGGAAAAATAATGTCCTACCTGAGGCACTGAGTTTCCCTCATCTCTCTCCCATCAGATAGTAAAAAACCTCTGCATGGTAATAACTCTGCTGGGCTTTCCAGTGAGGGAAGTAATGCTGATCATTGTAGTTTCACATTTGTCAATTTTAAATGTGGCATCAGAGGTCATGATTATTCATTCATTTATCTTCTATTACCGAGAACATGTTTAATAATATATCTCCCAACACAAAACTGCTATGAAAATTGAACATTTTATTAATTACGGAAGTGAAAATCTTTCCACAGAAGATCAGCCCATAAAAAATATGACTACCAAATTAAATGTCACCCAGGCTGTTGCATTTTTAATACCCATTCATGCCTCCTAATCCACCCCTCTAACTGAGCCCCCCGTCTCCATCCCCAAAAACTGAGACAAACCAACATTCAGACTATTTTATCTGTTCCTCACTTCAATTCCAATCACATCCCCCATATATTTCTCCTCCAGCTGCCTCTGGTCTGAGCTCGACTCTCTGCCCACCGCTATCAGTCCTCCCCACTGACGATCCCTAAATGAAGGGAGACGTATCTCCCCTGGGGATTGAGTGAGTGTCTCCCCAAGATTACTCTCATCCCTAACTCACCGATTAAATACTTTAAAAACCCAGTAGATGAATTCATTGGGAAATACAAAACCACACTAATCCCTCCACTGATGGAATGACAGACTGACTGAGAAGAAGAGCCAAATTTCTGCAGACGGCTAACCAGAGCTACCACACACACGAAGGAGACGCAAATCCTGGACATCCGTTCATGCAGCAGGCTAAGGGAACGAACTGGCAAATGAGTCAATGTCTGATCATTGTGCAATATACTACTGAAAGTATTTGTTTAAAGGAAGAATACGCAGACTTCATTTCAGGTGCTGCACATAAAAAATGAAGAATGTTTGACTCCCAATAAACATTTTTTAACCATGGTACCAGCATGGCTCCAGGGTCGGTCCGTCGGTCCATCGCACTGTACCAGACTCAAATATCTCAACAACTGTTGGATGGATAGTCGTGACATTTTGTACAGACATTCATGTCCCCCTCAGGATGAATTGTAATAACTTTGCGAGCCCCTGACTTTTCACCTTGTGTCACCAATCAGGTCAAAATTTCTATTTGTCCAATACTTTAGTTTATGACTAAATAGCTGCAAAACTAACAATATTCCTCAGCTGTACATTGTGTTTAGTGCTAATTAGCTAAATGTTAGCATGTTAACACGCTAAACTAAGATGGTGAACATGATAAACATCACACCTGCTAAACATCAGCATGTTAGTATTATCATTGTGGGCGTGTGAGAATGCTGATGTTAGCATTTAGCTCAAAGCATTGCTGTGCCTATGTACACCAGAGGGCTTCCTCCAAAGTCTGAAAAGTGAAGCCAATGCTTAAGTGCCAATGGGTGACGTCACAGTAACTACGTCAACTTCTTGTAAAAAGTCTATGATGTTCAGCCTCACGGAGATGCTAGCATGGCTGTGGACTATCAAGTCTTGCGCTTTGATAAATTACTTAAATGATTAATCAATTAATCAAAATTGTTTGTCAATTTTCTGTGAATAAATCAATCAAATCTACTCATGGTTACATCACTAAACAGACTGATGTTTACTGAAAGTAGATCATGCAGTCTGCTTTACTGCTAGTAATCAACGTTTAATTACCTTGTCATTTCACATTTTCTTGTTGTCTAAAAAAAATGACACAACTTCTTTCTAGTTGTCTAATTCTCTTATTGTCTAAATTTCTACATTGGATGTCCAGCCCTAACACTACCAGCCCATTGTTTGTTGTCTGTCTGTCTGTCTGTCTGTCGGTGAGCCACACACAAATTGATAATTAACACCTGTCACAGACGGACATCCAGTCGGGTTTTACAGCGTGCCCACACATGCACATGCTCAGCCTGCGATGAAATGATTGACTGGCCACCTCACAACCACAAAAGATCAGCCCACACCAATATGTTCACATCCACACACAGATGTTCAGGCTCGCTGCAGTGACACCATGTCGGCACTCATCTGCATAACACAGACAATAACAAGTGATTTCCTCACTGAGCAGACGTGGTACCTGTTTCATAAAACACAAACAAAGAGGGAGGAGAGTGTCTCAGTCCTGACAGATGAACAGCGGACCTCAAATACAAGTCTTACAATAACTGTCAGCACATTCATTCATTGGGAGTTTGCTTTGTTTTGACAGACTTTTGTATCAACTGAGAAAAAAAATCTAAATTTATAAAATGACAAGCTGACATGTCTTACTAAAAGACTAGAACCGACTTAACCAAGATAAATCATGAATGCTATTTTGGTTATGTTTTCAACTAAAATAAATATAATTCTGGGTATTACCAGTGCCAATATAGTACCTGAGTTTCAGTAACGATATCAAAACTTGTTTTCTACAAACCCATTTATAACACAAAGCAGCTGCACAAGAGAACATTGCTTATATAAAAATGCCCTCATATAAATAGCAGAATTATTATGTATATGAGGAATTATCTAATTTTAAAAAAAAGATTAAAAAAAAGATATATATATAAAAAAATGGAAATATAAGTTGCAGCAAAACGCCCTGGACAGCAGAAGAGGCAAAAGTAGTTTAAAATGGCTAAATTCAGTAAAATAAATATAAAGGCTTACAGCAAATTGCACTCTTAAATATTCACTGTGCTTGTCAGAAATTTGACTCATTGTTCTAGACGGCATTTTAACGATCACAAAATTACAGGATGTGGTCTGTAATAGACACGTGGACATTACAACTGCACATTTGACGAGCTTTTACAGGGGTCTTGCTCTCATGATGGCTTTAAAGCTTCAGTAGGCAGAAGGTTTTTGGCATCATTGGGCAAAAATTGCATAATAACCTTTCAGCATATTGTAATTTAAGTGTTCTGAGAGATAACTAGACTTCTGAACCTCCTCATGGCTCTGTTTTCAGGCTTTAAAAAAAAATCTAGCTCGTGAAGGAAGACTTTGGTCAATCACAGGTAATTTCAGAGAGAGAGCGTTCCTATTGGCTGTGCTCCGGCTGGTGGGTGGTGCTTGGTATTTCCTCAATAGATCTCAATATCAAACAAACGTCCTCATTTTACAGCTAAACAGTACACTACAAGATGTTTCTGAAAATATTTGAGGTGAGAAATAGGCATTACAGTAACAGAATATTGATTCATGTTTGATCAGTGCTGCCTAGTTTGACCGTTTTATCGGAGTTAGCGAGTGATTGACAGCTGCTCAGAGACGGCAGACTCCAGACCAGCTCTGATTGGTTGTTTTCCTCTGGTCTGTGAAATCTTGCAGATGCCATTAGGAGCACCGGAGGACACAGAGGCACATGAGTTTTTTCAGATTACCTGTCTCATGCACTACTGTCAGGATATAATGACCGTTTTATAAAAAATATTGTTTTAATCATATTTGCTCCATTTCTACCCAATGCAGCTTCAATTTGTTTCCATCATCGTATTGTTTCTCCTAATAGGCATATGTGTTGGTTTTAACATGTTTCGTGTATCAGATTAACAGTCGATTTTCACACAAAAGTAAAATTTCACACTGAGTTGATTAAAAAGTAAATTAGGAGAAAAAAACTCAGAGATTCACTTTAAAATACAAAGACGTCTCTGCGGATTGGATTTAAAATACAGGAGGATCAGCAGTTTGGCAGAACAACAGTAGATAATTGCAGCTCTAATTATTTTTTGCGTGAAGGTGTTAATTGACCCACAAATGCACTCTGGATGGGATTAAAATCACTGACCGGTAATGTTAGCATCACCACACTAGAGAAATAAACCCAGTCCAAATGGAACTTCAGTTAACATTTGTCTGATAATATAACTAATGACAAGGTATTCATTTTTGTATAAGGTTTGGTAAATACCCTCCTCCAACTCGTCTACATTTATTAGGCTTTATTAGTTCAAATTAATCTAGTTCCTGTTTCTTTCCTACACCAGCAATCATGAGCTCACACTGTTTGATGTCACACCGCCACTAATCCCACCAGACATATTCTTCCTTTGTTCTCCTGCCTGGACTTTCTCACATCATGACTTCTCAGCAGCGTCTCACTGGGAAGGGCACGCACACACAAATATCCGGTTTGAGTACGTAGTGAAACACAGGAAGCCTACAGGGCAGTTTTTGATTGACACACCAACCTATTCTTAAAATTGGGATTTGTTTGAAACTGTAAGCCACACATGCTTTGTGAAGTCTCTCTAATGGAAAAAGAGAGCAGAAAACAGGTTTGAGTTTGAGTTCTGATGTTGGGTCCATTAATCATTTGTCCAGGCTTCGTCCTCCTGCTGTTGCCAGGAGCTGAATGAGCAGTAAAGATCAGACTGAGTCAGCTGGGGCATGAGCGGTGCTGATCTGGATCCTCAGGGCTCGACTCTGGCATACTGGTGAATAGGTGTTTCTGTACACTGCGACAATAGTGACAATATATATATATATATATATATACACACACACAATATAGGTAAAAATATGTGGACACCTGAACATTTGACTCATATGATGTTCTTGAACATTTCACTCCATAACTATGGATATTAATTAGGGGTGTAACAATTCATCTACTACATCGATGTATCGATTTATATTCCTACGATACAACTACATTCATAGGCACAGGGCAAGTCGTCCTTCACGGGAGACGTATATCGATATAAAATCGATTTGAAACGCAAAAATCGATTGTATCGATATTAAGGATTTGCACCTTGTATTTAAGGACGACAAACGTTATATGAAAGTGTTTTTTAGCACTTTTATTAGTAAAGAAATGTTAAACATAACTCCGGTTCTCAAGACATGCGCAAGATTGCCAGCTCTACCGTTTATATTGAAAATGAGGACAGAAGCAGCTGGTTAAACCACTGCTCATTTAACTTGAATAGAAGTTATTATATTTCATGTTAAATATTAGACTGCCTTGTATCTTGAGAACTGAAGCAGCAGGTCGTGCAGTTGCATTTTTTTTATCATTTTCAAATAAAAGGTGTATGTATTTGCCATTAATCATTGTTGACTTGTTTATATCCATAATTAATTTATACCCAATTCCCTTACAAGAAAAACTTTGAGGAATCCTGACCTGCTCTGTCCAGTATCAGCTATTTATTTCACAGTCACACCGATTGAATTTCAAATGATTGAATCTTATCGCTCTAGATGAGCCAAATATCGTCCTGAATCGTATCGGAACCATTGATATCGTATCGTATCGTTGTAAAAACGTTACACCCCTAATATTAATATGCTGAAGCTGTATTTCTAAAGGCCCCACCCACCCTGGACATGGACTGTTTACTCCCCTTCCCTCCAAAAGGAGATACAGGACAATTAAAACACACACAAACAGACTAGTAATAGCTTTTACCCACAGGCTGTCAAGTGTGTAAACCCCCCCACCCCCCCAAAGGCTGAGGACACTAGCTGCTGAACCATAATCATAACACCTGCACTTTATGATCCATTTATTAGTGTATATTTTGATTTGAATGTTTTTATGTTTGCTTTAATTTTTTGTTTTTACTGCTAAGAGCTGCTAAACTGTTTTTCATTGTTTTCCATGACAATGACAATAAAGTGTCTATTCTATTGTACTCACACAGGTCGTCCGGTGAGGCTGGTGTGAACATGCTGCTGGAAGTCTGGATACTTGGAGGCCAGATAAGCAAAGTCCGGAGGTTTGTCTTTGTACCGGTTCCTGGGATGCATGGATCTGTTCAGAGCCATGGCAACAGCACTGACTCTAGAGCAGGGAGAGGAGACACGAGGCATGAAGTAACCATGGTGAACTCACAGCAACAACAGGCACTAACTACATTTAACAAAGCTAACATATCAAGCTAATATGTAGCCAGAGTTGTGTGTCTACCTACCTTTGAATGTAGTTTTGTCCTTGTTGTGATGAAGCCTGTTATTATTTTCCGACTGGTGATTTACTTTATAGGACAAAACAACTGAGTAGAAAAAGCTCAAACAACTCGAACAAACTCACGTTGTCCAAACGTTGATGACTTTCTGTGTGACTCTCTTCCTGGATGTCTGCGACGTCACCCTCTCTACGCTGGTGCGTGATGACGTCATTAAAATGGTTACCATGTAAACAGAGATGTGTTTCAATACATTTTATATGGACTGATGAGAATCTATTGTGATTTTGTATTACTTTTTCTTAGTATTATAATATTATATATATATATATATATATTATAATATTATATATCTATATATGTATATCTATATATATAGATATAAAATATTACAATATTATCTATATATATTATAATATTATTATATATATTATTTTTTTTACTTTATTAATGTACCCCTGGTATGGGCAGTTTTTGCATGTATATATTGTTATTGTACTTATATTTTATAAAATTAAAAAAACAGATATTTCAGAGAATTTAATTTAATTTTACTTAAATTTATTCTATTTTATTTTATTGTGTAACTTTATTATACTTTATTTTATTTTTTAACTTTATTTCATTTTATTCTATTTTATTTTATATTTTTTGTCTGTTTTCTTTTAGTTTCTTTTACTTTCTTTTATTCTATTTTATTTTATATTTTTATACTGTTTTGTTTTACTTTATTTTACTTTATTTTATTCTATTTTATTTTATATTTTTATTCTGTTTTGTTTTATTTTATTTTATTCTATTTTATTTTAAATTGTTATTCTGTTTTGTTTTACTTTATTTTACTTTATTTTATTTTATTTCTGTTTTATTCTGAATGTTTAGATAGATACAAACACACCTCTAAAAAAACTATTTCAGAGCTGTCAACTGAATTTTTTGGGAAAAATAAGGAAAATCACTCATCTCATTTACAAAAGTATTTTTACTGTTTTTTCAACATTATAAACACTACTTGAGACTATTTCTTTTAACTTTCTTTAATTCTTTATTTACATTTTTGCTACACTCATTAAATGTATAGAAAAACAGAATAACTTAACAGATATTACAATTCCATATTTTAAAGTAAATATGCCTCTTTTATTGTTTTTCTTTTCTTTACTGTCTTGTCCTTTTAATTTTTGTTTAATTTTATTACCACAAGCTTTGATTGTTCCGTCCTTTTTAAATTAACATTTTTATGATAAATGCAGAGTGTAAATATCTTTTGATCTGTCAAGTTTTGTGAAAAATACAAATAAAATTAATCTGTGTGTCAATGCTTAATAATAATTTTGGCACACTTCAAATGAGCTGCATCTCACTGGTGGGAAACTTAAATTTAGCTTAACTACATCCCAGTATAGGCAACTATTGTTTAAAATATGCTTCACCTTCAGTAGGCCATAATAACTAACCACTCCAAAAGAAAAGGACGACAACAGAGATGCAAATTTTCTTCTTTTATTATATCGCAAACAATAATGACATCCAGGTATATTGTTAACAGTTTGCTGAGTGAAGAGTGAGACCTTAGTGGTGAAAACATCACGAGCTCTCCTGTAGGAGCTTGTTGTGCAGTCTGAGGCCCTCAGATGTGGTTCACAGGCAGGTTACAGACACGTGGAAACGACCAACAGACAGTCAACACTTGTCTGTCAGTCCCTTCACACACCAGACCAGAGCAGAACTGGGATTGCTTGGGACCTGCGAATGGCAAAAGGGGATTTTCTTCATCAGGGCACACACTTGCCTACAACACCAGCAGCTATTTTGCATCTCCTTCCACCGATTCTTACAAAAGGAACAGAACACACATCGTCCTGACCTTTCATTTATCACCTTCCTTGAATAAAACCAAGGAAGGAAATAAGTTTTTAATTACATTTTATGGTCTGGCATGTCATAGCGTGATCCTGAGGAGACTATAGCGTCATTATATCAACAACAAAAGGAGGCTGATTTCTCAAGCTAAACCAGATTGTACTGACAAATGTCTCCATTTTTGGCTTCAGCTAGAACATTTAACACATTGGCATCTTCATTATCCATGCCAAATTGTACTACAAAATTAGCTGATTCTTTGCCTCAGAAGTTTGGACAGAGAAAACAGCTTGTGGGAAAAAAAACAAGACCTTTGTAAGGGGGGCACACACCAAAGGGAGACATGAGTTTTATATTTCCTGAAAGAGAGGGTTTCTCCTTTGGGGACATCCTAGTCTGCCACAATCCCATTGCATTTACAGAAGAGGAGGTAAACCTCCTTCAAAGAGCATCACACACAACAAAACCAGCCTTTCTACAACCAATGAACAGAGCTGCCTGAACTCATCAAGGACACAGCAATGTCAGAGGAAAAGTTTGATATTTGGAGAAACATCCTACGCTCGTTTGCTTTCTTGCCGAGATTTAGGTTTGATGAGTAAACTAAAAACTTTCATGGTTGTAAGGTAAATACTGTATGTAGCTGGACCCAGCAGCCGGTTAGTTTAGCTTAGCATAAAGACTGGAAACAGCGGAACAAGGTAGTTTCTTGAAGGTAACATGCAAATTACGAAACTCTCGCGGGATGTTCAAGGTTAGGCATTGAACTCAAATAGTTAAGGTTAGATATTGACCTTGAATGGTTAAGGTTAGGATAGGTCATTGGGCAGCGAGTCTTGTGAGTTTTTGCAATTTGGGGGTTTCCTTCTATCCACGACCTTGCAACGACTAGTCTGACTCTGTCCCATAGCAGAAGCAGGAGACAAAAAACGGCATATCGTCGGCATATTGTTACACTGTTTTTTTGCGGATTAAACAAACAATATGTGATAAAATAATAATAGTTATAAGTGTTGTTAGTGATTTTGGTAGCGTTGCAAAGAGCAAGGCTAGCTCCCCCGTTTTCTAGAGCTAGGCTAATTAGCTCATTCGTTTTCTAGAGCTAGGCTAATTAGCTCATTCATTTTCTAGAGCTAGGCTAATTGGCTCCCCCGTTTTCAGTATTTATGCTAAGCTACGCTAATCAGCTTTACATTTACAGTCCACATATTATAGTATCGATATTCTCATCTAGCCAACGCTCAGCAAGAGAGCTAATAAGCGTATCTTAAAAGTACAAAGAGACAGTTTCTCACTGCACTATTCAAACCAACTCTGATAGGATCCAGTATTTAAGCTTTTAAAGTATCATTATTCCGACAGCTCTGCCTCTGGTGCAGGTTTTACATGCAGCAGTGCTACATCAACAGGTCACATTAGGCTCACAGTATAGCCACTAGCAGGAGCTTGAGCAGCAGATCACCACATCCAGTACACGCAGGAAGAGGAAAATGTGGCAAAGAAGCGAAGATAAGAAGATCATGTTAAGCAGTGGAATTCTTTATTAGCCAAGAACTGCATTGGAATGAAAAGGCTAATCAGAAATTATACGTTTATGCATTTATCAACATCATTAAATTTGAATGTTGTCTTTGATCATCATTAAAAGACCAAAGATTTAGTGAAAACAGGGATGTGCAAGATTAATGAAGCACCTTGTCAGCTACAGTTAGAAGCAAGATGTTTCATTTTTTTTGTCCTCCAAGGGGAGTGGAATGGTTGTGTCTACAGCACGGACTGGTTTACAGTTAGTTTCCAGTCTTTCAGTTACAGCTCCACAAAGACCAAAAGCTGAACATTTGAGGAAAGCCACTCAGAAGACGTTTGCATACGTGTGAGGTGGTCTGTGGGGTTTGTCCGTAGAGATCCTCGCTGCTCAGGCTTCCTCGGACACCTCAGCGTCAGACCCCTCTACAGACAAAACGGCATCCACAGATCACTTAGCATGTCTGCTGCTAGCATTTCCTCACTAATCCTAAATTCCCATCCAGTTCATCCTCTAGTGCGATAATACAAAATTGCCAAATCTCTTAATAACAAGCTAAATTTACATTTCATATTTTCACAGAAAACTGATTTTTTTTTTTTTTTTTTTTTTACTCAAAACCATTTTTTATTATGCAGAACATATATTTCACCCCTCAGAAATTAGAGATCTTTGCACATCCCAGATATCAAACCCAGGGGGCTAACTTTGACTCCTCCTCGTCATGCCTTTTTGTTTTCTCTTCAGCGGGTTTATTTTACACAAGGCTTCCGTTTGTAGCTTTCAGAGGCGCCATGGGACAACTGAGCATCTTCTGACTTTACATAATTCCTATGTTACACCGAACCCTGCCGAGACTGACTGGTCAGACAAAAGTCTCACATGCAAGGTCAAAGGAAAAAAACACCCACGGTCTTTATCAAGCGCTAAAGATTAGTCAGGTGTAATCCCTGAACTCTGCTACTGTGACCCAAGGCGCTCACTGACAGCCAAACTTGCTCTTTACGTTGGGCGTCTTGTGAAGAACTCAGTGCGGTTATTCACAAAGCCACTTTTATACATTTTAACTTTTTATTCTTCGCTGCAGATTCATTAAATGGGATAATTTATCTAAAGCCTAGCAGTGGTTCTTGTGCCACCATGACAAGAGTACAAAGCTGTTTTCAAGCCCCCGAGGTCCAAGGACAACAGTTTGAAACATTCGTATATACAGCCATTAAAATATTACCTAGTTCCACATGAAGAGAAATGGTATGCACACTTGAGAAGTGATGTTATAAAGCTACAGATTATTTCAATAACAAAGCCCCACAGACAATCGTATCATATCGCATCATATATGCTTTTTCCTGCCTCATCTCTTGAAAGTTTCACCAAGCTAGGCACCAACAGACTACGACAGTGAAGGAGAGAAATAACAGAAAAAAAAATCCTAAATAAAAAAATAGACAAAAATAAATCTTACACATAAAGACACTGTCATTTCTTAAATTATCGGTTTTTAGTGCCCTACATTTTACACCCAGTCAAAAACATCTGCCTTCGGTTGGTCGGTAAGGCTGCGTGACAGACGGCCAGCCCCGTGGTAAACCTATGGTACTTCTAGACGTTATGTAAATTTACAGTATACAATTTTGGATTACCATGCAAGAATACTTTTTTTGTGTAACATTTAATAGCTCGATCTACATCCAGGAATAATTTACATTGAAGGACAATAGTTATTGGACCAGAGAGCGTTATGGGTAAATAACCATGGTGGTAAGTGCAGCCGGAGATGGTGTGCGGATGAGGTTAGGTGAGGGGAGAGGTGGGATGGAAGAGGAGGTGGGATGGCAGGAGGGGAGGAGGGATCCAGAGGAGCGCCGGAGTAGTTGGGGGGTGGTGGTCCAATCCTCCAAGGTCCAAATCAGCGGCACTCCCACACTTTTACTGTTTGATCTACACTCCCAGTGACCACGTAGGGAGCAGCCTTGTGGAAATCTGTGGGAGAAACAAAAGATCATCAGAACAAAAACAAAAGAGAGGAAAACCCAATGCAACTCAGAGAGAACAGCATAAGAGTGGATTCAGATTCAAAACTAGTGCAATCTGAGTGACTAACAGTGGGGCTAACCCATGGACAAGCTCCACAGTCTCAGTCTGTCAACAACATAGTCACCTCTTCAGTTACATCTGCTTGCTGCTGGGTTGTAGTAAATACAGCATATACAGTTTAATTGACAAGAGCAGACAGACATATACGTACATGTGCTGTTCCTTGTGACAGGTCTAAGGATTTGGAACAAATTGAATGTACATATTGTTCAAATGGGTCAAAACATACAGTATGGGCACTCAATACTATACTTGTATAGACCATAGACAGTATATATAGATGGACGTGTCTCTACTTCATCCCACTGTACAAAAGTAAAGCCAAAATGTCCAGGAGCTCCCATCTTGAAATTTTTACGTCATTTGGAGCTAGAGTCTGCGCAGTAGTGATCGGGGGACTGGAGCCGCGGTACCGCTGTCCCATCCACACAACTGCCCAAGCCAATCACAAGCCGAGCATGGCTGCAGCTCGCTAGTGTGGACACCTAGCTGCTATGTTAGCACCACGGTAGCTGTTGGGTTAAAAAAACACAACAGCTAACCATAATATCTCTCTATTTATGATTAAATTGACACACGTTCTATTAAACAGACTCGTGAAGGTTATGGAAAGTTAAATTACATCTTCTCTTTCAATTTCCAAGCCTCTGGCTCTGCAACTACTTCACTCAGAGCAGCTGTCAATCACAGCTGTCAATCATGACCCTTTTCATAGCATCAAATAACTAATTAAAACCAAACTTATTAGAAAAACGTTGTCTGGTTGGCTAAGACAATGATAACGTTATTGCAGCATTCCTGGTTTGAGCCCTTGAAAGTCACGATGGCGGCATTGATACATCGCTCACTACTGATTGGTTAATGAATAATGAAGTGAAATTGCAATTCAGTCGGATAATCAGGGTATTTAAAAAGCAGAATGCGAACACCTTTGGGGAAAAGCACTTGGTATTGTGTTGTGCGTACAGACAGGACAATGCTTTTTTTTACAAAATGGGGAAAATAATGTGTTTTTCTCTCTCCCAAATGATTTCAAACAAAGGTGCTTTGTGTTTTCCAGACCGCTCCAGAATTCATCACATCAATAGCTCACAGCGATATCCTCTTTGGTTGAAGTAGGATTTAAGAGGACTGGGTTTCAAACGGCTTGCCAAGGAAAAGTTGGCTGAAGAGCTCCTCAAGAGAGTTACCGAGCCTTGATCTGCTGAAAAGCTGCAGATAGGAGGAGGGGGAGGCGGGAAAATCCTGGAGCGCTTGCCTACCACTTAAACCCCAGCTGCCAGCAACCCTTAGGACGCTAAACACATGCCGGTGGAGGCGCTGGGCTTCTCTACAATTATTCAACCTTTGGCTAAAGCAGATATTTGTGAAACAAGCTCCACTGTCCAATGAACGTGGAATAAAGAGGTTCTTGTTGCACCTCAGGAGACCAACTGGTCAAAGGAAGGTTTTTGTTTTTTTTAGGGGGGGTGCTTACCCAGAGAGGTAACAAAGTGTTCGTGGGCACACAGGGTTTTCTGGCAGCGCTTGTTCTTGTAGTCCCAGATCCTTAAGGTCTTATCATCTGCACAGGTCACAATAAACTTGCCTCCAGGGTGGAAGAGGAGACCACGCACCCAGTTGTCATGGCCAACCTGTCAGACAAACACACACCAGTTGCAATCCAATTCATGAAACACAATCTAGACATTTTGCCCAAATATTTAAATATATATACAAATAATAAAAAGGTTTAGCCTAAGACAGTCCTTACCAGTGTCATAAGGCACATGCCAATGCTAACATCCCACATCTTGATGGTTTTGTCTCTGGAGCCAGACAGCAGGAAGGGGCCTGGCTTACCGCTCTTCTTGGTCTGATTAGGCACAAAGAGGGAAACAATTAAATGGCAGTAATGGTGCAAAACTAATACTAAGTAGAATCAAAGACCAAATACTACAAATTCAACAGCTTTACAGTCGTCTCTTTAACAAAGGTGGTATGGGGTACAAATGGGGAAAATGCTTTTCGGGCCGCAGGGGGATATTTTGCTGCACTACCGCAAGTGGCCACTGGAAAAAATAGGAAGCAAGACTGAGTGACAGCACTGTATCCAGGTGTTATTATACATCTATGCTTGGAATCCACTCGTCATCCGTCACCATGGGGAAAGAGAGATTAGTTTAAATAAATTCATTAACTGCAACATTTACCACCAAGTACCGTTAACACACAACGATGTTTAAAAGCTGTGTCAGGCACACCGGAACTAACAGGTCATTACATGCCTGATAGTTTTTAACTGCATCAGTGGAGATTGTGTTCAAAACATGCTTGCAGGTGCATTTAAGCAATAACTGGAGAATCAATGAAGCTGCATTTCACTGCTTTGGTCTGTTGAAATGTTTTGGTGTAAATAGATCTAAGCAGAAATCAAGCAATCGTGAAATTGATCATTTCATAAAATGACCGTGTCTCTTGGGCAAACATCACCTTCACAAAGCCAGATTTCTTCATCTTTCTAACAAACATAACTATGTTTTGTGTTGACCTTTTATGATTCTGTCAGCAGAGTCAAAAAAAAAGATTTAAATGTTTCATAATTTTGCTAATTGACTTGTTTATAGGGATGGTAATCACCAGAGGCCCCACGATACGGTATTATCACGACATTTAAGTCACGATAGGATCTTATTGCAATTTTAAACAGTAACAGTATTGCAATAAGATATCTTGCAATATATTATGTTTTTTCAACTGCAAATTATGCAATTTGTCAACTTCTGTTATCTAATAAGATAGTTTTCACTCTGTTCATCTCAAGAGTTTTCATTCACATATCTTGAGGTCCAAGGTCAAGGGACCCCTTTGAAAATGGCCATGCCAGTTTTTCCTCGCCGAAATTGAGGGAAACATCGGAGCGTTATTTAGCGTTCTTCCCGACAAGCTAACATGACATGGTTGGTACCAATAGATTCCTTAGGTTGTGTATCTTCACTCTAGCTTTAAAATTGAGCCGTCGGATTGTTAAGATGTTAATAGTTTATATTATAAAAGATTGATACTTGACATCTGTGTATCGATACAATATTGGCACGCACAATATTGCGATACAATGCTGTATCGATTTTTTTTTGCTGTATCTCAGTTTTTTTTCCAATACTCCATGTACTGTTGTTTGTCTTGGAAAGTTACTGTGGCGTTAATAGAGTTGACGTTTAAAAACAGAAATCAGTTAATCATTGTACCAGAACATACACAACAGCAGAACATCCCAAATAAAATACCTGGGGGTCTTTTGTACATGTTTCACTTCAGTTAGGAAACAAAACAACACTAAAAATAAGCTCCTGTACAAGTGGAACAGTGTTTTTCACTGCACACAGGTTAGACTGGGACAACTGCTGAAAGGGCAAATATTGTTTTAATCTGACAAGTCTACAAATTGGACACACTTGAGATCACAAGGCATGAGGAGGGAGTCTGGGCTGACTCTAGGCCATGCTGATATTCAGCCAGATTATGCGAGCACACACTCTTCACTTCAAGCTGGTCTGTTCACGTGGCTGTCAGTCCGAGCAGTGACGTGTGAGGCTCACCGATATGGCTACACATGTAGAGAAGGAACACACTGTGCATCATGTGATAGTGTGAAACATCACTGAGCTAACACATTACATGACCATGAGTTAGGATGCACATGAGCTCTATCACCACCCTTTGTGTGTGTGATGGTTGTACAATAACAACTGTCTGGTTGCTCAGTCGGTTGACCAGTAAGTCATTGTCTCATGTGAGTCTGGAAAATATGTTTCTAATCCCAACAATTTTCACTAGTGAACGGTCAGTTAGCACCATAGAAATAGAATTAGAGTAGAATAGACATTGAGCTGTTTTCCGTGGTCATTTGTGGAGTAGTTCTCAAACTTTACTCATTTACTCAGGCTCTCTATGCTTCGTATCGTTACTACTGCATTGATTGTAGCCGGTGCAAAACTTCATCTCAGTGAATCCGCATTTTGACATAAGTCAGTTTAGTCTATACGGAAGTTAGCCTGCTACAACGGTCGCTATGGCAACGGTACATATAAAAATGGCCACCGCTCTGCTACGTTGATTTGAATGGGACGTTGTAGTCCTATTCTATTTCTATGGTTAGCACACTTATAATGATCTGCTACTGGTCCACTCTCTGCTCTGCTGTGCTTTCATGATTAATCACACTGGACACCACCTGGGCATTAGTCTGAAATTGTCTGTTGAACTCTGTGGTGTAACTTTGTCCGAGTTTAAATCTGCAGTGTGTCAATCCACCCTTGCTTATAAATTAACCTATGTAATTAAGTGTAAAAGACGTGCAGGTCTCAAGAGATTTGGCTCGGTATACCACCACACCCTCGAGGTTTGCAGGTGTTTCAGGACGGTCCTTTACCTCGGAGCCTGTGGCCTCTTGGATGGTGGGGTGGGCGCTCTCTGGTGCCCAGGAGATGCACTCCACCACATGTTCGTGCTCCCGCAGCTCAGCCTTGCAGTCTTTGGAGGCCACGACCCACACGCGCACCGTTTGGTCGTTGGAGCAGCTGGCAATCAGTGTGCCGTCCTGGTTGGGCCGCACCATACGGACCCACTCCCTGTGGCCTGTGAAGGTCTTCACACAGTAGCTAATGCACAGAAAACAGCAAAGGCGTTATCATGTTGTCAGAGTGGATGTGATCAATCAAACAGAATATCAGGCTTAAAAAAAGAAAACAATGGTTTTAAGGAGGTCTATGGAGGCTGCGTACCCAGTTGCCACCTCCCACATCTTTATGGTTTTGTCCCTTGAGGCAGAAACAATGTGATCTCCATTGGGCATGATGGCTACAGACGAAACATTGTGGTCATGTCCTGGAAAACAGAAAAAAAACAAAAACAAGATCTCAGTAAGAGCCAGAAACTGTTATAAAGCTTTCGGAGCGCAACTCAACATTTAAAAGTTAGACAAAATTCAGAGCAATTTTTATTTATTATTTTCTTCTTCTTTTTTTAAACACATCTTCAGCCATGGTCGTAATTAGCCAATTAAATGACAAGCGAGGCCAGCAATTTGCTGGAGCTTACTTTCTTCCACGGAGAATAAGAGACGCCTAATTACCTAGACGCTGGGCCGTATTTAAGCTGCTAAACAGATGAAGACAACAGCAAGTGTACTCTAAAAGGCCAGCTTAACTTCATATGTGTGTGTGCACATACACATGCCATCAGCCTACGATAATGGGTGGCAGCTACACAGAAAAGTGCTATCTGGTCCTGAAGAGGATAATTAAGCTGCTGTCCAAATCGGCACTAATCTACTTCACCAGTTGGCCTCGTGTTTTTGTTAGATGTGTAAAAAAAAGTGGGTGAAAAAAGGAGGAACAGTTGAGTAGGTGAATTAAAAGTGAATGGAGACGTGGGTAAAAATAAGGATGGAGGGGAAATAGAACAAGACTAGACAGCGGGCTCAGTTTAATAGACTGTTTAAGACAGCGATCTCTGCACTTGGATTTTTTTTCTGCACAGTGTGAACACAGCTCGTCTGTTTGAGGAAGTGTGCCAGGAGCTCGCACCCTCCTTTACAACAAAAAAAATTGGCAACCAGTGAAATCTGTTGCTCACTTGACACACAATGCAGAATTTACAACTCCGGCATAAATGTAAGAGTGCCAAAGCGCTTCTTGTCTCCTCGCTATGTCGGCTTATTTATTTCACTAATATTCATTCACGTCTTCTTCACAGTCAGACATTAATGGGTGCTTCTAGCAGACGTATGAAGTGGAGAAGAAAACGCTTCATATTGTTTAGGCTGCTGCTGGCTGGTTGGTGGGGGGGCCTTCTCACTATTCCAACAAGGAGAAAAAAAATATCCTTAATATCCGCAGGGCCTCAGGGCACATGTAGACGGCTGCCATCATTTACTTGGCAATTAGGGTGTGAAAGTGGGGGGGTGTGCTTAAGGAGAACACGGTGAAGACATGACCAATGGTGTCAGAGATTCTCAGATAAGAAAAAATAATGTAGATAGGAAAAAACTTGAACCAATTTATTTATAATTTAAATTACAAATCATAAGAACAGCTGGATGCAAGTAGTAGTAGTATACTGTGGTGGAGAGTAGACATGATGGCTACAAACAGTCCATTTGTCAGAGCTGGTTGTGAATCTCAGCATAGGGTGCTTTGACCTGGAGCAGATTGAGGCTCATCAGCAGCGTCAAATGTGATAACGAACAGCATCTGCACCACCTGAGCCCTGCGTACAGTCACAAGCTACATTTGTGATGCAATGACGTGGAAACCATAACAGAGCAAGTCTTCATGGGTAACACAAATAGTAGCAGCAGTGATGCATAGCTGCAAAATCCCTGCCAATGCTCATCGCTCAGGTCTTTTTTCTTCCTTCTGAAGTAAAGAAAGAAACCGTTTTATCTTCTTACCATGCATGGTCCTGATGCATTCAAAGCCTTGGAAATCCCATAGCTTGATAGTCATGTCTGCAGAGCAGGATGCTAGCAGTTTGCCGGTCTGGTCAAAAGAGATGTCCTGCACCGAATCTGTGTGGCCCTTCAGTGTGCGTTCAAAGTCTCCTGTCTCGTAGTCCCACACCTGGAGGGGAGAGAACATATTCATACATTAGCTTCAGAGAAACCTACATGTAAGAGAGCATACATACTTCACCAACAGGCATAGCTAATATACTAATCTATACTACATCACTGAGAAACAACTGAATCCCTTTGCAAACCCCAGCAAAAACCCCAAATGTCACATGATCTGTGGCCCCATGTCACCTCCTTTCTCAGCAAAACAGTCCAGCAGCTGAGAGAACCAGGCTGTACAAGTCATATTACAATTCCACAAACAAGATATGCTAATGGATGAACGCTTAAAAATTACCGTACTGACATGACATTCGTCTTAAGAGCTCATACGGGCCTCAGTTTGCAGACACCACAGACTCTTCGTATATTGAATTACAGAATCTGTGACGCATTGCCGTTGCTAATGGCAGGGATGCATGTTGTGCCAGGATGCTGATTAGGGTTACAGTAAGGCCTGATAAAAACAGAGAGACAGTTTATTGTGCCGAGTAAGGCACTGCCAGTTGGAGTAGAGACAGAATATGGAGCGTACAGTAGTAAGCCTAATTTTCTAGCCTGAGAAAGCTGTTGCGTTTCTGGATTTCAAGCAGACAGACGGTTTGTCACGGAGGGATAAACCCTCCTTGGTTCCTCTCTTGGGGTGGGGGATTTTGGGCAGACGTGACAGGAGACCCCCCCCCCCCCCTCTCCTCCCCCCTTCCCCCTAGTCCTTCTGCCTCCCCCCCAAAGGAGGCTACAGACAGTGCAGATGGCCGCGAGGCACAAAGTGCAGAGGGGGGTTTTATCCTCGAGAAGATCAATGTAGTCAACGTGTTTGGAGGTACACCAGGTTTACACATATTAAACAGTATTTAGCAGCAGCATCTAAATCACACATAATCCATTAACTACCTGTAACTCAATGCTGTCTCACCAACGGTTCCTACTGGCACTCCTCCAGGGCATTATTAAAACAGAAAACTTGCCCTACTTTATGATGAATAATAGTTTACATTCTTTCAGGGAAAATGCCTCGGATCTTTGTCATTCAAAGTCCAACAACAATACATAGACTCTCTTTGTATATGCAATTTATGAAGTAGGCAATGAGTAAGCTGACACCCAAGCTCTTTGCCCTTGTTTAAATTAACCTAGCCTCTGGTTGCCATGTTTGACTGAGCACAGCGCTACGCCCAGGACCTGCTGATTTACATACTGTGAAAGGTTAGACCTGCACTCAAGGTAACATCTTGCCATGCAAAGATGTGCCACGTTAGCAGAGGAGAGAGGACGAGGTAAAAGAGGTGGAGGAAAAGGACTGGAGAATGGCAAAACTAAAGGAGTGAGGGAAACACAAAGAGAGGGATACGTAAGAAAAGAAAGGGTGAAAAGGGAGAATGGTTCGACTATAGTAAACAAAACATGTGACACTTAAGACGCTACAAGAATAAGGGAAAAGACAGGCCGTCTCTAGCTTTGTTCCAGACCTCTGACTCGTCACCCGCATCTCAGATTTGTTCAGGTATTAAGAAAGTCAACGTCATACGTTCATGAGCTACATCGCCACAAAAATGACGACACGAGATTGCAGTAACTTCCATTGAGTCTCTGCTGGGTGCCTGGCAACTTGTTCAGTCCACGAAATAGTCACATAACCTCTTTATTAGTGAGCTTTAGACTTTAGAGATAGTGGTATTTTATTACCTTTGGACAGAGCCAGTCTTCCAGTCTTTATGCTAAGCTAAATCCTTGCTAGCTCCGGCTACATATTTATCGTACGGATAATAAAGAGTGATATCAATCTTCTCATTGAACTTGTGACAACAAGGCCAATAAGTGTATTCCCCAATGTCAAACTACTGCTTTAAATTCACTGCTCTATGACAAGAACTAGGCCAACATGAGCACAATGTCAGGCTGAATGAATGAAACAAAATGGCAGTTCAGTCTGATTATCAGGCCTCACTGGCATGAGGTGGAAAGCCGATGAGCCTCTCAGTCAGTGACAGAGTGTACAGAGCACAAGGTCTACTCCTCAGTTAAAAATTTAACAGAGCTGTTCAGGAGGAGAAAAGTAGGACAAAGGGGGGAGTCAGGTCAGGCTGCAAGGAGACGACGCAGCCAGGAAAAGAGGTGCAAGAAAGCAGGGCTGAATTTTAGATTTGGGCCCAGGCCTGACTGGGATGGATGGCTCTAGTAGTCATGGTGGGGCAGCTGATGCTTTAAGTGGAAGATAGATGAGGCAGGATGCTGGGAGGCAGGTTGCAGTGGCAGGGAGGGGTGGGGTTGTGAAAGGAAGAAGATGCCAAAAGGGAGAGAGGAATCCCTGCTGTGTGGGTGTAGCTGAGGAGATGTACATGTGTCTCTCATTGTCTCATGAATAAAATATACCGAACAAACAGCTCAACAGAGTATTGGCATTGTGCAGTGAGGCAAGGGAGAGCTACTGTTGCAGCAAAAAATAGCCCAGGGACAGACTATGGAGTTTATATATGGAATCTGGGGATACATAGACGACAGAGAGAAAGAGACACTCGTGAAATCAGGGCGTGTCTAGAAAGGAGAGCTGGAGCAGGGGAGGTAATGCATAATAGTGAGGCATAATAAATGGGAGGGAGGAGGAGAGATGAGCAGCGTTACACAGAGTGAGAAAAAGGGTAGAGCTGCCACCAAGCTGGCACTAAATTAAAAAAAGACCACTCTGTCGATTTTAAACCTGAATCCTATTATTGTAATGTGAGGATGTGTGAGAACAAACAAACAAAAGGACAACGCAGCAGTCTGTCTCTAAAGCCAGATGATGTGTTTATAATCACCGTGAACCACACCCTGTATGTCTGCATTTTTAGTTGGCCAATATCCAAAGACGAACGGAGGAAGCTCCAAAATCAGAAAACAGATCTTCTTGTCTTTGAAATCATACTGTAAGTGAAATATTATATTTGAACATTTCTCACGAGCATAAATGCCTGGTTTAGTCCAAACATCTTTAGTGAAAACATTAGCATACTCAAATATTAGCCATACAGAGCCACAGCTGTGCCATCTCTGTAAGCTGGGTATGTATAGCTGGAAGGCGTCATTGTACTGAATGGTTTGTAGAAATAGTTCTTGTAGAAATCCATCTGAACTGAGTGTAATAAAAAATGTCCTTCTCTCAACCAGTATTAGGTTATATTTGAAAAATAAAACATTTTCTTCTATAAAACAGGATTCTTGTCTGACTACTGTACATGTTGTAATTTATACTTCAGTGAAAGTGTCATGTGACAACGTGGGGGCCGACAGATTTTTATTTATAGTTCCGTTGCTACTATAGCAACCAGATATTCAGCACAGCAGAGTTTTGTTTACATTCCCTGAAAGAAATGGCAGCACATGTTGAATTAATGGAGGACAATAAAAATTGTTTTACTTTGGTGAGAGACAAAAGAGAGGGAGAAGGTGGTCTGCTCATCAGGAAAATATTCACTTGTCAGTGTATCAGGCAGATGAAGAGAAACTGACAAAAATGCATTGAAGTCAGTTTGCATGCTAACTGTTTTGACAATTCATCTGTGCCTCAATCACCAGTGTACTCAAACCAGGGAGCGGATCCTCTTCAAGGAGTCTGCCACGTTGCTCCGCCATATTTCTACAGTAGCCCAGAAGGAACAAACCAAACACTGGCTCTTTGTGTTTTCACGTTACCTAAGGGCCACCGTAGTTCTCCGACACGCTGAGCCAAAGAGTGCAAAACCGTGGTACCTCCAGCCGCCATCTAACTTCCATTGCTCCTAAAGTAGTGTTACTATGGTAAGGATGACCTCTGAGCTAGGCGAACTGTGTTACCACGGTTTTGTACTTGGTGGCTCATGATACTGCAGTTTTGGAAAGGGAGGCGTGAGTGGAGGGGTATTCATCCGCTAGATGCCACTAAATCCTACACACTGTCCCTTCGATGAATAACGTGATTCAAAACTAGGGTCTAACGACCCATGACGGCATTTGTGACGTCAGTTTGACATCAATACTGTTGTCTTATCATTAATGTCTTGAAAACACCATTTCGCTTAATTTCGAAATCTTGTTAAACCCAATTTAATCAGTTTATTATGATGCTTCATTTGATCAATTACATGTCTACAGAGAATGACATCCTAAAAAACCCAAGATGTCTGATAAGCATGGTAGCTGCTTTTCATCACTTGAAAACTTAAATGGTTTAAGGTCATCATGAGACTTGTAAGGGTTATTATCCATGTTTCCATTACCTACTGAGGCTTTAGAAACCTTAAAGTACACTGAGAAGTGTACGTACATAAAGTGCATACAGTACATGGTTATTGTAGGAGCCAAATATTAAGAAAGGAGTAGTTGAATTCCTTATTATAAGAGAAACATTATGTTGATAGTAATTGATATTTTTGCCCCATGTGGCCAACCACAGCATTGAATTGTTTATAAATTTGGCACCAGTTGATGCCGTCATCCTGTTGCCGTCATCCTGATTTAGTATCAGCTGTGGAGAGCGCAGCTGTTTAAGGACGCCAAGAGCCGAAATAGTTTTTTAACGGGCTTTAATATAGTTTTGTTCATTTCACTAAGACGAAGTTTAGGTTGATCTTTTTTCTTTACTTTGGGTTGCCGTGGCATATCCTGTTTTGGGTTGGTTTATGTAGTTTAACACACACACGCACACACACACAAAGGCTGCAAATCGATCATATGCATCCATGGCAGAAAGGACATCTAACCGTGAGTAAACCCATGAATGAGCTCAACTTTGTTTAATAGATGCCTTGTTGACACGTTTTCTTGGGCGAAAGAAATATGGCTTAGAATAGAAATAAGAAGGAAGCCATAATAGTTATGTTGAACTGGAAACAAACATCGATAGACGCACAACCCTGCAGGTTTTCATTAAAAACTTCGGCAGCGGTTTTCGCTGATTTGCACACCTTCAGCTCAAAGATAATAAACTAATCAGTGAAATCACCTGATGCAGCTTTTATTTCAAAAACCTGCAGACTCTCAGCTCTCTGCAGGACATGGTTTGAAAACCCTGAAAAACAGTTGAAACGCCATTTCAAATAAAAAAAATGTGGGCTTTTAGCTCCACAGCCCCATTTGAAGGCAAGCTCTGCAACAAATCCATCGTCAGACCATCACTCCCACCATCCGGCAGCACTAACCTTTATTGTCGCGTCCTCAGAAGCAGACACCATGACGCTGAAGACTGGGTGGAAGATGACGCGGGTGACTGGACTGCGGTGGCCACTCAGCGCGTACCTTTCTGGTGGGCGTGGGATCCACTCTTTGGGGTCACGCTTCTGAGTTACGGGCCCACCCAGAGTGATCTCTTCCTTCGCTTCATTCAGCTTGGATTCAAGTTCCATCACCTACACGTACAAGTACAGGTTAGTACAGTGTAGAGGCAGAAATTTCAGTTTATATAAATATCCACATGTATAGATAAATCGAATACATAAAACAAAGGTTTTAAGGGTGTTAAATTTGCTGGAGTCTGTGTTTTAAACTAATTATTATCAGGGCTGTCAAAGTTAACGCGATAATAACACGTTAACGCATTAATTCATTTTAATACCACTAATTTCTTTAACGCATTAACACAACTTGCGATTTTTAGGTTGTAGCGGGCTCAGTTTTAAAGCTAGAGTGAAGATCATATAAAACTAAAAAACCTAAGGAATCCATTGGAACCAACCATGTCATACTAGCTTGTTGGGAAGAAGGCTGAATAACGCTCCAAACTTGCGCTAAATTTTGGCGAGGAAAAACTGCCATGGCCATTTTCAAAGGGGTCCCTTGACCTCTGACCTCAAGATATGTGAATGAAAATGGGTTCTCTGGGTACTCGCAAGTCTCCCCTTTACAGACATGCACTTTATGATAATCACATGCAGTTTGGGGAAGTCATAGTCAAGTCAGCACACTGACACACTGACAGCTGTTGTTGCCTGTTGGGCTGCAGTTTGCCATGTTATGATTTGAGCATATTTTTTAATCTAAATGCAGTACCTGTGAGGGTTTCTGGACAATATTTGTCATTGTTTTGTGTTGTTAATTGATTTCCAATAAATATATACATACTGTATATTTGCACAAAGCAGCATTTGCCCACTCCCATGTTGATAAGAGTATTAAATACTTGACAAATCTCCCTTTAAGGTGCATTTTGAACAGATAAAAAATGTGCAATTAATTTGCAATTAATCGCGATTAACTATGGACAATCATGCGATTAATGGCGATTAAATATTTTAATCAATTGACAGCCATAATTATTATATATTAACAGTTGGATTAATGCTTAAGACTTCCTTTCTGTGTCAACGGTGGATTCAGCAATGTCATGAACCATTCACAAGACTTCAATCCCCACAAGCATGCTTTGAGGAGAAAAACCCCACAAACCTTCTTTTGTAATCTGATGACTGAGGTCCATTTCTTTTCCAAAAGGCCAGCGTACTTCTTATCCAATTCTTCATTCTGTGGAGAAAAGAGAGGGGGGGAGGGGGGGAACAGAAGGAAAAAGATATCAGGCAAACATGCGAAGAAAGCCAATCAAAGTCGTGGGCTCAGCATAATCGGCGAGGCCTGTGGGAGGGGGGCCAGCTGGGGTGGCATGCTGAGGTCTTTGGCTATAGTAAGAAAGAACAGGGAATTATTTACACGCCCCTCACAGGCCAACGCTGACTGCCAGACACCACCAACCTACTGTACAACACACAAACACATACATACTCCACACACATCCTAGTCCTAATCCTTCTCACACAAGCTAATCTCCTGCAGACAAGAAAGGCTTAGGCAGCTTACAGCTACACACCCGGTACCGGAGGCAGCGGTGGAAGTTAACTTGTGGCAGTCCTGGCAGAGAGAGGCTTGATTCCACCTGCAGGCTAATACCACGAGCTGGCCACAAGCTTTTACATAACGGACTTCATGGCACATAGAGGCTGTTTCTTTCTGCCAAGAAGCAAAACAATGTGGTTGCATTTTTCTCTCTCATGCTACATACAAACTAAAAATAAAACTGGGGCTGCAACTAATGATTATTTTCATTATCAATTAACCTGCTGATTGTTTTCTCGATTAATTGACCAATCGTTTGGTCTACAAAATGTTAAAAAAAATATTGACAAATGTTTCTTTCCCAGAAAATAAGTCTTCTATGTCTTCCATTTACTTGCTTTGTCCAACCAACAATCAAATACCCATTAGTATTTAACTGTTTTCTACTATATAAGACAAAGTAGGAAATCTTCACATCTGAAAAGCTGAAACCAGGGAATTGTTTTTGACATTCATGATTTCAATTAGTGCTGCAACGATTAATTGATTAATTGTCAACTATTAAATCAATCGCCAACTATTTTGATAATCGATTCATCGGTTTGAGTAATTCTTTAAGAAAAAAAAAAGTACTCCTCTGACAGTAAAATGAATATCTTTGAGTTGTGGACAAAACAAGACATTTGAGGATGTTGTCTTGGGCTTTGGGAAATACTGACTGATTTTTCACTATTTTCCTGACATTTTATAGACAAAACAACTATCGATTAATCGGGAAAATAATGGACAGATTAATCGACAATGAAAATAATCCTTAGTTGCAGCCCTTATCTAAATGATTAATCAATTGTTAGAACAGTTGCCGATTCATTTTCTGTCAATCGACCAATTGTTTCGGCTCTAAATAAAACCAAAAACTCAAACAAGCTAATTTTCATAAAGGTCTCGACTGAATTGTTAATGTTCAAAACACTCTAATGACTTAAAATGTTATAGTTATAGAAGGACTTTCTTCTTTCCTTTAAATAAAATACAAACACAGGCAAACAAAGAAAAAAAGAAGTGATGCTTTGTTATTACCAATACAACAGTTTTGGTGCCACTGTGCGTACAACAATGCCTTGAGGCTGTTATTAACTATCAAAGCATCAAAAACCCACATTGACAGACAACCACGAGTGTCAGTGAGGGAGAAAATTAGCGTTGCGCTCCAATTTCACAGTTAGCTCCTCAAGCCTCGGCTGGAGACAAAGGCAGACCTAGAGGTGTGGAGAGTTGCAGGCACCACAGATGCTTATATTTAACACTTCTCAATGACTAACATGAGGTGTATATAAAGACAAAGACATGAACTGAGGCACTGCAGAGAAATGGAGGAGAAAGAAAACAGAGGGAGAGCAGGGAACCCAGTTTGGCCATCATCTAATCTGCCATCTGCCTGGACACACTGCCCATTACACCAACACACACAAAGATGGACACACACGAGAAGTGCCAGACTGCACTGCAGCCTGCCAGTCTGTTGATAGTAACTATGCGTGTGTGTGTGTGTGTGTGTGTGTGTGTGTGTGTATGTGTGTTTGTATATGCATACAGGTATGTAGACTCTTTTAAGAGGTCAATAAAAACTAAATCATGAGCCCTAT
This sequence comes from Sebastes umbrosus, assembly GCF_015220745.1. Classification (NCBI taxonomy): domain Eukaryota; kingdom Metazoa; phylum Chordata; class Actinopteri; order Perciformes; family Sebastidae; genus Sebastes; species Sebastes umbrosus. Next base: position 19,425,796 of record NC_051275.1, read on the forward strand.
TCATTATTCCTACTATGAAAACCTGCTGCTGCACATCGCGTCACATAGTATTAACCTTAAACTGCTGCTCAAGCACCCACAAAGGGCTCAGGTTAAGAACATTAAATTCACTCTGAACAAAATCTAACCACATTTAATAGACATAAAAAATGCCTTACGATGTGGCCTCAGGGAAATGGCGTAAAAATCCCTTGGTTGTTTAGCATGGTGCTGCCAAGATGTGTGTGTGTGGCTGAGCGCTAATACCCAACAGTGTGCACCTATCCCTCCGTGCCATTCATATATTATTCAGCCTGCTTCCACAGAGAAAACGTCTGGAAGAAGAACGAATAAAGAGACAGAGGAGCAGGGGGCGGGGTGTCACGTGAACACAAGGTGAAAGACGACGTGTTACAGAGAGGCAGAGGAAAAAAATACTCTTAGATGAAAAAGAGTCTTAAATGAAAAGGGGTTGAGGTGAATCCCTGATGACATTACATACAGGAGTTAACGGGTAGCCAATGAGCACTGGAGATCCTGAAACTTTGGAAGCATGGGAATCAAATTTTAGGAGCCCAATTTGTTAAAATACTTAACATTCCCACCTCTATGTTTTGATTTTTGGCTCTGCACTACAGTAAAATTAGATCTGATATAATACAATGACTATGAGGTTTGAGTGCTGAATCCATCTTTAAGGGTGATTGAGGGTGTTCACATCCATATTGGGTGAACAGGAAGGAAGTTTCCTCCAATTTTAAGACAATGGAACAATTGTGCTGAACATAGAAACAAGGTAACCAATGGGTAAAATGTTCAGTCACCTCAATCAGACTGAGCATGTGTTTCAGATGCTAGAGATCATATTGAAAGCTGAAAGCCGTCACCACAAGCAAAAAGTAGACCTGGTGGCCACAGTTTAAGGTTGTGTCGTACTAGACAACATTATATTAAGAGGCGTTTCTAGTTTTTTGTCCTCTCTATTTACATACATGAGAGGGAACACCTCTCAATATTAGAGCTGCAGCGATTAATCGATTAGTTGTCAACTATTTAATTTATCGCCAACTATTTTGATAATCGATAAATCGGTTTGAGATATTTTTTAAGAAAAAAAAAGTCAAAATTCTCTGATTCCAGCTCCTTAAATGTGAATATTTTCTGAGAAAATAATCAATTGACTAATCGGCAAGGAAAATAATTGTTAGTTGCAGCCCTGCTCATCATAATGTAGTCCGGTACAACACCACCACTAACTATGATCTCAATGCTAAAACATACTTTAATGAACCCCTCTATGACAGTGTTAACAAAAACCTAACTTTATACATAACAATAGGGTTTATGGCACAATGTATTTTAAAATATATTCAAACCCAACAAATTCTCATTTCATCAGAAAGCAAAGCCAATAATGAAAAAAAAAAGAAACATAAAATACATATATCACAGTGCTATTGTAAATTCAATATATATACAAGTGGATAAAAGCCTTTCTCAAGATGAATTAGCAGCAGCATGTTGCATCGACCCCCTAATCAGACAGACCACCATAATTGGGAGCAGGTGCTCCCGGTCACACCCGTGAACATGTTGACTAAAATGAGAAATAGTGGAAATCAAGGCATATTGTTTGTATAAATTGGTCTGATTGGCTGTGCGGATGTGTGTGTGTCCACCCTTAATCTACTCACATTATCTAATTCCGCCTCCTTCTTGAAAGTGGAATATGCTTCTTCATATCCATTGGAACGTAGATAATCGGCTATCGCTCGATTTCTGAAACAGACAAAGAAGACCCGTAATTAGTTCTCCTGATTAGCAGACAGATAGTTGTTAAAGTGCCACCAGAAACGACACGAGTAATGGAGTTGTATTCAACACTGTAAAACAAAGACAGGAAATTAGCATGTTCAGGAAACGTGTCAGACAAAGATGTACATTTTACACATTCAGGCTGTGTTATCATGGCTCTTGCTATATAATAAAAATGCTTGGCATGCACAAGTGCAGTCTAGCATTACATCTAACAATACACACAGACAGTCTACTGCTTTCTCACACAAACACAACACACACACACCCCTCTCCGCCCATTTGACACAAATCGAGAGCACATCTGTCTGGCTTCTGTAATGAGCTCTTGTTGCTGTGGGCAAATAATGGAAGGGATGACTCCCTGTGGTGTGTAGATATGGGGGAAATGAGAGTCAGCGTACATCCCACCATCACCTACATACACACAGAGAAAGACAACTGAAAGCGCTTCTGGATACTTCTATTTTACTCCAGTTCATCTCCTTCTCCTGCACAAGTTTGCAGACAAGTAGACATTCAAAGACACCACACCTTTCAGAAAGCCGACAAAAAGATGGTGGAGATGGTAGCAGAGGTGTATTTCTGTCCTGCTATTTAAAATATGTGAGGAGAGATGTCCAGATAGGACACACAATAGACTAGACAGACAGAGCTGAAGCTGAGGAGAAAGGAGGCTATCTGCCTGCACTCGTCCTTTTTTATCTCCTGGGCTGCCATAAGAGAAACCCACACACAGATAACACACACATTCACACTTACATACAGGCCTGGTTTACGACTGCAGCCTCAGCAGCAGTTCAATTTACAAAGAGTTATTATGAGGTTCAAGTCAGTTAGTCTCAATAGTTCAGGCTTTCATTCTCCATCTAATTAGATTCTCTTGAGGGTGCAGAAAAAGTAAATTATTAATTTGACTTCTTTTTTTTTTTAATCCAAAATGTCCCATTTAGTGTAAAGTATATACAGTTCATGTACTCCTTTGAGTCTATTCCAAGTGGAGTAAGGAAATGCTTTGTTTCAGGGCTGGGCCGTTACTCAATATTATTGTATATCAACTTTCAGTTTAATTGTATTGTGAAAATATGATGGTATTGTGTTATTATTTTACATATTGATCACAGCCATATTGCTGTATATCTGTTATGTCAACACTTTAATCATACATGAAAGCAGAGCAGCCATATTTGTGTTGTTGACGCAATGTGGACTTTCACAATAAACACAAGAAGGGGTTGCAATAATCTAGAGCTGCAGCAATTAATCGATTAGTTGTCAACTATTAAATTAATCGCCAACTATTTTGATAATCGATTAATTGGTTTAAGTAATTTTTTAAGAAAAAAAAAGTAAAAATTCTCTGATTCCAGCTTCTTGAATGTGAATATATTCTGGTTTCTTTACTTCTCTAGTTTTTCTATAACATGCCAGACTTGGTTGAAAAAAACTGACTTAAAAAGACTGGAAACTGGGGTAAAGAGCACAGACAAAGACAGTGAATTCATGAATGTCTGATAAAAACGCTATTTTACTTTAATATTAATACAGTATTTCCTTGATTCCAGCCCTCCTGTGTTTGCACACAGTGAACCCCACCATTAACGCCAGGAGAAGCCAGACAAGCTGTCAGGCAGGCAAGGCTTTGAGGTGCCAGTATGAAAGGGGTGGGGGGTACAATCTGTCAGCCCAGCCTGTGCCCCCTGTGCCCTCTCGGTCAGTGTTGAACACTGAAACCGCCGTCTGCCTCTGCCCACCTGAATCCCCATGACAACAGGAGCAGGCCTTATTACAGCTCAAGGTTAGCAGGAGGTTATCTTCTCCTCTGACAGCCTGCCTGCCTCAAGTCTAGAAAACTAGAGGGGAGGGCCAGGGTGGGCTAGCACGTCTGAGAAAGTGTATAAGCAGGCGAGGGAAGCTGCAGGTGAGGCAAGCTAAGGCACAGAGGAAGCTTTGATGTGGTGTGGGTGTGTCAGGAGAGGGTGTATGTATGAGCAGGTGTGCTTTTACCAAACCAAACAATGGGATGTCACACCAGCCATTTACAGTGTAATTCAGAGGATGGAGTATCAGGAAGACCACCTGGCTGCCAATACCAAGGCAGTACCAAACTATGAACTACCCTACTAAAAAGACTGAAATTATGGAAAGGCATTCAATGGTTTTGCATTAGTCAAATCTTTCTATGCAGGACATGAAAAGGGCAGGAAATCAAATCCCTTTACTCTACTTTAGTCTCCTTTCAGTCTTGTATAGCTATAAGAAACAGGTCGCCTCACAGTGGTCCGCAGTAATGTATATGCAGAAAGAGAGCACATGGTAGTAGACAAAAGTCTAGAAAGGTCAGAATTCCCTGATTCAAGCTTCTTAAATGTAAACATTTACTGGTTTCTTTCCTCCTCTATAACAGTAAACTGAATGTCTTTGAGCCGTGGATAAAACAAGACTTCTGAGGACACTGATCGGCGTTTTTCTTTTTTTTTTGATTAGGGCTGCAACTAAAAATTATTTTCATTGTCGATTAATCTGTCGGTTAATTTCTCAATTAATCGATTAGTTGTTTGGTCGATAAAATGTCCCAAAGCCCAAGATGATGTCCTCAAATGTCTTGTTTTGTCCACAACTCAAATATATTCAGTTTACTGTCATAGAGGAGAAAAGGAACCAAAAAATAATTACATTAAGAAGCTGGAATCAGAGAATTTGGACTTTTTTTCTTCTTAAAATAAAATCTTAAACCGATTAATTGATTAAGTAGTTGACAACTAATTTATCGACAGATAAATCGACAATGAAAATAATCGTTAGTTGCAGCCCTACAAAAGTCAATTTGATGTAAAGTACATGCCTCACTTTCTAAGCTGCATGGTGTTGTATGCAAAACCACATGGTGGAGCAGTTTATTTATGTGGTTCCAGGGGATAAGGTGGTAATCATGAATCATATTCAATATATTTCAAGTGTTTTTGCATGGTCTAATAATAGCGCACACACGGTCATTTGCAAAAAACAGCACAGCCACACAGCAAAGCAGGTGAACAAAATGGGGGCTAATATTTATATACAACACCTCCTGTTTCTGTTTTTGAAAGCATATTGTTTCAAATATAAGCACTCAAAATTGCAGCAAAGAACAATATTGTTAGAGTGTGTATCTGTCAAAGAGCCTCAGTGCTGGAAGCAGACATGAACACAAAGTACCCACTGCCCCTCTGACCCCCACTTCACCCTGCATGTGGCAAAATAATAAAAACAAACCACACACCAACATGCAGTTTTCAATATATCCACTCCCCAAAGACTGAGAAGAAATCAGGGGAAAAGATGTGTACTAATGTCGACAGAAGGAGAGCAAACCGGCTGGTTTCCATGGTTACTAACAGCCCACAGCTAGATGACGCGATGGGGAGATAGTGAGAAAGAGGGCAGGGCGAGTACGTGGACAGAGAGGACAGATAGAAGAGGGGAGAAAAGAACAATAGAAAGCCTGAAAGCCCACATTGTAGCTGTAAACGTGGTCTTTTTCTCTGTGAGGACTGGAAGCAGCACTGATCACTCGCTAACTATTCAAAAGTGCAAATAATGTTGTGTCATTCAGTGAGTCTCACATTGGTTATATCTATGGTGTGGTCACAGTCAGACCTCCATTACTGAGCTGCTCTCTCATGTACTATAAACCCTTAATGGAGTGAGAGGGAAATTGCAGCCTGTGACCCAAACAGAGAGACTAGGAAGAGATGCATGACCTCATCCTTCGGAGAAGAGAGGTGAGTCAGCCATCCAGCATGTCTGCCAGCCAGTGACATCACTTCCTCCCATTACACGCTCCATGATAATTCACTTTCACATCATTTTAAAAATGAGCAACATTTACTAACAGAGCATCGACCCTTTCCTTCACTTCACTACAATCCATGTAAAGATATAAAAACGTGATCAGTTTTAGTAACTAAAACATTTAACTGTTAAGCTGTTTGAAGTGTGCTGCATAATACATCAAGAGCATCTTGTGTAGTTCAAAAACAGATTACGCTGTACCTGGTGGTGACTGAGCTGTTCTGTTTCAATGGTCATTGGATTAACATTAACCCATGTTTGTGCTTTTTAGTATGGTCAACAGCACGGTTGAGCGACGCCAGAATAAGACCTCAGCGGCACGGCTGCTGCTGTGTTTACAATGAAAACCATGGCAGCGGCGACCGCTCAGTCTGAAAGCACCTTAACACTTTACAAGCATGACATGAGGGCTTCCACTAACAATTATTTCCAATGTATCGGTGTTGTAGTACTCGAGATCGGTCTTGTCTCGGACTCAACCGCATTTTAACTCAGCCTCGTATCGGTCTCAGACAAAGAGGACTCAGGATTTTATTTCAAGACTGGACCAGACCATAACTGCGGGGACATCACTGAATTGTCTGTGCATTGTCTGGTTTATTTGTTGACATTATTACTTTGATTGGATGTAAAACTTCCTACTTCAAATGAAACCAATAACTTGATTATAATTTTAATTTCAATTTATTGTTACTGTTAACGGCTGTCACCTTGACACGTGCTCCAAGAAAGTGAACGCATTCTGTGAGTGGTTTTATGAAAATGTGGATCTTTCAGATCATTTTGAGGAGAGCCTCTGGTTTGCATGTTCCACATTTTATCATAAGTGTGTCATGCAGTGGGGGACTCGCATTGATCTGGTCTTGGTCTTGACTCGGTCTCAATACACTCTAGTCTTGGTCATGACTCGGTTTAGGTGGTCTTGACTACAACACTGCAATGTAAACATTTTTTAATCAATCATCTAGTGTAAAAATGTGAAAAAATGAGAATGAAAATAAGTCCAACAGAAGGTCACAAGACCAACAAAAATGTATTCTGCTTCAGCTGAATTGTCTTCGCCTTGGGTCTGAATCTCATACGATGCTCATACACTTAATTGACCAATAATAACAGATTTTATTGACTTACAAAGCCTGGACCTAAGTCATCACCAGTGCTCTCTTGTCAAAGCACTACTTTAATTTAATTCAATTACAGACACATTGAGCTACCCACCCACTCTGCCTAAATGTTAAAGAAACACAACCCTTCACACTGCATACAGCACTCATCAGCTACAGACAGACTCTAAATGCTCTAATGAATCTTAAAGGAAGGAAACTTTGCTTGCCTGGCCAGGCCATTGCCCTGTATCATACATCTATCTATGGGCACAAACCTTACAAAAGGAGTATTTCTAGACCGGCCGATGTATGGACCTGTTCAACCTTTCAAAACTGCTGATAAATGTTTAATAGGAAGAAGTCTACTCTCTGAAAGGTCCCTCGGCACATATAAAATTCTCCTTCCTGTGTATTATTTCACAGGCATATATCTCACGTCAGTCTTTGTTCCCTATGAGCACATTGTCCACACCCTTAGACATGGACTGTTTGAAAACAACTGTACTACCACTTTATGATGAGGGGATGATTGTGTTTCATAAAAGAGGTTACAAAGGTTGTTCTCGGAGATGACAGCCACTGTGCAAACAGCAGAGGACGACAAACCAGTGCTTCTGGTGATGTAACCACTGTCTCTGCTAAGTACACGTACTCAAGCAGCAAGGCCAAGAGCGATGCACGGCAGTACTGCTACAGAAAAAATAATGATTAAACAGCTTATTATTTCACATTTCTTTTATCCTCATCTTCAAGTAAAGACTGTGCTAACTTGGCAAAGTGTGGGACTTCCTTTCAGGACTAAAACAGAGCTAGTTCTACCAAGCGTGCAGATTTACCCGGATATTTTTCAGATTTTTGTCATGTTAGGTTTATGTGTGAGAATGGGCAACACTCCCATGTCATTCTTTCAGTTTTTCCTTTCAAGACCTAAAGAATCAGGGGATCTTTGTAGAATTGGTATGAACAACGGCTCTGCAATTTACTGAAGGCATCTATGTGTTTTGAGTAGGTGGAAAGTCTAAAAACCAGTAGGACGAGCATTTTGTCAAGCATGACAGCTGAAAGAACCACAAGATGTCAGCGCTATTACTAAATCAAACAAAGGACCCGATCAAACTGCACACTGACAGTGGGAAAAACACTATGTACTTTATATCAGGTGCATCCAGCCTCATCTCACATGTCGAGGACGGTCATGTGATGTCATGGGTAAACAAACTTCACACTAAATTTGACAGGAAATAAATCACTACTTCTGCTGAAAGGTTCAATGTGTGAAAGTAACAAGAGCAGAGGGTGTGTTAAAAGAAGAAGTAGGACGCTGGAGAGCCAAAAAGGTTAAGCTTATTCCTTCGTCTTAACAGCTGAGTACTGAACAGCTGATAACTTCTCAGGGAGAAGCATTCCACAAAAATCATATGACAGGATTGCATAATTGACCAGTTACAGTTGGATCTCCATGAAAAGTGTAACCAATCTATTTCTCTTGCTTGACTTATGAGGGGGAACACCAGGCGCTGGTTACCGAGACATGAAGCGTGTCGCCTGAAGGTGATCACCACCTAGATTAACCAGACAATGAATCCACCGTATAATTTCAAAAGAGAAAAAAATGAAAGAAAAATTTGGTTCATCGATAAAAGTTTCTGCCCTTTACTTGATTCGCAACTCATCTCAAAGCTTCTTAGAGGGGCGATTATCATAATGCTGTTAATTTCAATGTGAAACAGGTAGGTTGTGAGGGAAAGAAAGCAGTCTTCTTTCATATAAGTTACGAGTACTGCAGTGGGGATCAACCCTTAAGCCAGAAGAAGACTTCAAAGAGGAAACTCTCTCCCACTGGGATCCACAGAAGAGTTAACGTCCAATCCAGGACAGTCTTTTTACTGAATACAGAGTTAACACAACAGCGACTATTCTTCACTATGGAGAAGGTGTGTGTGTGTGTGTGTGTGTGTGTGTGTGTGTGTGTGTGTGTGTGTGTGTGTGTGTGTAGTATCACAGATCAAAAAGCAGCAGGGTCTACACACCAAAATACACAAACAAGTCACACACTTTTTCTATAATGGGCGTAGCGTGCACACATTGTTGTCACATGGTGATGATGGAGCTTTGTTGTCCGAACTGAAGCAAAAGCTTTGAAGAGTTAAGCGTACTTTCTTAAATCCTATGACGGTGTGTAGACTTAAAGCTTGGGCAAATAAAGGATAACAAGGATAAACAGATGTGAGATAGGGCTGCACAATATGAGGAAAATATGCAATGTACAATTAAGTTGTTGAATATCACGATAATGATATTTCTTGGGATAAATAAACAGAAGTGTTCTCAGTTCAGCCTTTCTGTTGCTTTCAGTATACTGCTAAAATACAACAAATTGCTTGTTGAATTATGAAAATTAAAGGAAATTATTTGCAACTTTCTTTTATTGAACAAATTGAACACTGAACACAACAGGGCACCAACGAAAAAAAAATATTTTTTTTTAAAGTGCAGTTAGTTTTCTACTGATAGTCTCTCTCAACTAACTCAAAAAATCCCTGACTGCAATATCGCAGTCTTTCACAACGTGTTTATCGTGCAAGTTGACATTGCGATGACGATAAAGAAACAATATTTGTGCAGCCCCAATATGAGACTAGGCTTCACATCACATACAGTATACATACATATATATTAAACCAGATCTACTGAGGAAGGAATTATTTTTAATATCTCTAGTTGTATTAATGCTATTGTGGGAAGAGCTTTAAATGAGATGCATTACTTTTTGTCATACTGGATTTAAATTTTTTCAACATGATGAAACATACAATAACATGATCAGAGGGTTATAAAGAGCTAGGGATTCAAAAAGAGGAAATGTCTGGTTAACATGAAAAGCAAGTGGTCAGGAAACCATTTAGTAGATTAAAAAAGTGCCATTAATGATGTACAATAAAGATGTTGATGATGGTCATAATTCAGCATTCATTATCTTCTAAATGAATGATTGATCAAAACAAGGTAAGATCCACTGTGATCAGGCAACCATTAGAAACTCAAAGGTTTCTACATGCGGTAGACTGGTCCTCTTTCTAAAAGTCCTTTTTATATGGGGGACGATGAATGATTGATATGGGATGGTGGGTCCAGAACACAGACACTGTTACCATGCCAATCCATCTGTGTGTCAGTCCCGAGGCAAAATCAGATCTGTATTGCTGATAGACCCCCTGCAGATGCAGCTGGTCGTGTTCACTACACTGAGCACCAACAGAGAGGCTCGGGAACTGAACATGCTAAACTAAATGTCTGTGTGTGCCAGCAACAAATGTCTGTGTGCAATCCCCGTCAGGAGGCTCCTGTCACACCCAAACACTGAAGTGCTATGACAGAAATACTGCATCTCTGGACCAAATTAGGAAGTAATCAATGCAATCAGTGCAATTAATGAAAAAGGTATAAGCTTTGGCAAATCATGATAATATCACGTTTTTTGATGACTAAAAACACGTAAGAGTATAATGTCAGTAGGGCTGCACGATGTATCGTTTCAGCATCAACATTGCGATGTACGCATGTGCAATAGTCACACAGTAAGTCTGAAAATGTTCTGGCATCCCATCAGCTTCATTTGAAACATCAACAAAGACAAAAAACAAGGATACAAACATTTAAAACACCATTACAATCATCGCAGACAATTCAAGACCCTTTGACGTACATTTGATTTGCGATTAGGCTCCATATTTAATTTTAGGATTAAATGGTGCACAAATCTAACCTTATTAAACTGTGGAACTCTGTATCGCCTTAAACAGATGTCCTTTGCCACAGTAAACTAGTCATGCCATAACTTTGACTGTACTATACTATACTACAGTATTTCATTGTCTAAGTCACCTTTATGTCTTCTGAATGGCAGACGTCTTTGCATTTAACTTGTTATGTCACGACATTCACAGCCAGGGGAGGTTCAAAAAAATCAACAAAAAAAAAAATCACATGAACCATCTTGTAGCCTAAGACATGGAGATGGCTTAGGGGGTTTTCTTTGTGTAGCAAGGAGAAATTTCAAAAGAAAAGGCCCATCTGCAGATGGGTGCCTCCAGGTCTTTCAGGAGAGCAGATAGTTTGTGTTCTGCATCTATTTTTATTACACGCCAGCGGGGACGAGTCCCCTGACCCTGGTAAGAGACACAAATGCGCTTTTCATTGGCTATGCTCACAAAAATAGAGTTGTTGTGAGGATGCTACGCAATCACAGCATCTGACTGCAGTGCTGACAAAATACCAGTTTAGGGCCAAATATTATTTCTCTTTTTAGAATATTTTGTTCGACAACAGTAATAAAACAGTTATGTGGTCTTTCTGGAAGAGCAAGGTCTACTGGAATGACAAAAACAACAAGGATAAACGGCCTTGTCTTGTTTTCTGCTGTACCACTTTCATTCTTTATAATTTCACCTAAAAAATATTAAATGCCAAAGACATTTGTTCTAATGGCACACACAGTAAAGTTTGTGCAGATTAGATAGTTTCCCTGCAGTTATTTTATTGCTTCTGACAGTTGCAGCTTGAAAAAGTGGAAGACTAGGCCTGAATGCAATAGGAACAACAACTACTGTATTTGTGGGCTGCGTGATGGTAAACAAGGCTGTGACAAAGAAAGGAGGGGGCCCGATGAAAAATGAGCATGAATAGCAGACAGTCAAACGGTCACTGTTCCCATTACCCTCTCTGCTATATTGCCTGATTCAAAATGGGCCGCTGGTTTTTCAAGCTGGCTTCCCTAAATGAGGCTGCCAGTTAGGAAATAAGATCTTAGGGGCACTTTATAGCCGACAAACTCAATGAGAGCAACCAACTGAGCCAAGCGACATCTCCAACGGGAAGAATGCAACAGATGCTTGAATGTGACTCAAGTGGTGCGATGGTCCCACACCAGTTTCCTGTAAGCTATATGGGGCCAGAGACTTGTGCAACAGAGGAGAAAAGAGGGGGAAAGGGGTCCCTGGCAGTTTCCTCTGAATAGCAAATAGCATGACAGATTAGCATTCCAATAGCTCTCTCCATACCAACAGACCCTCCCACAGCGCTAATCTAACAACACAGAGACATAGTGAGGAATGTTAAGAGCCTTGTCATGTGAACGCTGATGCATTTCTCAATGACATTGCAAGATGGGGGGGGGGGGGGGGGGGGGGGGGCAAAAATGACCATAAACAGTAATAGTAAGAAAAAAAAGATATTCATCAATGTATCACAATTTTTTTTACGATTTTGAAATTGATTTTGAAATGCCAGAATCTATATATTTGCATTCGAGTCTATGCAGAAGTAAAAGGAAATTACTGCTTTTATTGTTGTAGTCTGAGTAATGTGACGTCATATCCGTTCCCTATCCGTCAACCAAAACAAACCACAGCTGGCTGCAGTGAGCTGAAGCGAGAAAGTAGAAAACGGCGGAGGGTCCGTGTGAATATGACTTGCACCCTCACATGTTAAATCCAACGTGGTAAACACTCCATACTTTATTGTATGTGAAAACACTTTGGGTTTCACATGTTGCCAGGAAAGGCAGAGCTAGACATCATGGCTAAAGCTGCATGCTAACTCTGTCATGGACAGGAAATCTTATCGTTTTGTTGTAACTTGCAGTCATGCCAGCCGCCATAAAAATGACTAAATGCATTCAAATAGCCCTGATGGAGCTGACCATGGATGGATAAAGAGAACGGAACTGACGGTATGAGCTAGCGACGGACTTGGCAAAGTTAGCGGAAGTATATACATGTGACTACGTCCCATTTTCAAAATAAGGTGTTAACAAAGGGAACTGTATATACAAAATACATATGGAAATAAGATTGATTGGATTATATTCACCAGAAGTATAAAACACTACATGTCCCTTATAAATTAAAAAGAAAATGCCACTTGTTTGTGATGAAAATGTATTAATAAATAATGCCTGACAATGACTGACATATTTGACTTCAGGACATCTCTGACTACATACATACTGAAAATCAAATATTTTTATTGTATTAATTTAGGTATTGTATTATATTGGCAATAAATCGGAATATCAAATCGCAATACTTGTAGAATCGCAATACATATCGAATTGGCACCCAAGTATCGTGATAGTATCGAATCGGTAGATAGGTGTATCGTCCCAGCCCTACTAAACAGGGTTGTTGACTCATTTCAAGTCAGAGGCAAACATATCCATCATATCCTTTTTTAAATATGCTGCTTTAACATACATCTTAAGTGGAAGGGAATTCTTAAGGACTAAAGCTCAGCAAGATCATCTCATCTCCTTCTCATGACCTTGTAACTGCCTTAACTTTTCATCCCCCGCCTCAGGGGTTAATTACCTAGCTAACAGACTCAGCAGAGCCATATTACAGTTCCCTCATTATCACAGTCTCCCCCATTTTCCCCCACTTGCTCAATATACACCACACAGCACATGTGCAGATATTTCTTTGTCTGTATGCCACTTTAGTGCCAATGCCAGACAATTTGAAGGCAGATTTCAGACATCTTGGGCACATGGTTTCCCTGTGGAATCACTGAGCACCGACACTGTGCAGAGACCAAGTGCATGAAGCTCGTTATAACACTTTGGATCCCTTTTTTTTTCCCCCTGTGGCATTTTAGGGCAAAAGGAGCACTCTAAGCCTCACCTAAAGGTCACATAGGGCAAATTGTGAATACTAAACATTTTCAGGGGGAAATAGTGTAGGTAGAGGATCAATACATTTGTGCTGCAAGACCTCAGAGGAGCTCAGGAACCTCAGGTCATTGATTCTTCGTGAGGGGTACCGAGGAGAAAAAATAACAAAACTGTCCCTATTTAAACTGATTCTAGTAATCAATGCACATCTATGCCTGGAAGCAATGACAAGCACAATTAAAACAGGAATTGCCTTTTAGGCTTTCAAAATAATTAACATGTTGGGAGTAGTCTCTTTTTGCTTGGGAACAGGTATACAAAAAAAGTTCATTGGAACAAGCCCGCATTAATCCATTCATTGAAATCGTTCACACTGTAATTGGCACTCATGTCTCTAGGCAGCTTCAAGAAACATCTGACTCAGATCAGCACAACAGCAGCTTAGCTTGTTTGACTCTCACATTTGATTTTATGAGTCACAATAACATGGGCTGCCACAATGTGTCAACAAAAATGTCAGTAGGCAGAAGATGACAAGAATAAGAATGGAGATCTACTGGTTCAAACTTGTTGAGGTGATAAAACCTGGAACATAACATAACAGAAAATAACATTCTTAGAGTGCTCAGGTTAGGGATGTCACAATACCAGACATTTAGTAGTCAATACCAATACCAGTGAAATCCCACCATTCTCAATACCAATTCTATACCACGGTAAAAAGTGTTATGAAGTTAAACAGGTCATAATTCCCTTTCTAAGATTTATTTTATATTGCAGTGAAAACACCTCCTTCAAACAACTACATTTATTCAAGTTTCTCTTGACTTGACTGTAGTTGAGGTTTTTATCTCTGATTAAGGGTCAGCCTAAATTAAGCCTGAATTGTTGGCATTTGATAGAACTTTAAATTGATCGAACTGACCTTTTTATGCTCTTACATAAAAATAACTGCCGATATATTCAACTTTTTAGTTAGGTTGTAGTATGCGTTGAGCATGTCTGGATTAGGATGAAACATACAATAGATACAAAAATATCTATTCTAAATGAATTACAGCTGCAGTGATTAAATGAAAATAAATTGGCAACTAATTGAATGAATTTAGATTTTGGAAGATTGGTCAGACAAAATAAGCAGTTGGATAACATCTTAATATTAAGGAAATTGTGTTAGGCATTGTTCACCATTTTCTGACATTTTCATAGAACAAACAATTATTTGATTAATCCAGAAAATAATCATTAGATTGATTGATTGAATTGATTACAAAAAGAAATCTTAGTTGCAGCCCTGAAATGAATATTGCGCTTCCCTCCTATGAGAAACACCTTCAAAGTGGCTTTGAGAAAATGACCAAACCATGTTCATTCCTTCAAAGTTTCTCGGTAACATCAGAAGAATGAGATTGAACTGGGCAGCTGTGAAAGTGTCAGTATGTGTGAATACATGAAAGTGAATCTAGTATGAATGTGAAATGAAACACGTCTCATCACATGATGCAACAGATGGACAACATTGTAACCACAGTGTATAAATCTATGCGATCCATATATTTTTAATCTGACCGTCATATCTCAGCCACATGTAATGAAAGGTGTGTTGGCGACTTACAGTTCATCTCGTTGCCGTTGTGACAGCACCATGGTGACGGGGCAGTGTGGGCGGGGCTGGGAGGGATCGGTTGGTAGAAGGTGAATCTTGTGCAGCTGCTGCGCTCTCCTCAGTCAGGAGATGAGCTGTGCTGATCCAAGCAACACGGGCGAGGACGAGCTGTGTACTCCAATGGCGGGCAGTTGGTTTTGTCCAGACAAAAGACTCAGACGGAGAGAAGGGGAACGCAGGAATCTGCCCCCCAACTGGCTGACTCCAGGGACAAGAGAAGTGGAGAGCCTGCAGACCAGTCACCAGCCAAGTCTACACTGCATCTTGAGAAGAGAGAGAGGGAAAGTCAGCATTAAGTATGCATGACAGATAACATGAAGAGTGGGTGGAGATGTTCATAGGCCAGAGTAGTACTGCATTAATGTCTGCACCAGTTTATACACAGATAAAATGGCTGAAGAATCTGTCAACAATGGAAAAAAATAACAAAAACACAAAATGTACACTGTTATTTTCTACCAGAAAGAGAATGTGACTCCCACAGCAAAGCCCATTTATCAGACATTTCATAAACCACCTCCTTCATTTGCTTTTCAGCTTCACTCCTATCTACCTCCATAATCTGTCTGTCATGTCACCAGTCTGGTCTGAGAGCTCTGGTCCGCTCTTGCAGCAAATTCCTTTCTCAGTGAACATACAAGAGCTGACCCACATTCTCCGAGCAACGTACTTCTCCTCCCAGGTTGCCAACAGAAAAGAAAAACAGGACACAGCCGAGCAGGCTCGAGTAACGGCTGTGCTCTTGAGCCTATCGTCTCACTATGATAACTCCTCGAGAGCTGGCTGGCCTGACTGATGGCACGGTGAAATCATTATGACCTTCAGCAAAAAATATATTAGTGATAGTGTGACAATTAATTTATTGTCAGGAGTGGAGTATTGATGTGAGGAACAATAAATGTCGATGCAGCTTTCAATAATGTGATGAAGTCTATTTTTACACTGCATCGTAGTCTTGAAAAGCACTCTACCAAAGCAGGTACCCACTAG
The DNA here is from genome assembly GCF_015220745.1 of Sebastes umbrosus. Classification (NCBI taxonomy): domain Eukaryota; kingdom Metazoa; phylum Chordata; class Actinopteri; order Perciformes; family Sebastidae; genus Sebastes; species Sebastes umbrosus. The sequence goes on from NC_051275.1 coordinate 19,441,856, forward strand.
AATACTAACTGTGAGCTACAATAAGCCTCTTAGTCTACTGGGACCAGCCTGACTAAATCTCTGCCAGACCAGTAAACAAAGGTACAAACAAAGCCAATTTACCTCCTTCTAGAGACCTGCAACAAACCGACAAAACTACATCCATGCACAGATGTCCAGACACATGTACAGGAGACAATGAGATGAGATCTGTTGTGTGTCAAAGGAGCAGCGAAGGAAATTGATGCGTCTCTGGAGTAAGCATGAGGACTGGAAACACCCTGGGAAGCTAAAATGAAGGAAAATTCACACATTCCTCATTTCAGCTGATGGTGCAGGAGTGACATTACCACAAGTGAAAATAGCTCCTTTTCACTTCTGCTTTTGTTTGCTGAAAAAGAGCACAACAGCTTAGGGACCTTCCACGTATATTCAAAACATGACGCCTGCTGATGTATGATTAAGTCCATTCTGCTGAATTTATGAAGGTAAAACTGTGGTGTTTGCATATTTGTTATCTTGACATTGAAGAAAGCAACCGAAAGTAGCTAACAGCTAACCTCTGGACTCTGAGGTCACCACACCTGATGTAACAGAAGTCCAAATATCTGCTTACCTCTGACTGTGTGGATTACAGCGTGCAGGGAGTTTCTGGCCGTTGCCCAAATACTCTGCTGTGCTTCAGCGTCACAGCAGTACAACAACATAATAAGGCAATGGCACTGAAGCTAAAATTACTATCTCTAATCTAGGGGTGTAAGAAAATATCGATACACGAATATACAATATTACGTTTTGCGATACTGCATCAATTCTCCAAAACACTGTATCGATTTGTAATTAACCTTTTAAAAATCCAACAGCCCGCCGGCAGCTATTCTGTATTTCGGAGGTTGTAGCTGACTCAGTTTTAAAAGGTAGAGTCAAGATACTGGCTTCATCATACTTCATCATATGAAACAAAAAGACCTAAGGAATCCATTGGTACAACCATTGTCATACTCGCATGTTGGGAGGAGGCTAAATAATGCTACAAAGTTGCGCAAAATTTTGTTGAAGAATTAGGGGTTGGGGGGGGTTATGTGGCGGTTTTCGAAAAATAATCGACTAATTCCCAGTGATTTTTGAATAGTATTTTTGCTTGGAATGCACATCTCTACTCTAGATATGTGAATGAAAATGGGTTATATGGGTACTGATGAATGTCCCCTTTACAGACATGCCCACTTTATGATAATCACATGCAGTTTTGGGCAAAAACCATGTTGTTTTTTGCATGGAGTACAAAATGTGATATTTTCCCCTATTCTAAAATGGTGTATTTGAATATTTCTGCATACAGTCTTGGAATTGCATAAATTGGGTATCACTGTAAAGCGGAGACTCTTGTGGAGCCAATGAGTCCAATTGTATTCATGTGTAATGATGTTGGTCCCCGTAGTAGCCATTTCACATCATTACTTTTTTTAAACTCAGATTTTATACATATTTCTTAACATTAGATTTAAAAAAAAAAAAAAACATATTGCAATATCGTTACCCCTGTATCATGATACATATCGTATCCCAAGATTATTGCCAATACACAGCCCTACTCTAATCTAAAACTCCACATACAAAACATCCATATAAAGGCATGCGCCTTCAACATCAACCTGCAAAACTGCTGCGGTGTGTGAAATGAGGTCATCTGCTATATATTGATACTTCCCTCCGTGCTGCTGGCATCTGTCATCGCTGTGAGTATCCATTAATGTGTTAGACTCCCCTCTCTGCAAATCTCATTTGTGGCTTCAGTATTGAGCAAAATGTTTGCACAATCACATAATCAGGCTAATTGGCACAGCACAAAATGTGGTTGTGTGTTGTTGGAATGGGCTACAGCCGTGGTGCATCTATAAATCTGCCCACTGACGGTTAATAATGGTTATGGGTCTTCCTCCCATTGATTCTCTGGTCTTTGTGTATCAGCAGGAACTGTGCAATAAAGGGCCCCTTACAGTAATGGTGCCGACTGCTTTTGAGAGATGCCGTTTAATTTCCTGATGAGTCTTAACAGCTTATCTGTTGTTAAAATGCCATTTTTAATGAATAATGGAAAACATCCTCTGTCTCTGTCACTTCAAGAATGCAACAAGCAAGTGCCAAGTCAAAATTGTAATGAACCACACCCATTGCATCACTGTCTGTGCACACAGTCTGCTTTTATATAGTCTAGCACATGAATTGGACCTGGATATTTAAAATGTGGACCACCAAACATAAGATTTAAGTCAAAACACTCAAATCAAACCAAGTAACAAAACAGGAAACCCATGTTTGAAAACAGAGTAAAGTGTCGGCAAATCTTTCAAAGAGAATGTTACAGAAAAGATGTTAACTATTGAATCAGTTTGATACAAACTCTCAAAAAAACTTTCAAGATTTACAGTCAATGTACATGTGACAACACTGAAGTTGAACAAATTAGGTATCTGGTCAAACTAACATATCAGACAGCAGTACAATATTACAACTTTTCACTCCCCCTGCCAAGTATGACTGACGAGGTATGTGCACAACATTTCTGATAGTTGACCATGTCTGAACAAAGGAACACGCCCGGAGGAATGGCGTGCAAAAGGAAAATATACATTAGCCAGAGCCTAAGGTGAAGTCTAACTGATAGAGTGTCTCAGCGGCTCATCACATACCACCACAGCAATGCTGACAATGCTGACAGTTATCACCTCACTGTCACCTCTTGTTCACAGTTCTCTGCAGGTGTCATTATGTCATCGTCTCTACAAAGCAAAGCATCTCAAACAGCTGGAATCTGGAGCGCATTCATTTTCTGATGATGACTTCACTTCATAACACCTGTGTCATGGGAATGTTATTATCATCCTAGACTGCCTTTTACAAGAAACATGGAGCACAACTGACCAAGTGAAATAACATATGGAATACAATAAATGCAAAATTACTAAAAGATGCAATAAAGTAATAGCTAAGGGAGATTTCATAACACTGTTTATGTTCGCTGCATGTTGACAAAGCTCCAGTTGAGCACAAATAGCACACAAACACTTCAGGTCAATACAACAAAAGTCCTCGGGTGCAGCGACTGACGCATCATTTTGAATTAGAGCAAGGAAATTACTATTGTTGTGCAGTAGTAGGTGCTTCAGATTAATTCTTCAGCGATTCATATTTTTCTGTAACGATTTGTGATATAGGTTTTTAAATATTAGACTACATATTTTTTACATTATTGCTGAGGATATTAAAGTATTCCACTTAAGTTTTAGCAACTTTGAATGATAAAAAAAATTATATTTAACATAAAAGAACAAAAGCTTTATTACAGTTACCGAAGAACTTTGTGTTTGTGTTTTATCTGATACTTTACAGAATTTTGATCTTAAGTATTTATCTGTTAACATGTCCACCCTCAATTCCTGGTATACATACGTCATCCCTGCAGCACTCTATTGACCCTTCAGCATTGAAGTATTGGATTGTGGGTCCCTCAAGTGACACCAACATCAGCTTGTTGATCATCTCTACTTTCAGAGATGACCTCTAATCTATCTGATTCTGCTTAGACAGCTGAATCCCCTCTCACATACAGCTGAAGTGAGTAAGGGTGCACGGTTTGCGGTTTGCTGTCCCTATTTTTTACATGTTAAAAAGTGGTTGCCACTGATGGCAACCAAAGGCCAAGAACTGGTTGCCAATTTCTCAAAATTGTGGCCAATGGCCACCTGGCAACCTTTACTGTCGAGCCCCTATTGTTATGTTTGGTTTTGATGAAGCAATTCCCTTTTTTCCAAGACAATAACCTTAACTTGACTTTGGTTTCAGCAGGGGCACTGACACTATTCGAATGTTGTGGCATAACATGTCCCTATCAGGAGACAGCTACATACATAGTAATTTACATGCCTACAGTGCATCACTGTGCTGCATCAGCTGGATAAACATGGATAATTTATTATTCCAAGCAATGAAGTAGACCTAGGTAATGTGATGCTGCTCTGACATTAGCCTGTGTAGAGGCATGTTCATCACTAATTGTCCATATTCTTAAACCTCTAACCAACGGGACTGAACAGCTGAATATTGTGTAAATCATCTCCACTTTCTGTGAATGGTTGTTCTTGGTAAAAGCACTCAGACATAAATCATCCAAAGAGCTTTATCACTAACCGAGTGAACATCTGGCTCAGCTTTCAATCTGCAGCCGTTACGACCCGCAAGGTGCCTGTGTCAGCTATGTGGGTTGGTAACAATCAGCTAACCTTATTAAATTACACAGCTAGTGACATCTCCCTTCAGTGGCTTGTAAAAGGAGGGTCTATTAACACAACACAGCAGCAGTTGAAGGAATGAATTGTCTGTTCCTCCATATATTTTCAAACACTAGTCACCCGATGGAAAAATTACTCAATCTCAAACTGACTAGTGCATGTTGCCAATCACATTACCCGGCCATCGTCCTATCGGTTGTGGTACCTGATGTAAGAGGCCTGATTAGTGGATCAGAGCCCACATCCATACACAGAGGGACAAGAGACTGAGCAGGAAAGAAGCTCACAGGAACAACAACTCAATCACATGTCCGAGCCAACCTGCATACACAGTTGGGAAACACAAAATAAAGACTAGCTAGCCTCCTTCATTCATACATGTTTCAGTTAATTGTACAGTGCAAGTAAATTTCCACTTGGCAGCCTTAAGGTTGTGCTATCTCTCCAGGGTATTCACTTCATGCCAACACGTTACCATTTTAAATTATTATAGCTCTAAATTTAGACTGGAGGTGTATCCTGAGTCTGTCAGTTAGTGTTGCCAAACCGGCAAGTATGAAGCATGTTCAAATCAAACCATTCAATTCTCCAGGCTACTTATATTCAACCCCATCTAGAGCTTGTTGTCAGTAGTTTTAGTTTCGTGCCAATATTGTCAGAAGTCTGCTCACAATTAAAGCGGTCATTTGTAGGTTGACAGGCAGGTGCTGCTGGCAGCGGGTCAGTAATAACCATTCAGCTCACTATCTGGAAGGTCAACCTCTGTGCTACTGCCGGCTCAGGGAAGGAGAGTCATGCGGGTATCTATATGCCCTTCAGCCTGCCAAAATCACAAAGATAAACAGACGCTCATGCTCATAATTGTCTGTTGACACAAAATAAAGAGGAGGCCCCCTCGGCAAAACTGTACATTCTGCTCCTTTCAGGTAATACTTCAGTCTTTACTTTAACAAGACTACCCCAACGACATTAGAGAAGAACACCCTACATTTTCTGTGGCTCTCCTTTGCTTTACTCTCTAGTTGAACTGGCAACAAGTGCCAGCAAAGCAGCTCTTCAAATGGCTGAAGCTTGTACAATTGGTGTTGCTGTGTTTCCATTGCTGGCAGCACTGAATAGAGACTGGCCGCCGGGATGCACTTATTCAAATCAACTTTTGATAACACTCGGGACTGACTAAGAACGCTTTCAACTTATCTGTCGAGAAATTAAGCATGCCGGTATTTCAAAAGAAAGAGAGCTGCTGTTCTCTTAGTAGTTACTTTTACCAAGTTGTCAACACAGAAAATGGGACACGCGATACATAGTTGGAATCTGTTTCAAGTACTTTGCAATGTAGTTTGAACTTTGAGCCATTTCAACATCACGGTTAGTCTGCATAAATGGCATTTTTGACACGTGAAATGTTGTGAAACTTAATTACATTATATACACAAATTACATGGCATCTTCATTTAGAAAAGACAACACCAATGTGTTCACAGAAGAACAATTCATAAATGCAGATTAGTCTGTCAGAAATAAGACTGCCTTTAGTAACAAATGTACAAATAGTATGTGTCTAGCTAAATAATATATCAGGGATAAATATAGGCTTATGGGTGTTGCAGTGGTTAGCACTGCCACCTCACAGCAAGAGGGTCGCAGGTTCAAACCTGGCTTTTTTTTTTTTTCAGCCCTCCTGTGTGGAGTTTGCATGTTCTCCCTGTGTTAGCGTGGGTTTTCTCTGGCTTCCTCCCACAGTTCAAAGACATGCAGGTTAGGTTCATTGTTGACTCTAAATTGCCCGTAGGTGTGAATGTGAGCGTGAATGGTTGTCTGTCTCTATGTGTGACCTGTCTAGGGTGTACCCCGCCTTCGCCCAATGTCAGCTGGGATCAGCTCCAGCCCCCCCACGACCCTGAACAGGATAAGTGGTTATAGATAATGGATGGATGGATAAATATAGGCTTCTTAGGTTGACAAAGACATAAACCAACATTGAAACAACAGAGGAAATCGTCATAAACTGAGAGGAAACCTAAGAGTCACTCCATTTGACTCACCACAAGTGGCAAGATATTCCTCATCAGTGATTTTAAGAATAGAGCCTTCATCAGCGTTGCTCCAGTCGAATCAATTCAATAGCTTGTTTGTTTAAGGGAGAGTTGTGTTTAATGTTAGCATAGTATTGCTAGATTCACAAAAGACCCAACAGCTGTTAGATTATAGCTGTCAAAATAACTAAAAGCTGAAAAGGGGATCACATTCCTCTTCAAGATGGTTGCATTTTAGTCAGTTGAAATAAAACAAATACCTGAGAGGAGAGCACACAGTCCACGTTTATTTTTGAAGCTGAGCACTGTCTAAAAAAACAACAAGAAAAACATCAATATCCCATAATTCCAGTTGATCAGCTGCAACGCAGTCCTTACAGGCGTGGCTGGGGAAAAAAAATAAACCAGCCAAGGATCCTTGCTTAAACTAATGCTTTACATGCGATATCACGACAAGGTTGCCCTAAAATCTCGCTTGTGAGATTCAGTGTACTTCACCAGTGTGAGCCACTACAGCGATGATTTGCATTCATCCCCCCCTCGGTCCACAAATGTCTGACCCGATCACTCAATGCATCATACAGCCACACAATGAGAGAGAAAACGTGGAAAACAAGCCAGACACTTTAAGTACTGGGGTAGACGCAATACATACAAACTCATCGCCTGCGATGTGCTCCACCCTGATTTTCTAACACTGTGCCAACAAACCGCATGAAGCAAACCAGAGCAGCAGAGATGATGGAGCTTCAGCTGAGCATGGCAGCAGCAACCATCACCCAACAACCACCAAGTATGACAGCAACAAACAAACAAACAAACAGCAAAGGGAATATACTCTGGAGCATGTCATGTTAGAAAACTGCTGTTCCAATTACAATGTTTTCTGCACAAATATACTACGCCCTCTCCAAATGCTAACACTGAATACAGCAGTGATTTACAACTAAAATATCAACACCATGATAGCATTAAAATGTTCAAACAAGTCAACAGTAACATGTATACATGTTCTTAATATGCCTGTATATATTCTTAATATGCCCTTGTACAAAGTATTTACTTTTATAATTGTAATATAACTTAAAGTATTTGTAATTGTAATATAACGTAATTGTAATATAACTAATTGTATTTCCTCTTATAATTGTAATATAACATATTATTTTAATGGAGCTTCCCAGCAAAATTAATCTTGAATCTAACAGAGCTAACATCACGTCTTGTGAAACCACAGTGGATTTAGTTGTCGAGGTTTTTTAAACAGGCTGCTTCAAACTATGCTAATTAATAATAATAGATAATAGATAAAAATATCATAAAACAAGAACATCATAAAAAATATATAAGAAACAATATTAATTACACATTAAAATCAGTTCTAAAAAGGTGAGTTTTGATTAGTGATTTGAATCAGACACAGGTTACTGATTATTACTAACTTGGGGATGGACGCCCAAAATGCAGCTGTAATTTTACGACGACCCTACCACCTTTTACGTGACATGTTTGTCCTATAACCGTGGTTACGACTTACGACTTTTGGTCGACATGACGACGGTTGCCAGTTAGTAGCTTAACGGTAGCTAAAGTTAACGTTAGCTTCAGTTAGCTTCAGTCAGAAAGTTAGCTCGTATATTCACTCTTAACAAAAAGTAACTAGCTATAATTAACGTATAGTTATAGGTATAGCTAGTAGCTAACGTTGACCTCACTTGAATGCTCGTAAGATAGTTTATCTGGAGGATAAACTCCGGTTACCTGCTGCTCCAGTCACAGCGGCCTGTCCGCCATTTTGAGACATAAAAAAGGAGGTGCAAACATTAACAGCCACATCGTCATCTTCTCCTCCACCTAACGACGGCCCGGCTTCATCAACTCACCCTATTGTTGCTGCCCGTGAGTATCCTCAGCCCGTCTGTTAACGCTAACACGACCCGACAGGGCGTGAGGTTTCCGCTGCTCCAGTGTGTGATGTTGGAGGTAGACTGAGTCTTGTCGCTCCGCGCGCTGCTCTGCTGGCTGCTTCGTCGGCTGCTGCTGCAATCGAGCTTCAGACCGGGAGCGCGCACGACGGTCGCGTTCACGGTCTAACGGGAGCGCGCACGTACTTGATAGCAGAAAAAAAACACCCTATGGTTGATTTTTTTTTTTTTACTTTTAACTCTTAGCTGCATGACTTCTCAGTATCTGCACATCTAGAACTGTGGAAATTACTTTAAATTAGGGATGTCAATCGATTAAACATATTTAATCATGATATTGTTCATGACTGAAGTATGTTCACATCTGTTCTTTGATTGCCAGACACTGTTTGATACAGTTTAAGATTCTGCACAGGTTACATTACTCTAAAGCAGCTATTCTCAACCAGTGGGCCGGGGAGAACCACCCAGTGGGCCGCGAAGGTGCTCCCTTATGTTTAGATTAACAGCTATTCTGTATTTCAGAGGTTATAGCGGGCTCACTTTTAAAGCTAGAGTGAAGATACTGGCATCATATGAAATTAGAAAAACCTAATGAATCCTTTGTTACCAACCATGTCATACTAGCTTGTCGGGAAGGAGGCTAAATAACGCTCCAAAATTACGCTAAATTTTGGTGAGGAAAAACTGCCATGGCCATTTTCAAAGGGGTCCCTTGACCTCTGACCTAAAGATATGTGAATGAAAATAAGTTCTATGGGTACCCACAAGTCTCCCCTTTACAGACATATACAATATGTCACAGATTTAGTGACACAAAATTGAGCAATTTTTGAAACCAGTAAAAGTGTGTGGTGAGGAAATATGACCCTGAATACTTTGGAATCATAATGACAGGCAGTGATGGGTGAGGGTAAGCTGAATATCTATGTGGGTCATTACACCTGACAGTGGCATAACACATATTTACAGGCCAGTTTGTTATTTATTTGGGAAGGTGGTCCTCGGAAATTTTTGAACAATCGGAAGTGGGCCTCGAGGTACAAAAGGTTGAGAACCCTTGCTCTAAAGTAAAGCTACATAAAATCTTTCCATAAACGTCACCAATATGTGAAAATGTGTCCAAGCAGATTTACTCCATAGCTATGCACTATGCCCTAAAATACAGGACTTTTGGGTTGCAATATTTTCATTTTTTTTCGAGGATTTTTAAAGTCCAATTAAAACCAGATCCACTTTTGGTTATACTAGGAGCTTCCAAAAGCTCTAAAATCCTACAGAACACACAATATCATCTCCTGTCCTTTGGTCTCCTTTGTGCAAATCTCCTGATTGTTTTGTTTGCACACCGGCAATATTTGCACTATCTGTTTATATCATGTTTATTTTTGTTTATAGCTTATTTTGTAAATTGTACATTTTTATTCTTATTTTATTCCAACGTTTTATCTATTTCTTTGTTATTATACTGTCTGACTTGCACCAACAAAAACCAAAGAAAATTCCTAGTGTATACCTCTTACACCTGGCAATAAACACCATTCTGATTCTGATTCTGATTCTGATTCAAAGAAACTGATTCTCTTGTTCTGGAAAGGGAAAGAGGTGCCAACATTTAAATCCTGGATAACAACATTGACTGATACCCTCCACCTAGAAAGAATCCGATACACCCTTAATGACAGACTGGAGGTACTTGAAAAGATTTGGAGACCGAGGATCTCCTCTATAGAAGGGACAGGCAATCAAGACGCAATACACACATAGTCTTTAGTACCCGAGGTAGCACTGCTCAGGGATGGGAAGGTTCGGGAGGGGGGGTGGGTTACACATGTTTATGTATATACTGTATGTCGCCAATGTCTCCCTGATTTGTGTGCCTTAGGGTGTTGTCTGTGTTTTATTTATTTATTCATTTTTATTTTATTATTATTATTATTTTTTGTTTTGTTTTGTTTTGTTTTCCTTTCACTACTTATGTTTTTTGTATTCGCTTGTCTCCATTTTTGTTTGCCCTTAGTTCCTAGTATTGTCTGTTTTTGTTGATATATATACAAAATGAGGCATGATACACACCCCACAGAAGTCTGTATCACTGACATGCACATGCTTCTTAATAAAAATATTTGAAATGATTGTCAAGTATTTAATACTCTTATCAACATGGGAGTGGATAAATATGCTGCTTTATGCAAATGTATATATATATGTATTATTGGAAATCAATTAACAACACAAAACATTGACAAATATTGTCCAGAAACCCTCACAGGTACTGCATTTAGCATAAAAGATATGCTCAAATCATAACATGGCAAACTGCAGCCCAACAGGCAACAACAGCTGTCAGTGTGTCAGTGTGCTGACTTAACTTTGATTTGCCCCAAACTGCATGTGATTAAACTAAAGTGGGCATGTCTGGAAAGGAGAGACTCGTGGGTACCCATAACCCATTTTCATTCATATATCTTGAGGTCAGAGGTCAAGGGACCCCTTTGAAAAAAGCCATATTACCTCCTTCACGACAAGCTAGTATGACATGTTTGGTACCAATGGATTCCGTAGTTTCATATGATGCCAATCTCTTCACTCTAGCTTTAAAACTGAGCCGCTACAACCTCCAAAAGATCGATTGTGTTAATGCGTTAAAGAAATTAGTGGCGTTAAAACGACTTTGCGTTAACGGGTTATCGTGTTAACCCGGTTGACAGCCCTACTTTAAATACAACTAATTTAAACATTGTATGACTGATTAAGAGACTTGCCATTATTTGATCAGATTTTGTAAATGCAAAAAAAATAAGAGGTTTGGATTTTACACTGAAAATATAAACTATACTGAATGCAATTTGCAGTGGTGAAAGTAACTAGGAACATTAAGTAGTACTGTACTTTTGAGGTACTTGTATTTTATGGTATTATATACTTCCACGCCACTACAATTCAGAAGTAAATATTGTACTTTTTTACTCCACTGCATTATCTGACAGCTATACCTGATAGTTTATAGTAGGAAGCAGCTAAAAATACCTCAGTCTCAGGCAGCAAATACAATCAAATGCTTCTTATATGGTAATACATCAGTAACCCATTCTGCCACTTAATGAGTAGCCTACCTTTACTTGTAATACTTTAAGTAAAGGTTGCTGTCTATAGGCCTACGTTGTTCATCTACTTAAGTACACAGAGTGTTATTACGATTTTTACTTATGTAAAAGACCTCAATACACCACCACTGGCTACTTGTATGAGTTTGTTGCATGTTATCAAAACCCCAAACAAAACTTTTACTAGTTTGATTTTATTCATTTTAATATAAAAGCATACTCAAACCAAAATATAATTAGATTGTTATTTTATAAAGAAACAACACACAAATACCACACATCATCAGGGGAAGCAGAGTCAAACACTTAGGCCGAAGAAGCCTTTGTAAAGAATACAATTTCATCAGCCGAGAAAACACAATCATCATTTCCAGACAATAAATGCAACATTGGGCAGCAAAGTGCATAATATTTCAGGGTAGATGGACTCTTTTTTAACCCAACACAGACCTTTATAGTTATTTTGCTCAGGTTTCATACCTGAAAACTAAAGGAATATTTATTGTCTGTATTCATCAGTTAATATGCATATTCCACTCTTGTTTTTTTATTTCAGACATTCAGATTTGCAAAGTAACTGCAAATGGTATACTGATATATGCAAATTATGTGTTAAAGAATACACTTAGATTTGTATTATTACATCATATGTCTGTTTTTTTTCCACTTCTGATGCTAACGTCTAATACCATGAAATAACATCTCAAACATTTTAACAGCTATTCAAAACAAATGTTACACTGGACTCTAGTGGAGCGAGAGATTAGGGCCTCCAACTAAACAGACAAATAGTTTGCTCATTATCAATGAGTTTATTCTATATTGTTAACTATTAAAATACCCAAACAAAAGTCTTCCTGCTGACTGTGGATTTCAACAGGTTCAGAACATGTTTAACGGGTAACAATTTGTAATTTGGTGATTAATATTCTGTGGAAAAATGCCAAAAAAAAGTCCCTAATTTGAATGTGTATATCCATGTGCACCTGCACTGCAACATCTCCTGTCATCCAGGTCAATGTATGTCCTTCACAATGAGACTAATGTTAGTGTGCCACCTTGTGGACACTGTTGAGCATTACTGTTGAGCAAGACTTGTGGCTGCAGAGGAAAAAAAGTCAGTAAATAAACTGAAAAAATTATGATACAAGAAACCCAGAAAACAAAATCAAGAATATACCACCCTCATAAATTGTAAAGTTATTACCTTTCCACCACCCTGGTTCCTATTCAGAAGCATAAACAATAGGCACAATACACACCACGCTGTGCTATTGATGTCATGATATCATGTTTTAGAAGCACAATCAGGAAAACCACTGTAATAACCGATTCACCCAGACTGTCAGTTTGCTTTGTTTTTATATGGCTCCGTTATTTTCAGGTAATTCAGCCCGTACAGTCCATCTTGCACCGAGTAAAAACAGCATTTTCCAAAAACAATCAGTTCCAGCACCATCGCTCTATTGCTTTAATCACATACATTTAGACACGGCAACAATTAAGTAACAAATTGCCATGGGAGGGATACATTGCATGTATACAAGCGCAAACAAACCTCATCAGTTTTTTTTTTTTTTGGTACATCACATTGAAGCAGCCCTTCTTTCGCCCACTTTTGGTTGTGCCGTGGACATGATCACACATCCAAAGCAGCACGAGAAAGTGCACTAAATACTGCTCAATGAACAGACACTCCTGGCTGGTATCTCAGTTACATTATGAAAAGATGAGCCAATAATGGAAAAAAAAACAAAGAAAAACACCCAGCAACAATAAATCAGTCACTACTGCAAATGCTGAGCACCTGTCCAGTGATACATAAACAGATTTACAACACTGGTGGCCATGAATGTTTTAGGAAAAGAGGCATCAGCCATCCAACAGGTTTACTATGCGTAGAAAAATAAAACATTTGGAAAGCCAATGTTCGCTTAGCCTCTATTCAAACTATGCAGCAGCAAAAAGCAGCGACAGCCCTGGCCAATAGACTTATTGTCGGACTACACAAAGACACACACACTGTCACACATACAAACATACATGCACATATTCGTTCAATGTGTAAAAATAGAAGATTGAACACAACTAGTATATAGATAGATAAATTTACTGCTTCAAGGTGGACGTTTCAAATCTGCCATAAACATCAATCAAGTACCTGTCTAAATCCGATAGAGATTTATACATCTTTTATCCACTTCTATACATTTTCTATAAAACAGACATGGCTTAAATTAATTGATGATCAACAGGCCTAAAATACCTTCACAATTCTCCTGTGCACTTTTACAAAAAATCCATTTTATTTTCTAAAAGAAGAAAACAAAAAATTCCAGCAAATGAAATCAAACCGGTTGAAAGCTCACTAAATGTGTCACTGTATTGTTTTGCTTGCTTGGAGAAGCAGGGAACCATAGGACACAGCAGGCACCCACCTGGGATGTCGCGAGTACAAATGATAGAACGGATTAAATTAATTAATCATTGGGGACGTGAAAGAGTGATGGGTGACTGCTGCAAAGTGGCCTCGAAGAAGCCACGAAGAAGGGACTCTACATTCTGAAGCCCCGCTTGGAAAATCTCAAATTTAGTGACTGTATTCTGGTGTAAGTGCACAGTAGAAAGAAAGTACCCCTGAGTTCTAGGCAAAGTGGGTGCTTTATCATTTAGAGCACCGTTGGAGGGGTGGCTACATGCCCGGGGGGTCTTCGAGGCTCTCTAGGGAATGGCGGGGCAAACTATGGTCCTGGGCTAACAGTGCTGTGGGAAGTTTGAGCTGAGAAGAAGCATTATTGGGGGATATGATACAGTGGCTAAGGCTCTGGTATACAATGTCATGGTCATCCTTGGTCTTCCTCCCCCGGCTGCAGCAGTCACTCTTTCATATTTCTAAAGCAGCTAACACCTTGAGTGACGTCACATCACCAGGTTTCTTGGGCCGGGGATTATTCAGATTGCACGTTTTACACTGATTCTACGTTTGTACTTTCTCCTCCCTCCCTTCCTTCCTACCTGGTAGGAAATCCCCGCTCTGTATTCCTTTTGTCCTACAGTTCATACAGTTTGTTCTCTGGACCGCCCTGTCCCATCCCTCCCCCTCCTGTTTAATTCAATGCTGATTTAGACCGCTCGGTTCTCGGGTTCCACAGGCTCAGTGACATGGCTGTTGCGTCAAGGCCTCTCCTCGCCCCCCATAGTAGAAAGTAGCTGATGTTGAGGGCTTTTAGACACTAATCAATGGGGATTTTGTCCTCTAGCTCCAGTGGCCTGTCCTCAGTGAGCTCCTCGGTCCTTCCCAGCTCCTGCAGCTGCTGCCGCCTCTGAACCTCTGCCTTCAGGTTCTCCAGATCCTTTTGGCTGAAATGCAATACAAAAAAAATCAATACTTGACATTCTGTAGAGGAAATTTCTAGTATAGCTTGACCACTTTACATTTTTGGCCTTTTATTTATCCCCTCACTCAGAGATGTTGTTGTCGTACATGTCTCAAATCTATCAAAATGCACTAGGCCCAATTCCAAACCACTTCGTTCGCGTGGAACGTCCGCCATATTAAGTGCCATTTCAAACCAATTCACGGGGAGTGGAAGTGGGTTATAAAATCCTCCAACAGCGAGCCTGCATTGATGTCGACTTAACCAGCTGCCCTTACTGACGATGTGCAATGCCGTTTTGCATTTTTATTAATGCATGCATTTATATTATTTGCATAGATCCTATTTTTCAGCATTATTATTTGCAGTGTTGTTATATATATATATTTCAGGGATCAATAAAGTGCTTCCTACTTCTATCAAAGTTACTGTATGTAACGTTAATACACTGACTATAAGGATGTATATATACTGTACATGTAGCAGTGTCATCATGCAGAAACCTACGTCAGGTCACGTGGAAAAAAAGTTTCTAGAAGGGCTTGGGAAATTAGCATGTTGACACTAAAACATACATACTTTGTTCCTTATCCGAACATTCAAATTTTGGTCAGAGTTGTGAAGCTACAGTATAATATAAAAATCTCAAAAGGTATTATGTACCTGAGCGGTATAAAGATGATGCCGTTGATAATGTTGAGCTGTTCCAGGACGCTGGCCATGCTGGGAGCGGTGAACTGGAAAGGAGGAGGAAATAAAAACATAGCATCACTGCTAAACGGTGGCGATGAAACAGATGGAAGCACAGAAACACGTCCTGAGTCAGAGCAGTCACCTTGAGGGGCGTGATGCTGGCGTTGGAGCCGTTCTTGTAGATCTCATTCATGGTTCTCTGCAGAGCGACGGCCTGTTGGGTGAGATACTTCAGGTACTCTGAGCTCTCCTTGGTCTTCTCGTGTGCCTCGCCCATCTGAGAAGAGGAAAACAAAAATATATTTAAGATATCACTTCATCACAACTGACAAAGAAACGAGCATCAGCTCCTATCAGCGTCGTGCAGTGCTCACCTGGTTCTTGTAGATGGTGTAACCCTCCTTCTCATGCTGCAGTGCAGAGCGGAACTCGGCCTTGCTCTCGTAAACCCTCGCAACCAAATGATGGCTGAAAAAATAAAAATAAATAACAAGGCACACATGAAGTTAATCATCATGTCAGTCAGTATTATAACTGCAATATGCATATGGTCAGTGAATCTCTCCCCACCTGAGGGCCACTTTGAGGGACCGGGATCCATGGTACTTTGTGTTGATAGTCAAGGCGTTCTCCAGGAATCTCAGCGATAAATCATACTCCATCACTCCGTGCAGCACCAGCCCAATGTTACTCTGTGGAACGAGAGCCAAGAACAAGGATCATTAGTCTTTTTCCTGTTTTAGGATTTCACCAAAGACTTACTAAGTATTGATGCTTTACTATCGAAGCAGTTTATATGAATCTCAAGTGAAGACTCACGTCTAGCAGCACCATCTCTGGGTGGTCCTCGCCAGAAACCAACAACATGAGGTAACGGGCGCGATAAAGCAGCTTCAGGGCGGTCGACAGCTGGCCGTTGGCAAAGCAGTAGAGAGCCAAGTGCATCTGGGAACAAACAGGAAACAAACATACATTATAGATTAGACTGGTTCCCAACATTTTTCTTTAAGGGACCCTTTTTTATCATTGAGTTAACTGACGACCCCTGACTAAGTGACATATTTTATGGATATTTCATATTATATTCAATGCATAACAATAACAGCACAGAACAACTGATAAACTGTACAATTAACACAAATAGTGAACGCAATATCTGCAGGAAGTTTGTGTAAAACGGGCGATTTGGATGAATTTTGAGCAGATTATTTCCTGTGAATATTGCTTCAGAGATGAGTTGTCTGGTTATTTTAATACAAATCTCTGTCTGTATTATGTATCATTATTTTTTTTTTAACAATCATTCATACTTAATAGGCTTCTTTTTTGAGAAATTCAGAGTTTTCTTCTCCCTGAGGCTTGGCCAGCTCACTTTTCTAATGCAGGACGAGGCTGTTTAGCAGAGAGGGCAGGCTTGGTGTGTTCAGGTCTTCACCGTGTCCTCATCCTGTTTTATCTTAAATAATAATCCAAACTTTAAAAATATCGATTTTATTTGGTTTTCTTCACAGAAATTAATGAAATGCTGAGATATAGGCCAACTATATATTTAAAAAAAAAAAATAAGAAGAAGAAGTTGTTTTACACCCTTTAAAATCAAGACGGCCTCGCAACCCCTCCGTGAAGCTTTGGCGACCCCTGGTGGGGTCAGGACCCCCAGGTTGGGAACCAGTGGGTTCCAGGTATATGAATAATCTTTAGTATGAGCTAAGTACCTCCCACATCTGATGTGATAACTTACATATTCTTGAATTGTGTTGGGGTGCTCGATGCCGAGGACTCTTTCACTCATCAGAACAGCCTTCTGCTGGTTGCTGAGAGCCTGTGGGTGAATATACAAATGTAATTTAGGGACATAAAATCAACAAGACACAAAGTAAGTGAGTTGGCACCACGTTTCCGCCTACCTCAGGGTGGTCTCCCATGATGTAATTAAGGCGTGCCAGCAGGCGCAGGCAGGCACAGATCTCTACGTGCATGGCTCCGTACACGTTGTTGAAGAGGTTCAGAGCCTCGTTGATCAGCTCGCAGCCCTCCTTCAGAAAACCTGTGTACAAGTGTAAAGAAAGAGTAGTGACATATATTTAGTTGAAAATACACAGTTTTATGTATGATTCAATCTTTTGACATAAACGTGTCTCACGTCTTACCTTGCTGCACTTTGGCCTGTCCACTCTGGAAGAAGTGGAAGGCGTCTGAGGCTTTGGGGTTCACATGCTTCACAACAGGGAAAATATTCAGGATGTCCTCTTCTGTGAAGGCAGGCTTGTGGCGGCTGTCGAAGTTATACTCCTTTATCAGAATCTACACGTAAAATTTAGAAAAGCAGAAGAAATGTCATGAAGGCCATTTGGTAAAGTGCCGTCACGTCACTATAGACTGAATGAGTGTTACCTGGATGCCAGTTTTGACTGAAATCTCTCTGAGCAGAGTGGATTTCTGGATGCCGTATTTCTCCACCACCTGGTCCACACTTTCACTGTGCAAGAAAACATTTAATATGTCACCAATAAAACACACAAAATGGAGATGCTAAAGAGTAGAAAGAGAGCTTTAACATCTGTTTTCACATCAGCAGATGGGGCCCTCACCACTGTACGGTGAAGTGATAGTAGCTCTTGGCCTCGGAGGCAATGTTCTTCCATAGCTCGCTGGGTGTCAAGCTGGCCCACGCCGTGTTGTCACCGCCGCCGGGGACCCTGTTGCGACGCTTGCGGCTTTTGCGGCGAGACACCAGCTCGTCGGGAGGCATGTGGGCGACTGCGTCGGCGAAGGAGCTCAGGAAGCAATTTAGGAAATGGCTTACAGCGGCAGAGAGGGCAGACAACTCCACACCCTACACGATGAAGAAAATATGTTCAATCAAAATAAAAGTAGGTTTTTGTGTTTTAAAGAGGCTGGATGACGTGTGTCAGATGTTACCAACCTGGAGGTACGTCTTGAAGATGTGTTTTGCACTTCTGGTGATCAGCTCACTGATTCCTATTCTCTAATGAACGGAAAAAGGAAATATTAGAATGACAAAACAACAAAAAGTATGCGACAGTGGTGGTTGTATTCAGGGGTTCAGACTCACATAGAAGTGCTCCAGCTGGGCTTTAGCCGGCGTCTTGTCCACAAACTCCAGAACGGTGCCCAGATAGCGAACGTTGATGCCTCTCTGTCGCAAGGCCTCGGTCAGTGTGGCTCCATCCATAGGCAGAGCGCTGTGGTCCAAACAGTCTTTAACCTGGTCATGAAACACACATATATACACTCAGATACAGTACATAACCATCAAATTCAACTGATCTGAGGGGAGCATCTGTGTCACTGACCAGTGATGGGATCTGACAGGACACCAGGAAGGCAGCAGCATCTTTGAGAAGCTGCTTCTGCTTCTGGACATCGTCTGCGCTGTCGTCTGGGAAACGTACTCCTGGTTCAACAGCACATTATATTATATTATTTATATTATAGTCTTCTGTGAACAAGAATCATTCACTCTCTGTTATCACTTCAAAGTGAGCCAAATGTGCTAAAAAAAGCAAGAAGGAGATTAGACGCTGACAAATCTGACAGTTCAAGGAGTTAAAATGGACGAAATACCACCGTTATCTTCAACTAAAATGGTTTCATTATTTTCTTAGGTTATACTCTTTGTTTCATAATGTATTACAGACACATTGTATATATGGGACAGTTTTCTGCTGGTATTTGCATTTCTTGTCTTATCACCTTACATCAGTCATTATTATTTAGGACTGCTAGTAACGATTTTTCATTGTTAATTAATCTGTTGATTATTTTCCCGATTAATCGATTAGTTGTTTGGTCTATAAAATGTCAGAAAATGGTGAAAAATGTCAATCTGTGTTTCTCAAAGCCCAAGATGACGTCCTCAGATGTCTTGTTTTGGCCACAACTCAAAGATATTCAGTTCAATGTCATAGAGGAGTAAAGAAACCAGAAAATATTCACATTTAAAAATTAAATTAAATTGAAAAATTACTCTAAAACGATGAATCAATTATCAAAATACTTGGCAATTAATTTAATAGTTGACAATTAGTCTTTGCAGCTCTATTATCATTTCACAAATACTTCTGAGCACTGGTCACCTTATTTAATTTTTTTGTCTCTGACCAGTTGTCCTGAAACAATCTTTGTTTGACTTCAGCCTTTTGTAAAATATTTGACATTTTCTAATGTTGCCCTAAAATCGCCATGGATTTCTCAACCTATTGATGAAAAAGATTACTTTTGATTCTTGACTGCCTCCTTTTTATGGCTACACAGCTCATCAATGTCAGTGACACCATTTTTTTTATATACGTATAGCCTTCATTGTTCATACGCTGTAAAGTTACTATCAAGCTTTTTCATAGTCCACATATGATTAATTAATCATCCTTGTTGTGCTTACCTGGAGAGAAGATGTCTGGGTTGAAGCGAATGTCAAAAGATGTGTTGCTGATGGAGCCGACTGCCTTGCAGGCGTTGAGGACAACCTCGCGGCTTTTGGGATCTGTTTGTGATTTGGGTCAGATGCAAGGAAAAGATGCAAACATGTTAAAAATAATGACGACAGACGCATCGTGGCAACGTGTTCGAAAAGTGACCGTTTGAACCATGTCCACAATAAGCCACTAAAATCTGAGCTGAGCTTCAAAACCGCTCTTTTTTTATAGTGTTAAGTGGAGAACAGAGATGACTGCTCAGAATCAGCTGTTTGGTTTGGTTCAATCATGTAAAGATGACAAATTTCTTGTCACCTCCAACTCTCTGTGTGATCACTTATTGTATTTATTTAACAGGGATGGTGCACAATAATGTGCTGTAAATGAGCAGAGTTGAGAGAGACGTTTTTCATCTGCAGTATTGATCAGCTGTCTTGGCCTTTTACATCTCAAGACAGCTGCTCACACAACAGATAGTATCATTAATCTTTGAGCATAAAATAGTGATTTGATGAGCTTACTGTAGACATGGCCTTAATCGAGTACCCACCACCGTTTCAAAGCTGTCGATTAACGACACAAACAACAGATCAGGTCGGTCAGATTGCTGTGATTTGGGATCGATTGGGCAGCACACAAATCATTGAACATGAGATTATTTCTGCGTAGGATTAATGAACACAGCAACTGATTATTCAGTTTATTGGGTCAAATCCCCACAGCAAAGGCATCGCAGGCTGGGACAGTAAGAGATTAATGATTGGGGGGGCCAACACGCTTCCCGACTGCAGACTGAGGACTGAGCAGGGACAGCTAGCCTGGTGGAAAGAAGCCACTATAACACTAGATATTTAACGCTCTACTGCTCTAATGCTACACACACACACATTTCTCTGCAATTTCTCTTAGCTGCATTAAGAAAACACTACTTTTTCTATGCAATCATCCACCAGAGTAGCTCTCCCTGCGTTGTCCTGGCCTCATGTTTTGGGGTATTTTTGGACGTACCAATACAAGATCCATCTTCGGCAACTAAGGTCTCTGCCAGCTCTTTGGCCTGGGCTAATCCTGGAATACTTTCCTCAAGCTCCTTACCCTCCAGTGGGCTCTTGCATTCCCCGTTCTGGGTGGCTGCGGGTTCTAGAGGCCCGTTTGTGGCGGGCTTTGAGGAGTTTTCTTCACTGTCAGTCGCCGCCTGTGAGGCAACAGATGTGTTGTTCTCTGTCTGGCTTGTGCTGTCCGTGGAGACCTCTGTTTCACTGGGAGGATCTGATGTAGTGGTCTGGGTTGTGTCAGCGTTGCTTTCTGAGGGTGTTTCAGCTGTTTCTGTGATGGCGGGTATGTTAATTTTAGTGTCCTTGTTTGCTTTCTGTTGCATGAGCTGTAACGCCGCCATCTTCATGAAGAGGAGATATCTGCAGAGGGACAGAATCAACGGATAAAACACATGTAGAAAGTCTCCTGAATGTGATGAAGCACACACCAGTGTAGACGCCTACCTGTGCTCAACAAAGGCCTCGATGAGCTCTTGGCGTAGACAAGCCAGGCGGTGGCGGTGCTGGCGAGGGTAGCCTTGGCGTTGACTCTCTGGAGGAAGCTCCTCTCCATCCACAGGCAGGAAGTTGAGGTCAGGAGGGAAGGTACGAAGAAGGTCCAGGATGTAATGGCGGCCATCGTTTCCGATGATTCCCTTACACTCGACGGAAGAGCACAGCTCCACCGTCTCATCTTTCTCGTTCAGCACGTTGTGCTTGTGGACCTGAAATTTACACACAGTAAATGGTCAAATTAACATTTCATGGGATTTATTGACAATAAGAAAAACATAGAATAGCACCAGACTTGATTAAAGACATGAGTCGTGTCACTGACCTTGAGCGGCCGGCTGGTCTTCTCCAGCAGCTCCATGTATTTGCTGTGCGACACAACCGTCTTTCCAAAGTCGATGGAGCCGTAGATGACACTCTGTTCCTGCTCACGCTCCAGGATACCAGGGATGATGGACTGGGCGGTGACGCGGTAGCCTCTGTAGTCCACCACCACCGTCCCCAGCGTGTACAGACCCTCCACGTCCACTGCCCCGTAAGCCCGTACTCCATTCAAGTCATTGGTGGGCGCAGCGTGGGCGGCGGCGTCTCCGCCCAGCTCACGATAGTGGTCCCGCACATCGAAGCCCAGGCTAAAGAAGATGTTGTTCCAGATGAACATCTGCATGCGCGTTTCCTCGCCGGGGTTGATGGCCATTACGTTGCCGTCGATGACCGCCATGGCGCCTCGAGTGGCGGCTGCTGCAAAGTCGCTGTGGACCTGCAGGAGAAAAAGAAATGAGGTAATGGTGATTTAGAAGAAGAAGAAGAAGAAGCTGTTGGCAGCATGTCAACATTAAAAAGCTACACATTTACACATCACATTGCCCATTAACAGAGTGAGTCAGCAGTTTGGGTGATTCAGTATCATCTGGTCTCTGCTGCACCTTGAATATGGCTCTCTCCCTCAGCAGGCGTTCAGGCAGGTTCTTCCGGGGCAGCTCTCTGGTGGTCTGCAGCTCCTCGTTCCAATCTCTGGTCTGAAGACAAATCAGCACAAAAAAAACTTATTAGTACTGGAACAACTTTGCATTATTTGTCTGCCTGATGTGCTGCTGTGCCCACCTGTCCGGGTATGTGTTCCTCATAACCCAAGCGGGAGGTGTAGGCGTCCTCAGCTCGAACACAGTCCATAGCGTGGTCTACCTGCGGAGCTGTCCAGCTGTACACCTGGAAAGGTGTGGCTATCCTCTCAAACGGGTGTCTCTGGACCCTGCAGCAAAAACACAGTCAAACAGTTAAAAACGGCATCACTTGTGGGGTCTCTTTTTTTACATCTAGGGCAGTTTATCGGAAGTTTGCTCTTGTTGTGAGCAGCTCCTACATCACCAACGAAACATAATGTAGGACCCTATAGAGAATTAAAATGTTTTTCTTACCTTTCGCTTTCTGTTTATTATTGTGTCATGTGACTTGTTGCCGGAAGACAACAGTGGAAACGTGAGTGAGAGTGGAGAGAGGAGTGCCGGTGTTTTCAGAGTTTGTCGTGATGGACTACAGGAAGCGTAGCTTAGTGTAATCTAAAAGATTTTTAATGTCATGGCTGAATATTTAGATGATTTCGACAATGTGGCGACGACGCAAGATTTCAGAAAGAGGCTTCTCCGAGCGAGACACACAATAACAAACAGACCGGATCAAGCTTAAGGTAAGAAGAATGTTTCATTTCTCTGTAGGGTCCTTTCAATAATGTTGTCAGACACGTATAATAACAATCTGAGCCTGTCAGTGGCAAAAACAAGCACTTTTAGGGGACGTACATTGACGGTGCACAATTGCAATGAAGGATTACATTGCAGCCCATTTAGCAGCTGCCGTCTCATTCAATACTGGACCAATTTAAAAACTTGTTGTCCCCATTAGTCACTTAGACATGGGAAAATAGGATCCAGGTTGAAAAATACTGAACTTACCCTATAAGACTTTGACCTCCTGGCCAGGTCTTGACTGTTAAAGACAATGTGTTTTCATCTGGTTAAATAAAGTTAATGAATGAATGAACGAACTTTATAATGATGACGCAGAATTCCTCAAACACAATAAAATCATTCGGTATGAAGGGACGCTGACCACTGGCAGGAGAATAAAAAGTAGGGAAGCTAAATGGAAAGAGACGTTTGCACCTTTTCTTTTGCAGGGCAGTGAAGTTCTTCTTGAAGGCAGGGCTGATCTGGCTCAGCAGCTCCACCAGAGAATGGCTCAGGAAGCTGGGATTGGCTGGCTTGGGGTTAAAGGTGTAGGTGGTAGATCTGGAACACACATTACCAATATTATTATTATTCACATTGTTATTATGGCTTTCTTGTAACAAGTCTACTAACTGGAGAGAAAAACTTGAACAACTTAACAAGCCTGAACAGGAGGTACTTTTCCTATAGCGACGTATCTCTAACAGTTTTCTCCAACAGATGCCTATCTAGCAACTACAAAACACTAAAACTGTTATCAAGTTGTTAAATAACCCTGCTACAAACCATGGCATCTTTCCCAATTCTACTTTCCAATGTAATCCAATTGTCCGACTGCTAAGTCCCTGCTGGCATCCAAAACTAATCCAAAATTAGGATCCTGAAACTGTTAATGTCAAGGGACCGCCAAATGCTTTGTGTATACTATACTACTATGTAAACTATGTATGAAGAGATTATGGAGCTTAAAGGTTGCAGTAAAAACACGGAGGTGTAACGAGATACGAGGTTGAAATGTTGACTGACTGGTTGAGGTAGAAGCCGCGTGTAGAGGCAGTGAGGCTGATGTGACGCTCCTCCACAGTCACGATGTACAGGTACATGAGGTCGCCGTGCATCTTCCTGTTTCCAGGTGGAGGGTTCCAGCCGCTCATGGTCAGGACCTTCAGGCACTGCATGGGCTGTTGGAGGCGTTAAAAACATTAGAAAGGAAATCATTTTAAAATACAGTCTCTTATTCGACTACTGAGCAAGTACTATTTGTAGCCTCTAAGTTGCCTTTTAGTCGATTAGTCGACTAATCAATCGTTTTGGAGTTAGTCCACTAAGATTTCTTTCGTTGTTTAGTTGTATTTTATGCTTTTTTTCATACTGAATGAGTTATTTCCAAGAAACTTATAAGTACATCTCTGGTAAACACAAGCTATAAAGTGGCTCTTTTGTGTGATTCTTTGTGGAGAAACTCAGTTTTACAGATCTGTTGATTAAATCAACGAATTGAGTCGACAAAATTCTATGAGTGTAAGTCGATAAAGAATTTCTTTGGCCATGACTAATTATTTGTATTATTCAATATCTATATTTCAAAAGAGATCATTCCCACAGCACTGCTCCTCACCTTCCATTCCTTGTTCTGTGGCTGGAGGGGCACCAGGGGGCGATCTTTGCTGCCGGGCAGGATGTGCTCTGGGGGGGTGCAGTCAATCTGCTCCAGCTCGTTGCCCTTTTTCTTCCGCTTACCGCTATCTGCAAGTCACATAAAAACAAGCAAGGTCAACGTCTGCATTCTATCTGCATGTTGCTACATCCATGCAATAAAACCCACGCTGCGGATGGTCGAACATGGCTGTTATTTTCTACCCTAAATGTCTCACACGGCGTCATACCTCCGAGGTCTCCATCGGTGAAGATGCTGAGGAAGGAGAGGGAGTTGCAGTCCACCCCGTTGTAGGCGTCTGAGGGGTCCAGACTCTTCAGCAGGTCTCTGATGTGACGCACATGGATGCGGGCCTCGCGTACTGTGTAGGGCTCTGGAGAGAAGAGAGACAAAGGGTATAAATAGCAGGCAGTGAGTGGTCTGACAAGGAACAGATCAGGCTAATGGACAGTTGCAATGAACTATAACTCAATTCTGTTTAGGCTTTTGCCCGCAGCTACCTATCAGTAGAACCTCAGCAAGTAAGATATTGTACCAGGCTGTAGATGACCATCAAATCGATAATGTTTTTTTTTTTTCATTAAAACTTTCTTTGTTTTTACAGTGAGGACAATAACTGTGATTTAGAGGTGTGGACATTTCTTGATTCTAAGATGCATCGTGATGCAGACATGGACGATCCTGCACCGATGCAGTGACAGAACATAATCAGGAGTTGGTTTTGGTGCGAGTCTGCATTTCGCTGTCATTTTCTGCTGTCCTAGTTTCTCTCGTCTCTCCTTTCTCTCTTCTCTTTTGATCTCTGTGTTTCACTGAGGGCCAAGCTTTGTGCGGAGAGATGGCATTCAAACACTCAGCAGTCGGCTAACTTGTTGCTCTCGCTACTAATATCAGCTGCTCTGTTTCAACAATGTCGGGCTGAAAAAATGTGCATGAAGACTGAAATTCAACTGTAGTGTTATGTCAGGAAATGCAGTGACTTAAACCAAGTAAGAGTATCTATGAGTAAGATAACATCCGCTAGCGGCTAGGCTAATTCATGCAGAGTAAAATGCGATGGGATATTCAGAAAGTTGCCCCATCCCTGTAGAAGGATTTATGTTTTCTTTTCGTAAGGTTTATGTACTAAGGTGGGTCACACAGATTTTTGCAGCTTTTTATATTACAGACTTCAGTCAGATTTTTAAAACACTTTCTAAATAAAAAGGGAGTTCAGATGTATCTGACTGCTTGTATTAATTGAGAATAGCCATGTTCAGCAATATAGAAAAAATTGAGGATGCCATACATTGAGATGCATCGAGAATCGTTGTGAAGCTTCACACCTCTACTGTGAGTACGGTCTCTTAAACAGGTAAGAGTGCTCTACAATACATACCTGGCTGAACATGTTAGTAATGTGATAAGAGCTTGACATTTCCTCTCTATGAAGGAAGCTTTTTATTTCTCCTCTACAAACCCAGATGTGAATAAAAAAGCCTCTGACCTTCCACCACTTTGAGCAGCGAGCCCTCCTGCAGGCCCTCGATGGACTTGAGCTCAGCAAAGTTGTCCAGCACGTTTCCGTCCAGCTGCAGGGAGAAGCAGGTGCGGTGGCAGGTGTCCTCCCGGTCCATCAACACCTGATGGATCTCCTGTACCATTTCCTGGGGAGACACCTGATGGAGGAGAGGGAGGGAGATGAAGAGAAGCACAACTTGAGATTTATAACCTGCGTTGGTTCAGCGGAATTGACTTTAGTTTCTAGTTTGAGGGAAAACATTGCTTACATATTTTTTAATGTTCACACTGCACTGCTCAGACCAAAAACAGCCCTGAACCAGTACCGGTTCCATCTCATATGATCCAGGAAGGCCGGCTTGAGTATTACATTATTATGAAGAAGGATTTTACAACTTTGGCTGTAATTATTTCAATCGCCAGGTTAATTGCAAAAAAAATCCAGTTCACTTGCACATATTTGATTGGCCGGCAGCCTCCTTGAAATGAACAAGAGAGCTCAGTTTTGTGCTATTGTGTGTCTGAACACCTGGCCTAATGAACGGCTGCTTGTGAAGCGCTAATCCTTACCTGCAGGTCAAATGGCTCTGTTCCAGGTGCCTGGATCTTAACGGTGAAGCCCGTGTCCTGGATCACTATCACTTCCTGTTCGTTTGAGTCATCTCCTCCGTCCGTCTCGCTGTTCCCATCCTGCTTTGATTCTGCATCCTCTGTGCGCTCATGAGCACCGTCACCATTCACCATGGCTGTATCTGCACTGTGCCCTGTAATGAGAAAGACACAAATAGTCATCAGTGAACTTTTTACATCTTGTGATGGAGTTAAATTGGACGACTCTGACCAAAGATGCAGTTAAAAGTATATATATATATATATATATATTTATCAGAAGTGTTTTGGGCAAATAGCTCCATTCTCTACAAATCATTAAAGTGATCAACGGGGAACGCCACCTTCAGACAGTCGTGCAAAGCAAGCCATCCTGTCAACAAAAAAACACCAGCCCTTTCTACCACATGAAGACACAGAGACGCTGCCAGGCAGCCAGATCACAAACAAAGCACACAGACCCAGAGGCCGGATGACCTTATGGAATATTTATGAATGGGTGAACAGAGACGACAAAGCTCAGGTACGGCATGCTTGTGCATAGGGGTGAGGGGAAAAAAGATAGGGCATAGGATCGCGACATTATCGATACATGGACGTCAAGTATCAATCTTTTATTATATAAACTATTAACCTCTTAACAATCCGACAGCTGCTATTCTGTCTTTCAGAGGGTTGTAGCACACTCAGTCTTAAAGCTAGCGTGAATATCCTGGTATAATATGAAACTTGTAAACCTAAGGAATCAATGGTACAAACCATGTTGTGTTAGCTTGTCAGGAAGAACGCTAAATAACGCTCCGAACTTTGACGAGGAAAAACTGACATGGCCATTTTCAAAAGGGGTTTCTTGACCTCTGACCTCGAGATACCTGAACGAAAACTCTGAGATAAACAGAGTGGAAACTGTATCTTATTAGATTAAACAGATGTTGACAAACTGCGAAATTTGTAAATAAATAAATAAAAATGTAATAAATCGCAATGTATCTTATCGCAAAACTCACCATAATCGCAAAATGTTTAAAATTGCAAGAAGATCATATCGTGATAATATCGTATCGTGGGGCCTCTGGTGACTTCTACACCTATGCCATGGTGTCCCTACATTTCATATACAAATTAAATACACACAAACTGCAGAATAAGCATGATAGACTCCATGACTTCACTTTCATCAATCATTATCAAAATCCTGTTTAAATTAAAGCACACACAGATAACTAATGTTTGTATCAAAAACATTTGACAATAAGTAACCCGGCATTCTTTTCAGATGCTCTACAAAGAAACACCAACCTGCTGAAACCAACATTGTTGCAACACCGGAGGGAATTTAGCCGGAGAGCCTTGAGGGATTGAATACAAAAGATTTCAGCATTCACAAGAGGGAATTACCGGTCACTTGCATGGATGATTGTGGCAAATACAACACCTGCAAGTCAGCTAGAAACCATTCAGAAGCTTTTCTAGTAAGTAACAGTTAAGGTGAGAAGAAAATGACATGAATAAAAATGAGGCTCTCTGGTGCATAAGAAAAAGCAGGGCCGAGCATGTGGATGTCTCACTGGGACACAACTGCTGGCAGCCGGTGTGTCCTTGCTCTCAGTCAAGGGTAAACAGCGTCAGGGTTACTGAAGAGAAGGGGCCAGTAGGGAGGGGTGGGGCCTCATAACTGGACCACGACCCCGGGTGGGAATAAACAACGCACTGAAATGGTGGAGGAGCGGGGGAGGAAGCACAGGAGAGAGGGGCGACGGGCCACGCTCTGAATAACAAACACAGCGGCTTCAGAGCAGACACACAGGTTAATCGTGTTACAAACCAGAAGAGAATGAGCGCTCGGTGTTTGTTTTATTGAAGCCGTCTTTGTTTTATTTCTTATCAGGTTTGAACAATTTTTTTCTGAGAGGTTGAGACAATGTTAACTTCAGTAACTCTCCTTCTTCAAGTTTCTTATTTACACATCCAGCAGTTACAGTACCTAGCAACATTAGCATTAATTTGGAGTTGTGTTTCTGTTCACCTGATGAGCTCTGTGTTTGGTCTCCACCAACTCCTGAGAGAAACGACGACGCTATGAGCGGTGAGGGTGAACAGACACAGTAAAGTTGCGTGCCGGACAGCTGAAACTCACCATAAAGCTCATCACTACGAGCGACCCCCTTTTACGTTGCCATTTGATATAATTGTATTATCAAAATATTGATTATAGCTGCTTAAATAGCACACATTTGCCATATTTCAGCAATCTTTTGGGACCACCTTTGTAGTTTATCTCTGAACTTATTCCAACAAATTGTGGTTCGGTTATAAGGGACAAGGTGTGGAGGTGGTGTTTAAAGGTGCAAAGATATCCAGAGCATTAATATAGCAGCAAACAACTATTTGCTATGTTAAGATATAGAGGAGTAATGTCTACCTGAGCACAGAATGAAGTCCCTCTGCGTGTGTTGTAATCTGAGCTTCTCTGTGCTTTGTTGACATAGCCGGGCCGGCCATGCATGCTTTTAGTGGCTAGCTCACGGCCGCCGCTCTCCACTGCGCTCATATGGCGGATACAGCTGATAACGCCTTCCCGGCCGGCGTCACCGTCGCAGAAGCAAAGCATCCACCCTCCGGTCCCCCCCCCCCCCCCCCAGGTTAACTCTGTTAGCACTTTTGTGTTTTTTTTTCACTGCTAACGCTGTAAGCACCGTTAGCTACAAGCCACCAGCTCAGCTGTCACCATGTTCAGAGCCATGCCGAGGCAGTAAAAATGCTCCCAATCTCACATTTAGCACCTTTAATGAGGAACATCAAATAATAGTTTGAAGCTTTTAGCTAGTAGCATTCACCACATCAGAAAGGCAAGAGTACAGAGTGCCACATTTCAGACTGTGATTGATGAGGCAATCCAGCAGCCTGTGTGTTGCAAAACTGACCCCGTTTGTCCACAGTAATGGAAGAAAGTTCAGTAGGAAGGAGAGAGGAGAGAAGGGAACAGTGAAGTTTAACAGTGAACTTGTCGGCTATTGTTTTCAAGGGAAGGAAGTAGAAATGCATCATGACCTTTCCTTGATGCATTTCCTGTTGGAATGAGATATGGTGGGGGTGGTGAACGTAACAGTGACACAGCAGTTTAATCTGATGGATCTTCTGGTTAGCATCTTTCATTAAAAGATATTAGTGTTAATATATTAAAGATACTCAGCCTTTAATTTCACCTTCAGGTAAGGTTGAGTGACATAATGATATGCATCATGGGAAGATGGGTATCTGACAACCATCACACACTCGTGGTTGGATAGTTGCCAGACAGAAGGTCAAGCACGAGGTCAAGGTAAAGAATCAATGAAACAAGGGCACCAATCAGATAAAGACAGATGACGAGGGGCGAAAACCAGACAAAATAAAACACTACAGCAAGCAAGGTTTACTCTGTAACTGACCCAGTTGTCCTCTGAATCAAACTGCCAACTCATAGTGATCATTCACATTATCTTCTTTCAGATGATGTAATACTTAGAAATGAGCTTTTCTCTAGCTCGCACTTCTCTTGAGAACAACAAAATTATAAATCTGGCCAGCTACTCTGTGGCCCTTGACATGGGGACCCAGGCAGCAGCCATGGCAACATTAACCAGCCAGACAACCCTGAAAACAACAACAACAACAACAAAACACAAGGTCCGTCTGTCATCATGTTGGCTGCGCCACAAGGCGGTAACCTCCTGGTGGACAGACAGACCCTGAGTCATGCATCTGCAACGGGATTTCATAGCTACAAAGACCTAGACAAACAGGAAGGCAATCCAGGCACCCCAAAATACTAAAACAAATGGCAAGAAGGAAGGAAATATATTAAATAAATATCCCATCAGAGTCAGGAATTGTGACTACCTCATGGCTCGACACTTAAGTGAGTATCACAGTGCGAATGATTCCTTGTTGCGCAAAAAGGGCATTGAACATATCAAACTGTTGGTCAGGAGGGGAGACAGATTACAAAAACTTTACCGGAGGGAGACTTTTTGGATCCATCCATTGGATGCCGTAAAGTATCCTGGTCTTAATGATGTACATAAATTACTTGTTTCTGTGTTATTTCTTCATGATATTTCGTAATATTATGGTAATCATGTGATTGCCTCCCATTGGTTGCCAATAACATATAGGTAGGGCCACATCCGATTTGTCTGTTTGTTGACGAAGACCTACAGTGGTCGAAACATGTTGGCTTTTTAATGATTTAGCCGCTACAATAAAGGCTTTTTAATATATTTCCTTCCTCGTTGCCACTTGTTTTAGTATTTTGGAGTAGTGCCTGGATTGCCTTCCTCTCTATCCTGATTTTTTTCCCCTGTTATCCAAGAGCACCCAACACGTTATGCCTTACGGTTGAATACACAGAGCAACCAGTTATCTCTCCTTACAAAGACCGGTCTGTTTGAGACAGACTTTAATACATGAATCACTAAATACTTTCCCATAATGAATGATAATAACATTCCTTCATGCACCTTGTGACACAGGGTTGCATTAAGATACCTAAAAAGGTAACCATTGCTATAGATGATGCATACAGTAGCTTAGACTGTGGGCTGGTGAAGAAGACATCTAGTAGTGCCAAGGTGTCAGTGATTCCTGAGATTATCTCACTTCACCCAGCATTAAGCCCCTTAAAACAGTGACCCTCACCTCGATCTGTCTGCTGTGCCATGTGCTGCTAGTATGTCCTGTTACAACTCTGCACTGACAGTCCAGTGATATCTTTGGTATCAGTCAGACAGACTGCAAGCTAATGATCATTTTCATTATGAATCCTCGGTTCATTTATGAATCACTATGGGCCATAAAATGTCCATCAAAAGCCCATGACAAGTTCCTAAAGACTCCACAACCAGCACTGCTCCCAGTAGACCACTTACACACAAAAAACTGACAATAGCCTGATATTTTCAGGTGGAATTTCATTCATTCATTCATTCTCACTGTGCAATATCATTTTCCACTTGTGCAATTTTGTTAATAGTCTGTTTATTGTCAATACTGTATATACTGCTCCTATTTTTATACTTCCTTCTATTTAAATGGTTCATATTTTGTTACACTTTGTTTAGCTCTTTTTTTTTTTTACTGTGTTAGCTGATGCATCTTGTTATTTGCACTATCCCCTTTGCTGCTGTACACTGCGGGACTAATAAAGGAATATCTCATCTTATCTTATCTTATCTTAAAGTGCAATATCAGGTTGCTTGTTTTGTCCAACCAACAGCTACCATAGCCGGAGAGCCTTGAGGGATTGAATACAAAAGATTTCAGCATTCACAAGAAGGAATTACCGGTCACCTACATGGATGATTGTGGCGAATACAACACCTGCAAGTCAGCTAGAAAGCATTCAGCAGCTACCCTTAGCTACTCTTTAGTGGACATTCAATCTCTCAAAATGACAGTTACTCATTATCTTAAAAAAACAAGCATGGCGGGAAAAATCTGAGCTAATCTCATTATATGCATGCATTATATTTCCCACCTTTTCTAGTAAGTAACAGTTAAGGTGAGAAGAAAATGACATGAATAAAAATGAGGCTCTCTGAGGCCATAAAATGTCCATCAAAAGCCCATGACAAGTTCCTAAAGTGCAATATCAGGTTGCTTAGTTTTGTGCAACCAACAACTTCTGGTAGGAGTAAATGACTGGACATCAGTATAATCATCCAGCCAAAAGGAGAAGTAAAATGCACTAAGCAGCCCACCATTCATTTATTAATCACTTGGGCCATAAAATGTCCATCAAAAGCCCATGACAAGTTCCTAAAGACTGCACAACCAGCACTGCTCCCAGTAGATCACTTACACACCAAAAAAAACTGACAATAACCTGATATTTTCAGGTGGAATTTCCTTCATCCATTCATTCATTCTCAATGTGCAATATCAGGTTGCTTGTTTTGTGCAACCAACAGCTTCTGGTAGGAGTAAAAGACTGGACATCAGTAATCATGCAGCCAAAAGGAGAATTAAAATGCACTCAGCAGCCCACCCACAGGTAAAGCAGTGAGGCACCCTCGCCTGTGTTTTCCTATGAAATGACACATGCAAGAGACAATTCAAGGTCCCACATGTGACACATGCAGACAGGCTGCAGCACTGACTTTAGGTGAAGTTGTGTAACTTCAACAGGGCTGACAATCCAATACTCCCTTTAATCTCGACCCCAGTCTGCTGCTGCTGCTCCACTAACTTTATCTTCCAGTTTACTCACCTGCTCACACGGCTGTTCATGTATTATTAGCGTTAACCTTCCTCTCTCACTGTGCATGCACCATCATGACTTCTTCTACAACCA
This sequence comes from Sebastes umbrosus, assembly GCF_015220745.1. Classification (NCBI taxonomy): domain Eukaryota; kingdom Metazoa; phylum Chordata; class Actinopteri; order Perciformes; family Sebastidae; genus Sebastes; species Sebastes umbrosus. The sequence goes on from NC_051275.1 coordinate 19,475,078, forward strand.
GCTTCCGCTTCCCGGTCGAGCTGGGACAGTCCATTTAATCTACCCACCGGGGGGGGGTGTAAAACGGGAGCCGGTTATACTGCCACCACCGATAGCCGGGCTACTTCATCCAACATCTCTTAAAAATGCACTTTTAAAAACATTTTAAAAAATGACGCATCTTTTTATATAGCTTGTTTAACTTAAATCCCTTAGATAAAACGACACCATGTATACGAACACCCCCCTGCGCTCATGCGTAGAGTGAGCAGCTCCACTGAAGGTGACCTTCATTCATTCCTGTGTGACATGCTGTTACAGAACATGTGCTGCTACACTGAGCTAGCACAACACCAGCTGCTGCACTGTGATACCTCAACACACCAGCTAGTTTATGTTTTACCAAGAAAAATACTCATTGCCGGTGCATATGCTCGTCTTTTTAGTTTGCTTGCAGGGTCAGTATGAAGTTGGACTACATGCTAATATAGCTATGACCCATGGAGGTAGAACTGGATCTGTTGAGGCTGCTAGGTGCTGATTAGCACACCAGCTAATTTAGCAGATGCTGCTATCTAGGTACAAGGTGGACCCTCTAAACTTGGGAGAGGCTACCAAGGAGGTGGGGGGTACACAAACAGACCACCACCAACACCACCACCTTGGGACTTTTAAAGTCACACAACCAAAGCATGGAGGTACATGTTTACTAGCTTTAGTGGATGTTATGCAGAGATACACTGCAACACACTGAAAACAGTTAATGCACAGAGGATGCTGGCTATATGAAGTTGTGTAATGTGTATTTATAATGCCTAGCTAGATAGATAGATAGATATTTAGATACTAGATAAATAGATATTTATATAATAGATATTTAGATACTAGATAGATAGAATTCAAGTTTCCAGCATCACAGTTCCATAGTGCAAAACATGTTAGTAAAAAGGCAGTAAAAAATTTAGTAGTGCAAAGTACAAAGTACAAAAAAATATACCAGATATAAAAATACAAGGAGATGAAGAAAAACTGTTAAAACTGAATATAGTGCAGGGTGACAGCTGTGATACACAACTATTAAAAAAAAGTGCAGAAAAGACTTAAAAATGAATATAGTGCAGGGTAATGAACAGTAGCTGAGTCTAAAGTGCAATGAAGAGGTGACCACCACCTTGGGACTTTTAAAGTCACACAACAGAGCATGGAGGTACATGTTACTAGCTTTAGTGGATGTTATGCTGAGATACAAAACATTTAATAAACCACACTGAAAATAATGCACAGAGGATGCACAGGCTGTATGAAGTCAGTGTATTTATAATGCATGTTAGGTGTTATAACAGCAGAGAGTCAGTCTTACCACAGCCACAGGACTCCTTCAGACGTGTCTTGCTGGTTTCCTGGCTGTCCTGGACTCCATCCCCGGCTTCCTCAGCCAGATCAACCGGATTACAGTCGGGCACTGACGCCGGGATGTCATCTGTCTTGCTCACCATGGTCGGCAGTCACACTGTGTGCAACAGAACAGAAATATCCTCCTCCTGCAAGCTTCAATATGTGATACAAAAACACAATCTCCTGGCTAGCTGGCTACATGCGAAGGGTACAAGCTTATAAAAACAGTCTATTGAGGAAGGACAGAGCTGTACATGGTGCTTGCTGATCACACGTGGTTCATCTCCTCTCCTCCCACTGACCTCTTTGCCTTTGCGTTGCGCTTCCTCCCACTGAGCGTGAAGCTACGGAAAGCCACATGAGACAAATCCCCTTTTGCAAATTTTTTTTTTTTTTGACACTTTTTTTTTTTTTTTTTTATCTTATGCAATGGAGGATAAAATAGGAAACAATGGCTGAGTGGAAAGATACAAAGTATTAGAAATACTATCACTGTTATTTAACACAACAACTGGAGGTTTCATTGACCCTGAGTGACCTTTGTGACAGTGTGATGTCATCAGCTGCTGTCAGTCACACTGGCTTTTGACCTCCACACACTGAATACAGCAGTGTGGCCTGTACATAACTCCTAGTTGACCAAATTATAGATATGTAGCTATGGCCAGATTACACTGCTAGGGGGCTCTAGGTCCCCTATTAACCCTGTTCTTTTTTTTTTCTTTTTTTTTTTCTTTTAAGGTTAAAGGAATACATACACATACTTGTAAAGGGACATACAGACAGCAGCAACAACATATATAAACAAAAAAAAGAAACGTAAAAAAAAGTACTACCCGTTGTAATAGTGCAGTGTCAAGAGATACGTTCATATTCATATACATACAACCAACCTCATATATAGATATATATACATACAGTATATACATATGTCTATTTCTACACGCGCATTCACAGATCTACACGGATCATGCCTTTTTATTTTTTAATCCCCATGGCACATCTGTGTCACCATTTCCAACCAAGCGCACTTCATTCCAATAATAGAGCCAATAATATAATTGTCAAATCATATTTTAGTTGCTTTTTGTGAGTTGATATAAATGTAACTGAATGTGTTAAATGGACATATGATTTCATCTAATATTGATAGCAGGCCCCTTAATTGAATCAAATCGAAATCGTATCGTGGCAGACTTCGGTCTGTCAAAGATACAAACTTGTCTATAATATTACTATTCCTTATCATACTCACCTCAGTGTAAAAACACATTTATTTTGTCCACCAAAAAACTAAAAAGGATTTCTGTCTCCCAAAGGACTCAAATCAACAATGACCCTTTCATTTCTTTCCCCATTATTATGTTAAGAAAACTACAGAGAGATCCATTCCTCTCTGCCTAACAAAGAGCCAATTTGGGCTTGAAATGTACTTTTCTTAATATAATAAGAAGACATTTTGCAGGGTGCAGATAATAGCATTATGAGTCTTTTGGGAGATAAAAGCTGCTTCTCTTACAAAAAATACTGAGAAAATTAGTCTGTCCTGAGTGCTTTCTCAGAAGGATTCAAAGCATTGTCCTTTTATGATAATGGAGTGATGAATTGTACATATTTAAATGACCATAATTATGTTTTATTATTCACACTGAATTACTGAAGATAATGAATGTAACGAATAATCATGTATGGAAAGATCTCAATAAAAGCACCATATTTTTACAACCCTAACTCTGTATTAATCCCATGTAACATTATTTTTGTTATATAATACACATTTTGTTGAAGCTGTCCTGATGGATCCAGGTGATATTATAGACTCCAACCACTTTAGGCTTATCATCCATCAATAGTAAAAGAATGACATAAACGATCCGGCTCCACATTTCTATGAAAAGGGAAATCATTTAACCCATTTGTGCCCGCAACTGAAATTTTTAATTTCAATGTGAAGAAATTTTCAAAAATCAGTCAAATCTTTTGGCTAAAAAGTTAGTTTATCTTGTAATACTATATTTAGTCTTTGGACACGTTTCTGCAATAGACTCCATTATATTTTAGAGAAAAACAGCACTCCCATGTGTCCAAATAGTATGAGAAGAAAATGTCTATCTCAGAAAGGAACACAATCAAGTATTTGGTATCTATGAACTCATAACAAGTTGAATATCAAAAGAATTGCACAGTTTCAGTGTAAAAAAAATGAATATAGAAAACATTTTGATAAAAATGTTTGCGTTTTTCCTAATTTTCCAAAAATCCTGATTTTGACTGTTAATAAAAGTGTTATTTTTCATGTGATCTAAAGTTGTCCTGTTAGATACTCGCCCAAATTATGTCCACACCAAATTTCAAGACTTTTAACTAATCAGAACAAATGTTCCTTATCATACAAAATATAGTCGTTGTGCACAAATGCGTTAATTTAACCCACTTGTAAATGTATTCAGTGCTTCTTTCAAATCACGTTTTCTCTGGTCAACTTTGAAGCAACAACAACGACGAGCAGGCTAGACAATCCTTCATTTTATTCCAATTATGTGTACAGTAGATCACTATAGGAAGCCAACACAGTATATGCGGTAATCAGTCAACAGTTTATGCATCACCCGAGGACCGAACCATAACGCAGAACAACATCTCCTCCATGTCGGGTACCACACCGCATTATTGCTAGAGACCACATAACATGTCAAACAAGATGCTTCATACATACACACAGTCCACTGACATGTTTCTCTAAGATGCAAAAGAAAGTGGATTCGACCTCGACCAGGATTGACCAACAAAGACAAGGACCTGGACAGACATTTGTTATTACTATGAGGATCAGGGTTATTATAAAGGCGTTTAGAAAGATGGAAGACATTCTCTGTGGCTGTGAGATGTACTGAAAAAAGCAAATCAGGCGGTGAAGATTTACTCTCTTTGAGCTGAAATATTCATGAAAAGACATCTTCATTAAGGCATCACACCATTCGTCTTCGTGTTAATTTTAGTGGTGGGCCTCTTTGGCTCATTAGCATTTTCCCTCAAAGCAGACAAACAAGTCAGCAGTCTCTGATGATTTATCCAAGTTGTTACATAATCCCAGTAAGTATAGATCATCTGAAATGTGAGATGTGGTACGCAGGATGTTAATGAGAGGTGGATGGAGAGTTTAATCTACCTGCCGCTTCGTTTAGATGACATGATGAAGTCATGAAGTCTAACAGTCTAAGTTCAGGATTCCTGTTGGGTGGGGAAAAAACAGTTTTATCCTCGGCTGTCTCGTAAAACTTGATGAAGAATAGTGCATACAGTCATGCTAATGGCTTACCCTTGTCACATTTGCATTTTTGCTAAAAAGAAGTTTTCATCCAGACAGTCTCATGTGGCATAATAATAATTATAATATGCCCGTTTGCTTAACGCTGCTTCACACGCAGCATTGACTCCTCACTCGGTTAAGCCTCTTATAAACTATAACATAACAATAATAATCATGTGACAAACAGAAACAATCCATCATACAATTCAGAAAAATATTAAGCAAAACATACTGAGCTCAACAATTACAAAATACAAAGTTAAACAATCATAAAATCTATTTTAACATCTCAAGTGTCCTTAAACTGGCTGACGTGACCTTCTAATAATATATAAATATATTGATATATTGCTTTATTGAGGATATATACTGCTAAAACGTAATGCTAAACTTGTAATTGGACGCTGCAGAAGGCGAGAAAAGCCTCACGGCAACCCATCACAATTAAATCCAGGCTCGCTTCGAAGATGCTCAGTTAAGTCATGGCTCAAGTATAAATCAACTGTGACACAATTTTGAATCAAAAATAACCGAGGTGCCACGTTACATACAGTAAACCTTTATATGCAAATGCCAAAGAGACTTAATATTAAAAGTGTTTCTGAAACAAAAGGACACAATACTTTAGAAATGTCTTAAGTTTCCACACTTTGCTTGCATTTCTTCTATCCACAGCTCCTCTATTATAAGGCAGTAATTACAGTTGGGTACTGAATGGACAACAGTGAAGCAATAACGTAAAAAATAACATTAAAATATAGTTAATTAAATTGTTCATTTGATCTTTCTCATACTGCTTTTTTTTTTTTTCAAGTTGCTATTTGCTCCTTGTTACGCTAGGGGCCACCATGTGCATGTGTTTTGATAACAGAGGACACACACACACACACAGCTTTACAGTACACAGTCACTGTCTTGGTGCATTTTTAAACAGCTACTTTGGGACTTTGGGACAAAATGCAAACAGACCGACTCTATCCGACTTCAGTTGATTCTGTTTCTTGTTTGTCCATTTTTCCTGAAGAGATAACAAACGACAACACAACAACCTCAAACACAAACTAGTTGACACAGTTGTCTTGTGTGTGCGTGCGTGTGTGTGTTTAGTACACAAACCACACCTGAGTGACGGTCCAACCAGTCAGAACATATTATCACCTGTTTATACAAAGCAGTCACTAACTGCAGCAAACACTCGCCTCGATCTGTATCTTTCAGTAAACATACAGGCTAAACATTAGAAGATGCAAAGTATGTCCGTGACCAAAACTACTGCGGTCTGATCTCCACATCAGACAGGAACCGATAAACAAAACAAACATCGCAATTTGAAGAAAAGAAAAACAGATTTTGTTTTTGAAGAAAACATTATTTCTCTTAAACATCTGCTTTTTTCACCACAAATTGAATTGTTAAAATAATCCCAAAAGTGTGTTATGTAAGTGATAATCAGATTTAATTTTTCAAATAAAGTTTTATTGTGATATGTATTTATATTTTTGGTGTTTTGTGTCCATTTGCATTCTCTTTTTGGATGTTTAAAAATGTATTAATTAATCAGTAATTCACAACGAAGAGCTGGATGCCATGATGGGTGACGTGTTTATCCCACCATGTATTACACCAGTTCAAATTGTGATGTGATTTATTCTAAAAGTTTGTTTTATAACGTTTTTGCACCAGGTAAAGCTAACTGAAGCACAATTATTGTTGCTACATTTATCTGCAGTTGATACTAGAGCTGCAACGATTAATCGTTTAATTGATTAGTTGTCAACTATTAAATTAATCGCCAATTATTTTGATAATCGATTAATCTGTTTGAGTAATCATTTAAGAAAAACTCTCTGATTCCAGCTTCTTAAATGTGAATATTTTCTGGTTTCTTTACTCCTCTACAGTAGTAAACTGAATATCTTTGAGTTGTGGACAAAACAAGACATTTGAGGACGTCATCTTGGGCTTTGGGAAAAAACGATCAACTTTTTTCACCATTTTCTGACATTTCATAGACCAAACAACTAATCGATTAATCGAGAAAATAATCAAGAGATTAATCAACAATGAAAATAATTGTTAGTTGCAGCCCTAATTGACACATTGCACTGTGATTTCAAACAGTTTCAACTGATGTCAGGTCTTGTATCAAAAAGTTTCCCCCTAATATAGTGTTTCCTGAAGCGTCACCCTCAGTTTTTGGGGTTTACGTTGACGTATGGGAGATAACCGGTTGAGGTTAGGGCTAAGAAACAAACTGATCGGGGATATCGACACAACACTGAAATTATGAGTCCTGATTAATTATTTTCATGGACACCTTCTGGCAAATCAGATAGGAATATTTACTGTGTTTAAGGTATAAATAGGTGTAATACAGATAAAATGGATCTACTGAAACAGATGTGCAGCTGTCATGGGTTAAAATTCAGACGTGTTTGTATATTGTTTTCAAAGCAACGATAACAGACGTCCTTCCAATCAACATTTGGACTCACGCAGACGTGCATACCACTTCAGATATTCTCAGCTGTTACTCAGTCGGGGGCCACACAAACGTTTGGTCACATGGTTGATTTATGGTTGGCCTTGAAAGCTCACAGTTGGTCAGGCTACACAACCCATCGGCTTGTAGTCTGCCTAAAATGGCTGCTACCATTCACCATCCCCATATTTCAATTTCCAATTTCATTTATATAGCGCCGCCAGATCATAACAGAAGTTATCTTAGGGCACTTTTCATACTAGACCGTACTCTTTATAGATCAAAAAGGGGGTTGCTTTGAAATAAGGCCCCACAGTATACTGAACATGTGACACCAGTGTAAACAGATAATTCATCTAACTTCAAGACTGACTTTTGCAAGTTATTTAAGGTTATATCAAAGTCCATATTAAAAAGTGTCTACAATAAGTGTGATATAATTCAATAGCTAAAACCAGTCTCAGTAGTCAAGGTGCAGAACAACAGTTGACAGCATTTAACAGTCCGACAGAAGATAATGAAGTGCAGGTCACAGTAGTTGCTAATCTGCCTTCGCCTCAGCAGCAGGAGGCGCTGCAGCTGCAGACATCAGTCTGGCAGCTTCACCCTGGGGCCCCTCTCCACCTCCTTCCTCCTCATCCTCCTTCTCCAGGCCCAGCAGAGGCTGTCTCTGTGCCACAGCGTGCCTGGAGCGAGCCCTGTGCCGTCGAGGGTGGAGGAAGAGCGCAGGGTCCGGCATCGCCGTGGGCTCTGCGGGGCCCGTCACTTTCTCTATGGGCACGCACTCCCGGGCACGCTCCACTCTCAAAGACGCCCTGACGCTCTTACGCTTGGGTTTAACCACAGGAGAGGAAGGGGAGGCTCCTGACGGCATCTGTGGAGAGACAGAGTTCTGCTCGGCACCATACTGGGCCCCCTGATTGTTGGCTCGGGCGAGGAGTCCGTGCCGCTGCTGCATCCGCTGGTGGTGCAGTTTCTGCCTGGCGGCGTGCAGCTGGAAGGAGAGGTACGCCGCCGCCTCCGTTTGTTTCTGCAGCTCCGTGTTAAGGATGGTGGAACAGTGGCTGCGTCGTTTGAGCTCCTCCAGGAAATGGCGCTCCTTCTCCTTGAGATTGGCTCTGAGGGCTCCCACCAAAGCGCCTTTGTGACTCAGCTCCATACGAAGCTCTCCTAAGGTGCACTCCTGGTCGGTCAGACGGCTCTCCACGTCCCAACAGCGGTTCTCCAGGAGCTCCTCTTCCTCCTGTAACTCTGACACAGAGATGGACCACAAATACAAGTGTTAAATACCTGCAGGAGTTTCCATCTAGAACTGTAAAATGTGCCGACATATATGACCTGCTGCTACATAGTCTATATAGTCTATAATCTATATAAAGAGTTTAACAATTCATAACAATAATCTCTTTCCACAACCTACTACAGTGTACAAAAAAAATAAGCACATATATAGTAACACAGCATATACAGACAGTTTAATACACCTCGTGCTTTTTGCAGATTAGTTATCTCGCCTCAAAGAGCAAAGTTGAGCATTTGTTGGGCCACACAAGCGCTAATCCTCAGCACATATCACCATAGAGGCACAACTCAGAGATTGTCCAGATCATATTTTGTTCACGCAGTAAAATATGTATGAAAGTAATTAATGGGACCAAGTCTGAGTATTATTTGGGATACCACCAGTTTCCTCTCAAAATCTGATGAGGATAATCTGAAAATGGTGCAGCATGTGGCGTTAAAACTGGAGCTAGAAGTGACACACATATCTGGAAAGGGTAATCCTACCCCTAACTGAGTCTTCATCATCTAGCTTAATAATATTTTGGGGTTTGTTTTAAAGATAGCTGTTCATTATAAACAAATTTGTCTAATTCTTGTCTGCATTTTTCGTGAAGAAGAACCTTATTTTAAGTCTTGTTACTCAGCAGGAATGTAGCACAACGTGGAAGTGAAAGCAGTCCCTAAAGTCAATGAATAATCGCGATAAATAATTGTTGTAATTGATAAATGATTCTCATTTTGGCCATAATCGTGCAGCCCTAATGCAAGAGGTGGAGATGAAAACATGAACCAATTAAGAGAGAAAACTAGCCAGCACAGATCAAATCTTAACAATGTTGTTTTAGGTTAAATCCTCCTTTACTACTTACAGCAAGGTACAGTCATGCTGCATCACAGATACATAACACACTGTACATACAGCTAGTCCTATTTTCTCACAGCAAAGAAAGTCCACTGGCTAAATTCTATAACATCAACTAGTGCTGATTTGTTCCCAGGAGATAAAACTATTTGAGGAACTTCAACCTCTCTGCCAACTAAGGTCCGGTTTAACGCAGTATTGTGCTTATTGTTCTCTCTCTGTTTTTGCTTCTGTAGACATTTGTGCTCTTTCATTCCAGTAAAATTCCCCAGAGGAGAGGAGAGGAGAGGAGAGGGAGGGAGGGAGGGAGGTATGGATGAAAAGCCAGAGCAGCAACCTCGGGGCTGACTGAGCTGGAGCTTGCCAGAGGAGAAGGAGATTACATCCACAGAGTCTCTGCCCATAGAAATAGGGCAGGTTTCAGGGTCGGAGAATCCAAAAGGGTGGAGGGAGGTTTGGTGAAACTATAAATCCAGGAATCCATATTAGGCTTAAATGTAATAGGGTGCTTCATATACTGTACGTTGATAAAAGCTTTGAGTTTGAGGTTAAAGCTGCTAGTTCATATTGCTTTATGATGTACATTTTTGCTCTAGCTTTCTCTTCCCTTTATCATACCTTTTTCATCTATGATTTTATTTCACTAGTATCTCTTTCAGGATGGATCCTCTGAGGACCGATCAGTCTCAGGTTTTCTGTCGCCCATCACCACACCCAGGTTGAGCTCATATGCTAACTATAGACTACAGTACCTAATGTGATCTTCCATACCCATCTCCCCTCCTCCTCTTCCTCCTCCTCCTCTTCTTCCTCCTCCTCCTCTTCCTCCACGTCTGCAGCTGACCGCATCCTCGTCTTTTCCCCTTAATCTCCCTCCTCGCTACCTCTCATTACCTCTCTCCTTCGACCTCCTCCTCCCTCCTTTTTCCTGCCTCTACGTCTCTCTTGTTCTCAGCAAAGTCTTGTAAGTGGACACCCCCTCTGGGACGACGAGGAAAAACCGAGAGCAGGGAGAAGAGAAAGAGGATGGATCAATGTGTCAGGGTGGGAGGAGAACAGAGGCCCGTGCCGTATTGATGGATCGGGGGATAACCTGTCCTGGAAAAGGAGATGGGATCTAATGGCTGAGTAATGCAGCCAAGCACGACTCCCCCCCACCCTCATTATATTCACACAGCCTTTTGACTTGTCTTCTCCTTCTCTGTCTCTAATTCGCTGTGACAAAATGGTGCCTAACTCTGCATCCCTGCACCCAGACACCACAGACGGTCCTGCAAATGTCAGCTATGAGCCAAATATGTTGAGGCATGCTGTCTTTGCAGCTGTGTCCGACCTCCATACAGCTGTGACCAACTCTTTTTTACACAGAAAAACAAGGAAACACAGATGCACTTTGCACCCTTGATCTGTCATGGTTTGTCAGAGACGTCCCCCACCTTAGCGGTGAGTAAATGAGGAGAGAGAGATAAGGAGGAAAGTGTGATAAGAGGGAGGAGGGCGGCTGACAGGGATCCATCCCCTGGGGGATGGGAGGGCGGCGAGGACAGAGGGAGGCAGAGAGGGTAGCTGGCGTCGAGTTGTGGTGGATTGGGGGTTGAGGTTGAGTGCGGCGAAGACAAACAAGCTCAAGGAGGTGTAAACATGTGTCTGTCTTTCTATTTCAAGGGCAGCCGGAGAGCTGATCCAGGATGGAGGTGGGTGAGGAAGTGTGAGGAAATGTGTTTTTAACATACCTATTTGGCTTCTGCCTGGAGGCTTCACCTTTAAATCACTTGTCAGCTCTGAAAAACACAAGAGAAAGATAAAACCATAGCGTTAAAGAGACATATGAAAAAACACACATGAAATCATAATTGTTGAGCTTAAATACAGATGCTCAATGGTGCTGAAATGTCTTATTAAAGCTGACAGTTTCTGTTTGCTGCTGCTGCTGCTGCTGGTTAACATAGCAGATGCTCGATGCAGTTTCCAGCACACTTTCAGTGAGCTCTATGCATAATTCATGAAGCTAAATCTGAAACTTTACATCAAAGACTGATGTCCTGCTACATTACTTGTCTTGGAACGGAGGAAAAACTCCACAGCTGCAACCTCAATAAGACATATTAGCTTTATTAGCATTCCTCACTGAAATCAATATCCACTTAAATAAAAACTACTGGCTGTGCAGTCTGTTTCAAGACGAAATGCAAACCAAACCAATAGGAACGTTTAAAAAGTTGAGTAAAATGCTACCAATGTAAAGATGCGATGTAAGCAGAGCCGCATTTATCCCAACATCTCATGTAGCTGAATAACTCTTTACAGCGCGTTGTGGCAGATTTCAACAGTTTAACCCAAAGCTACAGTTTCACATCGGAACATTCTGCAGACTGATGGATCATAAAGGTGATACAGGATTTTGTATAGCGAACCGATCAATAGAGATGTTCTCAAGTGATACTGTGCAGACTCTCTGTCGTTTTATAAGCCTTCACGGGCTCTCAGATCTCTCAGAAGAAAATAGGCAGCGCAGCTTTTTTTAACAAAGCTCCAAAATTGTTGAATACCCTACCAAACGGTGTAAGAGATGCTCTGTGGACATTTTTATATGACAGCTGAAAACCTATTTAATTACGCTTATAATTAATATCAATCTATTTATTACTATATGGGGCTGTCAATCAATTAAAATATACTTGTTTTATGCAAATGTATGTATATATTTATAATTGGAAATTAATTAACAACACAAACCAATGCCAAATATTGTCCAGAAACCCTCACAGGTACTGCATTTAGCATAAAAAAATATGCTCAAATCCTAACATGGTAAACTGCAGCCCAAAAGTCAACAACAGCTGTCAGTGTGTCAGTGTGCTGACTTGACTATGACTTGCCCCAAACTGCATGTGATTATCATAAAGTGGGCATGTCTGTAAAGGGGAGACTCGTGGGTACCCAAAGAACCCATTTACATTCACATATCTTGAGGTCAAAATAAGTTTGGAGCGTTATTTAACCTCCTTCCCGACAAGCGAGTAGTACCAATTGTGGTACCAATGTTTCATATACCAGCATCATCTAGCTTTAAAACTGAGCCCGCTACAACATAAAAATCATAAGTTGCATTAATGCATTAAAGAAATTAGTGGCGTTAAAACTAATTTGTGTTAACGCTTTATTATTGTATTAACTTTGACAGCCCTAATTATTATGTATTTTAACTTATTTTTTTAATTAATTCTTTCATTTTTATTATTGTCAGTGGTCTCTTTTTAATTTCACTAATGTATTTTATCATAAACTGTCCTCTTATTGTCTAATTTTATAGCCTATCTGTCTGAATGTGTTGCATTTTTCTTTCTTTTTTAAAGCACTTTGAGCTACATCTCTTGTATGAAAAGTGCTCTATAAATAAAGTTATTATTATTATTATTTCGTATTTGTGTAAAACGGCCGACTTTCTGTATCGTGCAGTTTGTGTTTCTCCTGAATACTGTTATACTCCGTGTCCCGCTGTACACAACCTTTATGTCTTGCATTAGTGGATGCATCCATTTGTCTTGTGCCATAAAAAAACAGATAACAGACAGTCAGAAGCTTTCTTCTCTCAATGTTCGATTGCACAATAAAAAACATGATTGTAGGATTTTGCTTTAGTAGTGCAGGAAGTAGTAATAGAGCTGAATGATGATACTACACCGGCATGATTATAGGATTATCCAAACATTACATGATATGATAGCTGGCACGCCGGCATTTTTAGATACAGGATGGATTATATCTCATGTTGGTGCATTACATTTATGGTTTTGAGAAGATAATGTAACAGACTGGTGTGTGGTACTCGGTTATTAGCAGGGTTGGATTGTCCCTGGTAAAAAAACTATGTCAGCTTAGAGTCTCTGACGGGGATGTGGGGGTCGGACTGCTGGTCCTGTCTGTCCCGTCAGTCATGTCGGACTGCAGGGAAATCTCTACATTCAGCTTTCAGTACACACTCAAACACAGTGATGTTTCTGTGTGTGTCATTTTTAGATTAATGTGGCGTAGCTGTATCCTATTTTAATTTACCATTTTGCCAGAAATAGGTGACATAATCGTAAACTAGTTGAATTTTAAAGAAAGGAGAAAGCCATCGCTTTAAATCTGTAACTCTCTACTATCACTCACTTAGATGTTTACTAAAAATATGAAGCAGAATCTAGAGCAGCAGATGTTATTATTATTATTCGTTTGCCTTTCTTCTCCTCTTGCTCTCCCTGTCACACCCTTTCTGCTTCCCTCTGCAGTCAGCACAACACGCCCACCCATGCAGCTGGCATGAAGAGAGCAAGACAGAGGAGAGGAAGAGGGTGGGAAGAGAGGTAGTAGGGAAGGAAGGGAGGATAGAGAAACAACAGAGAGGCAGTCCCAGACAGACAGACTCGCTGATAGCTGTTTAAGTACTGAACTGACTTCCAAATATGACTTTGAGAGGTCATGTTTTCTAGTCATTGTCCTCATTCGCGGCTGCCAGAATCACTCACGAAGTTAATTTAACGGCAGGAAATCGTCTCTGGGAACTATTCCATGAAACAATGAAAAACGAGGAGCTCAGCACATTGCAGCAACATCCAGTGTGTGTGATGTACGTCTGGCTTATCTCCTATACAACCTCTACAGGTTTTTGTTTCATGGCTCGACCTTGAATGTTGCAAACATATCTTGAAAGACACGTTATATCAGAGAATAAGCCCCAATTTAAAAAAACAAGAAGACAAAAATTGATTTAGCTCGTTGTTCGGGGAGACAGAAGTGCCTTCATGGTGGTGGGAATGAGAGTTTAGAACAATATACAAAGAGGTCAGCAGTACAAAGGCAGAGCTGATATATGCACGGCAACATCGTCAGCTCAACCTTGCAGTATCCTTCCAGGCTGCACATTAGTGAGCTGGCAGCAAACAACCCATCACACCTGCAAACTGCATTAGCCTATCAGCACCTAGCCTCACACAGCCGTCCTCCAGACTCTTCACCATCACCTCGTTTTATATCTGTGGAACTCTTTGAGAAAACACCAAAAAAAAACTGAGAGAATGACTGCAAGTTATACATGCTGTCAAAATGTTAGCGGAAACATGGCGTGAAAAGGAGCCTGCTTTCCTACAGTGCAGACGATTTGCAGCTACATTTTTTTGCTGATATCCTTGTTTTTTTCTGCTAGAAATTATGGACACTGGCTCCTGGATACTTATAAATCAGTGCGGCCTACAAACAGCACAAGCCTTTTGCCTGAAGCTCAGTGACAAACCTGGACCAGGCTGAAGCCAGTTAGCAGCAAGACGCCCTCCTCCTCCACGGACAAATTTCAAATTGCAGTGGACAACAAGAGTGCACATTACAGAACCTTTAGCTTTAACACTTTGAATTGCATTGTTGTTGAAAGGTGCTATACAAATCAACTTGCCTTGCCTACAGGAAAGGGTGCGTGGTTGCCATTTGATCTTACTTTGCCTTAAAAAAAGCAGACACTTGCCTGTAAAGCCTTTTAACAGATTTTCCCTCTGGCATGAGAGCATCATAAGAAGCTTTAAAGATGCTCGGCAGAAAGAGATATGTGTGTGTGTTTTTAGTGAGTGTGGTGAAATAATGTCCCTGTATATGCAACCCCACGAAACCCTTTGAGGAATGTGTACATGAAAGGCTGTGTTATAGCTTGTATAGATATACAAACTGGATTCACGACTCCAGCGGCTGCAGGACAAAGATTTATATTTCGTTTGTTTGTTGCTACTGAAAAAAAAAATGCAATTAAATTCTCTGGGGAGACTTCTTTATTGATTCAATTATTTTGTATAATGAAAAGTATTGTGTTTCTGAAGGTTTGGCCACAAATTGTCACATAAACATTCAACTTTAACTCCACATTGACTAAAAATTATAAACAATCTGTAACAGTACCAGTTGGACCGCCCTTTGTGTTCACAGTGTTGTTGGTTTCAGTCTCACTCACACACACACATACACACACACACACACACACACACACACACACACACACACACACACACACACACACACACACTCTAACCACCAAGCACAGCTTTATTGACCAGATGTGATCATGCAGCAGAGCTACAGTACAAAGTGATGGAGGGGGTTGTTTTCTCTACACAACTGGTCACATTGGCTCTGAGCCAGCTCACCCCATACATCTCTTTCTTTCTCACACACACACACACACACACACACACACACACACACACCACAATCCCATTCATATGGATTACTAAAGATATGGGATCCATGGATTAACCACGATGGATATGTTTGAATGTATCTCTCTGAGGATGTATTGTGTGTGTGACAATTAAATGTGTGTGTGTGTGTGTGTGTGTGTGTGTGTGCGTGTATTCAATCACATAAGGGGATTCTCCTCGACTCTGAGGACACAGAGCTGCCCCCCCTACAAGGTTAAATATATTCATATTCACTATAGTGAAAGGATAAGGGAAGCCTCCAGGGAATTAATGAAATTAAATAGAAAACCCTCACAATTATAGAAGTATAAATGTGTGTGTGTGTGTGTGTGTGTGTGTGTGTGTGTGTGTGTGTGTGTGCGCGCGCGTGCATGTGCGTGTGTGTGTGTGTTGCCTGCTTGATTAAATGGAAAACATCCATTAGGCTCGAAACAGGAAATGATGCAATCTACAGGAATCGTAGCATGACATCACCGTGTAGTCATTGTGTGGCATTGATTGATGGTGCACACACACACACACACACACACACACACACACACACAACACATGAACAATGAGGTCTGTATGCACATGTAGAGATTTAGTTTCTCTACTACGTAATAACTGCCAATTGTAACCGAACACAGAGTCACAACAATAGCTTATGTTCTTTCCAAAATTAAATATGGATCATGTGGTCCCATCAAATGAAGGCTCTACCTGGATAGAATCACATCTGGGTGCTGCGGCTCGATGGATTATCATAAAGTGTAAAAAACCTAATTTAAAATGCGCAAGTAGCTGTCTTCTTCCCAATATTACATCAAGCCTCTAATTAAAAATCTCTTTAAATCTTCTCTCTGAGGCTCAAAGAGATTATATAGCAGCACAACAAAGACACCAAAGGATCCTTCACTTAAATGTGCAGCTCATTAGTGCTGAAATTATTAGTCAATTATCGGCACAGAATTTCAAACAAAGGTGCCAAACAAGATCTGGTTCTGTCTGGTTCTCAATATGATATATATGAAATATGATAGTAAATTGAATATATATATTGGGTTTTGGACTGTTGCTTGATCAATACAAGCAGTTTTAACATCAATTGTGGGGATTTTTTTGACAGTTCACAGACTAAATTAAAATTATAATTAGAAGACAATGGTTAGTTGCAGCCCTATAGGTGATAAATCAGTATCCTTACAGCTTATCTATTTATAAAGCATTAATAAACGACTTTAAAATTCTTTAGTGACATATATAGGCTGTAGCATAAACCCTTATCGTACAGAGGAATATAGTAAACAAGTCATATTTAAGTACCTTCCTCTAACTCAAGGGTGTTGGAGTTCCCTCATGCACACACACAAACACACACACACAGTAACATCATCATCATCATCATCATCATCATCATCATCATCAGCAGCAGCAGTGTGTCCCTCACCTGAGCATCGTTTCTGCAGGGAGAGGATCTCCAGGTGGAGGCCGTGGAGTAAAGTGAGGTGCTCCTGCCTGAGGAACACCACGCTCCTCTCCACACTCCCAATCTGCCGAGACAGGCTGCCCTCATCACCCATGGCCGAGTCTGGAGGAGGACAGAAGGAGGAGAAGGAGGACATCAGGAGGATCAAACAGCATCTAGAGCAGACCTGGGCGTTATACGGCTCGGGGGCCAGAAGCCGCCCTCGTGATGGCTCAGCCTGGTCTCAGACAAACCACACAATTTTAGGCGAGGACAGCCGAGGGATTGCTAGTTAAGCTACAAAAGCAGCAAGGACTTTTCTACAAAGCTGCATGCAACGAAAGAAGGAAATTTAAGTGTTAATGTTAAGTTAAATGTTAAGTTTTGTTACAGTCCTGTACAGTTCAAATACTGCTGTATAAAATTGAATTTCTTTTAATAATAATATGCTGTTTGGAGTGATTTTCAGTGTGATAAATCCTGAAAAATATGTTTTTTCTAATATTTAATCTTGTAATAAAAGGTTACGTCTGACAGAATTTGTTTGGCCCACCCCTGATCTACACTGTAAACAATTGCTGTTAATTTACAGCAGGATTCCAACAGTATTAACCTGTTATTGCTAAAAACAGTGCTTTACTGTTAATACAAAAGAAAACCTGTTAAATTACGCTCATAGGCCGTTTTTTAACTGAACTATAATGCATTCTTATAAAACATCACTTTACTGCTGATCAACTGTCTAAAGTATCATCAGTAACAGT
Source organism: Sebastes umbrosus (assembly GCF_015220745.1). Classification (NCBI taxonomy): domain Eukaryota; kingdom Metazoa; phylum Chordata; class Actinopteri; order Perciformes; family Sebastidae; genus Sebastes; species Sebastes umbrosus. Next base: position 19,492,825 of record NC_051275.1, read on the forward strand.
TTCATGCAGTATTTCTTTAATTCTGGGACCTGATCTGCACATGTGAAGCTTGTACATTGTACATGATTGTAAAATCAGTGAATTAGCTTTATTGTTCTTCACTCACATGTTGTTATGGTTTGCATTCTGTGCTTGTAGCCAGCTAGAGACAGAACATTTGGAGAAAAGTGTCAACAAGTCTGTTATAGCCTTTTTCCTAACAAGTGCCTTTAATTGTATTTAGTGTGACTATTCCTATGTCTGTAACCTGCTAAGTCTATTCATCTAGGCAAAAAATAATGTTTATTAAAATGTATGTAAAAAATAAATAGTGCATTAAAACAAATCAGTAAGATAATGTAAAAGAAAGGTGAAAAACTGCTATATAATGTATCTTTAAACAGTAAATTAACTGTAAAATACTGTGACATTAATAAAAAAAACAGTATTTTTCATTAACAGTATAAAGCTGTAAATTTCAGCGACAGTATAATAATGTTAATTTTACAGTAACATAAAGGCAACCCTGCTGCCAGTTCTTTACTGTTATTTTACTGGGAAATTCTTAACAGTGTAGAGACTAGAGAGACTATACCTTTTTCCAACTTCATATTACACTGTAAAGCTGCTAAATGTCATTTATCCATATACTGGGAACATTGCTTATGTCAGCCACACAGAGAGAGAGGAGTGCAAGTTCTCTATTGAGGTCATGTGGGAGCTATAAATAAGGTATTGATGACCACAGAGATCAGCAGAAATGGGGAGAAAACATGCACTTACAGTTTTTAATTAATAATAATAAAGCATTTCCATTAGATCTTAAGTGGATGCATGCATCTGCTTACCTTTTAATGTGCCAAAAATCTACTAAATATGATTCGTTATAAAAACGTCCTGGGATGCTTGCATGCTGGCCTGCGATGCTGCTGCTGGTCCAAATCCTTTAGAGGACGAAGAGGCTGGACAGCTGAGTAAAAATGCAAAAGCACCACGATGCATGGCACCAAGGTCCTGCTGGTCGCTGCAGCAACAACATGGAGCATCTTTATCAGGAGGAGGAAGAGGAGGATGCTGTTAAATGCGTCGATATGTGAAAAGTGCGCAGTCCATTTTTCAACAACATGCGCACCAGTCTTCCTCTTCTTCTTCTTCCTCCTCCTCCTCGTCGCCCACCAGCTTGCTGCTGACACATCAAGCTGCTGTGAGTGAAGACTGAGAGGCTGAGAGGATGAAAACAAGCCGCCGAGAGCAGAAACACGCGAGATCATCATCGGAGCAGCTGATTGGATGAGCAGGACGGATCAGCTGTACGTCTCTCTGAGGAGGACCCATACAAAGAGAGAGAGAGAGGGAGTACAAAGGAAAACACGAAATACTGTGTAATGACTCACTGGGATAAATAAATACATGATAATATTAAAAAATGTGACTGGAAAGCAGATATTTTAGTCAATTGTTTATTTTGGGACTCTATATACAAAGTGAGGTGGGATTTCTGCTTCATGGACAGAGACAACCCAGCCTGCTGCAGTGGTGCTCAACCTGCGGGCCGCGGACCTCCTGGGGACGTCTCAGGAGTTCTGCTGTTACACAGGAGATGTAGTGGGGGAAAGTAGGTCTATACGACGGAATATCAGGGTCACATTGAGGGGAAAAAAATAACAAAGAGATTTAGAGAATAAAGTCATAATATTACAAGAAAAAAGTTGTTATTTAATGAAAATTAAGTCATACTATTTCAAGAAAAAAAGTCGTAATATTACAAGAAAAAAGTTGTTATTTAATGAAAATTAAGTCATACTATTTCAAGAAAAAAAGTCGTAATATTACAAGAAAGAAATCGTAATTTAATGAAAATATAGTCATACTATTTCAAGAAAAAAGTCGTAATATTATGAGAATAAATTCATAGCTTTATGATAAAAAAAGTCGTAATATTTTGAGAATAAAGTCATAACTTTACAAGAAAAAAGTTGTAATATTACGAGAAAAAAGTCGCAATTTAATGAAAATAAAGTGGTATTATGAGAATAAAGTTGTATTATCAGAATAAAGTCATAACATTACGAGAAAAAAGTCGTAATATTTTGAGAATAAAGTCATAACTTTACGAGAAAAAAAAGTAATTTCCTCCTCCACAAAAGAGGCAGTTTCCCCATCAGGTTCGTGTGGTTCTTTCTTCAGAATAAACGCAGTTTCTTGCACAATCTTGTCAAGGTCCTGATACTGATGATAATGTGGTGCTAATGTGTCAAAATATGAAGTATTTCATTATTTGTGAATATAGTAAACTAGAACTTCACAAAATGCTCCACTTTCCTCATTTTCACACAGGCGGCAAGCTGCTCTATTTCCCCTCTAAAATAACACGTAAAATTACTACTTATTAAAATTAAGACTATTCTGCTCTCTATACTTTTTTCTCGTAAACTTATGACTTTATTCTAATAATATTACAACTTTTTTTCTCATAAATTTATGAATTTATTCTCATAACAAGTAGTGGTAGGTTCGAGGTCCAATTTATTCAATACAAACTTTTAAAATGGGATTAAACAACCACTTAAACCTGCAGTGAGCAGAATATTTTTGGCATCATTGGGCAAAAATGTCATAACCTTTCAGCATATTGTAATTCAAGTGTTCTGAGCGATAACTAGACTTCTGCACCTCATCATGACTCTGTTTTCAGGTTTTAAAAAATCCAGCCTGTGACGGGAGACTTTGACCAATCACAGGTCATTTCAGAGAGAGAGAGCGTTCCTATTGGCTGTGCTCCAGCTGGTGGGAGGTGCTTGGTATTTCCTCAACTGATCTCAACATAAAAACCATCTGTGAGTCAGTATAAGAAAAACACATTTGTTACTTTGATCTTTATTTTCACGTTACACAAATAATGTTAATATATAAACATAAAAATTGGAGTTTTAATTACAAACAAATCAGCCAAAACATGAAAAAATAAAACCGTTATATTTACACTTAAAGGCATAATTCTGTGAGGCGTGACAGTTTGATACTCCGACAAAGCCGATGATTTTGCTTTCATGACCTCAGTTGGTCTCGGTTGCTTCAGTGTTCCATGATTTGTCCCCTTAATGAAGGATGAAGGGGTTTTTTTTAAGTCTTTGACATGCTGCGAAGTGTCAAAAGTCTTCACTGTTGTTATGAATTTCATTTTTTCATAGTTAACAATAGACAATATTTCACCAATCACCAGAAAAAAATAAGAAATGAACAAGCAAGGATATAAAACTGGTATTATCTGTTGGTTGTGATAAAGAAACTGGTATTTTCTTATTCTGTGAGATCAATGCAGTCAACCATCACATTTACTGTGAGAAATATGAGGCAGTGTGGCAACATGACTTCATAACTGCTGCCACTTTCTCCTGAAATAGTTTTCCTTGTGTCCAATACCCACACATATAAAACTAGAATCATCCTTTGGCCTTCGGGACAATCATAGTTTGAAATCAAAGCCATATAAATAGCATAAAGAGCAGAACAGTAGCTTGTTTTTGGCCAAAGGTCCCTCAGTGTCGTAACGACATTGATACGAGGAGGCATCTCGACTTGGCTGCTAAATTTTATCACAATTCATAAAAGCACACAGCAACATAATGTATAATTCCAATAAAGTTACAGCCTGATAAAACACATTCACAAATACAAGCTTGTTTGTTAGAAAGAACTTCAATCATCACCAGTTGTCTTCACTACAACCACAAAGTTAAGCTGCCCTAAACATTAGAAGAATTGAAAATAAAAAATACATTCACAATAAAAATTTAAAAAGGGAGTTTCTCTTGATATTTAAATTTGGGAATTAGCCACGACAACAATGATAATCCAAATTTAACCTCCCAAACAGTGCCGTTTCTTTAGTGCAGCGATGTCTTGATTTTAACGTGGACAAAGAGTTCAATTTATGGGCTGCGTTTGTGTCATTTAATCAGCTGCATTTAAAAGTACAATTTGTGTTTGAAGGTTTTCTTCCAACTGCAACCGAGTACAGTATGTTCGTGTCTGTTCACTGTGTTTGTAATGTGGTTGGAAAGCCTGGTTTTAGGGCTTGAACATTTCAAGCCGAGTAGACTATGAGCTTCCCCCCTGTAGACATTAATGTAATATAAGACCCAAAGTGGCACAATGTCCCGCAATACGACTTACACTTCATATCCACAACTTCTTTTTAGCACAAATAAATTACAAATATACACAATTTAACCCCTCAAATGATGATTCTACACCAAAAAGCAAAACTTAAATGGCATCAGATATTTCCATGCCATATAAGGGTTGTAATGCTGTGATGTGATTGGTACGAGTAGGCAGCCTTGTAGCACCACTGTGTATAACAGTCTGCTGTATTCACAGATCTCAGACCTGTTTGTTCCGACACCGACCTTAGGGATTTCTCTCCGTGCAAATTAAAGGCACAGATCTAACATCAAGATGTTACAAAATAAAGACATCTCTGGTGTCTGTGTTGAGATCACTGAGGTGATGTTGAGGAGTGTGCTGTCCTCCAAAGGCCAAATGAGGAATAACAACTTCTGCCTGTCTGAAAGCTCCTACTGCGGACTGTAAACCATCACGCACCACTAAAGGATAACATGCGAACCATGAAAACAGTTTGTTCTGCAGCACCATCTATCGGCATTTAGCTTGTTTTGTTTTCCTGTTATTTTAAAACATTACTCACAATATACAGCAGCCAGTTGAGTTGTCTGACAACCTCCGTCACTGACTGCTGCTGGACTCTGATGTCATTGGTGACGGCTTGTAATGGATCCGTGAGCCAATCAAATCAGAATCTGTTCAAGCTGTTTTAAGGATTAGTGATCTAATGTATATATTTATAATGAATGTAAAGTCTGCTATTAGGGCTGCACAATTAATCGAATATTAATCGCATTCGCAATTTTGGCTTCCCACAATTAATTGAACATGATCGCCTGTGATATTGACGTTTTAAAATGTGTGTTCTTCTCATAGAAAACTCTGCAGTATATCAAATCCAGCGCTTCCTAAACTAACAGCCACTAGCCGGGGATCGAGATGTTTTGGCTTCACTTTTGGGTATAGATATTATCTACACAACCAATGTGTTTATGATTAAATTAATTGTTTATCTAGCTCTTAATGTTGCTTATTTTGCTCTCTAAGTGCACCAGATTGAAGCATTTAACTTTAAAATGTAGCTAACAAAAGGTGTAGGGTGAATATTCCTGTATTTTTTTCATATTGCAATATATATAGCTGTCAGTTTTCTGTCATCGTGCAGCCCTAATTTGTACATTAACAGGGATGTAGCACCTCGTGGAAGTGAAAACAGTGCTCTGTTTATTTTAATGTGAAAGTGCAATAAAATCTGTTGTCGCTAAAATCAATGAATAATCGTGATAAATAATCGTGATATCAATATTGATAAAAAATAATCGTGATTATCATTTTGGCCATAATCGTGCAGCCCTACCTGCTATACTACTGATTTATCGCTGCTTTGTTCATGATTTATAAATCCTTTATTCTAGATATTTTAATACAATTTGGCAAAGCATGAAATGGCCACAATTGTTTGCTAGAAAATATCAAGTTGTTCTGCGTTGTGTCATCAAATCTGATCTGTTTTATTTACACGCCACTTCAAAGTATATTCACCATCAACCTATTCTCTCCTTAAGGAAGGATTGGTGTTTGCCGGATGACCCTACAGACAATTATAAATTTTATATTCACGTTTTTCTTCTCAAGAACCTGCCAAACAGTGACAGCAAAGCTTGTGTAAGAGTGAGGCGAAGAACTGTTACAAGCTCTCTGAGGTAGCAGGCGTTTTTTAGTTGAGGAGATTTATTTATAAAAACAATATATTCACCTCTGCAGTGCTAGCGTTAAACAACAAGAAGGTTTTTGACTCAGTGGTAGATGAACGTTACAAGGGATTTAAATAACCCACAACAGTATAATATAATACATATGAATAACAGGTTATTCTTAAGATATTTGTACTCGTTTCCCATGGAAATATATACGAATCCTGGTGGGTTTGTTTCATGAACAGTGTGTATACCATAAGCTATATTTTAGAACAGATTTAGCTGAAACACCCGGTGGGAAATAAGGCGTTTGGTGTTATTTTACAAGGCGTTACATTGTTCTTATGAATAATCCTCCATCTACCATTAGTGAGCTCCTAATGGCACGTAAGGATGATTGGACCAGACACACCACAAGCCTAAAGTTAAAACTACAACTAAATGTAGCTCTTAACATAATGGCTGTGTGTGATCTGTGTTGATTACAACTTGTACGCAGGTACCTGTACAGTATGAGAGATAGAAAAGATCCCTGCAGCTCTGAGTATTTTACACACAAGCAAAACAGTACCACATCTCAGCCACAGGGCGTTAACATACAGTAAGGAGTGTGTGTGTGTGTGTGTGTGTGTGAATTATAATCCTTCTTGTGTCCCTTCCTCTCCTCCTCTTTACATCTCCTTCTCTTTCTTGGTCTCCCGGGTGCTGCTCTTCAAAAAGTCGCTCCTGAGTAACCGATAAAACAGAATAATATTCATGACGGTCATGATGGCCATGCCCACGCTGCCCAGCGTGTAGGAAAGGAGGGGCACGTTGTCTCTGTTGAGCACCAGCCAGCGGGTCATCCAGGCCAGCGTGTTGATACGGAACACCACATATGTGCCCAGGTTGATGATGCTGTTGACCCGGTACAGCGTGCCTTTGGCACAGTTGGCCAAAAGCAGCATTTGCCTGAGGTGGAGGAACACCGAGTTCACCTCCACCAGCAGGGCCACCACGGCAAAGCCCACGTAGCGGTAAGACAGCACAGAAAGGCCGAAGCAGGTGATCACCTACAGAGGGAGGCGGTGAGAAAGAAGACAAGGAAGAGGAAGGTTACAACGGATGTGGCAGAGCATAAATACAATATTTTAAATACGGTAATGATACTGGATGGTTAAGATTTTATTGTGGTATATCACCTATACCACAATAAAATGCATGGATGCAGCGACCGCCTGACAAATATGAACTCATATTTTCCTACCTGATTCCAATGCCAATATGCATTTTATTAGCAGTCTAGAAAAAGTGTTTAAGCTTTAAGACATGTCTATCTTCAGGTAGTTTTTTTTAAAGACCACTGTAAATTGAATAAAGTGATAAATATAGTAATATCAGCTGACACAATGGTATGCCAACAAATGTAGAGCTGCAACGATTAATTGATTAGTTGTCAACTATTAAATTAATCGGCATAAATCGGTTTGAATAATGTTTTAAGAAAAAAAGTCAAAAATCTCTAGTTCGAGCTTCTTAAAAATGTGAATATTTTCTGGTTTATTTACTGAATATCTTTGAGTTTTGAACAAAACAAGAAATTAGACGACACCTTGGGCTTTGGGAAACACTGATTGTCATTTTTCCCAATTTTCTGATATTTTATAGACCAAACAACGAATCGATTAATCAAGAAAATAATCAACAGATTAATCTACAATGAAAATAATCGTTAGTTGCAGCCTTAAACATATGCATCTCTAATAATCTAATATCTTAAAGTTAATGGCATTGGTTTAAATTTAGTTAAAGAAGTGGTCAAGCGAATTCTTAAAGGAGCAGTGTGTAAGATCTGGCGGCATCCAGCGGTGAAATTGCAGATTGCAACCACCTGAAACCTCTCCTGTGTGCCAAGTGTGTAGGAGAACGGTGGCTTGTTTGGTTTGTTTTTGGTTTGTCTGTTCTGGGCTACTGTAGAAACATGACGGCTGGCTCTGTGAAGAAGACCCGCTCCGTATGTAAATAGAAACCTCTCATTCCAAAATAATGAAAACACAACGATTCACATTTTCAGGTGATTATACACCAAAGAAAACATACTTATTAATATTATATTCAATTTCTGCTAATAGATCCCCCTAAATGTTACACACTGGCCCTTTAAAAGGAAATTATTATTAAGATTTCCATATTTCAGCTCCCTTTCGCTGCTGATGTTGGAATGCTTTCTTTCACTTTTGACAGTATTTTACTCAACGACCATGTGGAAGGACACCATGACCCATATCTGCTGAGCAGTGCTTATGAAAGTTTGTGTGGTAACTAAGCAACAACAAAAAAAACTCCACAAGATGGCAGCAACATCCCTCAAAACCAGTCCGACACCGGTAAACACAGGCAACTCAACAAATCCTGTCCGCTGACATTAATTACTCTGAAGAGTCGAAGGGGGAAAGGATTACAGACGGGATCTGATATGTTGTGGAGGAAGTGAAAGCTGCCGTCTAACAATCACACAGCAGCTGTGTTTGCAGGTGGAAAATTTGGATGACAGAATTGTGTTTATACCAAAACAGGCTGCTCGGCCAACTCTCCACAGGAGCCGGCGCCCACTCTGACACCACCACATTTACAAGCTTCATTCACACTCAGAGCACACTCGTAGTGTAGCAGCAAGAAGAGCCAGATTGTCTCCGGCTTGTTACCGACTAAACTGCCATGTTTATAATAGTAGTATAATAGTGAAAGAGCACTTCAAGTAGAGAGCAGTCCAAAGCAAGTCATGTCTTTGGTCAGTTAGAGCGGGTCATGGGATACACTGATGTGAGAGAATGACCATCAGTGCATCCGTTATGGCTCAGTTGGAGAAGCATCTTGTGTTTGTGCATGTGTCTCATATGAGGTCCCAGGATGTCCTCTCTAATGCAACAAACAGTCATGGGATGCACCGTAGTGGGTTATGCAAAAGGTCATGTGAGGAAAGTCAGCAGCACACTATCCCTCACTGGCCCAGTCAAATAAAGTTTATTTATATAGCCCAATATCACAAATTTGCCTCAAGATGCTTTACAATCTGTACAGTAGGGATGCACCGATACAGATATTGAATATGGGGCAAATCTATTCTATTCTATATGTATAAACTATATACAGTATATACTGGAATTTTAATTCCTGTTTTAAGTTTTGACCAATTTGTTGCTGCATTAAAAAGGTTTACATTTCAAAACTTGACATTTCTGTAAATTTTGAAGATTTTTTACCAAGTTTCTGGTGCAAAATGTATTATTTTAATAATAAATAACAATTCAGTAAATGTATATTTTGTTAAGAAAGTAATGTTTAAGTTAAGCCTGATGTTTCCTTACACATAAAAGAATGATCCCAGTCACTTCCGCACAGTGAGGCATAGAGCTTATTAATTAAACACTGGTATTGGATCGGTACTCGGTATCGGCCGATACCCAGCGACCAGGTATCAATATCTGTATCAGGACTGAAATAGTCGGATCGGTGCATCCCTACTGTACAGCATATGACATCTGTCCTCTGACCCTCACTTTTGATAAAGAAAAACTCTCCTCAAAACAACCTTTAATGGGTTAAAAATGGAAGAAACCTTGAGCAACTGAGGAGGGATCCCTCTCCTTGGATGGACAGACATGCAATAGATGTTGTGTGCACATTATCCACTGTAATGTGTGTCCTGAAAAGGTTTTCTACATGTTTCACTTCCTGCAAGTTTGCATAGTTGTATGAGTTGTTAGTCTTGGCAGCTTTTCTTGTACAGTGCACCCTCTGTTAAAAACTATCCACAATTTTAAAATGTCATCAACGTGGTTTTGGGAGTGGCCTAGATCCAACACGGGGTCCTGGCCAAGTCTGGTTGTTTGTATTCAAGATATCCTGTCATGGACTGAAGCGCGTTACTCAAGGGGAAACTTTGACCTGTAAGTGGCGCTATGGGTCACTAAAGTGTCTACAAATAAATAGTCCTCAGGGAAATATCTTAATCTGGACCAAAGTGTTGCACAGACAGACATCGCCATCCTCGGGCCCCGTTGCTATCTGGGAAATTTCACTGTGAATTCTGTAGCTGAACAATAAAAACAGTGATTTGAGGATTGGCTCTGACTCTCTCACACCCGCACCCACGCACACAACACAAATCAAAGTCTTCCCCTGTGGTCGGGTTATAATGACAGTGATGACGAACAATGTCGGTGAACAACTACAATGATGGCAGTGAAAGCGCCGCATTTAGCAACACAAACCGCCCGCCTCGTTAAGGTCAGCGGCAACGTGTTAGGAGGGAAAACAGTAATGTCAACAGAACAAATGTCTTTTCAGTACAAAACAAAGCCACAACCACACACACACACTGACAGATATGTGAGATCACACTGCCGTGTTGGGCGGTCCGGTCATCCTCCTGTGGCATTTCACTGTGGCAGGACAGGTGCCGCCGGTATGAGAGGTGATGCTGAGTCTGAAAACTCCTGGATAAACAAGGTGTGTCGTGACACCCTGTTATCAAAGTCACTGAGGCAGGCAACAACAGACGGATCAACTAACTTAACTGGTAACCAGTGTCTAATGGCTGAATTACATGCTTTGTGATCATTGCAGCAAATATAATTATCAGTTGGATCACTCACATGTTCTGCTCAGCTTTGGGTACAGGAAATACTAAAAATCTCCTTCAAAAAGTGTATGAAGGATGAAGTCTTAAAATCACAAGTAATCAGTATCAGAACTGAACAAAATGAAAGGCAATCATTTAACACTTGTTTTGTTTTTGGGTCAGGCTGAAATGTTGCAAGATCCAGAATCCCTTATTTGGGCTTACCCATGAATATAACATACACAGTATCAACTATGCAGTTCCTTACAAACACAAACTAAAACACTGAAAATGAATCCAACTAGGGCTGGGCGATATGGCCAGAATCATCTATCTTGATAACGATAACCATCACAATAAATAGCATGTTTTCTGGTAGTTCAATAAATAAATAGTAGGGCTGTCAAAGTTAACACGATAATACCACGTTAATGCAAATTAATTTTAACGCCACTAATGCAACTTGTGATTTTTAGGTTGCAGCCGGCTCAGTTTTAAAGCTTGAGTGAAGATACTGGTGTTATATGAAACTAGAAAAACCTAACGAATCCATTGGTACCAACCATGTCACACTAGCTTGTCAAGAAGGAGGCTAAATAACGCTCCAAACTTAGGCTCAATTTTGGTGAGGAAAAACTGGCCATTTACAAAGGGGCCCTTGACCTCTGACCTCCAGATATGTGAATGAAAATGGGTTCTATGGGTACCCACGAGTCTCCCCTTTACAGACATGCCCACTTTATGATAATCACATGCAGTTTGGGGAAAGTCATAGTCAAGTCAGCACACTGACACACCTCTGACACGCCATGTTATGATTTGAGCATATTTTTTATGCTAAATGCAGTACCTGTGAGGGTTTCTGGACAATATTTGTCATTGTTTTGTGTTGTTAACTGATTTCCAAAAATAAATATATAAACATATATTTGCATAAAGCAATCATATTTGTCCACTCCCATGTTGATAAGATTATTAAATATTTGACAAATCTCCCTTTAAGGTCCATTCTGAACAGATAAAAAAATGTGCGATAATCTTGATTAACTATGGACCATCATGCGATTAATCACATTTAAATACTTTAATCGATTGACAGCTTTAATAAATAGTCTATATGAAGTAACCACATGGTAAAAACCTATTTTTGTATACTCATGTGTGAATTAAATACTTGACAAATAAAAACATAATCGTTTCACTTGAAACGATTATGTTCATTTTAAGTTATTGATTAAATGAGAAAATATTCTGTACTATACAGAAAAAAATAATATTTCCACCTATGCACTGACTAGGTTTACACGCATGCATATAACTACAGAGTAATCAGATTAAGACAATACTTTAATTTAACTGAGTTTGATCAGATTTTCTAAGAAATTACAGATAGTATGTGCTTGTTATTATCAATTTAGACAACGTAATTGTGTATCACGATATCTCGATATATAATTTCATCATGATACAATTCAGTTGAAAGACGATTAATTATCATATTGAATTACCGCCCAGCCCTAAATCCAACATTACTCCATCTTAACAAACATGAGATGAGAGCAGACGGATGAGACAAGATATATAGTGGGAAACATACTGTACATGCACTCACTGTTTTCAGTTTACACCTGCAGTAAAAACAATACATGAAAGAGTGGTGTGTGTGTAATAGAAACATCCATCCATCAAGCAAAAGCAAAGACAGCAAGACCCTCATCTGTTACCTTGAACATGCCAAAACAAGACCATACACTCTGATTAACCTCTGTAAGTACCCACATACACACTCACTAAGGCCAGGCTCATCTAACGTCTAATCTGATCTGGGATGATAAAACAAGATAGGACATGGGAGCGGGGAAGGTCAAAACAAACCCTTATACAACAAGATGAAGACGTGATGATGATGAAGACAAATTCAGTAACAAAGACAGTATTATGTTATAAAGGAAGTGGAATCAAATCACCATTACATTTGGACAAAATATGGAAACACTTTTTGAGGATTTCTTAATTTAAAAGTGTGATCTTGTTCTGATCCTCCTGCACGTGTATCTAGTTTTATGGTGGCAATCTCTCTTTTATGGGGTTTCTTCTATCAGCCAGTGATAGCTATTGGTTACCTAGTCTTTGTATAACACTGACAGCACTACGGCTCAAAGGGCCACCCTATGTAACACACAATAAAGCTGGAGCCTTATGTCACAAACAACTTCACTTAAGTAACACATTATCTTTTCAAGGCGATCAACAGTAAATGTACAAGTGATGAAACATAAAAAAGGTTATGTGTGTCAAAAGAGCTACAATGTGTGTGTCCTCCCAGTCTAGAGAGGTGACTGTGACCGCTTGAACAGACCACACCAGGTCATCATCAGGTGATAGTGACCCCATAAGGCTCAGCAGCCAACCAGATACCGGCAGCTAGCCAAAACAAAGTCCTGGTTCCTCTCTGTGAGCATAGATGAGGCCTCTGTTAGTCATCCGAGGACAGGGGCCAACTCCCACACCCTGCTGTCAGCACCCCGAGCTGAGAGGGACTCACAATAATCTCCCCACCATCCCCCTGGATCCATCAGATGATTAGAGGGATTCAGCATCATCTGGATTTGCCTCGATAACCTCTGCTGAAGCTTCACATATACAGAAGCCCAGACACTTTACTGTCCAACTAGAAACTCTAGTCTGTCACATCACACATGGCTGTCAGCAGGATTATAATCACAACAGCAGGATATTAATACAGATGTAGTGATGCTACAACTTCACATTCAATCTAATCTCAGTTAATTCCAAATCAAACATTAGATTTATTCATTTTTAAAAATAGTGAAAGGGATAGTTTTGTAGTGCGGGAGTAGTTTTGAAATAAGAAATATAATGTATAGCTCCAAAATTTGAGGAAGATTGTGTGATATGATTGAAAGCACCAGAACAGATAATGGACTTTTTCGTCAGATTGCTTTACCAACTTCTTTTTCCAAGCCCAAACCACGATCATTTCCTAACCCTAACTAAGTCGATCTTTTGCTAAACCTAAACAAGTTGATCTTTTCCTAAACCTAACTAAGTAGTTTTGTTTCCTAAACCCTTCTAGTTGGACAGTAAGTATTTTCCTGTGAAGACGGAAGTTTATTTTGAAAAGACTGAAGCGGAAATTGACACGTGTGTCAAATGTTGCTGGACATTCGCAGGAAAATGCACGAAAAATGAGGAATCATTTTTCGAAAAATATCATACGAATTGTTAAATGAGGAGACGTTGTACGAACGAACTTTCAATCTAAATCTTTAACAAACATGGGAACTTAATCTTCTGAGGAAAAAAACTCTTAAACAATCAACAGCTACTAAAAGTGGTGAGCTTGCTTTGCCAGGTGCCGTTTCCAGAAATTAACTTTCAATCTCGACTCCTAAATTATAATTGGAAAATAGTCTCATACAGCCTGAGATCAATATTCTCAACAACCTACATTATTGCAGACAGTAGGATGGTTTAAATGGGACAGAAGAGGACAGAAGGAGTGCTATTTTACCTTTGGACTGCTTTTATATACATTAACCTACTGTTTATAGCCACCTGGATAAATCCAATCAAAGGGCTGAAAAACAAGGCGGTATGGGTGTTTGTTGTCTGCATTTTCTCCCCGTGGGCTCAATTAGATGTTCTCTGCACCCTGGTGAGGGACCTCCTCGTCCCACTTTCAGGGGGGGAAGACTTGGTGCAACAATAGTTGGCAAGTACTGTAAACGGTTCTATGAACATGGTGACACCTGATTAAAAAAAGGGGCTCTGGCACGGGGGAAAAAACGTCACCCCTAACGTCGACTTCTACCGTCAAAGGACACACTGACCACAGGTCAACCAAAAAATGGGATAAAGTTCACGTGAAAAGAAAGTTTGTGTCAAGGCTGCAGGTATTTTTAATTGAGCTGCTTTGGCAGTCGGTATTCAGAAGGCAAACTGAAAGGAAACCCAAGGCGAGATAAAACTGATAAAGAAGATAAGTTTACTCTGAAACAGGATTGCAAAGAAAGATAACACCTGATAGACAAAGTGGCCTCTTACTATGTCGAGGTACGAGCCAAAGGTAAACAGCTGCATCTTTTTAAATTGTTGAAAAAACAACATAATATAGCTTTCTTGTCTTTACTGTTTTAATTTCCATGTATAATGTTTGCTGTTATTTGCTTGTTTAAGTATTCTGTAAACATTTTATGAAAGTCTGTAGCAAATGTATTATTTTCCATCTGCACACCAAGTCAAAAATTTAGGGAAACTGGTCATTAATCATGAGATTCAAAGATCTAAATCAGTAAACAGTTTAGTAATGCTATATATAAAACACGCTTCTCAGGGCTGCACATAGGTAGTTTAGAGGCAATACTGTTTCTCATATACTTGTACATACAATTTATGTGTCTCGCAGAAGCATAAATCGATCTGTAAGAGTCAAATATGGTGTTAGAACGATCAGAAATGTAATTATTATTCTCGGTGTATACATTGGGTGTCGCTGTGTTAATATCTTGGGCTCAGTAAGGTCTAAATAAAGACACTGATGTTGTCAGGTGTTTGACCCAAGAAGTGCAAAGGTTTTTTCACCGCTGTAGAGCTTAACATTCTGTTTGTCACGCTCCTAAAGGCCCTGACACACCAAGTCGACGGCCCGCCGGTCGGCAGACAGTTTGGGGCCTAGTTTTTTCTGTGTATACCGGACAGTCGGCTCTCGTCTGCCCGTGTTGGAGCTTTTTTGGCCGATTCAGCATGTTGAATCAGCGGCGGAGCTTGTCGGTGAGAAAAATTACTCTGATTGGTGGATCGGCTTAAACAAATCAGTACACGAGAAGAGAAACGGATGTGAGGAAAGCAAGCCAACGAGTAAAGTCAAGAGGAAAAACACGGAAGGCTCTTCTCGTTTAAAACGACGGCAAACACTGTTTTGTTTCATGTACGTATCATAACAACGGCTTGTAAATCCGCATTCCTCGGTTTCCCTTTTTGTGGAGAGTTATTTCCTCTTGAGCAGGCGCAGAACATGCATGTTAACTGGCAGCTGTAGTCTTTGCGGTGTGTTCGGGTGCAAATCTTTGGCCAACACAAAGGCGACTCAACACGCCGCTAGTTCTCTGATGTCGGCTTGGTGTGTCCCCAGCTTAAGACTTTTGTGTGTTTAGTTATTGGTAGAAAATGGAAATGGTCTGTGTTCACGTTCATGCATGTCAAAGCAAATAAACTGATTGTTATTCTATAACCGAATAACATGTCTGCAGATTCTGTAAGGAACGCAACAAATGGTAACGTATTGTAGGCTAACAATTAGCAAAGCGCATCAACCAGACATCTCTGCAGCTTACAGTAACAGACTGAACCCCTATAACACCGTCTTTAGTTGAGCTCTTAGCAACGTGTACATGTAGGCTAACATGCTGAGTACAAGCCAGAGTAAAGGCCACGACTAGTTCTGTCACATATTGTATAGGAGTGGAGGTCTGAGTATCATTGTTACAGTATGTGGCGTTATGTCCCTCCCTCTCCGTCTGCAGGATTTCAAGGAGTCTGCAGTCAAAGCTGAGGGTCATGATCCTGATGTGGTAGCACCTGTTGGGCCTCTACCAGACCAGCCAGCCCTCCCAGTCTCCCACTCTCACCTCCTAGGGCTAAACATCTGCAGGTTTTGGTTTCACACACACACACACACACATCCATATACTTCTTACACTACCGATGCAGCATTCACATCCAATGCATCTCTTTTTGCAGACACAAATGTTATTAAAGGTTTCCATGTCAAACCAGTTTCCCTGCCTCCAGCTGATAACTTGCTCGATGGTCCAATCAGAGAAGAATTTCAAGTTCAGTACCAGCGCAGCGTGTTTTTTTTTTTAAACAATGGATAAAGTGAGCGTTGAATGATGAATGGAAAAAAAGAGACAGTGGTTATTGGTTAGGCGCGCGAATGAGGTCATTAACCCAGGAGGTTCACAAGAGCTTGACAGTCTGTGCAAGTTTGTGAATTGGTGAGATGTTTTCAATAACTGCACACAAGCAAGACGTAGATGCTTATGAAAGCTCACACCCATGTGTGTTAAGTGATTATTAAATGTATTCCAATCATATCACCTACTCTATGATTGTGTGTGTGCGTGTTAGAAAGCGCATGAAGAGCAAAACCACCAAAGACAATGTCAGCAGCAGCTTCTCTGAGGTTATTAGAGAAAGCAAACCACAAACATTTAAGATATGTCACCATCAGCACTCCGACACATGGAAAAGAGCGTCCATCATCATATTCCACCAAAGTTAGTATTCAGGTTTTAACCAAAGCATGAACTGGAATAAAAAGATGTGAGAAAAGTCAACCTGCAGCCTGCATATGATGAAGCCATTATAGGAAAAGGGTGTTTCAGACATAATAGATACATAAAAAAAAAAGTATACCAATCACAATATGCAGCCCGATTGCACGAAAAGGCATGTGAATGACAGGATAATGCGCAAGGCAAAAGCGTGTCATAATAAGAATGCTGTTCTTACTTTTGACGTTTTTGTACGCCATGTAGTCATGTATAATTAGGAAGATCTGCTCCGTCTACACATGATGACCTTTGACCCCGAGTGTGGCAGTTGTAGGCTGGTGTTGCCAGACACCCAAATGGCAGATCAAGCAGCTTTCATGTGGCCCAGTCACATGGACAAATAAGTTTGTTTGGGCAGGAAAATCTAGCCTAACTACAACTAACTACAGCAACGTACCACATATACCACAAGCAAAACTAAACTGTGCTTCACAGTGATGATAGTTGAATGTAAATGTATTTTACACATGCCTTATTCTCTGTCCTCTTAAGATATAAGCACACCATAACATTGTTAAGTTTCCTAAAAAGACATTATTGGACAGACAGTGCTTCCTTAATACAGGTCATAAAATGACAGTGAATGGCCAAGTGAAGCTGATGGAGAGCAAACTAAAGGAGCCATCTGGTGATAGGCAGACCAGCTGTGGGGTGATGAGCGGGTGGGAGGGCTTGGAAACACGAGACGGTAATGATTACACACACACACACAGAGTTCAAAGTTTAAAAAGGCACACACACACTAGAGGACGGAGGGATGGTGGTCATAACCATCATCATGCGACCTGCGTTAACTCCCGTCAGCTGACAGCAGCACAGAAGCCCACTTCAGCGTCTCGCTGTCACAAACATCTGGTCACAAATTCACTATATGTGCCGAAAGACAATTATTTCGAGCAAATATGATTAATTAGCATTGCGTGGGTATTTATTTGTAAGTGTACTGTATGTGTGCCATTTCCAGTACAGGCTGAGAGTCTTTTCCATCATCTTCACACCATCAGGGTGAGGCTCTATGACTGTTAATAGGTGTGTTATGGTGAATCATGGTCACTTGTAGTATTCAGGCGCTGGGTGTGAAGGGAGAAGCAGTGGTTTGCGTTGCTTTGAGAGTACTGGATGTCTCGGCCCTTACGTCACTTCTCAGAGTGGCCAAGGAAAGACTCCCAATGCTCCTAACGCTCATTAGGACCAGGAAGCACAAGAAAGCTCTTGAGATCTGATGATATTCCCGATTGTTCTTGGGTTGCAACACTCTGAAATCTGAAACTGTAATGTTTAGTGTTTATCTTTGACTACAGAGAAAAGCAGAAAAAATACACATTGCTTAACAAATGGAACAATGGCACCAATCATATTCCACCATTGCAACATCATTTTTCATCCAAAATTGAGTATTAAAATCATATTCTTAAAGGTGCAATGTGTAAGATCTGGCCAGAGTTTTAGTTTAAAACATTCAAAAAAATTAACATTATCAACAGAATGTAAGGAGGTAACAGTGTTGACGTCATGTCAAAGACTATGTCTATGTATTGCGTTGCAGAGATATCTACTGAAATGAGCATGCTAACCAGCTAGCCCCGGCCCGTCCTGTCTTGTAATACCACTTGTACCTCGAGAGGCGATAGTGAGTCACAAGCTGTGTTTTCATTCAATTGTCAAGCAAATTTTAAGCAAACATTTGAAATGTCGCAAAAAAAGAAATGCGGATTAGGCGCGTTTCCATCGACTGGAGCAAATAAACTCTGCCGAAAGCAGAAACCTCATCAGTCACTACGTCAGAATTTATTCGACAAAGGCAAAATCCACCTCAAGCAAGCATAAAAACTTTTTTTTAGCAATTAAGGAAGTTTTATCAAATTTTGCAGCTTTTCTAATGCGACAATTCAAAATGCTCACGAAACTATGTGAATGGAAACACGGTTACCATAGTGTCCAGTCTGCCCTCAGTCCAACATGAGAGGACGAAGACGTAGAGCTGCACCGAGGGCTTGTCAGTCAAGTTGAAGGTACAGCCCCCGGTTAGTGGCACAGTAAACACAAAGATGGCTGAAGCTCTTTGACAGCGATCTTCATCACCATCCCAACCATCCGCTCCCGGGACAAGAAATTGGCGGCAAAGAAAAGAAGTGAAATCAAAAGAAGCAAAACAAGAGTAAACACTGGCGTGGCTTTCTGCTGGAGACGGCTCTTGGCAAGTAAAGAGATGAGGTTTGAAGCTGAGCACATAATGTTTCTTTTAGAACGGTGAGTAACTATTTAGTGAAACGTATCTTTAGTGCAAATGATGACATCACAAACTGTACTGAAAAACATTCCAAATGGTGTCGATATATGGTTTTGATGTGGTTGTTTTCTTGCTACGGAGCTAAGGAAGCTATAACACTTGAAGATTATAAGATAAGGAATGTTATTTTGACCGGATCTCAGAGGTCCAGCAGTTTAGTTGAGTTTTGCAACTTCGTGCCCTGCTATTACCTAGTAATAACTGATAACTGTACATTTAGATTGGATGGACCCAGTAGTAGACGGACTGAAAAAGGGCCGGTTCACCATATTGTAGCCACTTGGCATTACTCTTATGAGATGAGGCAAGATTGGAAGTTTGGAAAGTTCGCTATACATTTTGAAGACATTGCAAAGTTTATTATACGTTTTTAACGGAGGTGAAATGCTGCCCTCTATTTGTTTGGAGCATTTGGTCAGGCATTACATATTGCATCTTTAAAGGAATAGTTCGGTATTTTGGGAAATACACAAGCTCTCTGGTATTCCCCACTGAAGCTGGAGCTCAGCCAAGTTTGTTCGCTATCTTTTTCATGCTCTGGTTCAAGGCCAATAGGTGTGTCATCTGGGGAGAACAAATGCACAGTTCTTACTTTGCCCCACCTTGCTTTTCAGGAATGACAAATAGCTTACTGAGTGTCAACTCCCTCCGCTGATGGACGGATGCCTCGACAAACAGCATTCCTGGTTGTTATGACAACTGCAAACAAATACCACCTGTGGCTCCTTTTTTGGGGCAATCTGCTTTTCCAGCCCCCAGCCTCTTTGGAAAGCATGGCACGTGTGTGTATGAGTTTGTAACACAACTTTCTGCTGTCTGACAGTGTAGTATAAGGCTCATTCACACAAACCTGCTCTGTTCAAGGTGGATGGCACCTGCATCTGAACGGCTATTTCTACCTCACACTGCTAACTTGAATTTGTTTTGCCTTGATAAGCACTGTGATGGGATTAACACCTAATATACTGAAATGCTGTCAACTGTTTTACTATCCAAAAACATCAGTTCGATCCACTATTCACAAGATGCACCTCACATTTCTCAACTTCAAAAGGGACTGTTTGTAACTTTTTAAGCGTATAAATGTAGCGGTTCGCCACACATGGGCGTTCAGAAATGCGCGCTCGCGTGTGGCCGGAGCCTCGTCTCCGCTGCCTGCTTACCTTCACTCAGACAGAGGGCGCGTTCTCGCGTACTCGCTCCACCTCTACTAGATGTGAACGCGCGTTCACTCCACACTGCAGAAGAGTTAGTTTAGCTCTGAGAATATCTAGTGAATGTAGAGTGGACGTTTGTGCAGAAATAACTGCTGCAGCTCCTCCAGACCAACAGAGGTTTTCCGTGTCTTGTGAAGTGACGGAGCTCCTCCACGTGTTACATTGTCGTCTTGTTACCGACCGGGTGCCGGTGTCTCCCTGCGGCTGCCGGCTGCGGTCGGGAGGCGATAACGTAACTCGTTGAATAGCCCCGCTGCCTGAGCCTGCGCTGAGGCAGGAAAGGCAACACTAGGATCAGCAGTGATTCATGGAGAGACCTTTGTCTGGTCAGCTAACATTACTGCCAAGCAGCTGAAATATAGAGTGATATTGTGCTTTTAGCTCACGTGTGTCGCCTCACTGTTTTGAGCGATGCTCGTCCATGTCTATTTAGAGCGAGCAAGCGCGAGCTCGACGCTGACTTTCGTTGATTTCAAGGCCACAGGTGTCGCTGTTAACAAGCATTTCTGAAAGTTACAAATAGTCCCTTTAAATCCCCAACCAATGCTAATAGTTTTTGTTTATGTCTTTACAATGACAACATATACTCTAAGAGATATTTCTCACTAGTGTGCAGTTTGATTGGGCATGCATTAGCCCGTTTTCTCACTCTCAAATGCACATGGTAAATTAGCAAATTCAGACATGTTACGCATATGAAATTAAGCTTGATTTCAATTTATACTTTGCTGCTGTGTTATTGCATCATGTCAGCAAATATCTGCCTGACTTCTGAAGACAGATCATACACACACATCCTAAAAGTTCACAAAATATTAATAATCAACAATGACTGCTATTCAGTGCCTCACCGCATCATTTACGCGGTTGATAAAAAGACAAGAACCTGCACCCACCAATCTGTTGGTTTTGTTTGCTGCCTTTGAAAGAGATGAGTGTGAACTGTTTCTGACACAAAAACAATGGACAAGGAAATTCCTCCATGTCAGACAGTCATACCACGAGGGAGAAAAAAAACTAGATATAATACTACCAGAGCGTGGAGGCTCTCATTGGTTTGTAGCCATGTGAGGGGGCGGTGCAAGCTGCAGAGAGTAGGTGGACGAAGGGGGATGGGGGAGATGTTTTGAGGTCTTAAGATAGGGGGGGTTTGAGAACAAGGCAGCGTGTGATCTATGGAGTGGAGCTGCATCACAGAAATGTTTTGAGGGGGTGCACACGTTTGCAGAAGCCCTCTCAGGAAGCAGGAGGTTTGCTGCTTGTGTGTGAGGTTCATGTGGAGACCAGATGTCTGACCTCCTGTCAGGATATATACAAAATGGAGGTGGGGGCGGGGAGGCTTCTGGGGTTACCCGCCAAAAAGATGCAAATGCTGAGACACACACATCACAGATCTTCCCCTGCCAAAAAAAACCTCACGTTCACAACATTGCATTTTCTATTTTTGCAATATGTGTCATCTCATCGGCCATCATCATCTTTTATCATTCAAGGCCTTCTCACTCAGATAACTAAGTGTGTGTTCTAGTAAAATGTCAACAAAAACAATGGACGTTACGCTGGAGATTTTTTAAAAAGCAACCCTCGTTCCATGTGGTTTGACACACCAAAGTGTGGGTCAAAAAGGAGGAGTGGCAGAGCCCACAGATTGTGGATGTCTGGAAATATATCTGTGGGCTGGCTAGCAAAAACAAAAAACATACTGAAGCAGCTGCTGCTATAAAATATCAAGAGGCATAAAAAGACAACACAAGGGTAGATTACAAATCATGCTCTACAACATGCTTCATAATGCTCTTGTCAATGCAAGATTAACCAACGGAGGAAGCACATCAATCAGGAAATAGCTTTGGATATGTTTGAATAAACAGGGCCACCTCAGCAACAATGGAGACTTCAAACCAAATGAGGCTTTAGGGATTACAAATCTGCCCACTAAAGGCTATTTGTCTGTACTGCTGTCACATTAGGCTGCTGATCTTTAGACAACCAGCAGCCAGTGGACGGAGTAGCTGGAGCAAAGGAAAGGGAAGTGATAAAGACAGAAACTGGCGTACAGGATAGTTAGGTTCTACAGAGTTCGAGATCAATGACTTTCCAGTGACATGTGGCGTCAAAGCAGTGACAACATGGCTAATGACCAAATAGAGTTTTTTGCCTGGTGCCAAAAGTAACATTGCCTGTTGGCTATGTGAGACAGCTTCACGCTCCTCCCACAACTATCTATTTTCATGCCTTGTAAACCGAGACAAGTTCCATTCATATCTGAGGTTGTTACAAGATGAACCTTCAAGAGGGAAAATGTGACTGCGGTGGAACATGGTAAACAGGAGCGTTCAAGCACCTAAGAGGATTTCCAAATCATAGGGATACAAACACACGGACACATGTGCTGCTGTTGTTTCAGTAAATATGACAATCAGCTGAACTCTTTATATACTGTATACCATCCACCAGCAGAAGGAGAGGGGTGATGATGAAAACCCACTTTTTAACAATGATTCAAAGTCTTATGTTTAGTAGTAATCGGACAATTCATCACTAATTTAAAATCGTCTTGACAAATGAGCATGGAGGCAGCTCCATGCCGTGGCTGAACAAGGAAATATTTTAACCACATAAAGATATATCATTGCTGGGAATCTGTCTAAGTGCCAAAAACATGACAGCAATGACATTAATCAGACAGCTAAATGGCTTCAAAACCATATTCAAACCACATCAAAGCATACTATGAAAAGTTCTTGGAGTTGTCCTACCTCAGTAAACATTGTAAACATGAGTTTATGGTCTCAATCGCTAGTTTCAAGTCTTCTTCAATACAGTATGATGCTAATTTAGTAACTTATGATCCCATTTAGAGTCAAATAGACCATAAAGAAGGGTATGCTTTAGGGCGTGGCTACCTTGTGAGTGACAGGTTGCTACCACGGCTTTGTCCGGGCTGGGAGTTGTCCGTGTTTTCGTCTTAAAACTTTTAACCCTTTCACAGTGTGTTTTCAGTTCATGAAAACTACGTCCACTTCTTATATACAGTCTATGGGAGGATGTTTACAAAAGCTCCTCATCCAGGTGGAGCAACATATATATTTCTGCCGCAAAAACTGTTTGATTTGTGCAACACGTTAACCTCATTCAAACCTGAGGAAATGTGGCTGATGATTAACAGTTTTACATTTTACTGTATTTGTTACAGGCCTCTTGGGCTGATAATTGCAGCTGAGAAATTAATTACTTCCCCAGGGTGTTACACAACACTTTCATTCTTCAGTTATGTGTGTAAGAGCAACTTGTGCTTTTAGCTATAAGTATTCCCTGACACTAATTGGAGTATAACTGATGATGAAATGTTACACAGCTAAGATCCATACGTAGCAAGGTGGAGAAAACACCCAAGAGCCCACAAGTATACTGCTTTAGATTTTAAGAAGACTGGGAAGAGCAGATGTGATTGGAAACAGCACAGATCCTAAAATAGCTGATTAACCTGTGCAGTCCTGATCTGTTTTAGAGGAGTGTCGGCCTTGGCCCCTCACTCTGAAGATGATTGAATTCTGCTTAATGAGAGAAGGATGAGAGACATTTAAAGGAGGAAACAGCTGACATGCAGCAAAACTTCGGCATTCCCCCGTGAGAGGGCAGAGAGAGAGCAGAACAGTAAAACTGATTCAATTCAACTGTGTATTATCGATGAACAGCTCAAACGAGAACATTAGACACACTGCTATTCACATGCTTTCGTTCTTCATGGAAAAAATGAAAATGAATGCCCTTCTGCTTGGCATCCTTCTCTTCTGGCTCATATTTTTAATTACAAGCTCACTATTTCCAAGAGTCATCGGCAATCGAGGCTGAAACAGACTCAACATGGGGACGAGGGTTTTTTTTACAAGAAAGGCAAACAAACCTTGGGTTTACATTAACCAAAAGGCACCGCAGTGAGTCCACCTCAAACAAATGCAAAAAGCACATTTTTCATTTAACTCTACTCTTTCTTAAGCATTGCGCTTAACAAGCTACACATTTATGATAACTTTTAAGCCCTGCATGTTATGTTTCTTGGACATTATAGGTTAATCTCCTCAAAAGAAGGCACCCTATTTCTATCAGGACTTCCTGTTTTCCAAAGGAAGCACACGGTTACGGCTGACAGGATCTCATCAGGCGTTAGTGACTGTGGCCGGGGCCACATGCTTCTCAGACAGAAATAAGAAGCTGTAATCTCCACTTCAGTCAATACGACGGGAAGAAAAAAAACTTTCCATGGAATGTTTTACTTTATTATTTCTCCTGGACTCCGACAAGGATCAACAAAACTCATGCTACACCTCATGCTGTTTCACGATATGCTTGTATAACAGAGGAAACCCTCAGAGGTGATTACAGAAATGAAGACGCCAGGAAAAAATAAGTATATGTGCATTTGTGCAGACAAACACCAAAGGAGGAGTGAGGGGTCAAAACAGAGGATAAGAGCAGAGGAGAAAAGTGGGATGTGAGACAAAAAACTACATAGGTTTGACAGAACAAACAGGGTTGGACAAGTGACCTAAAACGTATATATATATATATATATATACATATATATATATATATATATACATACACACACATATATATAGACACATATATATATACACATATACACACATATATATATATATATATATACACACACACACACACACACATATATATATATATATATATATACACATATATACATATATATATATATATATATATATACACATATATACATATATACATATATATATATATATACACATATATATATATATATACATATATATATATATATACACATATATACATATATACATATATATATATATATACACATATATATATATACACATATATATATACATATATATATATGTATATATATATGTGTATATGTATATATATATATATATACATATACACATATATATATATACACTATAATTCTCATATTTATCTACTCTATCTACGCTGAATTATATAAATCATAACCATAGCTGACAAGATTTACAAAAGTGCATGACAGGTCTGACTACGACTGTGTGTTACACTTGTTTTCAGAGACAAACCACCTTCCACAGTGCCTTACAGTTAAAACAGCATTAAGTCAAATGGTCCACAAAGTCATGATATGGCTGTGTTGTTTTATGGCTTCCATCTGTCAGCTCAACATAAAATAATAAAACATATATAATAAAACAGCATTTTTATCATCAATTGTTGACACAGCGTTCAAAATTTTCCACTCAAGACACACCCATACGCTCCGTCTAGATTCTTCAGTCATGTGAACAACCTTGTTTGTTCAGTCACACATAAATGCTTTACATGCAGCATGGTATATATACATAATGATGTTTGCTGGGCTAGCACATATTAACCTTTTCAACGCCTTGAGGGCGTCGGCGCCCTAGGTCTACTTTACTGTTTTTCAGAGGCTGTAGCAGGCTCAGTTTGAGCTAGAGTGGAGGTACTGGTATCATATGAAACGAGAAAAGCTAAAGAATCCATTGGTACCAACCAGGTCATGCCAGCTTTGGGGAAATATATTTTGGTGAGGGAAAACTGGCATGACCATTTTCAAAGGGGTCTCTTGACCTCTGACCTCAAGATATGTGAATAAAAATGGGTTCTATGGATACCCCCGGGTCTCCCTTTTACAGAAATGCCCACATTATGATAATCAAATGCAGTTTTGGGCAAAAAACGTGCAGTTTTTTGCATGCAGTAAATATAAATGTGTTATTTTCGCCTATTCTAAAAATGATGAATTTGAATATTTCATACATACATACCTAAACAGTCTTGGAATTGCATAAATTGTGTATCACTGTAAAGCTGAGACTCTTGTGGATCCAATAAGCTCAATTGTATTAATGTGTGATGATGTTAGTCCCCATAGTAGCCATTTCATTGTAGTGAGATCATTCTTTGAAACATGAGCTCTAGGATAATCACAGCCTCATGAAACTTTACAACAACAAACTAAAGACCTCGGGCATCCAGAGAATGTACTGTATGGCATTCTTAGGTAGATTGACAATAAGGGGGGTTCTAAGCCGTTTTCAGAGCAGAAGTGCTCGCCATCCAATCGCTGAAAAATGCAATTCTTGCAGAAATCTCCAAATGTCAAAAGTTTTTGATACTAAATCACTGCATGCCTTTTCTATGGTGTTCCTCAAGGTTTTAGTGTATTAATGTGGTATTTTGGAGGGATTATTGATCATTTTTATTACTTCTCGAGTTGTAAAAGATTGTTAAATTTAGCACCAATTCTGTGTAACAGATGGTATCAACCCAAAAACTGCTGCAACAACTTATGAGACATAAGTGAGCATGGGAATAGCCATCATATACTTCCATCATAACGTTCCAAACCCTTATACACTTGAGTTGCATCTCAAATTAATCTTCAGGTTCCCAGCTTTAAGATGATGTACACCATTTCTATGTGACATATACAGTTGACCTGCTATCTCGCCCTAAAGATCCCCTGTACCCCCCTAAAAAAGACAAAAATGGGTCTGATAGAGAGAGGTGGAATGGAAAAGGTTAACATAAAGATGTACTGTACTCAATTAATGCCAAATTGTTGTTTCCATCTGCCTCAAAAGGAGTTTTTTTTCTCTTCAACCACATCCCCATCTTTACAATTGTTGTTTGTATATGTCTGCGTTATGTGTCCAGGCAAAGGTAGATGTAGACAAAATAGAAAATAGCAGCGAGCACGTCTCCAAATCTTGAACGGGGGCCAGGTAGTGGTAAGAATAGAAGAAACAAATCACTGGCACTCACAGCTAAGGTAGATTGTACACTAGTATTGTAAGAAAAGGGGTTCAGGGGCGAAAGATGAATAAGCGGGCTGCCGATTCAAAGAGGAGATTAAGATCAACCTCCTCAGATGAACAGTATACTTACATTTGCAAGTCAAGCCTTAACATGGTTCTTTTGCTTTACAATCCTTCATGAACCTCTAACACAATAACTAATTAATAATAGTTGCATGAAAAGAACAAGAAAAAAGCCAACAAAATATAAAAGAAAGGGGCCAGATGAGGACAAGATAGCAAAAGAGTTGAAGGAGGACAGGCTTTCAGAAAGGTACGTGGGAGTCAGGGAGCAAACGTCATAGAAAAGAATGAATGAAAGTCTTGATGATGGTTCAATAGGGAAATGAAGGGAATATGTAGAGAGAGAGTTAGCTCGCTGAGAAACATAGAAATCCATGTGAATGAGGAAGAAGTCTCCGTCCCTCCCACACTCTAGTGACAATCAGAGGCCAGCTGGCCGGACCAAAGCATCCATTCATTTGTCTTCCAGGAAGTGAAGGAGAAAAAAACAACAACAAGACTTTCAGAAAAAAAAGACAAGACGGCTATCTGCTTTTAAACTCTGTTAGGCCTTCGCCACCAACAACCCGTTGGTGTTGGAGCTGGTTCCCACAACGAATCCTGAATGACTCTTTGTATTTTCACAACTGAAACACTGGTTCTCACCTGGCAAAAGCTGACTCAGATGTGCCTTTAACCTTGTTTAGAAACAAAGGACCCCTGATGTCACAGGCTAGTACAGTCAATTATCATCAGGTTAATTCCTCATCAGAAGCATCATGAGAAGAATGACCAAAATTCACAAGAAAACCATAATTTGGCGGTCCGTCCGAGCCCTCAGGATGAGCGTCGGGCTTTGAAGAAAAGTTTTGTAGTGGCCAAATGGCGGAAATACAACTTCTGTGTCTGTTACGTGATGCCATTGGGCCGAAAGACTTTTTCCTATAGACTTACATTGGGAAAGAGATGTCTGTAACTCGTGGACCGAGGGCTGGGAGGCGGAGTTAAAGGAAACGCTACTGCCCCTGCTCTATGGGCCCAATGGATGCGGAAGATCGCTGGATGATCTTGGTACTTTATCACTCGGCAGTTGAGCCATTTCGGCTTCATGTGCTACTGAGCAACTTTCATAGGAATGAACGGAAGTCCGCCTCCAACGCTGTACCCAGTTCTCTTTATACATCCATGGGTCCGTCAAGGAGGCCAAAGTTTTATTGGCAAAATGTTACTGAAAGTTAATGATTCATAAATGGAAAGTTTGCCAAGAAATGGCACCTCATGCACAGCAATTTAAGATGATGTACATTATTGTACATAGCTGGTGCATTCAGTGAAATGATGCAGTTAGTCATCAAGCCTCAGTGCTATACCTGAGGTAGTAGATTTGCCCGCGCTTGATGAAACAGTGACTCTCCAGCAACCAACACAGGAAAATATCACAAATGTTCACTAACCTTTCTAACTTATGTATTATTTGCTTATGCGCAAATATTGCATGGGGTCTGTTATGGTAGCTGTTATGCCGTGTGTTTCAGTTGGTTGCAATGTGCAACCTTGCTGCTAGATGGCGCTAAATCCTACACACTGGTCCTTTAAAAATGATATTCATCAGGACAGAATGAGAGTCCATATTACAGAGTATGTTTACATTTATATACACTGTAAGCCCATATCTATATATTAGGTATGCAGCTATGTTAAGCATGTTGTTCTTTTATAAATCTGTAACTAGAACGTCAGCATGGAAGATGATGAGCTTCGTCCTCAGTGGCCTGATTTCTAAATTCTGCAGAGAAATATTTCCACGTTGAAAACATGCCTGCATTAACATCCAAACACACATAAATCTTGACCGCTGTAAAGCACAGATCCACTCCAATCCTGTCAGAAACACCTCCAATAAAACATTTAAATAAACAGATCTCGTGAGGTGAGTAACGCACTACAATAACAAGACGAGAGCTTGGCAATAGAAAGCAACACACAACATCAGCACGGTCTTGGATGTAGGTCACGCTGTCATAAGCGGAGAGAGAAAATATTCAATCGGGATGCAGTTCTATATTTCCACTTCAGGTTATTTTCCATAGGGTTTAAGAGCAGGAATGGGGGAGGGGTTAACTGATCCGACCTGTGCTTCCCGCAGCTTTCTCGAGGCATGAAAGAGGGTTGAATGGTTGGCGGGAGAAGAGGGGGGTCTGTCACACTGGAATGATTGTCTCTTTGTTCCTCCCTCACTTGTCCTCTCTCACTAGACGAGAAAGTCGGGTATTTTGTCTTTCTCATGTATGTGCTTCTGACAGGTGTTCTGTGGTTTTGCTGCATGTTTCATCTGTGCAGTGACTACTGTATATTGAATTCTTAGAGGTGGCAGAGTTTCTTGCACAGATGCAAAAGTCAGATCTAGTCTGCTGTCAGTATCGGTCAAGGTGAAACATCTTTTGACCATAGCTTATCTTAAACTGTTGCTTGAAACACCTACCACAAAGTGATGAAAGAGAAGCTCCCAGCTCAGACTCAGCTTCTGGTGCACCACCATGTCAAGGAAGTCATGGATGAAGTAACCTGTGAGGATAGGGGAGCATTTAGCCAACATTAATGACATCTTTAGGTTCAGATATTCATTAATCAACCAAAGCATGACAGATCTATTGGAGAAGAGAAGCCTCGAGAATATCAAGTGTATCAAGGGGGACCCTGCTTCCATGACGACAGCGATGGCAAGCGAGATGCGTCTTGGAGAGGGGCTATTCATATCCACCAACCCCACCCCTTCCCCGCCACTAGCTGTATCCATGGTGACAGCTATTCACAATGCTGGAAAAAATCATGAAGTGTTGGGGATGGGGATGAAGGGGTGCGAGGGAGCTCAGGGCTTTGGTGAGACTGGAATTAACCTCATTATGCTGGAAATTTGACACCAGGACCCCTTTGTCGATGTGGTGACACGTTTGGGTGCGTTTCACCATAAACAAATCCACTTGCTATTAGCCGCACAAGAAATCATTATCAAAAGATTGGTTTATTTGCATTATCTAGTTCATATTGTTTCATAAGAGGAATGACAACAGAGGGAGCTCAACGCCAATGTAGTCTTTTCAACAATAGCTTCTTTTTTTCCCCCACAAGAGGTTGAGTTTGGGTCAAGTTTAGCCATAAACAATCAATTGGAGCAGTGAGTGACGCATTAAATAAAAATGGCAATTAACTGACATCTCTTTTCTTGTCCTTGTGATTTTATAATGATTCATTGAGTACTGTTTGACATTTGTATTGAAAACATACAGGTGGAACAAACTGTGTTCTCTGCACAGTTAATGTCTACACTGAGAACAAAGCAATCTGATACTACTTGACTAGTTAGTTTTCCCCATTCAAGATCCTGTGGGGTGAGATTCATTGGCATGTTTACATTAAACCAATTAGTCATAGAACTGAGTTTCAGGCTGATACGACACAAGAAGCTCGTTCAAGATGAACTGCGCCTCGCCTGGAAAGAAGACGAGATCAGGCGACAGCAGCAAGGGGGCGGTGACAAAAAAGCTGCGGCCAAGTCGGACAGTTTCCAGCCGTTTCAAGCAGCCTTCACTGAATTTACAGGAAGTCACAGAAAAAGTTGCATCCTGTTAGAAATGATCTTTAGGCCACTTGTAGTTTTCAGACCACGTCGGGCTTTATTTATATTTATTTGTAAATATATGTGGAAATGTGCGGGTATTGGCATTGGATTGAATCCTTTATTATTTTTATGTCCGCCTTTTAAAGCACTTTGTAATGAGCATTCGTTTTGATAAGTGCTTACAAATAAGCTTCATTATTATAATTATTATTACACCGACTATGGATAAGTACCTCATACAACCCCACTTCAAAACACCCAAACTATCCCTTTAGGTATAAGAAACCTTACTGGCAAAGTTCTTGCGGCATGTAAACATTTTGAGGCTTTTCGTTTCTGCGGTCTGTTTAAACTTGACTTGCATTATATATACTTCTTAATACTAAATCAACAAAATGTTCCCATGGAGCAATACTTACTATCACTATCAGTGTCTTTTTTCTGTATCAGAGGTAACTTACTATTCTATTCTATAACGGTGAAACACCACAGGTAGAGAGACTTATTCTTTAAATTGGTTATTCATAGCAACATGGAGAATTTAGAGAGTAGTACAGCCACATGACAACAGTATTACACACTTGAACCGTTGCGTTCCTGTGCAAGACATTGTTCTACGGCTAGGCATTGAACAAGGTCTTCATTCAACAAGTGGAGAATCATTTATGGCATGTCACTGCGAGGTTTGCAGCGTGGTTTCACAGCGAGCTCAAATCTGGTGGACAAATCTCCTCACTCCAGCTTGCTGAGGCCTCAGAATCACACCATATCTCTAGTGGGAGGGCTTGGGAGAAGCACTCCAGTTGTTTTTGAATGAATGACTCCCCTTTCTGTTACCACTGGCATCCGACGTGCACGGCTTGCATAAATCAACTGACTTTTTTGCGCAGTTACTGTCTTGGTGATGTCACATGACTGTAAGGGGTTACGCCTGGTGCCTAGGACTGATAATAATGCCCACCATTGATCTTCACATACCGACTCTGCCCCTTGCTTTGCCAGCTTCCAGGGCTATGCTTCCTGAAAGAATGTCAAACATCCCGGGAATCCTTGGGGAGCCCTTGTTGACAGGCACAGATCCAATAAATTAGTAGATTTAAGAGGGCTCATGTGCCGCTAGTTGCTCTGGAATACTTTAAGGATTAATGAGAAAATAGTAAAAACAGGGCGAGTTGCTATTTTAAGAATGTGGGGTCGCATCAAGCGAAATCTAATTCATGCAAGTCTCTAATTTGGTTTACGGAGAGTAGATGGTAAAAGTCACTGTAGCCTACATTGTGGATTACAAAAATAATCTACAGGACATGTGAACTTCAGTCAGGCCAACGAGTGTAACAGGGGTCGGAGTCAAATTAAAGGGAGGGCACATACACCCGAAAACACACCCCAGAATCAATAATGTCCATCTGTAATTCACTCATAGATAAAACAGTGAGAATGTTTAAATTTGAAAGACCCGATGTCAGGGAATTGTAGAAACAATGAACAGTCAGAAGACTTGAGAAATGATAGAGCACATCAACATGTCAATAGAGCGCTCCAGGGATGACATATTTTTGTAGGCCAACCAGGAAATTAACACCGCCCTGGTTCCCTCAACGAAAAGCCAATGGGATTTTTTCATTGCATTATTGCAGAAAATAAGCCCTGTAGCAAATACACATTTATGATACTCACATGTTTTGTTCAGCAAGATAATCTTGACAAATGAACACCACTTTTGTTACTTTTGAAGTGTGAACGCAATTGCCAGAAGTAAAAAGCTAACGTTAGGCTATAAACAAACTACACCACGGTCGCAAGTATACGCAACGAGGCTGTAAAGGCAGACGAGTTGGCGAGATGACGTTTAGTAGTCTCATTTAGCCACTTAAAAAATATATATATACACAGAGGTGTAGACAGGAATGTCATATTTTCTACATCAGTGGTGGAGATTTGAATTTTTTAAGATGAAAACTCTAAAACGGCAGAGCTGTACAGTTTTGTGCACCAATGTGCAAAACATTGACCTGGGGATGTGTCTGGGAATAATCAATCAAAATTTGAATTTGAAAAGCTACTGTCAATTAAACTTGACAAACAGGAAGCAAATGTTTTTCTCATGATTTAGGCTTACTGCTTCACTTTTTATTTATATTGTCGATATATGATGACATGTTTAAAGTATACATAATATAGGCACTTTGGCTGTGTATCAAAACTCAATAGTTTTTTGCTACCGACAGAAACTTGTATGCAAGTATGGTATTGAAAAAAAAACATTGTTTTAATATTAGTAGGCCTACTGAAACTCAGGTATTGTATGGCACAAGTATCCATTAAGGCTTCAAAATTCACGAGTGGGATATTTACCGAACAAAAAAGTTAAAACCTCTTAAGCTTGTGTTAACCACAGACCTTATTTTAACTAAAAAAAACATTCAACAAACCCATTGCGTTCCAGACGAAGGAACCAGGGGTGCTAAAGTGCTAACTCATTTACAGGCTTTAGGACTCATTCTTGCAGCACTCTACAGCTAATTTGTTGAGTAATCAAGGTTGCACTGATGTGTAAAAAGTGCTCAGTTTCACATGTCTGTCCAACTCTTACAGACAATGTGCTTTTACAAATTGGCTTCAGGTGTTAAATCACTTTTCTTATCTTTCTCATATCCAACTGATTAAACTAATAACTACTTGTCAAGTTAAGACTTGTATCAGCTGGTTAAAATAAATGTTTTACATGAAACTCTTTGACCAATAGCTGACACCATGTAGGACAAGGAGACTAGCTGGGATGGATAAATGTCACTTCCCAATTTCCCCTTATGATGGCAGCACCTATGGGTGCACTCAGTCTCTAGCACCCGGCCCATTCAGAAACACGGGGCACAGTTTGTAGTTGAAAACTGTAGCAGTGCTGTCAGGATACTCACCAATAGAAAACGACACCAAAGCGTGAGAAAACACAGAGTGAGTTTCTATCAAATCTTCAGCCATCCGGGGGTGAAGGAAAAAGCTGAAAAGATAAACAGAAGAAATCATTTAAAAAGGTGTATTTTACAGTTTGAAGAACTTTAGTTGAGAGTGATATCTTTACAATGAAAGTAGATTAAAGTGGCAGTCATTAAACTTCTTACTAGACTACATCATATATTGATTTGATTTGATTATTATTGTGTCACACATAAATAATATGTCCAGCCCAAAAAAGGGCTTACAAGACACTATTATTTATAAAAATAAAGAAAACACAAATGCAGAAATAGCAATATAAATTACAAATAATACTAAAAAAATAAACCATCCTGACGTTTTAACCAAGCTTGAGAAACAAAAATAGCCAACTTAAAAGCATTAAGCTATGTTATCATCCCAGCAGCAAAACATTTCTGGATTTTGAACATTTAAAATAGAAGTTCTTAACTCATCATAGTGTGGACGATACATAAGAACATGTGATTCATTTTCAACTTTGCACAACCTGTTGTTCTCCTGGATGTTTTTAAACATATATATTTATATCTATTATTAATAGCCTCTTGGTAGCTTGCTGTGCAAGCAGCATGGCAAAAATCAAGGTCGGTCAACAATGAATAACATAAAGTCAGTAAAAGAACATAAAAATTAAGGAAAAACAAAGCTAATTTTGAACACAAAACACCAAAATGTATTTCTAATCAGATCCTGCTTTAATTAAAAGTGAATAAAACTTTTTTTTGTTGGGTTTAAAAAAGTCATAATATTATGAAAATAAAGTCAAAAGTTTACAAGAAAAAAAGTCTTAATATTATGAGAAAAAACTCATACGTTTATGAGAAAAAAGGTAATAATATTATGAGAATAAAGTCATAAGTTTACCGGGAAAAAAGTCTTAATATTATGAGAATAAACTACCATAACTTACCAAAGCACTGCCCATATCGCAGTGATAAAGCTGTGCGTAAAGGATGTGGCGATGTTTCTCCATTTCCATGCATTCCTGCAGGCAGACTCAGGCATGGGCAGCTGTCTGACTCCAGCGTTGACTAGACTGAAGAAACCCACTGAGCTGCCGGTGGTCAGGATCACTGAACTCAACTCCATGGCTCAGATATTATAGTAGAAGTGAAGTCCTCAATGTGAGACGCACTAGAGTAGATGCGCTCCAGACAGACGCGACTATGAGCTACTTGTTTGCGAGACAATCACGTTAACATACCGGTGTATTCCCAGTCATGTCTGGCCACTCTGGCTTGAAAACAGCGTGTTTCTTTCAGGGTTATTGTGCAGAGAGAGGAGGTGTGGACGAGTCTCTGCACTGACTGAATGATTGTGATGTTTTTCTGTGATATATTTCCTCCAAAGAAAAGCCTTGTTGCAGCAGGTGTGACCGGTGTGGAAGTGGGTGACAGATGTAGGCGTGAGGGCAGTTGTGAAACGGCTGTAAAGACCTCATCCTCTATGCTTGTGTAACTTTTTTTTTTGTGTAACATCCACAACATAAACCAGAGGATGGGCTTTCCCCGCCCAGTACTATGAGGAGGCGAGGCCAGGAGCACGGTGCATATGTTGGGCTGCCTTCAGGGGCTGTCGGAAATGTCAATAACAAGAAAAATGGTTTTGTGTTGCCATAGAGGTTTGTTTTGGTGCATAACGAAAAAATACAGTGCAAAGGTCAAGACTATGAGGGAGTAAAAGGGCCACATTGAGGAAAAGAGAATAAAGTCATAATATTACGAGAATAAAATCATATGTTTATGAGAAAATTAGTTGTAATATTATGAGAATAAAGTAATACATTTAAGAGCAGAAAGTTGTAGCATTATGAGAATAAAATCATAAGTTTACGACAAAAAAAGTCGTAATATTATGAGAATAAAGTCAGAAGTTAACGAGAAAAAAGTTGTGATATTATGAGAATAAAGTCATAAGTTTATGAGAAAAAAGTTTTAATATTATGAGAATAAAGTCAGAAGTTAACGAGAAAAAAAGTCATAATATTAAGAGAATAAAGTCAGAAGTTTATGAGAAAAAAAGTTGTAATATTAAGAGAATAAAGTCAGAAGTTTATGAGAAAAAAAGTTGTAATATTAAGAGAATAAAGTCAGAAGTTTATGAGAAAAAAAGTCATAATATTAAAAGAATATAGTCAATCAAATTCAACATGGAAAAGCTACTGTCAATTAAACTTGACAAACAGGAAGGAAACGTTTTTCTCATGTTTAGGCTTACTGCTTCAATTTTATTCATATTGTTGGTATATGATATCTACACTGACATCTTTAAAGTATAAATAATATAAACATGGCTGTGTATCAAAACTCAATAGTTTTTTTGCTACCGACAGAGACTTGTCTGTAAGCAAGTTATTGAAAAAAAATATTGTTTTGGTATTAGTAGCCCTACTGAAACTCAGATATTGTTTGGCACAAGTATCCCAACACAATTCAGAAGATACCCAGCCCTAGTGAACACGCTATCTAAAGTATATGTCGTATTTCTCAGAAAATTGAAAGCAAATCCAGGATATGAAGAACATGTCAAGTTTATTCATAGTTATCTTTTGACCAGGTGTTTAGACAAGGAAAATCCAAACTTGGTGGCCCTGACTGGAGCTGAAGTGGGATAAGTGAGTGGCAGCCACCGTAAGTGTGAAGAAAGAAGAAGAAGAAAGGCACTTTGTTGATCCCCGAGGGGAAATTCAATTTTTTCACTCTGCAATATTTACACAGTAAATACACACACATGCACAAACAGGACCTATATACATGCATTAATGGAGAGATGTCAGAGCGAGAAAGCCTGAAATACCTGTTGATCAAGCAAAATAGACAAATAAAAACCAGTACCCTTCTATCAGCCTAAATCTTTCTGTGATTCAATTTATAATCACTTTCAAAATTCATATTAGAAAAAACTAAATTGTATCTGCTGCTAAAATGCGCAACACTGGTTATGACTTTATTCTTTATTCTCAACTTTTTTTTCTCGTTAACTGCTGACCTTATTCTCATAATATTATGACTTATTTTCTCATAAACTTCTGATTGTATTCTCATATTAAGACTTTTTTCCCTTATAAACTTATGACTTTAATCTCATAACACAACTTTTTTGCTCTTAAACTTATGACTTTATTCTCATATTATGACTTTTTTTCTCGTTAACTTCTGACTTTATTCTCATAATATTACGAATAAAGTCATGAATGCACATCTCTATCTACTGTCTGACTAATGAGGAGACTGCATAGTACGAAGAGCACTTGAAGGCAACATTGCTTCTCCCCCACCTCATTGGGTCACCCCGTGGGTTGATGGGAATAGTAGTTTGTTTCACATGATGTAACTACAGAATATGTAACACATGGCATGGTGCTTTGATTTAGCACAACATCTATTATACACTAGTATTGTTTGATATTATAACTGGACCTTGAAACATGATGGATATTTAACTTTTTATTGGTGTTTCACTCAGTGTAAAGTGGAGGGAAATTCAAGTCATTCAAGTCAGAGTCATGGAGCCATGGTGGTGAATGACTGCTGTAATATTTGGTGACACAGCGCCACCACCCGGTTAGAGGGTATTTAAACAGCAGCCTGCCCCAGTATTATCATTATCATTGTCATTAACAGCAGGTAAAGTGAATGGGTGTTTGGCCTCTGTCTCAAGGCCTTTATAATTGACGTTTTAACCAAGCTTGAGAAACGAAAAAAGCCAATTTATAAGCATTAAATAGCCATTCTAATTTGTCATCATCCAAAGCACCAAAACATTTCTGGATTTTGAACAGATAGAAGTTCTCAACTCATCATAGTGTGGACGATACATAAGAAAATGTGACATATTCAAATTCGCACAACCTGTTGTCCTCTTGGATGTTTTTATATATATATATTTAAATTTAGGAAAAAAAAGTTGTGATATTATGATAATAAAGTCATAAGTTTATGAGAAAAAAAGTCGTAATATTATGAGAATAAAGTCATACGTTTACGAGAAAAAAAAAGTCGTAATATAATGAGAATAAAGTCATAAATTTATGAGAAAAAAGTCTTAATATTACGAGAATAAAGTCATAAGTTTACGAGAAAAAAGTCATAATATTATGAGAATAAAGTCATACGCTTACGAGAAAAAAAAAGTCGTAATATAATGAGAATAAAGTCATAAATTTATGAGAAAAAAGTCTTAATATTACGAGAATAAAGTCATAAGTTTACGAGAAAAAAGTCGTAATATTATGAGAATAAAGTCAGAAGTTTATGAGAAAAAAAGTCGTAATATAATGAGAATAAAGTCATAAGTTTACGAGAAAAAAAGTCGTAATATAATGAGAATAAAGTCATAAGTTTATGAGAAAAAAAGTCGTAATATTATGAGAATAAAGTCAGAAGTTAACGAGAAAAAAAGTTGTAATATTATGAGAATAAAGTCAGAAGTTAACGAGAAAAAAGTTGTAATATTATGAGAATAAAGTCAGAAGTTAAAGAGTAAAAAAGTTGTAATAATATTAGAATAAAGTCAGAAGTTAACGAGAAAAAAGTTGTAATATTATGAGAATAAAGTCAGAAGTTAATGAGAAAAAAATGTGTAATATTATGAGAATAAAGTCAGAAGTTAACGATAAAAAAGTTGTAATATGAGAATAAAGTCAGAAGTTAACGAGAAACAAAGTTGTAATATTATGAGAATAAAGTCAGAAGTTAACGATAAAAAAGTCGTAATATGAGAATAAAGTCAGAAGTTAACGAGATAAAAGTCATAATATGAGAATAATGTGCCATCATTCACGTGTATTTTTGTTCATGTTGAGATCAGCTGTAGGTAGCAGAGCATCGTAAAACACTTCATTCAAACTGGACAGAAACAAAATAAAACTCACCTAAACCATCATTGACGTACATGAAACCTGCCTTGGCGGAGGTCTGCGCTCTCCGAGTGCACTTCTAGTTCTTGTTTTGTTTTTCACTTATTTGATACTTGTCCGACATAAAATAATAGAAATAAAGTGAAACGAAGTAAAGTGTTCATTTTATTTTTCATTTTTTATTTTTTTTTCATTATCATGATACTCAGTTTTCCTGCAGATTCAATTCCCCTTCCAAATTACACTTCATATCGCATGAGGTGACGGTGCTACACTTCATATCGCATGAGGTGACGGTGTTACACTTCATATCACATGAGGTGATCACCCTGTGTGGTATGAGGTCCAACACCTCCAAAGCTGTGTCTGTAGACAGGGGTCAAATACGCCTGTATGCGGCCACACACTATAGGCCGCTACACCCACAGCGGCGATGCCAGCACACAAAGCTACTTTCCGTAGAACGTTTGCAGTGCTGGGCCACCAACTTGTGGTCGGACCCTCAGCAGCTGGAGCCTTTGGGAGGTTCTGATCCTCAGGTGTAGTCCTCAAGGAGCTCTCATCCCCAGATAGAGCGTCATTGAGCGTCGTAGACAATGTATCCTTCACCTGAAGCCTCCTCTTCTCTGATTCCAGGTAAGCTGTCATCTGCTGAGGTGTCCTCTGCTGAGCTCTCAGGACTTCGGTCTCTGTCTGCGATTTGTTATACAGGTTTAACAGGTGAGCTACCTTCATGTAGGCTGCCCAGTCCTGAGGTGTCATCAGGATAGCTGTCCTGTGTTCGTCCTCTGTCTGCGTATTGTCATAATGGTTATTTGGTACCAGGAAAACTGCCATCTGCTGAAATGTCCTCAGCTGATTTCTCAGGTGTTCGTTCTCTTTCTCCGATTTGTTATACAGGTTAAGCAGGTCATGTCTGTCCAGGGAGTCTGTATTCAGCTGAGCTGT
Organism: Sebastes umbrosus; assembly: GCF_015220745.1. Taxonomy (NCBI): domain Eukaryota; kingdom Metazoa; phylum Chordata; class Actinopteri; order Perciformes; family Sebastidae; genus Sebastes; species Sebastes umbrosus. The sequence goes on from NC_051275.1 coordinate 19,532,359, forward strand.
CTTCAGCTGAGGTGTCAGGTGTTTGTCCTCTGTCTGCATATTGATAATCTTATTCCCCTCAGAAGTCATTGTAAATGAATAGTGTGGAAAGCAGCTGGCCTATGTTTGCTTTTTGCACTGTGTTGTATGGCAAGTTTTGTTTTCTACGCCATGGCTTTCCTTCTATCGTGACGTCACATCCAGATCAGAGCCATGAAGTCATGATAAAAAGCAGCAGATGACGTCACATCATGATGTGATGTGACGTCACGTCATGACATTCTGTGCGCGTGCGCCATAGAACGTATTCGTAGTGGCCAAACGATCCATCCTCCATCCCTCATCCCTTCTCTTGTTATGGTTGGTTGTGGGAGGAGCTCGCAGGTATCATGTGATTCCAGCAGCCTGTCATACGGGTACTCAGTTGTCCTGCGCTCCTCTGCTCTTGAACGCACCACGCTTCTTCCTCCTCTGCAGAAAACACCGAGAGGACCAGTTCATAGCAGCAGATGCATCATTTACTGACTGTTGTTTTCGACTGAAGAAAACAGGTGAGTACAGCTTCATGGAGGTTTCACGTTTCAGTCATTAATGCAGCTAAATGCCATGAAGAGTTGTGTAAAGGTTTGTTGAAAAGCCGGTTCTGTCAGACTAGTCTGATGAACTCTCACCCTACCATTAAACATGTTTAGTAACTGCTCAGGTCAAACGCCTTTATGTCAGCTTCACAGCAATGTCTCCACTGCAGACAATAAACACAGTGCGAAATGTGCATGCTCATCTATCTTATTTGCATGTGTTTTGTTAAATATTATCATATTTGTCTGTATTGTTTGTTATGTGCTTTGCCCTTGAAGGCTGTGTAAGGAGTAGATAAGAGTTTCAAAACAATAGCACAATGACCACAAAACATAGGCATTCAAGTGTGTTTATTTGCACTAAGAAAATATACAGCAAACAACAGGTAAATAAATGTTGTATAAATGTGAACAAAAAGGAGTTTAAAGTACAATAATGCTCATTCATGAAATTAATTTATGGTAATTTTTCGCCAAATGGTTGAGATAAAGAATAAAAAAATAAAACAAAGATCAAGACAAGGCAGCTTTATTTGTATAGCACATTTCAGCAACAGGGCAATTCAAAGTGCTTTACATAAACATTCAAGAACATTGCGACAAAGTGCAAAAGAACTTAAGACATATTTAAAACAGGTATAAAACATTAAATATTAGAAAATAAAAACAAGCTAAAAATAAAAGCTAGGATCGAAGCTAAAATAGAGTATAACACACAAGAGTAAAAGTTATAGTGCAGTAAGATCATTATTTGATCAATGACATAATGTACCTTCAAAATAAACTTCACTAAGTGAAACTCTTGTTGGGCTGACCCGAATACTTCGAAGCTTCGACTGTTGCCATGGTATTCAACCTGCAATCAGTATTCGAATGCTTTGTTTTTTCCATTTTTTTTTAGTTTCTTCGTTTGTTTTTTGCTTATATATGAGTACAGTATATAGTATAAATGTAAAAAAATCCCATGAAATAAGGAATAATCCCCTAACATTAATCATTATTCATATTCAACATTCATTATTATTAGTTATTCGCCAACAGATACCGCTGTTTGTTTTATAGAGCACTGTCCCGGGCACTGAAACGGTGGAGATGATGGAGACAGACAGAAAGAAGAACATGTCAGCTTGCTGCGCAGCGAAGTGAAGCTTTGAATATCTTCGAATATTACTCACCGAAGCTTCGAAGTACAACATTTTTTTATTCGGGACAGCCCTACTCTTCAGTGCCTGAAGAAGCTATGTTGCTTGTGGTGGCATTGATTCATCTTATGTGGTGCACATTTAAACACAAGATCCAGGGAGCCGTTCCAACAATTTATTGTAGTCGAGGTGGTTAGGTTGGATGGCAGTTGGTGGATGATTTTTTCTATACAACGAAACATTATATATATATTATATATCTCATGAATATAATACAAATTCCAAATAATAAATGTGGATCATTTCAACTTACATCTTCATGCATCCACAATCTGGAATTTGCCTTTTCTCCTTGACATAGGATTAAACTCTAACATAACACAAAACAATCTGTTAACTTTCAAACAATATATATTTCATTTCAACCAAATAAATTATAAAGGTACAAAAGCCCTATCAAACTCACATCACTCTCTCTTTGTTCTGCCTCAGATTATTTGGAGGGAGAAGGGAGGGTTCAGGCCTGGAGGGCAGATTTATATAATCTAGGGGGAGTGGTTTTAATAAGCAGTGGCGTTATATACCATGCTTGCAGGTGAAGTGGAGACTTGTGATTTAACAGTACCTGTATGCCGTGTCTCCTTTGCAGAGCCTGTTTATGGTTCACCCAAAGCCAGTTGTTATTCAAGTCTAACTATAGTCATGTTTTCATAATGTGGCTCATGTCTTGCAGGAATGAATCGGTCCCAGGAACCAGGTGAGGAGCAGGAGCAGGTGATTGCGATGGTATGTCAGGAGGCTGACCTGAAAGATGGACAGTAAGTCACACAACGCTTCTTCTTACTGGAAAAATATCACCACTATCAGTGAAGATAGATCAACGCTTTCATGACCACTTTGAGCTTTTTTTCTTCACCATTTCTCTTCTTTTGTTTTTTTCCAAAGGATGAAGGAAGTGACTGTGGGGGAGCAGAAGGTGTTGCTGGTGCGTACTCGGGGTCAGTACAGTGCTGTTGGAAGCCGGTGCACTCATTACAATGCTCCTCTAGCCAAAGGTAAACCTTCAATCTCTATATATCTGAATTAATACCTTTACTAAATGTTTGAGAAGTGTTAACTGCATGTTCTCTAATAAACCAGGAGCACTGGTTGGTGACAGAGTGAGATGTCCCTTTCATGGTGCCTGTTTTAATGTGAGAACTGGAGACATCGAAGAGTATCCTGGTCTGGACAGTCTGCCTAGTTATAAGGTAAAATATGTCAATAGAGATCAACATTTAGTAGCAATTTACTGCTTTTCTTAACATGAATGAATTTGAGATGATCTACTTGTACATTATTTCCATGTAAATTGTTTCAAACTATACCAATTTGTCCAAACTATGACTATTGAATGCTTGAACACTATCTTTTAAAACAAAAACATGCAGTCATTTAGTAGAGAAGTTGCAAATTCACCCCCTGCAGATGAGAGATTAGATTAAACGTCTCAATGGCAGGTAGTCCCACCCCACACATTTACGTATTTTCCAAACAGAGGAATATTTTGCTAGCTGTTAACACACGTTATGCCTTCTGTCATTATGTAATCAAAATTTTGCAAATAAGAGGCAAGGAAAGTGCAAATTTAAATCCTAGTTTTCTTTATTTTAGTTATGTTACCACTAGGGCTGCACAATTAATCAATTTTATCAAAATCACAATATGGTGTACTGCAATTTTCATGTCGCAGCATGAGGAGGAGGAAATCACAATATTTGTTAAAGGTGAAATGTGTGTCAAAATATAATTTTAAATGAAATATTGTGGTGCTGCAGAGATGTCCTGGCCTTCACATTATATTCTACAGACTTAAGAAAACGTCTTAGTTTGGAACAGATCCCTGCAAAAATCACACCATAATCATTTTAATGTTTTTCAATGAAGATGAGAATAATGATGTAAAATTGATCATACCCTCTAATATCGCAAAGTATATCGCAATTGTAATGTCAGTCAAAATAATCGCAATTACATATATTCTCAAAATCGTGCAGCCCTAGTTACCAGATGTTACTATTGGTCAGAGTTCTTCCTCACTCTTTCAAACATTTGAGTGCTCCGATCTGTACACACTTTTCTGTATACACATTCTGTAAATAAACTTTTCTCTCTTTTTTTTGTTTTATTTTCGCAGGTAAAAGTTGAGGATGGAAAGGTGTATGTTTCCATCAACAAAAATGTAAGTGATGGCAAGTTAAATTCCTTTCATTTGTGTTAAAATCATAAACTTTATTTAACTGTCCCTTGTTTGTTTGTTGTGTCCCTCAGACTCTGAAGGTGACAAGACGGGTGAAGGAGATGTGCAGCATGGCGCCAGACGTCAAACACACTATTCTGCTGATAGGGGGAGGTAAGGACTAGATGTAATAAAGAATAAATAAATCATAAATATACACTAATCCCTGAAAAAAGAGACTACTGTTCAAGTAACTTTGGTGGTCTAGTGCTACCACGAGCTCCTTCTCTGAATGTACCCTCTGAAAAATGACATATTTCAGGCCCTGCCGCGCTGGTTTGTGCTGAAACACTGCGGCAGAACGACTACCAAGGTCGAATCATCATGGTGACCAAAGACAGCCTGCCTCCATTTGACAAGCCCAAACTGAGCAAGGTAAGAGAGGAAAGGTAACCTGTATTCATCCTGCCTTGTTTGTTTTTTTGACTAGTAAGTGTCAGTGTTTGTCAACAACCTGTATTTCAGTCTCTGAATGCGGAGATCAGCAGCATCCTCCTCCGACCAAGTGACTTCTATCAGCAGTACGGGGTCGAGGTCTGGACACAGAAGGAGGTGAGAAGCAAAAAAAGGAGAAATTATTTGGGATGTATTTCTCACCGTCTTGAGGAAAAGCTGATCCTCTCTTTGGTCGTGTTAAAGGTACTGTGTGTAAGATATGGCGACATCTAGTGGTGTGGTTGCAGATAGCAACCAACTGAGTACCCCTCCTGCCACTCCTCCGTTTTCCAAGACTGAGCTTCCGAGTGCAAAATCGTGGGAACGCCGTTCGCCTCACTCAGAGGCCATCCTTACCAATAATAACACTACTTTAGGAGCAACGCAAGTCAGACGGCGGCTGGCGGTACCCCGGTTTTGCACTGCGGCTCACGTTACCACAGTTTCACAATCGTGTCAGAGAACTACGTTTGCTTTCAGGAAACGGAAAAACATGAAAGGCTCTCTCTAGAGTCAGTGTTTGGTTTGTCCGTTCTGGGCTCTAGAAACATGGCGGACTCTATGAAGAGGACCCGCTCCCTATGTAGATATGAAGGGCTCATTCTAAGCTAACGAAAACACAACGGTTCTTAGTTTTAGGTGATTATACACTAATGAGAACATATGAAAACTATATTCCATTTCTGCTAATAGATCTCCCGAAATATTGAAATGTTACAAACTGTTCCTTTAAGTAATGTGTTTTGTGTTGCAGGTGGTGTCGGTGAACCCGGCTGATAAGGCGGTGAAGTTGAGTGACGGCTCTTTGCAGCGTTACGACCAGCTTCTCATCTCAACCGGCTGTAGGTTAGGGTCATCATCCTGTTCCTCAATTTTTCAGATTGTTTTGTCACACTCGGGTGTCATAAGACTTACTGAACGCATAAAAGACAATGGAAACATTCATGAACAGATGTTCATGTGACCACAGTTATACGCAGTAAAAGTCCTCGTTTTGTTCGCAGAGCGCGGCCGCTGAATTGTCCTGGTTGGGACCTGAAGGGAGTGAAGTTGCTGCAGAGATATGAAGACGCCAAAGAGATTCATGAATCCTGTCTGGGCCAGAAAGCTGTTGTGATCGGAGCCTCCTTCATAGGTTACCAGATTCAGTTCCTCTTACCTCATTACCTCGTTCATAGCCACCTCTCTCAATATTGAATCTGCTATGTAAATATTTGACAGTGCAAGAACACATGTAGTCAGAACAACGTTGTAGACTGCTGAAGTGTTTCTCATTAACACAACAGGTATGGAGGTGGCGTCCTACTTGTCAGGCAAAGCTGCCAGTGTGGCCATGGTCGGCACCTCCAGACACCCGTATGAGCAGTCACTGGGGCCAGAGATCGGCAAAATGAGTATGCAGGTAAGAAACAATGATGACGTTAGTCTGTCACTGTCATCGCTGAGTGTGATTTTATTAGCTTTTATTAATTGGAACAAACTTTAAAACACAGTTTCTTCTTTCAAGATGTTGGAGGAAAAACATGTAAAGTTCTACATGAATGATGGAGTCACTGAGATCCAAGGGGAGAACGGCAAGGTGACTCTACTTTTACTCTATTAGCGTACACCTTTATTTTTGACTTGTCATAGTAGGAAAAGCATAGGTGTTACTAATAACGACCCAATTTGACTGTTATCGGGCCATTAAATAAGCGTTATCGGTCGCTATAAACACCATAGATGTGGGCCAGGTCCTAACATGTTGTAAAACTGAATGAAATGTTACGTTTTGAACACAAACAAAAAGGCTTCTTTAGGTTTAGGTAACAAAAACACTTGGTTAAGTTTAGGCAACTAAACTACAACTTCTTTAGGTTTAGGCAACAAAAACAAAAAAAAAGTGAGAGTAAACGCTTCTGAATAAAAAAGACAACTACACGTTGTTGGTTTTACACAGGCTGATCACGCTGTCTATACTACAGCGCCTGACTTCCTCTTCTGCTCCTGTCATAATTACTACGGTTGCTAGAGGTCGCTGTCGTCTTCTTTTATACCTTCTTTCGGTGATCTACCATGTGAATAGATGATAAAACCTAATATTGGGCGTAATAGGCCCCTACTGACTCACATCTATGGTGCTTATGCTTCCGTACGCCTATTTAATGGCCTGAAAAAAAGCCCATTGTCACTGAAACAGGAATTGTGCTGCTTCAAACCTATTGTGCATCCCTGAATCAGTCTTTTTTTCCAGGTGAAGGGGGTGATGCTGAAGAGTGGTGTATTCCTGGAGGCCGATGTGGTGATTGCCGGAATTGGTAATTTTATTATTTCACTTCAAACTTTATTTCGCACAAAGCATGTTTGGGACTATTTTAAACGTGCAAAAATCAAACACAAAGATCTGTTTTTCAGGTGTAATCCCCAATTCAGACTTTTTGGCAGGAAGCGAGGTGGAAGTGGATTCAAGGAAAGCTGTGATTGTTGACAAGGTAACCCGCTAGATAACACAGCCTTCATCATTTTGATATTGACACAACTAATGAAACACAAACGTGGCTTTACAGCTTTGCGTTTTATGACTTTATGTGCTTGTTTTTGGCATATCATCGTATATTACCTTCCCTTAGCTAATTGTGTCCAGGTGACAGCATTGATTAAATATCTTATAAACAAGCTTAGTAAGAAGTGTTTGATTTAAATTCAAACCTGATTTCTTTTTAGTTTAGAGGGTATGATTTATATTTTGTTTCATATTTATTCTCATTATCTACCAAAGATCTTCTTCGTTGTCCGTGTTTTGGTTCATTTTGATAAAGGAAAAAATCCAGCTTAATGAAATCTTAAGTAAAGAGGTAAAAAATGAAACACCAAAGTATGGTTTACATTTTTTACTACCATGCCTTTGTCATTTTTAAGTGTTAATTGTAAAAATAAATGTTATTTATCTTTATCTTTTTAGTTCATGAGAACCAATATACCAGATATTTTTAGCGCTGGAGATGTCACCTCTTTCCCTCTGACCATTCGTGGAGACCAAAGGGTCAACGTTGGTCACTGGCAAATGTCACAAGCTCAAGGTAAGAGACTAAAAAACACAGTTTCATATTGTGTTGCAGATAAGTCTGAGTTCTGTTTAAATATTTCTGCATCTTTTTTTAGTCCAAAATAATTTGATGTCTGGGTTTAACCTTATCATGCTTGTATTGTTTTTTACCCACAGGAAGAGTAGCTGCGCTAAACATGCTGAAGAAACCAACCAAATGTGAGTCTGTTCCTTTCTTCTGGACTGTGTTACTTGGGAAGAGTATCCGATACACAGGTAGAGTATTCAGCCATGCATCAGAATATTTAAACCCATGTAAAACCCCCTATGCTGAGTCTCATTTCCTCTTTTCACTTCCTCATCCTAGGCTATGGAGAAGGATACACAGAGGTCATATTCAAAGGCAAAGTGGAAGAAAGGAAGTTCCTGGCGTTTTACATCAAGTGAGCAGCTGTGAAATGACTCCTGATACAGCTGAATATGAATTTATGCTCTGAAACTAAATTTCATTTCTCCTTTAACAGAGACGAGGTGGTGGTAGCAGCGGCCAGCCTGATGTTCGACCCCGCTGTGGCTCGTCTCGCAGAACTGATGGCTACGGGGCAGATCTTAACAAAGGCACAGGCTCAGTGAGTGACGAACTAGACTATGTGTTTATATACTGTAAAGCACATTAAATACATAAATTCTGCAGCTGTGTTGTCATTAGGGAGTAAATGTTTATTGTGGCCACTTGGGGGCAGCGGTAACAAGCTGGGAACACATCAAGCTTTTAAGCTGATAGGGCGAACCTGTGAGCAAAATGTTGCTTATTTACACATCCGGCAGATATGGAGCAACACTATCATTCATATAGAGTTGTGTTTGTGTCCACTTGGTGAACTGAAGTCCAAGAGTCACTCTGTTTATGTGAAACGATTGCGACATAGCGCCGTCTGCTGGAAGGTCAAGTCCGTTCAATTTCTGTGGTTCAGTGTCATGAGAGATGATGGAAATTCCTGCTGTCTCTTTTTTTCGGAAGTGATAAATTATAGTTAAAAAAATAAACTGAAATTAATTTATGTTCATTTTTATTAGTTTTTCATCCAGGCAATATAGTTTTTCTTAAAGAATATAGTTTTTATTTCTATTTTAGTACTAAAATATTTCCACTGCTTATTTTTTTATTTCAGTTTTAGTTTACTATAATAACCCTGATGACACCCAGGTTATGAGCCTTATCACAGGATAAGGCTCATAACCTGAATAATACTCTTTGCTGAATATTTGTTTTCTCACTTCCCCCTCTGTTCAGGGCTGATGACCTGAGCTGGCTGCAGATGTAACCAGAGGCCTGCTGCATATATAACACCTCTCAGTGACGAAGGATGTCGCCTTTCTCTCTTTTGTTCAACTCTCCATCACCTGTACTCATTCAAGTTTTAACTACAGCCGTACTCAAAGTGGGTCGTCTAAATCAGTCATTCCCAAAGACTGGGCCGGGACCTGCAGGTGGATCGCAGGAGATTTTATTAGGGTCGCCAAATACATTTTCAGATTTTCTTCTGTAGTCTTTTATTTAAGATGTATGAATGTTCGTATTGTTCTGATAATTGTAGCCTACTTGAATCTAATATGAAAGCCAGCGTACATTGTTTGTTTTACTGATGAGGAAAAACACGAGAGCCTGTTAGCTCCGCTTAAATGCATTTATTTGGTCTCATTTATATTATTATATTATTTATAAGTATATAATATTTGTATATGTTTTCAATACCACATGCATAAAAAAGTTTCAAGATAATATAACGCTCGTTTACGCACAAATTTTCCCAATTTAAAGTTAAAACCTATTGTGAATTGGGTTGCGATGGTTTTTCATTATTAAAAAGGGTCCCCAGAAAAAAAAAGGTGGGGAAACACTGGTCTAAATGGTCACAGTCTGTGGTTAATATTAGCAACCCAACGTTAATATATTAAAACGTTTTTGTGAACTTGAAATTAAAAAAAGATTCCGTAAACACTCAATTTAATAGTATTTTGTAGTGTAGTCGTAGTGATATAATAATAGTAAAGTAATATTTTTCATACTATTTTATCCACTAAAACATTCTGAAAACACACACACCTCCACTTGTATTAGTTACAACTTAAAAAAACAAACTAAAATACAAAGGTCAGTTAAAATACTGCACTCAACAAACACAGTGATGAACATGTTGATTATTGTTGTTATTATTATTATTTTTGTCAATATCGCTGTTTAAATTTCACTTCAGTGCTTGAATCAATCTTAAATGTTTGTAGCAGAGATGTAGCGTATTGTTTAGTCTTTATTATATAACTTTTTGGAGATTCACATGAGGAGAAATCGAAAGCACTTTGTGTAATCTCATCTTTCACTTTATGCCAGACGCCTTGTGGTACATAATAACTAAACTCAGGTATTAAACAAATCTGTCCATATCATACTTACTGTTGTCAGCTTGTGGGTGCAGCATGAAGTTGTTTTCTGTCTTTTTCTTGAAACTATTTGTTACACTGCTAAATACAATAAATCACTGCTTATAACCTTTGCTACTTCACTTGTTTTACCAGTCTGACAGTTGCTTTTGTCATGGTTATATAAACATAATAATCTTCAGGTTGTAACATTTCTTATCAATCATCAGCGAGTGATTATAAGGTCTATAAAGATTTTTATTTCCACTTGTGTTGTTCATTGCCGTTTTGAGTCTGTGTCTCTGTCAAACTGGCCTTTTAATGCTGTTGATAGTTTATTTAAAGGGGACTTATCATGCTCATTTCCAGGTTTATACTTGTATTTTGGGTTTCTACTAGAACTTACATGCTTTAATGTTAAAAAAACACATTATTTTTCTCATACTGTGTCTCTGAATATACCTGTATTCAGCCGGTCTGAAACGCTCCGTTTTAGCGCCTCGTTCTTTAAGCCCCCCTCCCGAAAAAGCCCAGTCTGCTCTGACTGGCTTGAGAGAAAAATAAGGTGCACCTTTGCAAAGGTAGTTCTCAAACCGTGGGTGATATATTCTAATACGCCTGCATGTGACATTGTCTTGTTTCACAGTCTGTGGGTTGTTAGGCACTCCAGATACCAAAATGTATGTGCACAAGCACTGAAATGGTGAGTTTTTCATATGTCCCCTTTGACATTTTATAAACCACCCACTAGCTGCACCAGGCAGTTCACTCTCAGTAGTCTTTGCTTATAATTATACCCGTCAGAGTCTGTGTTGTCTAGACCTAATGCTCAGCCATATAATTGTGTAGCCTTTTTTGTATTCCATGTGTCCTGTTTATCCGCTCTTACACTGCCATATGATGTATCTGATGTGTTGTCCAGTCCTGTTTGAAAAGAAAAACAATAAAACTTATGATCATAAAAAATAATTATACCTGTCATTTATTTTCTTTTGTACACAGAACCTTTTTCTTGTACGTTACTCGATGAAGTTCAAGTATAGAAAGGTGAAACAATTACTACAAAATATATTATATAGTATCTGGACACTTACTTGTTATATTACAGTGACAGCATTATCTCTAAAGTGTCAAACAACTTTAAACCACGATATTAACAAATTAACTATATCACAAGAAGTATGTGACGATTAGTATCTGTTATCGACGTATAAAAACAATTAATCAAACTCTTATTTCCTCAGGATTCAGCTGCGTCTTCATTTGCTTGTTTTGGAGCATTGCTTCACTGAGGATCCCAGTTTGTCAGCCAGCAGAAATGGGTTGAGGTGGCAGTACTGAGGAACAAATGAAGAAAATTCACCGTCACTTTCACATGAGACTGAAACAAATCTTCAGCTGCTATCAAAAGCTTTCACTGTGCAGTTGCTACAAAGAGTTATTCTCTCTGTAAAACTTGTAAGGCAACCTGTGTTCAATCTCTATCATTCAAAATGTGGGTCAACTTTGTGGGTTACTTTCTTTCTGAATGCAGTCAGTAGTTAACCTTTAAAAATTAAAGCACATTTTTAGCCACGGTAAACCCAGAACATCAGCTACCTGTGGTGTCGACTCTGTACCGGACTCTGGTTGATCCGATATCTGGATTTGGAAATCCGGAAAGAAACGGGATCTCTGGATGATTGCTGCCATCTCTCCATTTACTTTCACCGCCACATCTTTCTGCAGAGCACAAAAGAAAACATTGACATAATCTTTCCAACAACATAACAGATTACTTTTTTTTTAATACTGTATTTATTGTCTTTTAGTCATATCCTATAGTACATACAAACCCCAACATACATATACACGCACACATATGTACCGACAAGGTATAACAACAATAATGTAAAATATCCTACTAAAATGAGTAAATCAAAATAGATAAATTAGGATTTAAATAAAATCCCCCCCCAAAAAAATCCCATCCATATACAATATGAACTGGATCAAAATGTGACACCATTATCAAGTTCCAGTGTCCTTTCGTGACCTCTGTTATGTTGTTGTTATGTAGATTTTTTTCAATATGCCGCATATTCTATCAAGAGCATACTTACCATACATTTTACATATGGAAAATCTGAAAAGACCTACACACTTTTTATTTATTTTAATTTTATTTTTTTAATATTGTCTATGGGTTTACATCTTGTTTAGTTTTCTTTAAACGGCAATGGTGATATGTCTATATTTTGTGTTTAAAACTGTTTGTATGTGCAAGAATCTTTGTCTATGGTACCTTGTGTACAACGATTTCCATGTGACAAACTCAATAAAAAGTTGTTCAAAAAGAAAAAAGAAAATGTGTATTCAAAAATCCATCCACCATTTCAAAAGGCACACCATGCCATAGACTCCATGATTCAGTAAATATTATAACATATATACTTCCATAGAAGATGGGAAAAATAAATAAATAAATAATAAGAAGGGTGATGGATAACGGATTACTTTTTTATGTGAATATGCAGGTTTTTTAAAAAAATAAAAAGTATAACACATATAAACATAATTTTCCTACCACAGGGTAGTAAATGCGCTGTGTAAACATTAATAGAGCAATTCAATTGTGGCCCTCTCTGGTGGGACTTTCATTATACCTTGAAACAGTGGGAGGAATCAAAGTCCAGCTGATCTGGGAAATCTGCCACCGTTCCTTTATAGGTCACTGTTGCCTCGGACACGACTGGACTTTTGGGCAGCTTAAAGAGTCGGTAAGTGCCCGAAGCATAGCTGACGTCACCTGCAAAACAAAGAGCCGGCTCAGTTGTAGACTGAAAATGACTTTTGCACATCATCAAAAGTCAACGTTGCCTTTTTTTGTTACCTGCTTTAGCTTTGAGCTCACTGCTGTAGATTGCAATGTGGCTGGAGGAAACAAGATGAGGAGTGGTGAAACCTACGCTGTGTGCCAACGAAATGAGATCCTGCCAAAAGAGAGAACCACCCATTCCTTCACCTGGGCCAGGAAGCAAAGGTCACAGTCAGAGGATATTGCATGTTAGTGGTGCAGGGACTCTGCTCTTTCACATTAAATGTTAGATGATAATTAGGGCTGTTAATTGATTAAAATAATTAATCGTAATTAATCGTATGATTGTCCATAGTTAATAGCGATTAATCACAAATTAATCGCACATTTTTTATCTGTTCAAAATGTACTTTAAAAGGAGATTTGTCAAGTATTTAATACTCTTATCAACATGGGAGTGGGCAAATATGCTGCTTTATGCAAATGTATGTATATATGTATTATTCAAAATCAATTAACAACATAAAACAATGACAAATATTATCCAGAAACCCTCACAGGTACTGCATTTAGAATAAAAATATGCTCAAATCATAACATGGCAAACTCAAGCCCAACAGGCAACAACAGCTGTCAGTGTATCAGTGTGCTGACTTGACTATGACTTGCCCCAAACTGCATGTGATTATCATAAAGTGGGCATGTCTTTAAAGGGGAGACTCGTGCGCTAGCTTTAACACTGAGTCTGCTACAACCTAAAAATCGCAAGTTGTGTTAATGTGTTGAATAAATTAGTGGCGTTGAAACTAATTTGACAGCCCTACCGATAATGTAATGTTATTTTACCCCACAGGACTGCATCTTCCTTCATGTGATCAGGAACAACTTTGCTGGCGTACATGTCACTGTAGTACAGCTCACCTCCCTCCTGTGTAAAATCAGTGATGAGCGCCATAAACAGCTGTGCACCTTTCTTTTGACACATTAATGTAGAAATTCCTCAGACTAACCTTTAGGACGTTGTAAGCTTGCTGCAGCACTGCTCTTTTATCAGGACACAAGCAGATCACACAGTTGGATCTGGATACATTAGAGGGAAAATAGTTTTGTTTAAGCTGTCTTATTGTAACAGATCATGTAGAATCATATCCATGCTTTAAACCTACAGCACAACATCCACCGAGTCGCTCTGTATGCCAGCTTCACTGAGCTTCTCCATGTACCCCTGGACAAAAGTGACGTTGGGCTTCTCATAGCCGAACTCCTTCTGATGATGCTCAACGTACTGACGAGACGCTGCGATCTAAAGAAATGCACGTTAAATCAGTGGAAAGCATAGAAATCAAGTGTCAAATGTTGTTGTGAACATGTCATGTGTCATCACCAGCTCCTCCGTCATGTCGATCCCCGTCACATGTCCGCTTGGCCCAACAAGTTTACTGAAGGCATAGCAGTCTCTGCCGGAGCCGCTGCCGAGGTCCAGGACCCTGCAGCCCTCGAGCTTCGCTGGGAAGGGAAGGCCACAGCCGAAGAACCTGGATAAAAGGATTGATAAATCACTGTGCAATGATGGGAAGCATACAGGTGTTATAGACATAGTTATGTGCTGTAAAGGATGACAACAGAAAAGAAGCTCCTCTGCTGGATGTCATTTTAATCACTAAATTAAAGCTAATCAATATATATTTGAGTAATGTCTGAATTGCAGGACCCTGGACAATATAAGGAGGATGTCCACAGAGGATTTTTCAGCAATATGTGTATGCTTTTAGAGGTTTTTACAGAGAGGTTCAATAAGTCATTTGCCAGTGAAATTGCCAGTGAATTCACTCAACACATCTCATAGGATACCAATGGTACCACTTGGTGACTATGTGAGAAGGTTGTGTGTGGGAAATATGCAAAAAAAAAAGTTCAGAAGATGTATATGATGCTAAAAAAAAGGTGAGACAAGATTACACAGCGTACCTTTTGGTTACCTCCGGGTGAACCAGGCTCAGTGCATCCCTGACACTTCTTGGCACTGAGCAGGGAGACAAACTGCAAGAGGCAGCACTGGTTTGGAGATCACAGGAGGACTCCAGTCGGTTGCCGTAGTACTTCTGCACACATAACATATCGTCAGCAACTGTATTTACACATGATTTAACATTTTGCTCTACAGGTATAAGTAAATGATCACAAGAAAAAGTACTGTGACAAAAATCACATCATCACAATCATTTCATACCTTCAACATTTTATTGATATATAATTTTTTTTTTAATATTTCTATATTTATTTATAATATATTATATTATTTATATATATATATATATATATATATGTTTTACTTTATTAAGAAAATATATGGTACAAAGTCAGACATCCTAGACTTCACGTATCGTCAAGAAAGACAAAAGACAGATTCAACAGAGAGATGAAGAAAAAGAAACAAAGACAGCATTTTAAAATTACATACAGGACAGATCACCAAATACTGGTTATAATGATGTATAGTAAACAAACTTTTCTTATTATTTACATATTTCAGAGATTGAATTAAAAAAATGTTTTAAACTTTCAAACAGGGGGATGACTTGACAAATTTAGATTTGTATGAAATTTACCAAGCAGGATCATGAGATTTATCATACAAGTCAATTAATTAACACTGCTTTCAAAATAAATAATAACACCTTTAAGACTCATTTTAATGAATGTTCTTTAAAATGTATATTTCCATATCTGTCCAAAATTCAATAGAATGAAAACAACTATGAAACAAATGTGTCATTGATTCATGTTCACTATTGCAAAATTATCATTTTTTACCCATGTCAGTGAACCTTGACTTTCAGAACAAAAAAGGATCTTTAAATAAATTTACAAAATTGACTATCAAATCATCCTGTCCATTACTATGTGCATGATATTTATCAAGTTATACACATTTTATAGGCTTTGTTGTTTTATTCTATTTCTGGGTGACTTTTAAAACATCTAACCATGGACTACAGATGTTAAAAAAGCCAACTTATCCAACTAGACCTTTTACATTTTTTTTCTCCCGTTGATCAATGATCAAATAAACCAATAAAATGAACTTTTAGCCCTACTTTTGTGTTCACAATTAGAGCTTACAAGCACCTCCATGGCTCAAGTCAAAAATGAATAGTTAAAAACACTTGGTGGATATGAAATAGGTGGATTCCAGTGTTTTTAAGACTGTAAATTGGACTATTTTTAGGGACATCAAGGAAGACTTTGAAACAGCATTTAACATTAGACCTCCCCTGGACTTGACACCAATATTATGTTAAAAGGGTAGAAATTGTGCACAATTTTAAATTGAACCTCTCTAAACTTTCAACATTATAGCCTAATTACTAGATTTGAAGAAGAAGAACAAATGAGAATGTGTCCTTCTTCTTCTTCTTCTGCTATGATGTAATGTCAGAACTGCTTTTGTATAACACTGAGCTCTGAACTGAAGATAAAACTGAATAATACCTTCACATTTTCCCGCACGTCGTCACAAGTCGCCATTAAGTCCGACATCATTACAGAAACACTGTAAAAAAGTGTCTCAAACTATGTGAAAAGCAGAGTGTGACTTATAAATAACATGTGATCAGACCTGCCCCCTAATGATCACAGAACTCCACTCTTCCGGTTAACTCTAGTTTTCACAATAAAAGCATATAGCATAGAAACTTCTACAAAAACAAAACAAACAAAAAAAAAACACTTAGGCTAAATCAAATGTGTACAATAAAGGTTACTTTGGAATCAAAAGCAAACACTTCAGCAGCAAAGTTTAAGTATTTATTTATTTATTTATTATATATAATATTTATACAACACTTTTCAAAACAAAGTTACAAAGTGCTTTACATGCTTGAACCAGGATTAAAACATTTCACGACTGCACTGAGGCAAATAAAACCAGGGAATTTAAAGTAATACAAAAATAAAATGGAATAAAACAGAAAGTTTGAGATATTACTCACTTTTAACAATCCCAGTTTTTCGGCAGATGAAATTTACATAATTAATTTGAATAATGTCTCAGCAAAATATTATATACATAAAATGATTAAATTACCAATTACCAATTTTAAATCTCTTTTAAAAACCCATTTTTAGGAAAGGCTTTTTTAAGGCAACAGCTTGGTGCACCTTTTTTGTTCTTTTATTGTTTTTTTTATTTTGTCTGTATTTCATTGTATCTGTGCAAACACTTTGAAACTATGTTTAGAAAGGTGCCATACAAATAAATATTATTATTATTATTATTATTATTATTGTTATGAATAAAACAATACCCTCATTTTATACTTTTAAAGATACTGATTTTAAAACATATTTGACTATGATTGAAAACTTAAAACTCAATAATTCTAAATTGGCATCAGATTGTTTAGATATTTCAAATTTATTCCAATTATTTAACAGATACTTTTTTATTTGTTTTTATTCATCTTTTCCTTTCCTTACATTTTATTCGTTGTATAATTCATTTTATTTTTATACTGTAAAATATATTTGCAGAATTCTTTGTAGTGACAAATCAGAATATGTTTTAGTAACTTTTGAAATAAAGTATGAAAGAAAAACAAAAACTGCTGAATGCTTGTTATGCTTGTTTATGAAACCCTGCAGCAGGCTGCACCTCCAACACTACAGAGGGCACTAGTGCAGAGGAAACTGAAACATCCGGGTACTTAATTTATTTACGCTTGTCCAACGTTTGCGTAAGTTTCGACGTAGCGCCCTAACGTTTTAGTGGTGAACGTGACGTATATCCGGCGTAGCTGTTGTCTGTGATTCCCGGTGAGCTACGTTCATCGTGTGGCCGCCGTCGACCGTCGTGCGTGAAGACAAATCAACACAAATCCACACCGCAGAGAATCAGAAACAAGGATAATCCACAGTAGACATGTGGTAGATGATTGAGTGTGTAACACGGCTGTCTTCATCGTTAATAGATCTCACGGTGAGTGAAGGTAGAGAGGTGTTTTATTGTTTAACATGCAGCCGTTAGTTAGCTGCTAGGCTAGCTTTAGCTTCATCCACGCTGCTTGATCAACAAACAAGAGGGTGCTAATGTCGGTTTAATGTTTTATAACTTGGTGTGTGGCGTATTTTAAAGAATACACTGATTGTATTTTTGTACTGTGAAGTTTACGGAACGCTTAAAGAGTCTAGTTTGCTTTTCTTAAAGTTGTACATCAAGTTACAGTTTGGTAAGTACGGGAAGCCATGTTGTTAAGCTAGCTAGCTAACCGCCAAATGAATGGTTTTGTTGGCATTACTTAGATAATACGATGATGCTTTATGGTCAGACAGGTCTGAAATTTGCTCCATTTGCAACATACGATACGATATTATTGTCAGTTTGCACTGAAATTCATTTTGCATCCATAGGCAGCTCAGTTTGAGAAAAAGTACACATCCAATAGACATACTGTTACTAAAGACAGACAGACAAGTAAGACCCATCAGACAAAACACACATCACCATTAACCATACATAACCCATTACAAACATCACAGAAAGGACAAAGGCCAGAAACAAGGACACGTACATTTAAACATTATAATCACAGAAGACGATATTCAAGGCCCTTCAACGCACATTTGATCTGGGATTAGGCTCCATATTTAGTTTTAGGATTGACTGGTGCACAAAAGAGTGCTTCAGTCTGACCTTATTAAATCGTGTAACCCTGTATCTCCGAATTTGATGGTAACAATTCATATTCACTGTTCAAAACATGGTTGGGGTCAGAGACGATGGTGTTAGTCAGCCTTAATATGTTATTATGATAGGCTGATTCATAGAGTTTCTCAAGGGGTTAACCTACAATCTTTGAGCAGATTTTCCTTTGGTGAAGCTGTTTTGACTTTAAAGTAGTGGACAAAGTCTTGTACCATGTAGTATAACAATACTGTAGAACACTCATAATCACAGAAGTGAAAAACAAAAGAAGAATTTGCTTACTTGACCCAAAAGACCTGAGGCGGCAGAAAAAGTAAATTCTTTGTTATGTCTTTTTACAGACAAATTCAATGTGGTCTTTCCAAGATAACAGTACTTGGATAATGTGCAAAAGTTATATTCTCTAAAGTACCAAGAGACGAGTACCAGTTTGTTGAATAAATACGATTCATTTCCACTTGGCATGGTCTGTAGAATAAGCTTGCTAGAGAACTCTGTGTCCTAATGTAATGGAGAGTTGTGCATCAATTTGGCTTTTATATGTATAATGGAAATGCGATTTTTTTTTTTGGTGTTTTAACTGGTAACCCCACTCCTTGATGACATTTAAAACTAAACACATTTGGGAGAAATGTTTATTGAAATTCTCTGTTTGTTGTTTTCAGTAGTGAGGCGCCATGGCGGCTACCTTCCCCTACAGAGGGGTCCCTGCAGGGATGCCACCAGGTGTGCCCCCTCCTGTGCCCATCCCGGACTACATGTCTGAGGAAAAACTGCAAGAGAAAGGTATGTTGACTTTCACTCAATGCAGCACATGCCTGGTGAGGTTAAGAACTACAATGTTATATCACAAGTGGATGTGGGTTAATCTTGTTTTAAATGTCCTCTAACTCTACAGCAAGAAAATGGCAGCACTTGCAGGCAAAGCGCTACTCTGAAAAGAGAAAGTTTGGCTTTGTGGATGCTCAGAAGGAAGACATGCCCCCTGAGCATGTCCGCAAGATTATCAGGGACCACGGAGACATGACCAACAGAAAGTTTCGCCATGACAAGAGGGTGTACCTCGGGTAAAAATGAATTGGCATTTTAATTCTTTGTTAATTGGTTAGCATCACCACTGCCATAGCTCATCCTGTATCTTTCTTTTTGTTGAACAGTGCCCTCAAGTACATGCCCCATGCTGTACTGAAGCTGCTGGAAAACATGCCCATGCCCTGGGAACAGATCAGAGATGTGCCCGTCCTCTACCACATCACCGGAGCTATTTCCTTTGTGAATGAAATTCCCTGGGTCATAGAGCCAGTCTACATCGCCCAGTGGGGGTAAGAGAGTGGGATGTTGGGCGATGCTTTTCATCTTTGTAGTACATGGCACATCAAGTGCATTATACTCATTTGTATTTCTAAAGTCATTGTTATCCCTTATCCTCCTCCCAGAACCATGTGGATCATGATGCGGCGTGAGAAGCGTGATCGTCGGCACTTCAAGCGGATGCGCTTTCCACCATTCGATGATGAGGAGCCGCCGCTGGACTACGCTGACAACATCCTTGATGTGGAGCCACTGGAGGCGATCCAGATGGAGCTGGACTCTGAGGAGGACTCTTCAGTTGCGGAGTGGCTCTATGAGCACCAGCCCCTCAAAGACACTGCCAAGTAAGCCATTCCGTCCCTCTTTTAAAGGCGAACAATTTTACATATTCAGCTGAAATGTAGCTAAAAGAATCAAAGAATAATTAATTTGTGCCCTCTTCCAGGTTTGTGAATGGCACCACCTACCGTCGCTGGCAGTTCACGCTGCCCATGATGTCCACGTTGTACCGCCTGGCCAACCAGCTGCTCACAGACCTGGTGGATTTCAATTACTTTTATCTGTTTGACCTCAAGGCTTTCTTCACTTCCAAGGCCTTGAACATGGCCATTCCCGGGGGACCAAAGTTTGAGCCACTGGTCAGGGACATCAACCTCCAGTAAGGACCTCCTGCCTTTAGTAAATACATATAGACCTACAGACTTTACTCTGTTCATTTTATTGGATTGTGGAGGTCACATGGCATGACCACCACTTGCATGCTCAGAAATGAAATTTTTTTTTGTGTTTCTTGTAATAGTTTGAATATTAATCCTGTTTGACCTCAAACAAAACATCAAGTAAGAATAGATGATTTGTGTCTTAGCTGACCCTTCTCTGTGTTTCCTGCAGGGATGAAGACTGGAATGAGTTCAACGACATCAACAAGATCATCATCCGACAGCCTATCAGGACAGAGTACAAAATCGCCTTTCCCTACCTGTACAACAACTTGCCGCACCACGTCCACCTCACCTGGTAAGAAATTAATGAATGAGTTATTTCTTAAAGTTGCAGTTCATTTAAAAGTAACTCAAATTAATTAAAAAATATTCAGATGTAACTTGTGTGAAGTGCCCCCGAAGGTCTTTGCTCATCCAATGACTAAATGAGTAGATACTCATGACTTTCCCCTCGCAGGTATCATACACCTAACGTGGTGTTTATCAAGACGGAGGATCCAGATCTCCCAGCGTTCTACTTTGACCCGCTGATCAACCCCATTTCACACAGACACTCTGTCAAGGTAAGTGTGGATGATTATCCACCTTCTACCTTTTTGGCTGCTGTGAAAAGATAAATATAATTCCCTCGCAACAAATCGCATGTTGTGAATGAAGTCCTCTTACAAAGGCGCACTTGCATTGGTCTGCTTGCCTGTGCGTAAGAACTTGAGGAATATTGAAATGAATGGTGACTTTTCTTTGACTGGCTGCAGTAGCAGTTGGCCCTTCATCATTCAGATATTGCTTCTAATTTATTTAAATTGATTTGGGGTAAAACTCCAGCAGAAATGAAAATGATTACGATCCCTTTTCTTTACATTTAGCTGTTCTATTTACAAGTCAGTATTCTTTAACTCGCTCTTAAATTATTGTAATTTCCTGCACATGCAGAGTCAGGAGCCTCTGCCTGAAGACGATGAGGAGTTTGAGCTTCCTGAGTATGTGGAGCCCTTCCTCAAGGAGACCCCACTCTACACAGACAACACAGCCAACGGCATCGCTCTGCTGTGGGCGCCGAGACCCTTCAACCTCAGATCTGGCCGCACAAGGCGAGCCATTGATATCCCCCTGATCAAGAACTGGTGAGCAAACAACCAACCTGTTGGAATGAGACTAAATGTGTCATAGTTTACTGATTGCAAACAGAAAATATTATTTTGTGTATCTTATTCAGATGTAAAGTAAGGCAATAATGTGTTAATGCAAATTTGTTTTTACGTCACTAATTTGCTTTAATGCATTAACGCAACTTCCGGATGTAGTAGGCTCAGTTTTAAGGCTAGAGTGAAGATACTGGCATCATATGAAACTAGAAAAACCCAAGGAATCCTCTGGTACCATGTTATGCCTAAATGTTAGTTGTGTGTTAAATTATTCTCAAGGTACCGCGAGCACTGCCCCGCAGGACAGCCAGTGAAAGTGCGCGTGTCGTATCAGAAGCTGCTCAAGTACTATGTGCTCAACGCTCTCAAACACAGACCACCCAAAGCCCAGAAGAAGAGGTGAGCATCATTGGAC
The DNA here is from genome assembly GCF_015220745.1 of Sebastes umbrosus. Classification (NCBI taxonomy): domain Eukaryota; kingdom Metazoa; phylum Chordata; class Actinopteri; order Perciformes; family Sebastidae; genus Sebastes; species Sebastes umbrosus. Next base: position 19,554,311 of record NC_051275.1, read on the forward strand.
TCTTTATTTTGATTTCCTGTTAAGCTTTCTTTTTAAATGAAGCTCATCAATGAGTTTTTTTTTTCTTTCTGTTAAGATTTTCCATCTGTTGTCTTTCAGGTATCTGTTCCGCTCCTTCAAGGCCACCAAGTTCTTTCAGTCCACCAAGCTGGACTGGGTGGAGGTGGGTCTGCAGGTCTGCAGACAGGGTTACAACATGCTCAATCTGCTCATCCACCGTAAGAATCTCAACTACCTGCATCTTGACTACAACTTCAACCTGAAGCCTGTCAAGACTCTCACCACAAAGGTACAGATCCACCTGTTGTTGTTGTTGACAACATTGTATCAAACCTAAATGAACAATAAGAGGTTAAATGTTGCTCTGAACTTACAATATTCTCATCCTTTTATTGGAAGCTTTACTCATAAAAATACTCAAAATCGAATTTCCTATTTCAAGGTTGACTTATAACTGTGTTCTTGTTTCTGTCTCCAGGAAAGAAAGAAGTCCCGATTCGGTAACGCCTTTCACTTGTGCAGAGAGGTGCTGCGTCTCAGCAAGCTGGTGGTGGACAGCCATGTGCAGTACAGACTGGGAAATGTTGACGCCTTCCAGGTGAGTTCAGCAACAAATTTGAACTTGTGATGAGCTCCTCCGGTCACAGCATGGACTCATGTCATTAAAACAGCACAAAATCCTCTGTCACACACTCGGAGACCTCCCCTAAACGTGTCTTTCTTTTATAATGTGCCATGATGAGTCCACGAGTGCTGTTTCTACGCCTCGTGTGGATGGTGCACACGTGGCAGAGGAAGTGTGATCATTTTTTTGTACTGATTTCAGTGGTGTTTTTAAGATTATTTTACAGTCATTTCATAGTTGACTAATCCCAGAATCTCTTCTCTGTATTGTAGTTGTCTGATGGGCTGCAGTACATCTTTGCCCATGTGGGTCAGCTGACAGGCATGTACCGATACAAGTACAAGTTGATGAGACAAATTCGGATGTGCAAAGATCTGAAGCATCTCATCTACTACCGCTTCAACACTGTAAGTAAATACTCTGTGTATTTGATCTGCCAACTGTTTGTGTATTTGAGATATTGTGTTTGGTGTCCATTTTAGCTTGCCATCTATTAAGTTTGAATTCATTATGATTTTCTTGTTTGTTCTCAGGGTCCTGTGGGCAAAGGTCCAGGTTGTGGCTTCTGGGCTCCCGGCTGGAGAGTGTGGCTGTTCTTCATGAGGGGGATCACTCCGCTGTTGGAGAGGTGGCTGGGGAATCTGCTCGCCAGGCAGTTTGAAGGTATGCATATACACTCCCCCATGTTTTTTGTGGTGGCTACTATTATTGCAGCAACAAAACGGATGGTGCACAGGTTTGTGTCTGCAGGACATAATAAACCATTGTTTTTCGATTGCCCCAACAGGACGTCACTCCAAGGGCGTAGCCAAGACGGTGACCAAACAGCGTGTGGAGTCTCACTTTGACCTGGAGTTGCGTGCCGCTGTGATGCACGACATCTTGGACATGATGCCCGAGGGCATCAAACAGAACAAGGCCAGAACCATCCTGCAGCACCTCAGTGAGTCCTGGAGGTGCTGGAAGGCCAACATCCCCTGGAAGGTCAGTGCGTCACAGAGATCATTTCCACTATGACTAAGTGTGATACGGGAGAGGGAATGGTTTGTTATCAAAAGACCAGGATTAATCACAGAATCCTTAAAGCGCTGCCCTGTTTGAATTTAGGATTTGTCTTTCTTTCATTACAGGTGCCAGGCCTGCCCACTCCCATTGAGAACATGATCCTGCGCTACGTCAAGGCCAAAGCTGACTGGTGGACCAACACCGCCCACTACAACCGTGAGCGAATCCGCCGCGGAGCCACTGTGGACAAGACGGTGTGCAAGAAGAACCTGGGGAGGCTGACCCGTCTGTACCTGAAAGCTGAGCAGGAGAGACAGCACAACTACCTGAAGGTAACACAGAAAGAAAGCTCAAAAAGGAAATGTTGAAAGGGTCTTTCCATCAATAAAAAGCTGGATTTGTGTTTTTTTTTTGCAATGTTAATATTTATAAACTGTTGTATTGATTAGTTATATTTCATTGCTCTTTGGTCATTGACCTTAAAGAAATTGCCCACAACTGTATTTACTAATAACAACCTAGTAATTGCGGCTGATTGTCAACCTCCTGCATTTCAGCAGAAATATAATGCACCCACATCCAAGTTTTGAATAAAATCCTCTTACAAAGGCGCACTTGCATTGGTCTGCTTGCCTGTGCGTAAGAACTAGAGGAATATTAAAATGAATGGTGACTCTTTATTACTGGCTGCAGCTGCAGTTGTCTCTTCACCATTCAGACATTTCTTCTAATCATGTATTCTTATGCTATATTTGTACTTAGGCGTTAATGTTCATGTATTAAGTTGTGATTAGTAAATGTTACCTAAGTGCTTTTCATTTTGCCATATTTTTAATGAAGTGTATATGTCCTGCTTACAGGATGGCCCCTACATCACAGCCGAAGAGGCGGTGGCCATTTACACCACCACTGTTCACTGGCTGGAGAGCCGGCGGTTCTCGCCCATTCCTTTCCCCCCGCTGTCCTACAAACACGACACCAAGCTGCTCATCCTGGCCCTGGAGAGGCTCAAGGAGGCGTACAGGTAAACACACGTTTCAACATGAACAAGTTTATCAGGAAATGCCAGAATGTTGTTCTCTACATATTGTGTCTCTGCGTCCCCCCGCAGTGTGAAGTCTCGTCTGAACCAGAGTCAGAGGGAGGAGCTGGGGCTCATTGAGCAGGCGTACGACAACCCTCACGAGGCCTTGTCCAGGATCAAACGTCACCTGCTCACACAGAGAGCCTTCAAAGAGGTCAGGACCAAGATGTGAATTTATGTTTAGTTAACAGTGACGTTTCTGCTGTCAAAAATGTTGCACAGTATTTCTTGTCCGTGGATGAAAAGCTCTTTACTTAACGGAGCCTGTTTCATTAGCCCTTATTCAGAAATTAGCTGAGTATCATGTTATCATCATACTTTTTGTAGATGACTGCAGGAATTGTTTGCTATAAGCCTTGAATTTAATGACACTTTTATAAACGTGTGTCTTAGCCATCACATTTGATTCCCGTCAGTCTCAGAACGACTTCTTCTTTTGCAGGTGGGTATCGAGTTCATGGACTTGTACAGTCACCTGGTGCCCGTGTATGATGTCGAGCCCTTGGAGAAGATCACCGACGCCTACCTCGACCAGTACCTGTGGTACGAGGCGGACAAGAGGCGCCTCTTCCCTCCCTGGATCAAACCTGCTGACACTGAACCGCCACCGCTGCTGGTCTACAAGTGGTGCCAAGGTCAGGACCAATAATGGTGTTAACTGTATGAAAGTCTGATCATATTGTGTAATACCTCAGTATGCATTTAGGTGGAAGTAAACTTTTGTTAATGACATACATCCCATCTGATTACTACCGTTAATGTTAGAAGGGGACCACAAGTCAAACATTATCCTTTTGTAAATTCTCCTCAGGCATCAACAACTTGCAGGACGTGTGGGAGACGGCGGAGGGAGAGTGCAACGTGATGCTGGAGTCCCGCTACGAGAAGATGTACGAGAAGATTGATCTGACCCTGCTCAACAGGCTGCTGCGTCTGATTGTTGACCACAACATCGCTGATTACATGACAGCCAAGAACAACGTGGTCATCAACTACAAGGTAAACACACTCTTTCATTTTAAATCTGATTTAGAATCTTTATAAATAAGTTTCTCTGGTATTTGATCTAAATATTTTCCTCTTTGTCTATCTAGGACATGAACCACACCAACTCCTACGGCATCATCAGGGGGCTCCAGTTTGCCTCGTTCATTGTGCAGTACTACGGTCTGGTGATGGACCTGCTGGTGCTGGGCCTGCACCGCGCCAGCGAGATGGCCGGCCCGCCTCAGATGCCCAATGACTTCCTCAGTTTCCAAGACACGCCCACGGAGAGCGCCCACCCAATCCGTCTGTACTGCCGCTACATCGACCGCATCCACATCTTCTTCAGGTGCGATTGAATCACCACAATGATAAAAGACGTTCCTAACGTGGTTTTTGGGAATACTGCTTTTTGGCAACACGAGCTCTGATGGACAGAAATTTAAAATTGCATAAGTTAGTTGGCTTCTGCCTTCGCTGCCAAATGGTACAGATTTGTGAACAGGAATGAAAAAATAGGTTTTTGTTGATAAATTCTAAGTTGTGGCTTTTTCATGGGTCCACCAGGTTCTCTGCTGACGAGGCCAGGGATCTGATTCAGAGGTACCTGACGGAGCACCCAGACCCCAACAACGAGAACATAGTGGGTTACAACAACAAGAAGTGCTGGCCCCGCGATGCCCGCATGAGACTGATGAAGCACGACGTCAACCTGTGAGTTCCACCTCTTAAACTAGTAGATTATTCTATTATTAAATCTTATTCTTATTTTACCAGATTTGGAGACAAACAGCCGTAATAACCTTTCTGATCTTATTCTTCCTAGGGGACGTGCTGTGTTCTGGGACATCAAGAACCGCCTGCCCAGATCCGTGACCACTGTCCAGTGGGAGAACAGCTTTGTTTCGGTCTACAGCAAAGACAACCCCAACCTGCTCTTCAACATGTGCGGCTTCGAGTGCCGCATCTTGCCAAAGTGCCGCACCAGCTACGAGGAGTTCACTCACAAGGATGGTGTGTGGAACCTGCAGAACGAGGTGAGGAACTGATGCCCAAAATAAGCGTCTGTTATGCGAACAGCTTCACTTCAACAGTTTGGAGATATATCTCATTACAGTTCTAACACTTGCATCTTATGATAGCATAACTGCTGTCTGTCTTAAAGTGGCCATGATCACATTCCTGTTTTAAAGTTCTCTGTATCGTATTTCTATGTGTAGGTGACCAAAGAAAGGACAGCACAGTGCTTCTTGCGTGTGGACGATGAGTCGATGCAGCGCTTCCACAACAGAGTGCGTCAGATCCTGATGGCCTCTGGATCCACCACATTCACCAAGGTCAGCTGACAACCTTTCCCAAAAAACTAGAGCAGTAGCATGTTATGTTAAAAAGGAAAAAGGATAATTACCTTGTCAGAATATTTCAGTATGTCCCGTCTTTACCTCCAGATTGTGAACAAATGGAACACAGCTCTGATCGGTCTGATGACGTACTTCCGCGAGGCCGTGGTCAACACCCAGGAGCTCCTGGACCTGCTGGTGAAGTGCGAGAACAAGATCCAGACGCGTATCAAGATCGGCCTGAACTCCAAAATGCCTAGCCGTTTCCCTCCTGTAGTCTTCTACACTCCCAAAGAGCTGGGCGGCCTCGGCATGCTGTCCATGGGCCACGTGCTTATTCCACAGTCGGACCTGCGGTAAGTTAAAGTCAACATGAAGGATGTTTGTTGTCTGGATCTCTTGTCAGTAAATTAATTTAGCAAACTGGGCTTTAATTCTTCTCTCTCTCCACCAGGTGGTCCAAGCAGACAGATGTGGGTATCACCCACTTCAGGTCTGGAATGAGCCACGAAGAAGATCAGCTGATTCCTAACCTGTATCGTTACATTCAACCGTGGGAGAGCGAGTTCATTGACTCTCAGAGGGTTTGGGCCGAGTACGCCCTCAAAAGACAGGAGGCCATCGCCCAGAACAGGTATTGTCTTAATCGGATCATTTGTTGAATTCACAGGATCTGCAGTTCTGCACTGATCCAATAGTATTTATTTTAACAAATGTGAGCTGAAACTCGACAAGACAAGTAGCAATGTGTTTTCTGTGTTTCAGGCGTCTGACCCTGGAGGATTTGGAGGACTCGTGGGACAGAGGAATCCCCCGTATCAACACACTTTTCCAGAAGGACAGACACACACTGGCCTATGACAAAGGCTGGAGAGTCAGGACAGATTTCAAACAGTACCAGGTATGATGGAGACACTACTGATAGGTTGAGAAATTAAGTACCAGGGATCAGTTGTTTTTAGTTTGATTCTAACATGAATGTACCACAAATCCTTATAATTAGCATGTTAACATACTGACTGTTTTTTATAAAGTTGCATTTGACACCAACATGCATATATCTATTGATGTCTCTGTATTGATTGAGTGCAGGTGCTGAAGCAGAATCCATTCTGGTGGACTCACCAGAGGCACGACGGCAAACTGTGGAACCTGAACAACTACCGCACAGACATGATCCAGGCTCTGGGCGGCGTGGAGGGCATCCTGGAGCACACGCTCTTCAAAGGCACTTACTTTCCCACCTGGGAGGGTCTCTTCTGGTGAGAGTACATTGATACTAAGAAAGCCTATAGTGCGAGAATATCCGAGAAATAAGAGTTTGAACATTTTAGGGCTCAGACAACTCTCAAAAGAAGAGATTGTAGTTCAATATTGTTCTGTGCTCCTAAGTGTGTTACCTAATAAATGGAAAACAAAAGAGCACAGCCAAAATACTTGATGTACTTTGTATGAGTGTTTTATATTTCCCTCCTCAATTGTTAACATCCTTGGAGCTGATTTTTCCAAGTTGTGGATTTGTTTTATTCCTTCATTAAAGAATGTCTCATTTTCTGGTCTTCAGGGAAAAGGCCAGTGGCTTTGAGGAGTCCATGAAATGGAAGAAGTTGACCAATGCCCAGAGGTCTGGTCTGAACCAAATCCCCAACCGTCGCTTCACACTGTGGTGGTCACCCACCATCAACAGAGCCAACGTTAGTGCAACCAACATTTGTAAATGTATCTGATTTTTAGGTCCCTGTACAAAAACAGTCAAGAATGAAGATCTGTCTAAATGGTTTAAACATGTCTGTCTTTTCCTTCATTTCCTGTCCTCTGTCTTTAGGTGTACGTGGGTTTCCAGGTGCAACTTGACCTGACAGGAATCTTTATGCACGGCAAGATCCCCACACTGAAGATCTCCCTCATTCAGATCTTCAGGGCTCACTTGTGGCAGAAGATTCATGAGAGCATCGTCATGGATCTCTGTCAGGTAGGTTTGATTTCTTTTACCTCGCTATGGAAATGTAGCACACTGAAATTTGTTCTTAAAATGGCTTTTTTACCTGCTTGATTATTGACCACAATGTTTTTGTTACCAGGTGTTTGATCAGGAGCTGGATGCTCTTGAGATTGAGACGGTGCAGAAGGAGACCATCCACCCCAGGAAGTCGTACAAGATGAACTCATCGTGTGCAGACATCCTCCTCTTTGCATCGTACAAGTGGAACGTCTCTCGACCATCTCTGCTTGCTGACTCCAAGTATGACTTTTGAAACTATCTTTACATAACTTTTGCTTCCAGAAAAAATGTCACTGAATATATTTTAAAGTTACACTAGGTGCTCTGAAGACATTAATGGGTTTCATAAACTCATCACGGAAGCATTTTAAAGGTCCTTAATCTCATCTTCTATGAATTAAAATGTGCCACTCCTCCTACAGAGACGTGATGGACAGCACCACCACACAGAAGTACTGGATCGACATCCAGCTGCGTTGGGGTGACTATGACTCGCACGACATCGAGCGCTACGCCAGGGCCAAGTTCCTGGACTACACCACCGACAACATGAGTATCTACCCCTCCCCCACAGGGGTGCTCATTGCTATCGACCTGGCTTACAACCTCCACAGGTTAGGATTGTTACAAGCATGGGTACACGACCAGTATGATGGCAGATATTAACTGATTAAAAGAGAAACCTAAAAATAGGATGCCACATAATTATGTTGTTTGATCTAACACATTAACAGTCATTTTGGCTACAGGAAAATTAGTATTAATTGATGGTTTAAGAGGGCAAAGCAGTGTTTTCTTCCTGATTTTAAAGTGAGCCCCAGTGTGTTATAGGTGTGTAAAAATAAACCAGAAATTTGTGGTAAATGCTTGACAACATTGCCTGAATTCTGACATCCACTTGTTCATGTCAAGTATGTTCTGCAGTAGCCTTGGAAGTCTTCACACTAGCTTCCTAACTTGTTTTACATGAACACAACTGTCTGCAACAGAAAGGGTACTTGTAGGGTAGATGTACTTTGACCTCCCATGAAGTGTTTTTCTCTGGGTATCAACAAAGAAAATATTGATGAAAAAATAATCTCAAGTTGGTATTTAACTCTGTATGTCATTGTATTTCTCCTCCATAGTGCCTATGGTAACTGGTTCCCTGGAAGCAAGCCTCTGATCCAGCAGGCCATGGCCAAGATCATGAAAGCCAACCCCGCCCTGTACGTGCTCAGGGAGCGCATCCGCAAAGGTCTGCAGCTGTACTCCTCAGAGCCCACTGAGCCCTACCTGTCCTCTCAGAACTACGGTGAACTCTTCTCCAACCAGATCATCTGGTTTGTAGATGACACCAACGTGTACCGAGTCACCATCCACAAGGTGAGGGCAAACGGTCGTTTGTTTTGGAATTACTGCTTTTTACTCTAAATAAAGTGTCTAAATATGTTGCTTTTGCTTAGGAATATAGAAGAAAAGGTGTCCTTTTGAATTTAGTCACACATATTCTCCATCTATCTCAACAGACCTTTGAGGGTAACTTGACCACGAAGCCCATCAACGGAGCTATTTTCATCTTCAACCCCAGGACTGGACAGCTTTTCCTCAAGATCATTCACACATCTGTGTGGGCTGGACAGAAACGTCTGGGACAGGTACGGCTCTACTCCACCACTCCTCACTTTCATTCTCACCTAGTCTTCTATGGATTGATTCCTATTGTGTTTAGTGATTTGTATCATATATATATGTTTATATTGTTTTTTGTGGTACAGGCTCTTACTAGCATTGCATTTGTTTTGTGTTTTGTTCCACATTTGTTTTGCGCATTTCTTTGTATTACAGAAACAATGCAACTAAATTGGGCTACTTTTGACTAAGTTATGCTGGGAAAAATAGCGTTGGGCTTGTAGATGAAATTTGGGCTGCTTTTGTCAACATTTGGCGGGGTTTATAAAGTATTCTGAAAACAATATTACCAAACAAGCTGTTATTTTCTGGTCAAGAACGCACAAAATTCAGTAAATTTTGTTGTCCACTCACTCATATTATTGACTCATTTAATTTGAGAAATATTTGATTGACATGAATTGTTTTCAATCATCGTTAGAGATAACGGAGGACCTACTTACCTTGACGTCATCATCAGTGACATTGACATGGCATGACTTGGAAATTTGTGTATTTCTTTGTCTGACTGTGCTCTTAGTGGGTTGCGATAGCCTATTTATCTAACATTTTGGTTATTTAATGCAGATCTGAAGCTTTGTATGTGTTATCTATTGCATCTGTAATGGTTTAACACAGGTTTCTGGCAAGGTATTGGCAGGTTTTAAGTTGTGATGCTATCAGCTATCAGCTATGCTGGAAACTGTCAATCTGATCTGGCAACACTGAATGGATGATATGCGATCTTATCAGTAGTGGTTGACTATAACGTGCAGTTATTTGAATTTGTTTGTTGTTTGTGAAGGTCTTATCTCTATTGTCTGCAACTAATTGTCACAGACGCATTCAAAAACCTTCCCTACCCCTTTGAAGTGACTACATGGATACGCTGAAGTTGCTCTTTCCTTCATTAGATTCTAACTTTATTCTTGTTTTGCAGCTGGCCAAATGGAAGACAGCTGAAGAAGTGGCTGCCCTGATTCGCTCCCTCCCCGTGGAGGAGCAGCCCAAACAGATCATTGTGACCAGGAAGGGCATGCTGGACCCTCTGGAGGTGAGACTCTCTCATGCTAACAATTGCTATAATAATAATAATAATAATAATAATGACAAGCCTTGAAAGATCGTATTGCCGTAATTCCTGACAGCTTTCCAGATCTAATACAATCATTCTCTATGTGCAGGTCCACTTGCTCGACTTCCCCAACATCGTGATCAAAGGCTCTGAGCTGCAGCTGCCCTTCCAGGCCTGTTTGAAGGTGGAGAAGTTCGGAGACCTGATCCTGAAGGCTACAGAGCCTCAGATGGTGCTGTTCAACCTCTACGACGACTGGCTCAAGACCATCTCGTCTTACACAGTGAGTTTCACAACAGGCTAAACTGATATGACTGTGTTGTGTCTCTATGGAAGTGCTTCATTACCACCACAAATAATAAAGCAAACTTGTCCTTGCGGTTGTCAAGTATACCTGGGCTGATCCAAGCTGATTTCCCAACAACACTCATAATGGTGCATTTATTTTTGGTGACATCATTTTATCCCCTGTGTAAATAGTTTGTGTTTGGTGGTCTGCCCCAATCTCTAGGCCTTCTCCCGACTCATCCTGATCCTCAGAGCGCTCCACGTCAACAATGACCGCGCCAAGGTGATCCTGAAACCCGACAAGACTACCATCACCGAGCCTCATCACATCTGGCCCACGCTCACTGACGAGGAGTGGATCAAGGTGGAAGTGCAACTCAAGGATCTCATTCTGGCAGATTATGGCAAAAAGAACAAGTATGTATTAATTTATGGCCTGAATATGTTGCTCGGATAGATGTTTGATAGTCCTTTTCTGTAACTCAATAGAACAGAATAAAGCCAGATTATTTAATAGTTCTTTTGTCTTCATCCAGTGTGAATGTGGCCTCGCTGACCCAGTCTGAGATCCGTGACATCATCCTGGGTATGGAGATCTCAGCTCCGTCACAGCAGCGTCAGCAGATTGCCGAGATCGAGAAGCAGACTAAAGAGCAGTCGCAGCTCACAGCCACGCAGACCCGAACTGTCAACAAGCACGGTGACGAGATCATCACCTCCACCACCTCCAACTACGAGACCCAGACCTTCTCCTCTAAGACCGAATGGAGAGTCAGGTGAGCAGACGGCTTGTTTGAATTTGTTTTGAGGCATTTCTTCATAAAGGAAAATAACATCATAGCGTATTGTAGTAAATGTGTAACTAGGCAGTCCTAACTTTAATGTTGCTTGTTCTTCACCTGTCAGGGCCATATCTGCTGCCAACCTCCACCTCCGAACCAACCACATCTACGTGTCATCTGACGACATCAAGGAGACGGGCTACACCTACATCCTGCCTAAGAACGTTCTCAAGAAGTTCATCTGCATCTCAGATCTGCGAGCACAAGTATGTAAATAATAAATAGCGCTGCAGCTGATAGACAAACTATTTCTTTTGATTATATTGATGCACATCTCTACCTGAGGGTGCCTCATCACGTCTGTGCAAAGTAAAGATGTCTGTAGATACTGACGGTGCACTGTGTTGATCCAGATTGCAGGTTACCTGTATGGCACCAGTCCACCAGACAACCCCCAGGTGAAGGAGATCCGCTGTATCGTCATGGTACCACAGTGGGGGACACACCAGACTGTCCACCTGCCCAACCAGCTGCCTGGTCATGAATACCTTAAAGTAAGGCAAACATGCTCATTCTTACTATTTTATGATGGGTGCTCGTTAGGCTTCTCGCATTAGTCGGTGTTACCAGTGTTACATCGTGGTCGGACACGCGCCGATTACATTACGTACCCACCACCCCCACCGTTGTTTAGCCTTTTTTTTTTTAATAAAAAATAAAACCCATTTAGTTAATTTTGCTGTATCAGCGGCATGTTATCGATACATAGTCGGACGACGGACGCTACAATCTGAAAGTGAAATTGCCTGCTCCGTGTGAAGTCTCAGCTCAGAGCAGCAGGTGTCAGATTTCTCACACAGGATATCAGAGAGTTGACAGACAAGACGATGGCAGCCGATTTGGTGTCAAAGCGAAAAGCAAAAGCGCCTATTTGGCAATACTTTGGATTTAAACCCAATGCTATAAGGACACCATAACGTTAATGAGGCAATCGCTATACACAGTGGTCATAGCCGGAGTGCGCGGCGCCAGCCTCGCAGCGAAAGCTGGACCGGAGAGGCCAGGCACACAGCCATCCGACGGTAAAGATCAAAGTAAGCGCTCTACATATATTGAGCGCCGTCTTTTCTTGTATAATGTCTGCTGTAATCGGTAACACCGGTGTTGTCACAAGTTTATTAACCGAGGGGAAAGTTTCCTCAATGTGACATCCCTGAGTTCTCGTTAGTTGTACTCGCTGCTTTGTAAACGTTTTAAATTGTGCTTTTTGTTGTACCAGCAAATATTTTAAACTTCTTTCCTTTCTGTAAACAGGAAATGGAGCCCCTCGGCTGGATCCATACTCAGCCTAATGAGTCGCCCCAGCTGTCCCCACAGGACGTCACCACCCATGCCAAGGTCATGGCTGACAACCCCTCTTGGGACGGAGAAAAGACCATCATCATCACTTGCAGGTACGTTTCATGACACACCGTTAAAAGTAAAATATAGAAGCTCATTGTGCTTTTGTGGCTCCTACATCTGTGCGCTGCTTCTTGCCTGTCATTGTTTTCTGCTTTTTCACAGTCTGATAACAAACACGTGAAAGACTTTTTTGCTACAGCTGGTTTTCTTTTGTGCTCCATTTATAAAGATGTTACCATTTTAACCGCATAGTAAAGTGATGGTTGTTGTTGAATGGTACATGAATACATTTTACCTCCGTTTCCAGCTTCACCCCAGGCTCGTGCACGCTTACAGCCTACAAGTTGACACCCAGCGGCTACGAGTGGGGTCGGCAGAACACCGACAAGGGCAACAACCCTAAAGGCTACCTGCCATCCCACTATGAGAGAGTGCAGATGTTGCTCTCTGATCGCTTCCTGGGCTTCTTCATGGTGCCTGGACAGGTGTCCTGGAATTACAACTTCATGGGTCAGTAGTCATAGTTTTTTTTTATTTTTATTAGATGAACTTTCGTTTTCTACTTTTATCAGTTGAGCTAAACAATTCAGCTTTAAATCTGCCTCCATACTGCTGCTTGTTTACATTCGTGACAGAAGTCGGTGCCATACATTGATATTTCCGATCCGTCCCTGTGTCAGCTTGATTGATTTTTACTGTACTGTTCGTTCATGGCTTAGTAAGGCAGGACTGTTACACTTTAAGTCACGCATTGGCAGAATAGGTGATATCAAATAACCATTTTTGTTCGTCTTACTCCAGGTGTTCGCCACGACCCCAACATGAAGTACGACCTGCAGCTGGCAAACCCCAAGGAGTTCTACCACGAAGTCCACCGGCCCTCGCACTTCCTGAACTTTGCCTCGCTGCAGGAGGGTGAGATCTATAACGCAGACCGCGAGGACATGTATGCCTGAGAGCATCACATTTTGTAGATAGCTCTGCCAGAATCATGTGGAGCCGGTCCAGAACAGCCCTTGTAATATTTCTATTGAACACATGCAACTGTGATGTTTGGGAAATGTTTATGTAAAGGCTTTAGGACTTTTTTAGGAACCTGCTAAGTGTTTTTTTTTTTTTTTGATATTTTCTATAAATGTTTTGTTCCCCCACTCTCTTACCTCCTTTATTACAGTAAAGCTTCTTCAAGAAGATGCAGTCTTTTGTTTTTTGTGGATACATCTAAGCATATGTGCATTTGTGTTTAGTTTTCAGTACACAATACTTCGGGATAATATTTGATAACTATTTCACAAGGGTACTTCCCCTTAGCCCTTTGAGAAATGAAATTGAAAGGTGTATTTTCATGCCAGTAATGCCCGGTTACTATGTTGTACTGTACATCCTGTGACATTGTAGCTTGGATTTAAATAAAGATCACCATTTTTTTATAAACATTTGTCATGTGATCGTGTAATGTGCTGTTATTCTAATTGCTTAATAAAACTTTGTGAAGAGAAGTGAAGCATTTCTGTTTACTTTTGACTGCGCAGGGGAACTTTTTTTTTTTGGCTTGCTTCCCTCTTTGGAGGAGTTCAACGCCACCTAAAGAGAAAGTACTCAGCTTGGTTTGGTTTCAGTGACCTGATCAAGCACACGTCAACATTTTTGGATACCAGGGACTTGAAAATAGGGCCTGCTATTAAAGGATTGTTTCTTTACTGCTTTTAAGTCTGGTCTAATGAAGTTATACTGTAGTTTAGCCTGTGTGGGTGTAGCTTTCTGCCTCAGTGAACTGCTCGAGCACACTTCAGCAATTTGGATACCACTCACTCACTCACTCACTCACTCATCTTCAACCGCTTATCCGGGGTCGGCTCGCAGGGGGCAACAGCTCTAGCAGGGGACCCCAAACTTCCCTTTCCCAGGCCACATTAACCAGCTCTGACTGGGGGATCCTGAGGTGTTCCCAGGCTAGTGTGGAGATATAATCTCTCCACCTAGTCCTGGGTCTTCCCCTTGGCCTCCTCCCAGCTGGTCGTGCCTGGAACACCTCCCTAGGGAGGGCGCCCAGGGGGCCTCCTTACCAGATGCCTGAACCACCTCAGCTGGCTCCTTTCAACGCATTTTGGATACCAGAGACTTGAAAATAGGGCCTGCTATTAAATGATTGTCTCTTTACTGCGTTGAAGTCTGGTATAATGGAAGTTATACTGTAGTTTAGCCTGTGTGGTTGTAGCTTTCTACCTCTATTTGGATACCAGGGACTTGAAAATAGGGCCTGCTATTAAAGGGTTGCCTCTTTACTGCTTTTAAGTCTGGTATAATGGAAGTTATACTTAATGTGCAATATTACTTATTTTTCTGTTTGTAAGCTTACTTTACCTTTTTTATTTTACTTATCTTATTTACTCATTTTACTAAATGTATCTTACTTAATTATTATTCTATTAGGCACTGGTACTAGAAATAGTACTTTTTTTATTTTATACACTTGAACTTGTATTTTTGAGCAATCTCTGGCACAAGATTTTCCTTCGGGATTAATAAAGTTCTATCTTATCTTATCTTATACTGGAGTTTAGCCTGTGTGGGTGTAGCTTTCTGCCTCATAACCTTTTTTTAATTTTCTGATTGACATTATTGGACAGTTATAGGTCAGCATTTCTGACTGCAGATCAGCAGAGGAAATTCAATGTTCATGCTCTGGTGCATGCATCAGTATGCTCGACCTGGCAGGCGAGTCTCTGCATGTAGTTATGTGTGTGTGTGTGTGTGTGTGTGTGTGTGTGTGTATATACTCGAATTACATTGGACAGAAAAGTAGGAGGATCCTGCAGCTAGTAGACTGCATGAGTGCTGTCCAGCCTTGCACTATAGTTCACTGAGGAGTACTCCATGTTCTTGTGTTTTTTTTTTGGTAGGCTGAGTTAATGTGAGCAAACATTAAACATGCATGACGTGTTGTTGTTAGAGCATTAAGTCATGTTCAGGCTTGCACTTTAAACTTTACACCTGCACTAGTTTGCAGCTTTATAATCGCGTTGTTTTATGGCTGGTTGTCATGTCGCAGTGACTAGAGCCACTGCCGGTTTCGATAGCAGATATAAAACAGCATGTGACGGGACTCAGACCATGGAGGCACCTGAAGTACACGCGGAGGAGACCAAACACACTGTTGTTGTTGAGAACTGTTTCTCCAGGAGCTTCTCGGCTCTGACTGTGGACGATGTGTACGAGATAGCCAAGCTGATCGGCACCGAGGTGGAGAGACTCATCGACGGCTGCGGCAAAGAGAGCGTGGTGGGTCTGGTGCCGAAGATAGTGAAAGTGTTGGAGCTGCTGGAGAGCTTCGCGTCGAGGAACCACGCTCACAATCTGAGAGAAGAGGAGCTACTCAAGACCTTTGAGACCATACAGCTACAGAAGAAGAGAGGTGTGAAGGAGAGCGATGAGGGCAGCGATAAACAAGACATACGGGTGAGAGACATGGCAGCTTCTAATCCTCCCAGCAGCTTGTAAACAGCCTGTAACTGTGTGTGTGTTATACCAACGTGACATCGAGCTAGCTTAGCTTACCTTAGTTGACAGGCAGGGCAGAAGATCCACTAACGTTAGCTAGACATTACCTGAAGTTACCGTCTTCGCTCCCAGGACTTATAGGCACGTTTAAATGTCATTAGAAGACTTAAAATCGGCTTGTATTGTCTGGGACTAGTGGCATGAACTGGTATGAACTAGAAGTGGAAACCAACTGACACCTTCTTATAGGACTGACATGTAAAGAAAATGTTCAAATTAAAATGTAAATTAAAGCTGCAAGCAGCGATGAACGGGCCCTCGCCCCTTGCGCGTCGGGGATGCTGGCGGGACGCCGACCGACGCGGCCGGGCACCGTGAAGCCGAAACTCTGACGAGCGCCACGACGCCTGCCGCAAGGCTCTACGACAAACGGTTCATGAGTTAGAAGGGGGGCGGGGCTAACGTCTTGGGGCGGGGCTATGAGTATAATTTTTCATATACACGTCATCAGTACTGGACCACCATCATACCTGAGAGATTTGGGGCAGATCGGACTATGTACAGTTGAGTTACAATAACTGCCTGTTTCATGGCGAATGGCTCAAAATGGCCGCCACGCTACGGTCCGGTCGTTAAGTGAACACTCATCATTTTAATAACTTTTCATCTTCAAGGTCTTAAGATGGTCCTGACCAAATTTCAAGTCGATCAGATCAAATCTGTAGGAGGAGTTCGTTAAAGTACGCGGCCTATAAAACGCTAAAAATGACATGAAATCCAATATGGCCGACTTCTGGGTGGGCGGAGCTAATGAAATCCAATGAGGAATATGTTTCAAATGATGAGTGGGATATGCATACCAAATTTCATGAATATCGGATCAACTTTAGATTTCGACGCGTTAGGGGGCGCTATAGAGCCCGCTGGCGACGCCCGTTCCCAATCACTACAGAACATTGCAATTTTCGCCACTCCCGACGCATGTTCCAATTTTGGTGAGTTTTGGGGATGGCTAAGGTCGTCAAAAACGCGTTCTTGCAGCAGAAAAATAATAATACCGACAAATACAATAGGTTCCTTGCACTTCGTGCCAGGACACCGTTGGGTCCTGGCACTTTCGTGCTCGGGCCCTAAAAAGGTAATTCAATACATCCCAACATTGTTTACCTTCAAGTATGCAAGTATGCATCAATGCTGCTCCCTCTTCTTTGAATCAGCTACAAAATGACCTGAAACTTGGAGAGCTGGTCTCACTGAATGTCTTTAAAGTGCTTCTAAAAGATGTGGAAACAGGCACATCATCTGGCTGTAGATGGATGTTTTGAATGTTGATGAATGTTTTTTTGATACCTTGTGATTCTGTAATTTGTCTTCGTTGTTTGTTTTATGTCTGCAAACCGTGTAGCTGTGCTGCTGCCTATCTTAGCAAGGACACTCTTGGAAAAGAGATTTTTAATCTCAATGAGTTTTTACTCATGGATAAATAAAAATAAATAGATATAATACATTACCCACGCCTTCCAAATGCGAAAAGATGCATTCCTTCAGTGTATTTATATATATATTAGCTGCTAGGGCTTTGACATTGTGCTTTCTTTGGCTCTCAAGTTAACTGACTAATTGATATTGGTTGCCCTGCCACCGTCTTGTGTCGTCAAGGCAACCGCTGCATGACAGTTTGCGATGTTAGCATAACGGTTAACAAATTTCAAAATTCAAATTTACAAACAGCATGGCTCATAGATCATTGCATTAGAGTAAAAGGACAAGGTGCATACAGAACAAGAACAGATACAATATGTAAAATTATACATGAAAATAATAATATTAAATTAAGGGCTATGGGGCTATGCCTGTAATATTCTTCTATTATACTAAGAAGTTTCAATGCATTTTTGTTTTTCATGACTTTAAGGGCTTTTATATAAGAAAGAAACTCAGAATAAAACATTAAACCTATAGGTTTCACTTTCATATACTTGGATTGGTGCAAATAAAATATTCCCAAGAATGAGAATATTATTCACCAGAAAGTCATCTTTGTTGTTGTCCATGACAAGACCATAAACAATGTCCTTTTGAGAGAAGTTTCCCAGATGAGACACTTTTGGGAAAAGCCAGTCATGTATATAGCTCAAAAGAAGCTAGCTAGCTAGCTAATCATCAATGCCATGCAGTCAGACATTTACTTATCATGTAAAAGTAGCATATTAGCACTAGCCTAAATTCACTTGGTGTTATTTATCAAAGTTAAAGCAGACTGCTCATGCATTCATTATAAAAGGTGATCTTCATAAAACAATATTGAAAAACACAATAGTTGATGAGTTAGTGTTTAGCGTTGACTATTTTAACTAAGCATATTATATGTTGTATTGGGCTACCAAGAAGTGGTTAGTGGGTAGTAGTTTAAAGGTCCCATATTATGCTAATTTTCAGGTTCATACTTGTATTTAGTGTTTCTACTAGAATATGTTTACATGCTTTAATGTAAAAAACAACAACTTTATTTTCCTCGTATTGTCTGCCTGAATATACCTGTATTCACCCTCTGTCTGAAACGCTCCGTTTTAGTGCATTTCAATGGAATTGCAATGGAATTGCAACGGAATTGCGTTACTAGGCAACAGTTTGGGTCCATGTTTACTTCCTGTCAGCTGATGTTATTTACATCCACTGCAACAGGAAATGAACTGTGACACATTTAGAATGTTTACGTTTAAAACCGTGTAATGGTCCAAATATTGTATATTTGTGACATCACAAATGGACAGAAATCCTAACGGCTTGTTTCGAACGCACAATTTCTAAATACAGGCTGTGTGTATTTCTCCAATATTGAGCGTTTTGATAGTTTAACAGTATTTTTATATCACTTAAACCCTTTTTAATATTAAAGACATGAAAATCTCACTTTTTACAATATGGGACATTTAAATGGTTTGTGATAATTCAGTTAGAGTAACTTTGAATGTGAATATGCACTCTAAAGTATGATATTAGGGGTTAACAGGACCTTAGTAGCTCATTGCTGCCCAGGGGCCCTCAAGCAGGTTAATCCAGCCACGTGCTTGTTCTTAATCATGCTAAAACCTAATTCTGCACAGTAAACAAACAGTCATATGGGTGTCAAATATGGCTTACTATTTTTGAGTTGCAATGGAGTAAAAGTATGAAGTGTTACTTCTACTTGAATACTCTCCATGGCATGCATGTCATGCTACAGTGTTATAAAGTGTGAAATGCATGCAGTTTGAATGCTGCCGTGACACGAGTAACGTTACAGGAAAGCCAGAGGGAAGTTGGTAGTGTACTTCCACAGCCGGAGCCTGCTGTTGTACTATAAGTGTTATAGTTTAATAACACACCAAAGAACCCAACCCATAACACTTTAATCCGTAGTATGAGATCACTGTACACAAGACAATGCTGTCATAATCATTTCTTAGAGAGTAAATGAAGATGTGTGGTTCTTAGAAGTCAGAATTTGCTGTTGTTGTGTTAGAAACATTTTAACAAAACATCTGTAATGACACACCCGTTTGGACACGACCTATTTTGCTGAAGCCAAATTCCTACATGCTCAAGGGATTTTAACTGCACAAAGGGCAATTACATCAGCTCTTGTTTTTGTTTTTTTTAAGTTTAGTATGACGTATCTGAGGTTATGGTTTTACTGTCTGTTTCCCATCCTCCCAAGCAGGAGCTGCAGCAGAAGGAGCAGCAGTGGGGAAGGCGGTGTGAGGAGCTGCAGGTCCAGGTTCAGCAGCTGCAGGAGGACAAGGAGGAGCTGCAGAGCAGCCTGAAGGGCAGCCATGCACAGGAAGGTAGGTCCCAGGATTTTAAAGTTGTAAAACATGCTATATGGGTTTTTGAAATCTGGACAGTTTGTTAAATTACTTCCCAAATCGTCTCCAAAATACTTTTACTGATCTACCCTACATACTGTTTATAGTACTCAAATGACAGTTTAAATCCCACCCCCCAAAATGGAGACGCAACCACATTAACTTTTCATAAATCCTGATGGAATCATGGGGATTTCTTCCATTTGTGAGAGTTGACTGGACAATCAAAACTAGAAATGTGTGGGCCTAGGTGCTTTTAGGATGGCTCTCAATCCCAGTGTGAGTTATGATAAATTTTAGTTAACAATCTTGCATTCTTTTTATACCTCATTGCTTGAGAATTGGATGTGAATTTGGCGTGAGTGCCCCGATGATCCCGGGAATACGAAGACTCATCCCAGGGTTGCCATTAGCTCTTCTCTAAACAAGCAAATCAACCTCAAGGCTATTTGGTTACGTAGATTTCGTTACATAGATTTCCTACTCCAGTCCAAGAATGCAAATGTATGTAACAGTACTTAATTTCCATGAAACTGCTTCCCCACCAATGACCGTGCAGATTCAAAGCAGTGGGTTAACAGTCATGTGCACTGAGGCTGAAAGCAGTCGAACTGGTCGTTGCAGTGCTTATAGTGCAGGTATTTTGTGGGTGAAGCAGCAGAAGTTGTCGCAGGTAGGAGAGGACTCAGAGGAGGGCTGTGTTTACCTGATGCACTACAAAAGCACAGAAGGAAATTAACAGTAAATTATAGAATGAAAAATGTGCAGAGTAGGTTTATTATAATGTTTTTCTTTCCTTTAATCCCAAAATAATCATATTTTCACTTTGTAGATAGTCAATATTTTGTAAGAAAAGCATAAATAAATATAACGCTAACTGGCTGAATAATTATTTGTTGGTGCACATAATTTACATAAAGCTCTACTACATCAATTTTGTTTTAATAGTTGGCAAAGTGAAACAGACAAGATGTAATTCATCACTTCTTCTCTTGTGTTCATCACAGTAATGTGAGCAGGAGGGTGGAGTCGCTTTGCTGACTCTTGTTTTCTTGTACTTACAGGAAAAACATGATGTCATAATACTTATGTGATTTATTTGATAAGAGGCCATATGGCAGATGAATGTGATCATTCATCTTATGTGATGAAGGTGACTGTTGTTGGGCTCCCACGCTTCACTCAGCTGACTTGAAATTCAAATGTGCTGTAGATTATTTCAAATTATGTACAAGAATTTAATTTTAAGGGACTATAGTTTATTGTAAAAGGCACACCTTATTTTTGGCTGCAGCACCAGTATGTCTAAAGGTTCAGTTTATCCAAAATCATAAATCAAACAAAAACATCTTGCCATGAATGGTATCTATCTGTGTGATAGCTTTGGGTTTGTTGGTCCAAGTTTTGAGATATCCACGTCAGACATTTCTCTCTCCACTCCGATACAATAGGGGTGGAATGTTATTTGCGGTATGTTTGCAAGCATCTGAAAATGTCTTTCCAAACACAAGTCACTCTAGATAATCCACAGACCTCGCTGTGAACCGCTTTTCTGCTCACAGTGAGTTCTGTGGATTATTCTAATTTATTGGCACTTTGTCGCTGGGAAAAATTGTTCCAAATGTTTTTTCTTTTACTGATACGAGAACTATAAATTCTGTTTACCTTTTGTAATTTTAGAGATGCATATCACAAATCCTGGGCACATAAAACCAAAACTATCTGCGAGGCAAGAAAACACTTGGACCAAGCGAGAGATACTGTGTGTTTTTATGTGATTTGGGTGAACTGAAGCTTTAACTTGCTTGTGTAAAACATATCAAGACTGTGTGCACTATCTGCTGTCACTGCTACAACACTTTGATTAGCTTGTAGTAATAACCCTCTATGTGTTGACTTCTCCTGTTTCATGTTAATTATTGCACATTTTCTTGAAGGAGAGGAGGGACTGATTTTATTTGTACTCTACTCTGACCGCTGTCGACATGCTTTAATTTCCTCAGAAGTTGCAGAATTACTATGGTCATATTCTGTCACCATGTAAATGGTAGGAATGGCTGGAACGAAAGTGTACAGCTTTGTAGAATATTTCCATACCCTGCATGCATCATCACTCTACTTACATTTCCCATGATAAGTTAATTACGTGATATATTATTCAATGCTGCTGATCATTAAACTGGCTTTATCAACCATCAATTAACTGCAGTATATGATATAAAACCACTTATTCATCAATTGATGATCCTTACTTTAAATGTATAACAAGAATCATAGCCAGCAGTCTGGTTTCACAGAAAGGATGCCCGTTTTAGGGCCACTGTTTTCTTTACCCAATCCTTTTATGTTTGTGTATATGTGTGCAGATCGTGTCCAGCGGCAGGAGCGAGAGGTGATGCTGAAGCTGAAGGAGGTGGTGGACAAGCAGAGAGATGAGCTGAGGGCAAAAGTCCAGGAGATAACCACCATCTCCAAAGAGGCGGAGGCGGTAAGGAGACACAAACACAAATGTTTATGTCGATTCTTCTGCGTATGAACACATTCATGCACAGCAGCTCTCATTTTTATCATTTAAATCTGCCTTCTGAGCCCACTCAGCTGTTGCAAAAAGCGGTGACGTAGGTTACCAAATTAAGCTAATTTAAGCCAATCAATAAGCTTATGAATAATGTGAAGTTAGCTATGCTGAGTTTGGAAATAACTGAAAGGGTTAACTCGAATTTTTTGAAGGGGTTATATGTATACTCACACGATCTGCGAGGTAAAATTGCTGCTTTGTGAATGTAGTCTGTTGGCTTTGAAGAGAGCGATATAACGACTTCAGTTCCCAGACAGAAAGGGCTGTCTGATGGCGAAGTAAAGCAGCTATGGACGGGAGCAGCAGAAAAACGTATTTTAGCCACCCAAAAAAAAAATCAATATCAGTTTATGTGTACGCTATATTTATAATATTTTCTCCGCTTTACCTCACCATCCGACAGCCCTTTCTGACGGGGAACTGAAGCCGTTATATCGCTGTCTTCAAAACCACCAGACTCCATTCACAAAAACAGTCATTTTAACTCACAGAACACAGGAGTTGCTGGTCTACCGCCGCATCGATCGGTTAGTTTGTTTGTGTGACTTTCGGATCCGAACTAACACGGCATCCACAGCAGTACAATACTTAGCTTCTGTGCCGGTACTCCTGTCTGCTTCTCCAAACTGGGAGCATGTCGACCGCCATCTTATTTAATTAATACACACATCCCTAACACACTATTAGGATGTGTATATATACTACATATGTAGCAGCGTCATCATGCAGAAACCTACGTCAGGTCATGTTGGAAAAAGTTTTTACCAGGGCTTGGGGAAATAGTATTTTGAAGCTAAAACATACATACCTTGACCCAAATTTGAATGTTCGGATTTTAATACATTAGGAACACCACTGGGAAGCTACAGAATGATATAAAAACCTAAAAAAAATGTAAAATGAATAATGAACCTGCCCTTTAATTGATGAAACAGCTGATGGTAGCTGGCCACCTGGTTTCTAAGCTAAAGAGAAATGTAGAGAGAAAGCTGTTGTCTTTTTGCTCGAGGGCGTGAAACTACAAACACTTGGACACACAAACATTATTATAATATTGGTTATATGGCTGTGGCTACAAAGGTTGGTTTCCTTAAAGGCATGCTGGCTTTCTCATAGAAACAATAATACATCAGTAATGTGAGACATCAGGAAGTGTGTCGGGGAACGTGCAAAGATTATCCACATAGTTACTGGTTTAGGATTAAGCTGCACGTAACACAAGTCTGGGCAGAGCTTTCACCCCCACGCAGCCACTGTGTGTGTGTGTGTGTGTGTGTTGTGTTTGCACATGTCTGTATGTGTGTTGAGGCATGTATGCCACGTGATTTAAATAGCAGCCATAACTGGGTGTGTGTTTGTTGATGCTTTGCTTTTTACTCCGGGTCATTTGAGACTTGAAACAGTTCATGGTCAGCTGAACTAGTTTCTCTGTTTGCTCAAATGGATGCCTTGCATTTTTTGTCATCCTTAAAATGAATGCTACACTTGTATGGCTTCATTCCTTGCCCTCTCCTTCCCCCAGACTTCTGGTCCAAATCCCTCGCATGGAGACATTTACACCCCCACTCTACTGCTGCTGTTATTATTAGCTAGATGCAGACAGCTTGTGTTTTTGGTTTAGCCCTGGCTTGTTAGTTTTCGCTTTAACTATATTGTGGGAAATATGGAAACTATCTGTTTTACTTTAAACCTGCTTAGTAGGTCTACTTGCTACTGTTCATGATTAAAAATGGTAGTTAATCTGTGTGTGTGTGTGTGTGTGTGTGTGTGTGTGTGTGTGTGTGTGTGTGTGTGTGCAGCTCCAGGAGCAGTTGGAGCGCTTCATGAAGATGAACGCGGAGCTGCGACACAAGCAGAACGTGCTGCAGACCCAGCTGAAGAGCACCGTGGAGAGGAAGGCCGACATGGAGACCGACCTGAAGGAGAAAACCAAAGAGATAGAAAACCTCCAAACGCAGCTGGACAGAACCAACAGCAACGGCCCTGTATGCACGACTCTTATACATACTTCATTCATGCTTCTTTTATTTTATGTATGAGTCTACTGCTCACGTGTATTAAAGTGGGTTTGCTTCTCGAATTCAGAGATGCTTTTACATTTATTTATGATATTAAAAATCAACATTTACTGAGCTGCAGGTCAAAATTTATCTGGACAATTATCTAATTCTGCTGCTTCGCTCGTTCTAAAATTTTCTTGACAAGAGCTGAAGATTTATAATGTCAATATAAAGATTGTAATGAAATAACAGCTGCTTTCAACACTACTCCAACCAAAACCAATACCAGCATGTCTTTCCTCCTGCAACAAGCTCAGGACTTTGTTGTTGACTGTAGTTTGAGGTCATTTTGTGTAGTCTGTATGACCTGATGTCTCTCTTTTCTCCCATCAGTCCAGTCTGAGCAAAACAGCTCGCGAGTCTAAGAAAAAGTCGGCAGTCGATCCGAAGGATCCCGACCGGCCGTGCTTCACCAAGAAGGAGGTGCGGGAAATCATTTTTGAGAGGAACGAGCTCAAAACCAACCTCTTCCTGGTGCAGGAGGAGCTCAACTACTATCAGAGGTGAGTCTGCTGTATGTGTGGACATGTCTTTGAGTTGAACATGTTTGAACACAGATGCATTGACTGTTGGGGATGTGGGTGATATAGTTTCCCAGCGATTTTACATGAAAGTGATTGTGTGTTTGTGCAGGGAGATTCTGAACGAGGAGAGGTGTCCCGGTTTCCTGTTAGAAGCCGTCCGCTCTGCAATCAGAAAAAAGAGAAAGGTCATTAAGGCGAAGATGCTCGGCATTCCTGTGAACCAATGCGACAGCAGGTCTCTCTTAAACACATTCAACACACGTCATCATCATATCCACATCAACGGGCCGGTGTAGAAGAGAATGTTTTTATCACTGTTTGTTTCTTCTTGCCAGTGACGAGGAGGAGAGGAGTTCTCTGTTTGGGCAGACAGAAGTAGACGGCACTGAAGTCGACGGCACTGACAAACCAGCCGAGTCACGCATTCGGAACCTGTGAGTACAACTTCCACCTAAACAAAACATCAGAGATGATGTCCTCTTTTTGCTTTGAGAGAATATAATTTCCTTGCATGTCTAGCTTTACAGTGTTGGTTAAACCATAGAAAAATAACTGACGTGACCTGAAACAAAACACACAAGCACATGTTGTGCACACAGTGTGCTTCTGTGATTTGTCCAAATAAGAGCTCCTCATCAAATATTTAATTTAGCTAGTAAATGTGTACTTTTGACACAGAGATCAGACTGACTCAGACACAGAGGATTTCTCCTGACAGCAAAGCTCAGGATTATCTTAATGCCATTTGCTTGAAGCATGGGAGGGAGTTGTCTGAAGTTTAGGCTTTTTACCAACTGAAGCATGCTGCCTTACTAGGACTAAGTTAAGCTCTTGCAATGTTTTATTTTAGTAATATGTTAAATTGTAATTTAGAGTTCATTTACCACGTAGTAATTCAGCAAATCAACAAAATTGATTTTAAGTCTGTCTTCTCAGAAATGTGCACATGTTGAGATAGAGGATGTTAACCCGCTTCAACTAATGAAGAATAGGGACTGGGAATTACCAGGAGCTAACTGGCAGGGAAAGAAAATCTTATTCACCCAGCAACTTTGGGAAAGTACCGTTAAGTTTGGGCCTCTTGACTGAGAATTTGATTAAGTGAAGAATGTGTTTGACAATTCCTGTCTGGTCAGAACTGAAAATTCAGCTCAGTCACTATGTGTTATGGAGCTTTTTGGCTTTATTAGACAACTAGTCTAATGCATCTGTTTTGCGTCGTCACTTCTGCTACTGATAATCTGAAATTAAATAAGAAACATAAAAAAATATTTTTTTTTATGCCCAGAGTCTCCAAAGAGAAACAAGTAGGGAGCATTTATGAAGAAGAATCATCACCTAAATTCTAATAACTGAAGCACCATCATTAAACCTTCATTTAATGCAAAGCAAGAGTGATAACAACACCACAGATATCTGTGAATCAAAACATTGGTTTCATCTCTCTCTCTGCTGACGCTGTCACTGTCTTTCGTCAATCCTGGACTATATTTAGCTGTAATCCCCGACTACACATCTGACCTCAGGCCTGTCTTTTTTCTACTCTCTCGGCTGCAGCTTTGGCTTCCTGACGCGGTCGGGCAGCGGACGGAGCCCCACCCACATGAGCAACTCCGCCTCCACCTGGGAGATCATCGGAGACTCAGAGGCCACCGATGAGACGGGGTAGCGACCGTCCCCCCTGAGCCCAGTACCGACCACAGAGTTCATGACACGACTTCTTCCTCAGCTTGTAACTGACATTTGAACGCAGCCCCAGTGTGTAGAACACAGAAGCACTATGTGAGCGAAAGGAAAAAGAAACAAACTTTTTGTGCTTCATTTTGATCATAAGTACTTTTATTTCCCCTTTTGTTCATTTCACTCTTGCCTCCTTATTTTTCCATGGAAGTCAAGTGATAAATAAGTACATATAGTATGTATAATAGTACTATTTGGTACGGTGTATCGCAGTATTAAGAGGGATACTTTTTACCTCACCACAAAAAAGATACTTTTGTATGATTAATACGACAATCATG
The DNA here is from genome assembly GCF_015220745.1 of Sebastes umbrosus. Lineage (NCBI taxonomy): Eukaryota > Metazoa > Chordata > Actinopteri > Perciformes > Sebastidae > Sebastes > Sebastes umbrosus. The sequence continues at coordinate 19,581,082 of NC_051275.1, forward strand.
TTAACCTTCACTTCATTAAGGAAAGTGAAAAGTAGGTTATTATACAGAGATATTTATATAGATCCTCACGTATTTTTAACAAAAACCAAAGACATTACAAAGGTGTATATTCTGCCCTCCAGTAATAATGAGTTTATTAAGTGCACCTCTGTTCCACAAGAGGGAGTTGGTTCATTTAATAACTAACAATCAAGATTTTACCACAAATGTAGTTTGTAACTTTTACCTCAGTAGGGGAATTTTTAAGCCATGTGTTTACTCGTGTATTTTTCATGATTTGAAGCACTTTTACCAGTCATATTACCAGACATATTACCAGTCTCTTCCAGCAGTGAGTGCTTTTTAAAACCCCGTAAGCCTTAATTTACCGCTTGTATTGTTAAAAATATATTTTATTAATTTTCAGTCATTGCACAGAGTCAAAGCCTTTGTGTGTGTTTGATGCTGGTGCCATAAATGTGCATATGTGTGTGTATGCACATGTGTTCTGGCTGGTGTACCAGCCTCTACAGATTGGTTATTTTACTTTGAAAGGAAGCCATGAGCTTCCTTGTGGGAATGAGAAATGGCACGTTGTTGTTTTTTAGTTCCCAACACTGTTAACTGACAAGTTACCATAAAGTAACCACATTCACTCTGTTCCCTCTAAATGTCTGACCATAACACTACTCAGACAACGACAGACCAGTGGGGTGTTTGTTGAGAGACAATGTGTGACCTTCCAATCAGACCATGTTTTCCTAAAATACTCTTTATTTTTGTAAGCATGTTTTTGCAGACAAAATAGATTCAAGATGTCAATTACCATGTGAGTGAATTTTATTGATGAAATGTGATAAAAACAATTCAAAATGTGGATTTTCTGTGATATTGAGATTTCAAGATTCAATAAAATCCATTAAACAAACGAATTGTATCGGAAATTGAAGTGATTTCAAGAAAAAAAGACAATAATATCATTATAATGGCATTGTGCACCAGACGTTGCTGCTGTTGAATGAAAGCAGGAGCTCAAAGTGATCTTCTTTGTACTGACTTTCAAGACTTATAAGGAGGATGAAGGCGTTCTTCATCATGTCCTGGAAGACTGTTAACAATAGATTTCTGGGAAAAAGTTGAACATCAGGGGTGTGTGTTCACATTTGTACGAGTCCCCACTAGTGTGTGTGTGGCGAGTTTTGTGCGTTAGTGTTCGACCATCTTTAAAAGCCTCTGTGTCTGGCTGAATAGAAGGAAGTGGCTCTGACTTCCCCAGGAAATGGGAAGAGGAAACCCGGAGGCTTCGACCTCTCTGGCTGTGGCGGAGCCACAAGACGACTCACAGGAGGGAGAGAAGGAGGGAAGGGTGGAGGGTCGACAGAGAGAGAGATAACTGCCTCTCATTGTGCTTCCTCTGATTGGAAGGAGAACAAGTGGAGAGGAGAGAAAGAAGTGAGGACACAAAGAAGTCAGGACACAAAGATATCTGGTTTTTGTTTTGGGTCTTTGAGTGGAGATGAAGCTTCTCCTCAGAGCTCTGAGTGCTCTTCTCTGCTGCTCGCTGTCCTCCTCACAAACACTGGATCCTGCTGGGAGGAACGTCTGCCACAATATCAGGTACTACTTTACCTTCACTCACACCTTTTTACTGTCGGAGTTCCTTTGAGCCAAAGTATTTCTCAAGTTTAGGAGTTTAGGACTGTGCTGGACAGCTACTTGGTCTGAATGCAGACTAATTTCTACCTTCTTTTAATTGTTTTCTCAGGTTATTGCTGGGGTTTGTCCTTGTTTTTTCCTGGTTCCATACCACAGAGTGTTTTATTTGTTAAGTTTGAGGTTTGTCAGGCTGATGTGATTATTTTCTGTATATTCAGGGACCCCTCCACCCTGGTCTGTTGCACTGGATGGCGTCAAGAAGGAAAAGAGTGCACCATACGTGAGTTTAACTATTCTAATGGATCGTAGGTATTCTGCTTTTACTGCCTCCATATTTGCTTTGTTTTCCTTTTGTTTCATTCACTGGTATGTGTGTGTTTGTGTGTAGCTGTGTGTGAGGGTGAGCAGGCCTGCCTGAAGGATGAGACCTGTGTGTATCCTGGAGTGTGTCGCTGCCCACCTGGCTACTACGGAGCTCTCTGTAAAACACGTGAGTTACAATAAACAGGAGCTAAATATTTGTGTGAAATGGACCATTTAGGGTCACTTAAGATGATACTAATAATGCATTTATTGTGAAATGTCATCATAAACCAGTAAATGTTTGTGAAGGTTCTCAATCCTCCAGGTCATGGTATCCGAGTAAGGGTTAAATCAGCATCAACTGGACTTGGTTTAGATTCTTGAAGACGTTTCACTTCTCATCCAAAAAGCTTCTTCAGTTCCACTACCATTCAGCCTGAACTGAAGAAGCTTTTCGGATGAGAAGTGAAACGTCTTCAAGAACCTAAACCAAGTCCAGTTGCTGCTGATTTAACCGTTACTCGGAAACCAGTAAATGTTTCTCCTAAATTGCATGTGACCTGTTCCTGTTGTCGAGAATTTTCATACTAAAACACAACACACATGAGTCACTGTTGCCAAATAACGGTGGTGGAGGAAGTATTCAGATCTTTAACTTTGTAATACAACATACAATGTATATACTATATAAAAATACTCCTTTATAAGTAGAAGTTCTGAATTTAAAATCCTACTTAAAGGCTCAATGAGTATGATTTTTTTCTAAAAACAATGTATAGAAAAATAATGTACAAAAAGAATCCCTCTCAATAATCACTTATGATCCACTAGAAGTGTGTGGTGGTGTCTGTTTCTACCGAGATCCTGTCCTCTGCCTGTATTTTCTCTTTTCTTCTTTCGTTCTGGACATTTCTGGGCATCAACCTATAAAAACATAGCAACTAGATGCCAGATCGTAAGCACCCATCCAAGAGGAAACCACAAAAACGGCGGACACCGCCGAAAAAACGCAACTATAGCGAGGCGAAACGCCAAGCGGACAACACTAGTACGAAATCGAGAGTGAATCTGTGGTGAACTTTCACCCGCTTGCGAGCACCGTGACCCTTGTTGAGCCGGGGAGGGACAACTTTGAATGTTGTGTTTACAAACCATAACCGACAAATCCTACTTATTGTGCCTTTAAGTAAAGGTACAGAGGTATTATCAGCTTAATGGACTTAAAACAAACATAAAAGCACTCGTAGTTGCCCCAATGACTGATATGTTTTCATGTAGCACATTGTTAGATTGTTTCAAATTAGAATTGTTTTTCTTTTTTAGACTTAATCTTTGCTTTTTTTAATTAAAAAGATAATTATACCCCTTTTGGCCTTACTAAGAAACCAAGTGGCAATTTTAGAGGGTAAATGTCACTTTGGTATAACCTTTAACGACATTAAACATATGATTTGTGATATGGGGCCCTAACTAGTCCTCACATTTTTGTGAGGGGTTGGGAGCCACTGGTTTAATCTTCAACAATACACTGTATTTTATAAATGTATAAAATGTTTATGATAAATCTTAATCTGAAAAGTAACCAGTAGCTATAGCTGTTGAATGTAGTGGAGTAGACCCTTTTCTAGCTGAGCAGTGAACATACACATACTGTATATACATAACTCCTAATTTTTTTATTTATTTGATTTTATTTATTACGGGGGAGGGAATAGGGACAGGTTTTAATGTAATTATTATTTATGTACATATTTATTATTATTATTATTATTATTATTATTAATAATAATAATAATAATAATAATAATAATAATAATAATAATAATAATAATAATAATGGTGCATATTTTTATTTACTTATTTATTTTTATATCATTATTGTTTTTATTGTACTTGTCTACCTCGTTTAAGTATGTTGTGTCTGCCTTGTTTTATTGTATATGCAAAACCACTCAAATAAAATTAATTTTAAAAAAGTAGTGCAGTAGAAGTAGAAAGTATAAAATGGAAAATCTCAAATTGAGCCCAAGTACCTCAAAATTGTACTGAAGTACAGTGCTTGAGTAAATGTTCTTAGTTACATCCCACCACTATACATTGTTAAAGTGTTTTGTACAGCATTATATCTATATCTGTGTTTGTTTGGTTGTCACCAGGCTGTCCTCCTGAGTTCTGGGCTCCAAACTGTCGCCAGGTGTGTCAGTGCTTCCCACACGGCCGCTGTCACCCCGTCACCGGTGAGTGCACCTGCAACCCCAACCGCTGGGGCCCGCTGTGCCAGTACGCCTGCAAGTGCGCCCGGCACGGCCATTGCAACCCCGTCCACGGAAACTGCACCTGCGATGAGGGCTGGTGGACGCCGATCTGCTCCAAGCCGTGTCAGTGCATCAGCGGGGGGTCTGTGGGCCCCGGCTGTGACCAGCTAACGGGCCGGTGCCAGTGCCACAGGGGCCACTGGGGGCTGAAATGTCCCGGCTCTTGCAACTGCTACCTGTCGCCATGTAACGAGCGCACCGGTGTGTGTGAGTGCGAGGCAGGCTGGTCGGGACACGGCTGCGACCGGCGATGTAACTGTGACCTCACACACAGCAGCTGTGACCCGGTTAACGGGCATTGTCTGTGCCACCCGGGGTACCAGGGTGTCTACTGCAACCAGCGCTGTGAACCTGGGAAATACGGCAGTGGGTGTACAATGAGGTAGGTGTCACATGTTTGTTTAAATACCAGTGTGTGTTACTGGTAACTCTTTCTGTTTTTGTCTCGTGTCCTCAGTTGTGGTTACTGCAAAGACAACCAGATCTGCTCTGACATCGACGGCGCCTGTGATGGCTGCGAGCCCGGCTGGAACGGTACACGATGCGACCGCCCGTGCCCGTCTGGTTCTTACGGTGACGGCTGCGGGGAGAAGTGTCCACGCTGCAGGAATAACGAACCATGTGACCCCAAAACTGGGAAATGTTGGAGGTGTGACCCTGGATGGACTGGACCCAGGTGTGCACTTTTGACCATGTTGTACTTTAGTCACGGTGAAGGTTACCGGATCATTTGTGGGGTTTTCAAAGTGAAGTGTATGCTCTGGAAAAAGTTGTCTGTAACATAGAGTTAATGCAGTTTAAAGTTAATGTGCTAATACGCAAAGCCAATGGTATGATATATGTAGTCCGTGTGAAAATGCTCCTTGATCTAGTCTTTGCTTGTGCCTTTAAATTTCACAAGTAGCCAGCGTTATAAAGTGTGTGCATTTTATATGAACTGTGAAAATGAGGGCAAGTATGTGTGACAAAGATGGAAGTATTTTTTTTCTGCCTGCAATGTCCATAAGTCGTCAGCTGTGTGGGACAAAATCAGTTTAAACTGTTATACATGTAGTGAGATTAAGGTTTAGGATTAGAAATCAGTGTGAAATGATTATTTGTGTCCTTGGTCGTTACTCCCTGTCGCCCAGGTGTGAGGAGGCCTGCTCCAACAGGACGTTTGGAGACGCCTGCGGCTTCCTGTGTAGCCCTTGTTTCCACGGTAACTGCCATCACGTGACAGGAAGATGTGTCTGTCAGGCAGGCTTTCAGGGGGAGAGGTGAGCTTAAAGCAATGTTGAAACTGTTTCATGTTTCTATGTTTTGGGTTTTTAGTCACGCCTGTTGTGTTATGAAAACCCAAAACTGGGCGTTGTGTTCTTAAGGTTGGAGCTTTTATGATACATTTGTGTGCAAAGACCTAACTAGGTCAACTCAAAAACAAACATCACTTCAGTCTAGGCTGCTAACTGGTAATATACCCTTGTTTTAAAAGGTTTTCCATGTTTTAAACCATTGACACAAAACTGTTTTATTTTTCTCAAACTTTAATTACCATTGTGTAGTAATGCATTTGTGAGCACCTCTGACATCTGCGATTTAACAGTCCGCCTCTAAACAGCTCTGCAGTTGTGAACTGTGTTCTCATAAGATTAAACCCAAAAGACAGTCAGTAAACATGAACAAATGAATGTGAATTTGTTTTAAAGGAACAGTGTGTCATATTTTGGGGGATCTCTTAGCAGAATATAATATTCATAACTATGTTTTAATTAGTGTATAATCACCTGAAACTAAGAATCATTGTGTTAATGTTAGCTTAGAATGAGCCCTTCATATCTACATAGGGAGCGGGTCCTCTTCACGGAGTCCACCATGTTTCTACAGTTGCCTAGAACAGACAAACCAAACATTACCTGAGGTCCACCGTAGTTCTCCAACATGCTACTGAAGCCGCAGAGTGCAAAACCGTGGTACCGCCAGCCGCCACCTGACTTCCGTTGCTCCTAAAGTTGTTATGGTAAGGATGGCCTCTGAGTGAGGCGAACGGCATTATCATGGTTTTGCACTCGGCGGCTCACGTTACTTCAGTCTTGGAAAGGAAGGAGTGAACGGAGGGGTACTCAGCTGGTTGCAATCTGCAACCACACCACCAGATTCCGCAAAATCCTACACACTGTACTTTTAACGCTGAAGAAGGGGACTTTTCAAACCAAGACAGTTGTATAATTTAAGCAAATAAAACAAAGTACGCTTGGAGAATAGTTGACAGTATGACTATCACATATGCAATTTGAGGTCAGCAGGTTAAAACATGCCAAACCTTCATTATGGTCTCTTTAATTTTCCTCTCTATGACACATCAATGTTTATTTCAGTAGTCGTTACAGTATATTTTCACTGCACACTGAAATAGATGATGATTCAGTGTTCGTACACTGACCTTTTGTCCGCTGTGGTGATGTAATTGCATGACTCTTTTTTCCAGCTGTAACAGCAGCTGCCCCGCCCTGCAGTTCGGCCTCAACTGTTCCTCCGCCTGTGACTGTGGTGAGGGGGAAGGCTGCGACCAAGTCACTGGTGTCTGCCCAAACAGTACGTCCACCCATCCATCCATCCATCCATCCATCCATCCATCCATCCATCCATCAATCAAAATGCATCTGCGGTACATGGATTATTAACAGGCATCACATGTTTCGTGATGTGTGTGTGTGTGTGTCAGGTGGCAGAGCGGCTTTACTAGCAGGTGTGCTGGTTCCTTTGCTCCTGTTGCTCCTCGCTGTGCTCTGCTGCTGTTTGTGTTGTGGAGGAGGTCCTGTTGGTGGCAAAGACAGGTCTGTTCACCTCACTTCCCTCTATCAATATTATGTCCACTTAGCATACTGTAGAAGCCCAAACACTGCTGGACCACCTTGAACTGGATTGGAGGCAGTTTGGGCTTGGTAAACACTACCAACTTTTATTTGTCAATTGTGAAAATACTTGGATTTTGAGCCATGATAAGCTGTGAGCGTTTCCTTCTACAGCTCCAGAAAATCCTTATTTATGTAACACAACCCAGAATCTGCAAGTATTAACTTAATAATTCTTCCTTAACGTAGGCAATTGTGGTATTATTATGACATTTCGGGTGGTGGAAAGATATTCAGTATTGAATTAGTGAGGTTCAACTGTTCAATCAACACAAATTCAACTATGGCAACTGTGCAGTAGTGTGAAACCCTTACAATATTAACCTTGTGTCTTCCAGGGCGACTGTGGCTGATGGAGGCTTGTCAGTTCGGATGAAATATCACGTCTACAGCGTCCTGGCTAACATCAGTGCTGCCCTCCCCTGTCTTTCTGATTGGTCCTCTGGCCTGCCGCGTGTCACTGGTCAGTCTGATAACACAGTATTTTTTAGTATAATGCTGCATAATACAGTGATACACTGTAATTCATGGGTTGTGTACAAACTATTCAACTCCAAAAGTTGCACATACCTATATGCAAGAGTTCAGTTATTTTTCAGTGACATTGTGCTTCATGTTCACTTAGTGAGAAATATTTGCGTGCTTTTAAACCTTCCCTTTCTGTGAAGGAATGACTGCGTGAAGTATGAAGTAATATTTAGGTCACTTGCTGAAGGGTAGGACGGCGAGAAATGTGAAAGATCAGTCACTTGCTCAACCAGTTACTCAACTGTTTATCAGCAGCTCACCTCTCTTTCAGGGTTACCGCCCTTAGTTGACCACCATGTTTATACAGCTTCCTGGGAATGAAGTCAAAAAGATTTATCATGAAATGCATCCTTTCCTAATTCAAAAAGTCCTCCCATCTGTGTTTGGGTTGGTGGAATATTTGAAGGAGGACTTTCAGTATTAATGCAAGACAATGCAGCTAAAAACACAAATTTCCTCCCAACATATCTCACTACATGGACACACTTTTCAGTATGAAACGTATTTTAAATCAAACTGAATATATAACATAAGTGCAATTTTTTCTTCAATTCTTTTAATAGAGAACAAGCCCTGTATTGATTTGACTAACATGTTCTTTTATTATTTAATCTTTTATTATTTAAACTATTTTTCATGACACACACAGTGTCTCACCATGACCCAGAGCTGACGTTCAACCACAGCTTCATTGAGCCTCCGTCCTCTGGGTGGGTGACTGAGGGATCGTCCTTCGACAGTGATGAGGAGGAGGGAGAGGTGCTCTACTGTGTCCCTCCAAGAGAAGGTAGGAACAGGGATGCACCAGACTTAACACTGCCCTCTTTTGGCGTTGAGCAGAACTTCCACTCCATCTCTTCCAATGTCGCTGGACTTATTTGTCTCCGTCTCTTTGGCAGACATCCCGGCGGTGGCGGGCGGCGAGTTCCACGAGATGAGCTCAAAGTGCAACATGTTCTTAGACCCCTCCGGCTTCAGCAGCGAGGACATCACCTCGCCTTTCAACATCCCTCGCACCTCCAGCATCGCCAAGTCCAAACGGCCGTCTGTCTCGTTTGCAGAGGGCACCCGCTTCAGCCCTAAGGAGCGGCGTGGCTCGGCTCAGGACCCCAACGCTCTCCCTGGATACCCACGCAACAAACCCAAGTCACCCTGGGGGGTTTTGATGCTGTCTGCCCTCGGAAGTCAGGGAAGTGCGGCTAGAAATGGGGAGGAAGATGGAGCTGAGGGCGAGGAGGGGGAAGATGAAGAGGATGTGCAGGCGACAGACAATCAGGAATCAAGTTGTGAGGACCAGGAAGTAGACAGAACCCCTTCTCGGGCCACCCTGCAGGTCCCCGGGGCATCAGGACGAAAGCGGACTATGTCCAACACAGCTGCTCATAAAGGGACCCAGCTGCCAACATCTGCCTCTGATGCTCAGGTCAATAAGGTCACCACGGTGTATGTGACGGTGGGTAAGGCAGGTAGGCCCGTGTCGAAGACGGAGACGAGCTCCGAAGGCCCAGTTCAGGCTGTGCTGCGGCGACTCGGCAGCCTCCAGAGACAAAGGGAGCAGGATACGGGCCGGCCCAAGCCTAAAGCAGCTGGAGGCATTACTAAACCACCCAGGAGGAAGCTGGGAGCGCGGGCGAGCGTGTGGGAGGAGGGAGGGCCGCCTGGAGGGGAGGTGGGCATATGTAAGCCAATCAGGAGAAAGCATGTCAACTCCTCAGACCCAGCTGGTGCGAACGACTCTCCACAATCAGAGGGCGGCACTCCAAAAAGGCCTGTGTCGTTCATTTTGCAGAGCGTGCCAGAGGTGGCTTCACATGCTGACTCTGGGTCAGATCTGACGGCTGAGGGCGGTGACCCCAGTACGGGAGGTATAGAGGGCACCTACCTGACTGTGGGACCAGCAGGAGACGCTGTGAGTCTCACTGAGGTCATCGCCAACGAAGGCGCAGCGGTCAGTGTGATGGATGAACCCTGCTATGAAAATGTCCTGATTAAACACTCTTAACCGCTGAGAAACAACACGTCAGCAGGTCTGATTCAAACACAGCTGCATATTTATTACTCTGCAGTTATAATGTTACAGGCACAAAGGGAACTCTTGAATTATTATGGTGTCATCTGTTACACAATGTAAAAGTACAGCTTGCATACTGACATTTATGCAGCATTTGTGATAAAAAAACAAACCATCTTTAGCGTAAATACTACAGAATATAGATGAAACACATGGAATTTATATTTTAGATTAAAAGATTAAATGAATACAGAATATCAGGTTTGGTATTTTGGTAATTTCTCCTAACATTGCCACTGGTTGCATTCGGTCTCTCCAGTTTCATATGAACATGAGTATAGAGGGACAATTGAGCGATCATTTTTATTTCCTCCATTGATGCATGTTGTATTAACTGTATACCTACAAATAAGCTGAAATGTTGAATTGATTAGTTGTCAACTATTAAATTAATCGCCAACTATTTTTATAATTGGTTTGAGTAATTTCTTTAGGATTTTTTTTTTTTTTCAAAAATTCAGCTTCTTAAAGGTGAATATTTTCTGGTTTCTTTTCTCCTCTATGACAGTAAACTGAATATCTTTGAGTTGTGGACAAAACAAGACATTTGAGGACGTCATCTTGAGCTTTGGGAAAAACTGATCGACATTTTTCATCATTTTCTGACATTTTATAGACCAAACAACTAATCGATTAATCGAGAAAATAATCAACAGATTAATCAACAATGAAAATAATCGTTAGTTGCAGCCCTATATACAAGTACTGTAATATCTGGACATGTGTCTGCTTCTTTACTCAGAGAATGGTCTCTTTTGAACGTCTGAGTTGTATCCATGGATGTATTATAAGAACCAGGAAGATGAGAGTAAACAACTGCAAAAATATCATAGTAGAGTTAAAACATCATTAACTGTGTTCTTGATGACTGATGTTTTTATTGGTCATTGATGAAAATACAAGAACAGACTGTTACAGGTTCAATCAAATGTGACTCACTCAGTACATCATTTAAACATCTGTTAAAAACCACTAAAATTCCACAAGGTTTCTTTGTTAGTGTATTATAGTGTAGTATTATATTTTGCTTTCTTATACCAGTCAGTAGATGTCAGAAGAATGTTTTCACGTCTACGACCTCCAGTAAAAGTCCCACCTGTCACTGCTCTCTCTGCTGTGACCGTCACGTGATGCTGCTGTTGGGTAAAACCCCCATTATTGCAATTTAGGGATTTAGGACCATGTGGCAATTTTTAATGACCTCTTGGTGGATGAAAAGTCTTCAATCAACCCTGTGTTATATTTTGTTAGTCACTGTATATATGCTTGTATGATTAATAAGGAGATAATAAACGTTTTTTAGTAGATACATGATTTAGAAAACATCACTGAATGAATGCAATGTAACAAACTCCTTCATTATTATGATGACAATGAAAACTTAGAAATGAGAAGCTGCATATCTGTAAAACATAAAACCTGACAACTGTAGCAAATGATTTCTAATAATAATATATGTTATTAATCAAACCATGGCCAAAAATTCACTTTACAATCTCTTTAATTGAGCTTATTTTCACTATAGTTGTGTTTAATTAAGTAGGTCAGCTGATGTTGAGAACAGATAAGAGATATTCTTAATCAACTAGTTGAACTTTGACAATGTTTGGCCAACTACTGTGGAGAGCAGCAGACTTTCATTGATCTCCAATGTTTGCCAAAGTTGACGACCACTGGCTTTTTGTCGAGGGAACCAGGGCGATGCTAACTTCCTGTTTGGCCAACAAAAATACATCATCCCTGCAAGGCTCTATTAAACTACTTTTCTGCTCCAGTGGTGTCTGAACAGCCGAGCCAGTACTTGGCGATGGATCTGGGATATGGAGGCGTGGCGAAGTCAACTCTCTTGGTCTTGAGGTTCACCCTGTAGTATTTGTCTAGAAAACACAGACAACAAGATTAGTTTTCCCTCTCTGGAGCAGCTCATGGTCCTTTTTTGTGTGAAGCAAATCTCACTTTCAGTCAGTAAACATAACTTAACAGTAGTTTGGACCATAGACTTTATATAAAGATGGACGACAAGTCTCCACTTCCTCCCACTGTGCAAAAGTGAAGCCAAAATATCCTGGATACGTTGGCTGCCATCTTGAGATATGGACGTCATTTGGAGCCAGAGTCTGCGGGCGATGGAGCCGAGGTACCGAGCCAACCAATCACGAGCCAATCATGGTCGCAGTTTGTTAGCGAGAGAGACTCACAGCTGCCAATCATGATGTCACACCCCTTTTTCATAGCATCAAATACATGCATAACATACATCGGCATGATGAGAACTACCTAAAATGACAGAAATCATCTTTGGGAAAAATATATTTGACGTGTACTTTGATTTTTTAGTTTGGCCCATGTCCCATCCGCTAACATGCAGGGGGCGGGACTTATGACCTATACTGCAGCCAGCCACCAGGGGGCGATGGAGATGTTTTGGCTTCACTTTTGGGGAGCTGTCGTCCATCTTTATATACAGTCTATGGTTTGGACCCGTCATCACTGTCAGCATTCATCAAAACACTCCTTTCTTGTCTTTGGTGACTCATAAAGCAGATAACAGTACTGAATATCCAGTATATCTGATTATACTGATTCTTTGATTATAATATCTGATTTTAGGCATCTCTATCTTTGTCATGTGGACTAGCACACAGCATGTGAAACTAGTTATAATAAGTCCTCTGTGGCAGACACAGAGCTGAGAAAGTTTGATAAAATTAGTTTAATAAGATCCTGTCTGCCCTCGACCCATCTGTTACTCATCTCACAAAGGTCATCTTTCATCAGTCTGCCTGAAAAAGCTGAAACATGTTGGTTAAATGACCACCTCGCAGTTTGAATTTAGATAAAACAATTAATTTTATGTAAGCATTAATGTTGTTAAATTGTTTTGTATGACTGTTATTAACCTAAACTGCAGTACTAATGAATCTGTCCCTGCTGTGTTACCTCCTTTGAAGAAGTAGACGGCCTGTATGGGCTGACTTCCCTGGATGGACTCCCAGTACCTCCTGTCGCCTCTGGAGTCATAGTTGCCTCTGTTGTTCTGGCGGTAGCCATCTCTCCGTCTGTCCTGGTCCCAGTCTTGATCCCGGCGTCTGTCCCCGTCCCGTCCGAGTCTCTCCTCCATCTCCATCCTCTTCTCGGCCAACCTCAGACCCATTTCCATCCCCCTCTCTGCAAAGCCCTGGCCCATGTTCATCCCCCGATTGGCCATGGACTCCCAGAAGGGTGAGCGGCTCTGCCTCCTACGACCCCACTGCTGCCCGTACTGCTGCCCGTACTGCTGCCCGTACTGCTGGTACTGCTGGTTCTGCTGCTGTCCGTACTGCTGGTACTGCTGTTCCAACTGCTGTGCGTACTGCTGGTACTGCTGGTTCTGCTGCTGTGCGTACTGTTGGTACTGCTGTTCCAACTGCTGGTACTGCTGGTTCTGCTGCTGTGCGTACTGCTGGTACTGCTGTTCCAACTGCTGGTACTGCTGTTCCAACTGCTGTCCGTACTGCTGGTACTGCTGGTTCTGCTGCTGTCCGTACTGCTGGTACTGCTGGTTCCTGTCGTTGCGACGTTGTGTGGGCCTCCAGGCAGGGACGTAGATTCTGCCAGCCATGGCAGCATCCACTGGAGCCATGAGGCCCTTCCAGTCCTTGTCAATGAAGTGGTGCTTGTCATGATGCTGAGGCACTAAAGAAGGTTAGAAAAACATGAACACCTGCCTCCACCCCCAAAACGAGTACAAATGATCTATAACGTCACAACTCACTGCCAAAGCCAGAGAAGAGCTCGCTCATGACACGGTCATAGTTGTTGTATACGTCCATGTAGCGGCTGAACAGTGTGGACGGAGACCTCTCAGACATGGTGATGCACTCCTTATGGGACGGCTGGTGCATAAACTCGTACATGTGATACTGATCCGCTGGAGAAACCAACAAGAAATAAGTATCTTCCACATTATCACAACATATTCAATAGAAATATCTGGATGTATCGTGTGATGTCTGGCTGTACCTTTAAAAAAATAGACCCTCTCTCTTCCATTGTAATCAGGAGCAGGCAGAGCGAACGCTGCATCCATATGATCAGGAATTGTGTCAAAGCCCACGCTGATGTCTCGAGGGTAGTCCTCATCCAGCACGCCGTTATCAAACCTCCAGTACTGGTGGCCCTAATGAAGGTTTGTTTGAACATGAAATTATTACAAGAGGGATTTGATATACATGATTCATTAACACAAGATCATTTCCTGTGTCCCCACCTTGAAGATATAAGTCTTCCCTTGACAGTTGACGCGGGTGAAGGCAGCATCAATAGGCCCGCTAATGCCCCACACGTCCTTTATGAGCTTTGGATAACCAGGAAGCACTGCCTTCTGGTCCAGTTCAAAAAAGTACTCCCCTAGAGAGAACATTAATAAGTTTCCACTTTTGCTCTTTATCAAATGTCAGATTATTTGAATAATAGGGGGTCACTCACCTCTGAAGGCGAATATGGAGCCATTCTTTACTTGCATGAAGGAGTCAAAAGGTCTCCCACTGCAGGCCACAGCGTCTGGGTCGGGTGCTTCAGTTGGGGCAGCCGTTGTGGCGTTAACAGTGGTCGTCTCAGCTGCTGCAGCACCCTGAGGGGGTTTAGTTGTACTGGGGAACATCTGTGCAGGTGGAACGGGGGCTTCCTGAGCTTCGGTTTCCATCAGTCGAGGGGGTCTGGTCATTCGTAGTGTGGTTTGTGGATGTTGCTGTGGTCTGCGACTAAAGTCTGAGAAGGGCCGCTGTGTTGGCCTCAGCAGACGATTGCTACCGGTGAACGACTGGCTGTGTGCTGAACGTCCAGGTGATGGAGTGGGGCCTTCAAACAGCTCACCATCACCATCATCATCCTCAGCAAAAGCAAAGGTGTCTCCGCGAGCTGAGGGAGAGAAGTGACGTCAATGAGCACATTTCCCCTGTCTCACAGCGTTACTGTATCTCAAAGAAATGAGTGGAGAGGGTTCTTACTCGGCTTGCCACAGACGTCCTCATAGTCAGGGCAGCAGTTCTTGTAATGCTTGCACGTCTTTTCACACTGGCACGTCTGATCGCGGCTATAGACGTTGCAGCGACCCTCACAGGAATCTGAAGCTAACATGACAGAGTTAAAGAAAACAGATTGTCTCTGTTGTTTTATTTGATTTATGCGTTACACCTCTGACCAAATCAATTTTCTCCTTTGGATAATAAAGTTAAATTTTAGGCTTTGACAACACAGACAACACACAGGGTGGCCACAAGTACTAAACATCAGACTTAGATCCCTGACACATGATATACATAGCACATAAAATACTGAAAGAGACGATTGTACACAATTGTGATGCAACAACAAAAAATTTAAAGAAAAATCAGCAAACAAAACAAAATAAATGAAAGTTAGTTAATATCTCGCCTTACCTCCCAAAAATGTCACTTTTCAATATTGCAATCCATCACACCCTTTAATACAATATTTGTAAGTCTTTTACCAGCATATTTCAAGAAGGATGTCCACGTCTTAAAGAAATCTCCCATTTTACATTTAAATCTGTATGTTAGATGTTCCATCAGTATCAGCTCAAATAAATAAAATAAAAATAAGATAAATAAAATAAAATATAATAAATAATAAAAATAAATATGTCTACTTGTGTGGACAGGGCACCCAGAGTTGATACCTCGGATTGGTTAAATAAGTTGCAGGTCACAGTTCATTTGACACACAGAGAAGGCGCAATATCAAGTCTTACTGAAACATGGTTACAACCAGCAAAACTCCTCTATTTGGTTGCCACAAAAACGTTTCTAAACTTTGAAAAACGATTTTTAATGTACTTACTATCTGCAGCAAAAGTCAGAGCGAGCAGAGCGAGCAGCAGGACGACCCGTAGCCACATGTTGCCTCTGTTGAGTGAGAGGACAGACTGAAAAAGTAATGAAAGACGGTGTGCTCCTATTCATTGGAAACATGTGTCACTCACCCCGCTTCCCTGTTTACTTTAACCTTATTAGCAAACCTCTTTCTACTTGAGCAAATAAACAGAGACATGCAGAGGGAAAGAGGTCAATAGGAAACAAAAGTTCAACTTGGACCAAGTTGCTTTTTCATTTTTGCTTGAGCATTGATTTTCTCTCTCAGTTTGAGTAATACAACATCATCCTGTTATTTTATTACTTGCTTTCAGGACAAGATTAGACCTGAATGTATCTTGTAACCTGCAATCACATCAGCATGTACCGGCCTGCTGTGTCATCTCATAAAACAGTTTAACACAGTTACGAGCTAGGAAATTGTTTTTTACAAGTGTAGAAAAATGGGACAACTTGACAACAGACATCTTTGTCTTCATGTGTGTGTAATGTTTAAGCAGCAGTTTTATGTGTCATAAGGGCATTTTTCATAAGCACACAGACCCCCTGGTGGACTGAGGAGCGACCGCCCCCCTTAGTACCCCCAAGTTTGAAAAAAAACTCTGGATGCCCCTATAGTAGATAAAACGTAATGAAGTGCCCTCTAGGTTGTCCTTCCAGTGGAGAAAACAAGATAAAGTGCCCACTAGGCTGCGATGCAGTGCCATAGGCTGCACTACATGCTAGAAAACTTTCTGCACGCAGGGTGCTCTTTTAATTTTTTTCACCTCTGCCCCTCAGACAGCCTGAGTCCGCCACTGCACAGACCTGCGGTTTGCTGTCAAAACTGAAAGTATTCATAATTTTTATCCATTATTACATGAGGCATTACAACTAAAAAGTAGGGCTGTCAAAGTTAAAGCGATAACGCATTAACGCAAAATAATTTAAACGCCACTAATTTCTTTACGTATAAACCCAATCAATCTTTCAGAGGTTTCGGCAGACTCTCTTTTAAAGCTAGAGTGAAGATACTGGTATCATATGAAACTAGAAAACGAAGGAATCCATTGGTAACAACCATGTCATACTAGCTTGTCGCAAAGAAGGGTTAAATAACGCTCCAAACATGTGATACATTTTGGCGAGGAAAAACTGGCATGGCCATTTTGAAAGGGGTCCCTTGACCTCTGACCTCAAGATATGTGAATGAAAATGGGTTCTATGGGTACCCACGAGTCTCCCCTTTACAGACATGCCCACTTTATGATAATCACATGCAGTTTGGGGTAAGTCATAGTCAAGTCAGCACACTGACACACTGACAGCTGTTGTTGCCTGTTGGGCTGCAGTTTGCCATGTTATGATTTGAGCATATTTTTTATGCTAAATGCAGTACCTGTGAGGGTTTCTGGACAATATCTGTCATTGTTTTGTGTTGTTAATTGATGTCCAATAATAAATACATACATACATTTGCACAAATCAACATATTTGCCCACTCCCATGTTGATAAAAGTATTTAATACTTGACAAATCTCCCTTTAAGGTACATTTTGAACAGATAAGAAAATGTGCGATTAATCACGATTAACTATGGACAATCATGCAATTAATCGTGATTAAATATTTTAATCGGTTGATTAACAGCCCTACTAAAATATGAATGATTCTGGATCCACTGAAATTTTCACAGTGCCTTCTATTTCCCCTTTTACACCAATAAATAGGATCTTTTACATTTCACATGAACAAAATATAACAGTGACATTTGCATAGATGTCTTGATGCAGACGAATCATATTCTTAAAATTTTATTTGGGGTACTACAACACTGCATCTGTATCTCATGAGCGTATTGTTTCTTGATATTCTTATAAATGTATTAAACTGAGCCAACAGAAAAATGTGTTTCTTGTGACCTCCTAATGACATTTATTCACTTACCCCTCAATAAAATCATTATATAGGCTAACAGTCTTCACAGGAATTGTTTACAGCATATTTGAGAAACATTGGTGTGGCTCAGATGTTTTTCTCCTCTTCCTCCAGCAGAGGTCATGCAGTGTTTACAGACACCTCTGAGCCATGATGGTGATGCAGGGACTGAGGAGGAGGAGGAGGAGGGTGCTTCTCTTCCTGTTCATCACCATCTGCATCCGGAGCCGGTGGGCGGTGCAGACCCCTGAAGATACAGAGAACCTCCTGCGGATGCTGACCAAAAGGATGCGATAGGTCGAGGAGGGTGGGATGCTGTTGGAGATCAATATTTAGTATTTCTGCACTGAGACCAGCTGCTTTACAGTGAGTCAGATGAAAATACTGTATGAGGAAAAAACACCTTCTTTGTCTCTAAAAAACACAGACAACAATAGTCTGTTTTTCTAATTTGCTCTCTGCTCTTTTCAGTTTGAGTTTCCTACATGTGTGCTGAGATTTTGCCTCTTTCTTTAAAGACGCTCGTGCAGACACATTGTGTGTGTGAATGCATGAAGTCATCTGTGGGATAAAAGAGACAGAGCTGCAGCTGGTAATCCGCAGACACACTGTGTTCCTGCTTATCAGCGTTTATGTGCTTATACTACCAGGGATGACACACACAGAGAGAGAGATAGAGAGATAGAGAGGTGATGCATATTGATGAAAGCTGTCACTTTTTGATTTACACCTGTGATTTATAACTGAGGCCTTGCTTGAAGAAGAAGAGGAAGAAGAGGAAGAGGAGGCCTCTGTAAACAAACAAACACAGCATCACTGTAGATGCTCTTGTCTCTGACGCTCTTCCTGTGGAGGCTCTACCGATATCTCTCCATCTCCATCATGTTCAGCTCAGAGAGACTCACGGTACCGGAGTATGTGAGCCGGCTGCAGAGAGGCAGGAGCGGATCCACCCCCAGCAGCTCCGACCCTAAAGCAGTCTCTCCGGGCGTGCATGCAGACGTCCGGGCGGTGCTGGACACCTCTCTGCCGCTTCTGCGCACCGCCATCCGGAGGCTGAAGTCCTCCACGGAGACCGGTGACTCGGATGAGACCCGCCGGGCCATCGCGGAGCTCTTCCAGCTGGTGGAGGAGGCCTGGGTGCTGCCGGCTGTAGGCCGTCAGGCGGCCGAGGAGATCTGCAACAGGATCCGGCTGGATGGAGGCCTGGAGCTGCTGCTGCAGCTGCAGCAGACACCTGCTGTGGAGATCACCTATGAGTCTGCAAAACTGCTGGAGCAGATACTCATCTCAGAGAACAGGTATGGCTAACTTACTGTGTATGTGTGTGTGTGTGTGTATGCAGGGGGTGGACAAAATAACGTGAACACTTATGATACTATTCTAATAAAGCAGCTCTGCAATAAACCTAAGTTACCTTTTTGAAGATTGATGATCAGTTTCAGTTGAGATTGTGAGTTTATTATTCTCAAGTAGGTTTTGAGGCCTTAACCCTCTGAAACAGGGGTACAGGTTTTTTTTTTTAAGGGGAGATAGCAGGTCAAGTAGAAGTCATATATGTGGTGGAATTTCTGATACACAAGTTAACTCAATAGGAAGGAAGAGGCCCCGGAGCTGTTGATGTCTTACACAGAGGGTTTATTGAAGCTTGATCAAGGAGCAATTGTCAGGTGTCCACCACTGAGATGCTCTCTGCATGAAGGCCTAACAACTCTGCCCTTCCTCCCTGCTGCTCAGTGTTTTACCCTCATCATGTTTTGACTTACTCGGTTCCTCTGGCATCTCTGACCCTGGTTGCCCCAGCGACTGGCTCTATGGTCCCTACTACAGACACAGCTGTACAGATAACAGTGGCTCCCTTAGACAGGACTCCAACCCAATAAAGTCAACAGAGGGACACTCTGAGAGACACTTTGACCCTACCAAGGAGAGAGGAATTGATAGAAAATTCCATCACAACATAGAAGTGGTGTACATCACATGAAAACTTGGAACCTGAAGATTAATTTGAGATGCAGCTAAGCACTGTGGGACAAGTTGTTGTTATAGTCATAAATAAACATGAATGAATGAATGAATGAACATAAAGTGTGTAAGGGTTTAGAACATGTTGATAGAAGTATATGATGGCCATCCCCATGCTCTATTATGTCTCATAAGTTGTTGCAGCAATTTTTGGGTTGATACCATTTGTTACAGAGATTTGGTGCTAAATTTAACCATTTTTTTTACCACTCAAGAATTGATAAAAATGATCAATA
Source organism: Sebastes umbrosus (assembly GCF_015220745.1). Lineage (NCBI taxonomy): Eukaryota > Metazoa > Chordata > Actinopteri > Perciformes > Sebastidae > Sebastes > Sebastes umbrosus. Next base: position 19,600,879 of record NC_051275.1, read on the forward strand.
ATCCCTCCAAAATACCAGATTAAGACACCAAGACCTTGAGGAATACCATAGAAATAGCCACGTTGTGATTTGGTTTAAAAAAACTTTTTGAAGTTTGAAGATTTCTGCAAGAATTGCATTTTTCGGTGATTGGATGGCGATCACTTCTGTTCTGAAACTGCTCAGAAACCCCCTTATTGTCCCAAATTTGTACTGCATTTAAAAAAACTGCATGTTTTTGCCTCAAACTGCATGTGATTATCAAATCTTTACATATCGGCATTACATATCGGCATTACATATCTTGAGGTCAGAGGTCAAAACTTACTGACTTAAAGATTAATCAATTGTCTGTTGTGTTGATCAACTAACTCATTAATTGTTTTATCGTTTCGGCCAATAGTTGATTGACAACTTTGGTGTTACCAAACACACCTGTTTTTGCCTCATTTGTTCAGGATCACTTTAGTATTGCAGTCAGTCTAGCTGTCTGATTTCATGAGTCAAGTTTTATCATCATCATATTTACAAACTTCTGTTGACAGAGATTATGTAGCACGTATGGGTCTGGGGGTCGTCCTCAACCTGACTCGACATCAGGAAGATGCACAGCTGGCTCGCAGCGTCTCAGGGATCCTGGAGCACATGTTCAAACACACCGAGGAGACGTCCGTCCACCTCATCTCCAACGGCGCCCTGGACACCCTCCTCTTCTGGTGCCGAGGGACAGATCCCACCGTGCTGCGCCACTGTGCTGTGGCACTGGCAAACTGTGCCATGTACGGAGGCCACCGCTGCCAGCGATGGATGATCGAGAAACAGGCGGCCGAGTGGCTTTTCCCGCTGGCTTTTTCCAAAGAGGACGAACTCATTCGATTCCACGCATGCCTGGCTGTGACTGTGTTGGCTGCAAACAAAGAGATTGAGAAAGAGGTGGTGAAGTCCGGGACCTTGGAGCTGGTGGAGCCATTCATCGCATCTTTGGATCCAGACGACTTTGCCCGCAGTTTGTTGGACAGTGCAGACTGCATGCAGGGTAAGACGGCAGCTGATCTGCAGCATATGTTGCCACTACTGGATGGCACGAGAGTGGAGGGAAAGTGCATTGCAGCCTTTTACCTTTGCGTTGAGGCCAGCATCAAGTCTCGTCAGCGCAACACTAAGGTACAATCACTGTCCACTTTCCTTATAGCTCAAAGGTAATACTGTCTGGTAGCTTTGTTGTGACTGTTTCAATTTGTGCTCCTTTCAAGATATTTCAAGAGATCGGAGCGGTGCAGAGCCTCAAAAGAATTGTCATGTACTCCAGTAATGGCACAGCCTGTTCTCTCGCCAAGCGGGCACTGAGAATGATGGGGGAGGAAGTGCCGAAACGCATCCTCTCATGTGTGCCCAACTGGAAAACCTGTGAAGTGCAGACCTGGCTGCAGCAGGTTGGCTTTAGTGCCTATTGTGACCGATTCCAGGTATGTTTAACAGTTTTATTAGTGAACAAAGAGATAAATTCATGCATAAAGATCCAGCTATTATACAATATGTTTAACATTTCTAACTATCTTGCTGTATAGGAGCTCCAGGTGGATGGAGACCTCCTGCTGAACATCACAGACCAGGAACTGAGCGCTGATCTGGGCATGACTGCAGGCCTCACTCGCAAGAGGCAAGTGGTACAAACCTTTCAACACGTGAGCAACGTTAACACCAATCTAATAAACGCCTTTGTTCTGCAGGTTTCTGAGAGACTTGCGTGTGTTGAAGACTTACGCCAACTACTCCACATGTGACCCAAACAACATGACTGACTGGTTGGTCGAGGTGGACCCTCGTTTCCGTCAGTACACCTATGGCCTTGTCCAGTCAGGAGTGGATCGCCAAAACGTCCAGAGCCTGACCGACCTGCAGCTTCAGCAGGACTGCCACATACACAACGGAGTCCACAGAGCCAAGATACTCTTTGCTAACCGCAGGCCCTTAAAGCCGTGTCACACAGACGCCCAGCCTGCAGGGCCCGACGTGTTCATCAGCTATCGTCGGACCACCGGCTCCCAGCTGGCCAGGTCAGAACTGAAACACGATAAGTGGAAAAATATCAGAAAGATGAAATGGGTTAAATTAGGGCAAGGACAGAAGACGTGTACTAAAACTACATCTTTCTCATTTCCTTCCCTGTTGCAAGTCTCCTGAAGGTGCACCTGCAGGTTCGAGGATACAGCGTCTTCATAGATGTGGAGAAACTAGAGGCCGGTAAATTCCAAGACAAACTGATCCAGAGCGTACAGCGGGCGCGTAACTTCATCCTGGTCCTGTCCGCCAACGCGCTCGACAAGTGCATGGGTGACACTGACATGAAGGACTGGGTGCATAAGGTCAGAAGTTTTCCATTCTCTGCGTGTTGAAATGTTAAGTCACATTATATCTAATTTTCGCTTAAAACTTTCACTCCACTGCACCTTAAGCCCTTATCAAGATATTCTTCATTTATATTGATTAGGGGTGTAAAAAAATATAAAAAATATCGCGATATGATCGATTCTCAAAAGCACTAGTTTTCATGCAAAGATTAATTCAGTCAATACGTTATTTAATTTGCAAAAAGATGCGTCCTCTCAGTGTATGTGCCCTCTCAAAGTAGTGCTATGATGTTACAGGGACTGTGATACATGTAAATGCAGATTCCACTGTTCTGATTGCATTAAAAAAGTAGTTTTTTTACTCAGATTGTATGCATATGGTGGGGTGTTCTTTATGCAAGGACAGGTTTCCTAAAATTAGAATAAAAAATTGCAATATATCGGAATATATTGAATCATAACCCCTGTATCATGATATGTATCGTATTGCCAGATTCTTGCAAATACACAGCCCTAATATTGATACAACAGCTGCTTGTGGAATCGTATTATTCTCATTCATATTCCCTGTCTGAGCTTTCAGTTGAAATTGCATGTCCCATACATATTGTAGCTAAAACAAGTGGTACGATGATGTTTTACATCTGTCTGTGCTTTTACGTGTCTGGACATTTTAATATTTCATAGACTCAAAGGAATCTTCATTAATCTTGCAGGAGATAGTAACAGCCATGGCTGGAAAGAAGAACATTGTTCCTGTCACAGATAACTTTATGTGGCCCGACCCCATGTCTCTGCCGGAGGACATGAGAGCGATTCTCAACTTCAACGGCATCAAGTGAGTAACTGTATACTCTAAAAACTCAACTGGTGTTATTGGTTAGCATATCTGTGTAATTAGGACAGCACACTTTCACTCACCACATGGCTGTGTGGTGTACGTTCAGTAAACTATAATTAATCAACAAGTTTAACAGCTTATTTAGTTTCATTTGTGGTTGTGTGATAATTACACAGTTTCATGCCAAAATTATTCATCTTTTAAAGCCTCTTTTATTTCTTTAATGAATGAGTTATGAATACAAGGGTTAACTTTTTATCGTTTGCGACTTGTGTTTGGCAGATCTTAGTCGATTAGTCGACTAATTGGATGTTTTGTTCTTAGTCGACTAAGATTTCGGCATTGAGTGTTAGTTGACTAAGAATTTCTTTGGTTGAGGGCAGCCCTTATAATGCACGTCATCAAATGCCTGTTGCTTTTTTCTTGGCACAGATGGTCCCATGAATATCAGGAGGCGTCCATCGAGAAGATCCTACGCTTCCTGAAAGGGCACGAAGACCAAATGGACGGCCCAAACGCCTCCAAAGAGCAGAAAAAGAAATAAAACTGACATAAAACAGTTTGATCTCAGCTATAATAACTTTAAATGATGCCAAATTCCACATGGCCTACGGTGAACAGGCCGGCAGCTTTCCCTGCTCTGCCCAAATGCATGTGAATTTAATTATGTTTGGCTTACATGCTCACACCAAGACCAAATTTAAATAGACCTAATATATTGCAAAACGTAAAGATTGTATATAATAAACTGTAAGCCTTTAACGATAGTACCCTCATACTGCTGTATACGTATGTGTAATCAGGTACAGTATATACGCCTTCTGTCTCTCAGGAAAATAACTGTGATAGATCAGCCGTCATTGGCACCTCAGCAAAATCATCAATAACAATTTATGAAGCATCCACTAATCACAAAAGTTCATCTTAAACCGTATACTGTACATTCATAGAACCAAAGCAGTTAATTCTACCGACATATGTGTTTTTATGTTTGGGTTGTGATAGAAAAGATGCATTGAATTGTTAATGATAAGAGCATCTACGGTGGACATAATCTAAGCTGGAGGCATGAAATATTGTACAGAAATAAACGAGCTACATGCTGTATAACTGCACCCCTAATTTAACCAAATACAGACTTAAGGAGTGTACAGGCAACAACAAATACCCATGTAGTATTAAACGTTTCCTTCCTTCTGTATAATTAACTATGAATTGACGTATATGATGAACTTCCAGTATGAAAAAAATGCATCGTTGACTCCTTGAAAATGACTCCATCTGTGTTAAAGAGTGTCTTGTAGCCGTTACAACATAGTGTAATACATTAAACTATCATTTAATACTGCTGACTTGAGGTTTTATTCAACACAATGTTAAGCCTGATAAGTAATTATTTGTCTGCTTTGCTGTTCATATTTCATCCTTGTTGAGGAGTAAAGTAAAAACAGAAAGAAATCCAGCAATATACAAGATACACTGAGGCTTGTGAAATATAAAAGACAAAGGGGCAGATCTACACCTGTGTAAATCAAGAAAATATTAATAATAATAAATATGGGATGCAAATTAACCAAAGCAGTCATAAAGATGTGTTGTTCACATATTGTTCTGTAAAATTATATTAATATAACCTGAATGAAACCGCTGTTCTGTTATCTGATTTTGCCTTAATATTGTTTGCCTCTAATGTCCTCCTCATGGCATTTTTATTAAATGTGTAATTGACATTTTTGACAACTTTTTTTCAAATAATTTCAACCCCAGGATTTCATTTTTATCATCATGAGTTTTTTTTAATGTCAGTGTCAAACAAACATAATTTGGTCCCTTTATTTGAAACATAACAGTTATAAAAAATTTAACAAACTTTATTTGAACTTCACTTTATCACGTGTGATGTGTGTAAACAGAAACAAATTTAACCTTCATCTTTATCACAAACTATCCAAAATGATCCAGTTTTATTTCAATAAATACAATTATTGCAGATACATATTGCACAAAGAATAAGCAGTTTTTCATCACACAATAATATGTCTGAAGAATGGCTTAGAGAAAGTTATCTTCATGCTGATCAATTCACAGTAGCTGCTTCATTTAACCTCTAAACTTCCCTTTGTGCGTTTTAAAGCTGATTTGGCAGCTCTTGTTCCCTCACTGTGCATCTAGGACCTGACCCCTGTAAGCATGTTGGCGGTGGGGCTCTGCTCTGGGACTATCCAGTGTTGTTTGTGGTGGTGGGGAGGGGGGATCTTCAGGGAGTTTAGACTACGAAGGGAGGGAGGAGGGTCAACTCATTATCTCCTGGCTGCTGCTACAGTTCCACTCTCTCTGCTGTGGATCACTGATAGTTGGGTTTAGACATGTTTTTGCACAGATAATCTATTTGATAATCTATTAGGATAACCCTGCGAACAGACAGTAGTGGAAGAAGTCCTCAGATCTGTTACTCAAAGTAGCAATACCAGATGTAAAAATACTCTAAAGTAGAAAAATTACTTTCGTGAATATTTGTAGATCAACAACATGTCTCAAATCAAAACTACATTATATCTGTTACTTCCCTTTTTAACCCTCTGTGAACACACTATGTTGCACGATTTGTTTTAGAACAAGTGAAGAGTTTCCTCTTATGGTTAGCATCTGAACCTGTAGTGTGCTATTAGAGCTACTGAATTAATACATTCAAAATGGAAACGTAAGGCACATTCTTTGGCATCAAATCACAAAATGAAATCATCTATCAAACCTTGCTCTTTCCAATATTCTAAGAATGTCCCATGATGAAACATCAGAAGACCGTTTAGTATTTAGGGGAAGCAAAGATTTGATAAAGCCCCAATCTCCAATATTTAATTATTAAAACAGATGAGGTTTTTATTGTCATGTACGTCAGGAGGTTGAGTCTTTATCCTCTGATCTTCATCACTTTGGTGTGACTAGGAATAATCCCATAACAACAGTCAGCTGCTCCATCACTGTATTAAAATCAAAAGTCTCTCCCAGCACCACAGATGGACATGATGGATGTCTCTGCGCTGCTCACCTCATAGACTGACACCAGGATGGACTTTAACTCTCTTCAGGTCAGCACGATGTGGAGTCTCTGTGGTCTCTCCTCTGGTCTAAACATTGCAGGGTCCTAGAAAGACAAACACAAAATCATTTTTTGTAATGTGCTGGAAAATGTCTTTGTGACTACAATTCACTAAGTTCAATTAGGCCAATGAGGCAAGAGCAACACTCACCCAATTATTCCAGCGGGGATGAGGAGGATGATGGCAGCAAGAAGGAAGGAGAAGCCCTTCATGAAGTACAGCGTGGCCGGGTACACGGAGTTGAAGACGCCACTGCCAACCAGATAACATAAGCTCTCCACACAGGCAACAGAGGCAAACAGGGCACCTGGGAGAAAGTACAAACCATAGACTGTATATAAGAAGTGGACGTGGTCACCGTGACGTCACCCATTGGTTTGTGGACTGCTGTTTTGAAGCCTCGAGTTTGGCAATTCGGCGGTCGCAATCTTGGTTTTGGCTATCGCCAACTTGGTATTTTGCTACCAGAAGGGACACGAGAGGAAGTAGCTGAGTACAACGCTGAATAAGACGTTTTCCTTCCGACCAAAAAGGTTATAAATAACTTTTATGAACTGAAAACATAATGTGAAAGGGTTAAAGTTGTAAGACGAAAACACGGACAACTCCCAGACCGGACAACGCCGTGGTAGCGACCTGTCAATCCCACGGTAGCCACGCCCTAAAGCATCCCCTGCTTTATGGTCTATTTGACTCTAAACGGGACCATCATTTACTAAATGAACATCATGCTGTATTGAAGAAGACTTGAAACTAGCGATTGAGACCATAAACTCATGTTTACAATGTTTACTGAGGTAATAAATCAAGTGAGAAGTAGGCTCATTTTCTCATAGACTTCTATACAATCAGACTTCTTTTTGAAACCAGAGGAGTCGCCTCCTGCTGGCTATTAAGGCCCTGACACACCAAGCCGACGGTTGGAGGTCGAACAGTTTGGGGCCATCGGTGAGCATCTGTCGGCCTAGTCGGTTCAAGTCTGCCCGTGTCTGAGGTTTTTCAGCCAATTCAGCAAATCACTCTGATTGGCTGTTCAGCTTAAACGAATCAGTGCACAAGAAGAGAAACGGAAGTGAGGAAAGCGAGCCAATGAGTAAAGTCAAGAGGAAAAACACAGAAAGCTCTTCTCATTTTTCATCTAAATCTCATCTGATTATTCCAATCCACAGATATTTTCACAACAGCATGGCTGTCTGGAATGAAGCTAAGTGGTGAGTGAGAGCGGTGTGAAAATGGTCGCTTTGTTTCATGTACGTATCATAACAACGGCTTGTATATCATTCGTCTTCGGTCTTCCAGTTTCCCTTTTTGAATGAGGAATACAGACTACCACAACCTGCTGGCATGGAGAGTTATTTCCACTCACGCAGGCGCAGAACGTCCGTGCTAACTGGCTGTCGGCTGTAGTCTTTGCAATGTGTTCAAATGCAACTTGTCTGCCAAAACAAAGGCAACGTGAGGCGACGCAACAGTTGGCCTTCATCACCGCTCGTGTGCTTCAAATTAAACTGATCTAAATTCACTGACCACACAGCTGACACACTGAGCTAGCTCTCATTTCCTCACATGTTGAAATCACTGCAGTTTGCCATGTTGAAAACAATCTGTTTAAAACACGAGTAGTACTTTGTACATGTTCAGTGACTGACCTTGTTCTGATGGGCCCACCAACTTGGACAGCTTTGACCTGATGACAGGTGTCATAGCCACGAAGAGGAAACTCAGACCATAACCTGGTGACAGACAAATCAACACATCAGCTAAAGAGTTACACTGCACATTGTGAAACACAGTGACACCACATTAACACATATAGGGACCATTGCTAATATTTTAAATCATGTTTCTGCATTCATGTATGTTCTCATTCAGTCATAAGATGGTCCGTACGTTATTGTGCAACTACTTTAAAATCTCTGAAATCCTCACTACAACTTTTGTGGATGATGTTAACTATTCCGACAAAGCACAAATAAAGGAGGGTATTGAAAGTAAAAAGAGCAAATTAAATTTCACTGTAATGTCATTAAATGGATATTTAAGTTATACGTCATCGTGCATTAATAATGCTTTGATAAATACTGATTTCTGTGCCTAATCAGACCTTGAAGTCATCTCACTTAGTAGTGTCCTGACTTTACTTTTGCTTATGAATAGAAAACCTTTTAGACAGAAAACCCATTACCAAATAAAGGAAAACACATCTGTCTCATTGTTTAGAAAACACCTGGAGGTCACAAACTAACTCCTCTTTCACCTGTGAAAATGAGCTGGGTGGTGTCAGCTATAGAGAAGACCACCAGCCCGATGATATTGGAGGTCAGACCCACGATAGCCACCCAGGAGTCCTCCATGCAGCACTGCATGATCTTCAGCCCCAGCAGACTGCTCAGGTAGGCCAGGTGGTAAGCTGCTGATCCGTAGCCGATGAGTGCCGGCCCCCAGCACAGCGGCGAGCTCAGCTCATACAACACATACAACTCCCTGCTGCCGGAGTGTACGCCCACCACCAGGAAGAAACACAGCGTGTAAAGCCACAGCTTGCATCTGTGATATCTTCCCCCCGCCTCGTTGGTGCTGCCTCCTGTTGAGAAGAGGTGCCAGACAGCTTTATAGTGGCGAGACGTGAAGAGCTTGGCACTTGGGTCTGGCACGACAGACTCACGGACAAACAGGTAAACGTACAGAGCCGACGCCAAGTTAGTGGCCACGACCAGCCAGAATGGGTTGATGTACCTAAATATAAAGATTAAAGACGTAATGGTCATTATTACTAATTCAGATGGCAAAGATTTTGAGCAAAGTGCACTGGTACACATTTCTTACCCTTGTGCCCGCCGCCACTGCCCTCCGATGATGCTCGCTAGCATCCCCGACAGGCCCAGACAAGCCTCCAAGACCGCCACCCTGATGGTGCGGGACCTTCTGTCGCTGGTATCAGCCACATATGCAAAGCAGCCTGCCAGGATGGCGTTGAAATCCCCTGAAAGGCCACTGATCAGCCTGCCCACTAGAAAGTAGACCACAGGCAGCTTCAGGTACATCACCACTAGGTAAACCACTGCTTGGACAGCTAGGCCCAGGTTGGGTAGGATTAGGACTCGTCTGCGACCTGCGAGGTCACTCCATGAGCCCAGGAGAGGAACCACCAACAGGCCTACAGAAAAGGCGCCAAGACTGATGTACAGGTTCCAGTGGGCTGTCAGGGTTTCCACCTCCTGCACAAAAACAAGCAATAAGTCAACCACATTTATCAGCAAACAAGAGTTTAAGAGATTCAAGTTGTTTCTGCTTGGTCCCCTATCCTACCCATTATCACATTTACGTTGCATCCTGGGTGTAATGTTGTCCTTATCTAGATGTGTGTAACAAATCGTCAAGGCTCTGGTGAACAGGAATGAAAACTGCTGATCTATCAAACCACTAGTACTGCTTCTCATTTATAAAGCATGTTCATCATTTCCCTGTAGCTTAATGTCAGCTTGTGACTGCTGTTCCTCTTTTGCAGTTCTTTATTTTAATCTATGCACCTGTCCTGCATTTTAGGCATACAGATGATTCTGCCTCTTTCGTCACATTTTGCTTCGAAGAAATGCTTCTAAATGTAAATGCATTCACGTCTTTCAATGTGACCTTGCTTTTATTGTGCCAGAGCGATTTATGTTTTTATCAGGGCTGTCAAAGTTGTTGACTTAACGGCCACGGGTGTCGCTGTTAACAAGCATTTCTGATTCTTACAAACAGTCCCTTTAAAACTGTGAAATGAGCAAAAATATTGTAGATTTATGACATCACTTAATGGACAGAAATCCTGACGGCTTGTTTCAAAAGCTTCTGATTACGGGCTGTGTGTGTTTTTCTCTGTGGATTAAGCGTTTTGATACTTTCACAGTATTTATATCCTCCTGAGACCCAGCCCATTGACATGTGTCCTCTGTAGTGGACATTTTAGTCCACATGCATATCCTCTTACTCTTTTGACCTACTCTATCAACCCCTGGTGTATTGTAAAGAGGACATCCTAGGCTTAACAGTGATATGGCATGTGTTTTTTTTTTTAATCACTTTGAATGTATTCTTGGTTTAATATCACTCTACAGCCATAATCTGTTCATTTTTTTTTGTCTTTTCACACTGAAATAGTCCTGTAGTCCACTTCAGTGGACAACAAAAATAAAATGTAACTGGTCTAAATTGTTACGATTTTCTTTTAACCCTAAATAGGAAGGAAATAACAAATTAACTCGGTACCCAGGAGGATATAGCACTTAAAAACCTGCTTTTATAATATAAAAGTCATGAAAATGTCACTTCTTTTACAATATGGGACCTTTAATGAACGACACCTGTACCTGTCTGTATCTAATTAGTGTACCTGTACCTGTACCTGTATCTAATTAGTGTACCAGTACCTGTATGTATCTAATTAGTGTACCTGTACCTGTATGTATCTAATTAGTGTACCTGTACCTGTACCTGTATCTAATTAGTGTACCAGTACCTGTATGTATCTAATTAGTGTACCTGTACCTGTATCTAATTAGTGTACCAGTACCTGTATGTATCTAATTAGTGTACCAGTACCTGTATGTATCTAATTAGTGTACCAGTACCTGTATGTATCTAATTAGTGTACCTGTACCTGTACCTGTATCTAATTAGTGTACCTGTACCTGTATGTATCTAATTAGTGTACCTGTACCTGTATGTATCTAATTAGTGTACCTGTACCTGTATGTATCTAATTAGTGTACCTGTACCTGTACCTGTATCTAATTAGTGTACCAGTACCTGTATGTATCTAATTAGTGTACCTGTACCTGTATGTATCTAATTAGTGTACCTGTACCTGTATGTATCTAATTAGTGTACCTGTACCTGTACCTGTATCTAATTAGTGTACCTGTACCTGTATCTAATTAGTGTACCTGTACCTGTACCTGTATCTAATTAGTGTACCTGTATACCTGTCTGTATGTAATTAGTGTACCTGTATACCTGTCTGTATCTAATTAGTGTACCAGTACCTGTCTGTATCTAATTAGTGTACCTGACACCAGCTGTGGCTGATCAGAAGAGCTGCTGACAGCTACTACTATGGAGGTGCCGTTGAGCAAGGCATCAGCTCCATGAGCCACGTGTCTAACTACCTAACAGCCAGTGTAGTGAATAATGAGTTCACCGTCTGTAGAGGCTCTGGAGCCGCGGAGCTGTTGCTGCAGCCCGCCCTCTTGGACCCGTTGTAGCCGAGGTCCTCGCTGATGCGGTCCCACAGGTACTGGGTGGAGAGAGGAGCCTGCAGGGCCAGAGAGAACATGGAGAGGAACAACACCGGCTCCACGGTGACCGGCAGCAGCGAGCAGCTGAACGGTGGTCGACCGGAGCCGGTGGTCGGTTCGTCCTCCTCCTCTTTGTGGTCGTCGTTGAGGACATCAGCGGGGAGAATCGCTGCGGTGTCCAGCTCCTCCATGTCGACAAGACTTTAACTGTGGAGTTTCAGAGTATGTAGAGAAACATGAACTCTCTAGCGCTCCTTTCTGTAACAGCAGCTAACTAACTAGCTGAGCATGCTAACGCCCGTTTGTTTACTCTGCTGGTGCGTCTGTGAGGGACGCAACGACCCTGAACGCAACTTATCTATCTACCTAAGCAATAACTGAGCCACGATAAAGCGTGAACTCAGCAACATCTTCTGGACGGAGAGGTGAATTACATTTTTCTTTTTTTTTCATTTTGTTTTCCTTTATTTGGTTTTACTCAGACATTTACATAAACATACTTTTTTTTTTTTTTTTAAACAGTTTATTCTGAATTTTGTTAATACAACTCTGATTATCCATTACACAAACATGTTTGGACTGATAGATATCTCACCCATGACAATACCCAGAGGGCACTCAAACAAGTGTACAGAAATAAATATAAATAAATACATCAAATAAAATTAATAAACATAAATCATGACACATTTTTAGAGGTCTAAGACAGTACGCCCTGTCATCTAGGGGACTGACATGCATAAAACAAGCACAGGAGTTGAACACAAAGACAAATCAGGGGTCCTTCCAATGTTTCGTTTGAAATATTCCTGGTCAAATATATACACACATATCCTTTATCCATATATATATATATATATATATATATATATATATATATATATATATATATATATATATATATATACACACACATACATCAAACTTTAGTCAGCCACAAAGTTATCTGAGTCTAAGGAATCAACACGACTAAGAAAAGGTTGCCAAATCAATGAGAACTTGTCGGCTGACCCCTTAATAGTATACCGGATTTTCTCCAACTTAGTAAAATATAAACATACTTAATTAAATACAAATATGAAGTGAACCAACTTTTCAACTTTTTACAATGAAATTATAAAACACACTAATAGAACATGGGGTGCTTTTCATGTGAAATAAGATCAAATGAATAATAATAATAATAAAAAATTACATTTAGAAAAAAAGAAAAATTAAACAAAAGAAGGGCGTTTTGGGGAAATATACTTTTTCCACTCCTTCCAAATGTCATCAAATTTAGTTTCTTGAAGCCTCATTGAGAAAGTAATTCTTTCCATTACAAATATTTCATAAATAACATTATACCAGTTCTCTAATAATGCGGTATCTGGTTTAAGCCATTTCTTAGTAATTGCTTTTCTAGCAGCTACACTCAATATTGAACTACATTTTTCAAAGTCTTCCTTGATGTCCTAAAAATAGTCCAATTTACAGTCTTAAAAACACTGGAATCCACCTATTTGATATAAGTGTTTTTAAAGGTCCCATATTGTGCTCATTTTCAGGTTCATACTTGTATTTTGTGTTTCTACTAGAACATGTTTACATGCTGTAATGTTAAAAAACAACTTTATTTTCCTCATACTGTCTGTCTGAATATACCTGTATTTACCCTCTGTCTGAAACGCTCCGTTTTAGTGCATTTCAATAGAATTGCAACGGAATTGCGTTGCTAGGCAACAGTTTGGGTCCATGTGTCCTTCCTGTCAGCTGATGGTTATAAAGCACTTAAACCTGCTTTATATTATAAAAGACTTGAAAATCTCACTTTTTACAATATGGGACCTTTAACTATTCATTTATGACTTGAGCCATGGAGGTGCGTGTAAGCTCTAATTGTGAACACAAAAGTAGGAGTAAAAGTTAATTTTATTGGTTTATTTGATCATTGATCAACGGGAGAATTTTTTTTTTTAAAGTTCAGTTGGACAAGTTGGCTTTTTTAACATCTACAAGACACCCTAGAAATAGAATAAAGCCTATTAAATGTGTATAACTTGATAAATATCATGCACATAGTGCAATGGACAGGAATAGCAGGACAGACATGACAAGACGTTATGTTTTGATAGTCAATTTTGTGAATTTATATAAAGATCCTTTTTTGTTGTGAAACTAGGGTCGGCTGGTTTCTAGGTAGGGCTGTGCCAAAGCCAGTCAACTTCAGCAAACATCCCAGTATGATTTAATGCAAAAAGTGAAGGTATCAAAAACACCACTTACTACATTGCAGTTAAATATTTAACAATTATTTTATTCCAACAGGAGCAGTAAATAATGCTTTTGAAAAACACTAACATGTACTCAGTGGTAGAAAGCAACTAAGTACATTTAGTCAAGTACTGTACTTAAGTACAATTTTGAGGTACTTGTACTTGAGTGTTTCCATTTTCTGTTACTGCTGCTTTCCACTACTGCTACTACTGCTACTATACTTCTACTCTACTACATCCCAGAGGGAAATATTATGCTTTTTACTCCACTACATTTATCCGACAGCTTTAGTTACTTTGCAGATTCAGATTATTAATCCAAAATATAAATCAACTAAGACATTCTGATGTATTATTATAGATTAAACTACCCAGCAGTTTATAAAGTCATTAAAATGAGCTCCACCTTTACCAGCTGCAACGTTAGTGTGATGAACACATTAATGCATCAATAAGTATAATCCAATAACATACATTGTTCTGCATAATGAGTACTTTTACGTTTGGTTCTTTATATATATTTAGATGCTAATACTTTTGTACTTTTACTTAAGTAGGATTTTGAGTGTGGGACTCTTAATTGCAACAGAGTATTTCTACATGGAAGTTTTGCTACTTTTACTGAAGTACAAGTTCTGAGTACTTCTTCCACCACTGCATGTCACAAATTGGGAATACAGGTGTTAAGTCCTTGCTGTTCAGACACTTGAATGTACATAAACATGGGAGTCAAGTGCTCTGAGGTGTAGCGATGGTAAAACTCCAGCAAAACTACTGCTTCAAAACTTTCTCACCTTACTTGAAACTATACAGAAACTATACAGAAACTACGCCTTCAGTATTCTTCAAAGGTCAAATTAATTTAAACTGTTATTTTTATTATTTTCGGAGGATAGTATATTTGGCAGGCTACAGCAAAACTAGCTCTATATACCCTGAGGCTTGATACTGAGTAACTTTAAAGACTAATTGTTCTTCTTTCTACTCCCCAGAATCCAGTATCACTTGAATTACTAACCTGAACACACCCTTCTGCTGTGGTCATGAAAGCAGTACATTGTGGTTCTTGGCATGAGTTTTGTTTTTTAGTGCTGGAGTTATTATTAACTGCGTTAGTAAATGGCCTATTTTCTTTTGTGTGTAATAATCCAACACCTACTACGCAAATTATTTTTTTAATGAGCAATTTAAGAGTCTATACAGATCTAAGAATCTGCTTAGATAAACAGTAACTCTCTCCTCCTCAAAGGCGATGTGTGAAAAACAATTTCCTTAGCTTGCATGTAAGATATTTAAAATAATGTGCACAATATATCATGTGAAGGATGCACTAGAGAAATAATTAAACTTGAACCAAAGTACAGTATTATCATCATCGTTAGTTATAGTTGATGATATATACTGTATAAATGATCCGTCATAAAAGTTTATACAGGCAAACCTTTTGTGTGATATGTCTGTGTATTGTCTCATTCTCCTCTGACCCACACTTGCTTTAGTCACATTTACACATTTTTTTAAATTAGTTATAACTTTTTCTGAATCTCTAAGAGGAACATGTCCAAATATAAGTGCAAACTTAAACTCCAAATTGTTTAATTGTTGTTGTTGTTGTTGTTGTTGTTTTAATTGTGAAAGTATTTGTCCTTGTGCAGTAACTGTTGAGGTCTTTGGCCGTAATTCAATACAAACTCACGGTTGCCTCAAGCAATAAAACATCAATCATCCCTCTCTCTTCTGAAACCTTTTCACATTTTACACTTGAGAACACAGTGGGAGGATGATCTGGTTTGTCTACATTTCAGCATCTAGCAGGCGTTTCATTGGAATCACAACATTGTGTTTTCTAAGTTAACGCCCACACAACTTTTTTACAGGGCCATTAACCCTGCTATCTAATGGAACTTTGTTTTTTATAGATTGGCGTGACATGAATAACACACACTCATCACTTTGTAATTCCATATTCAGGGTTTAAGATTTTATTTGGTTTATGTTGGGGTTAAACATCTTATGACATGACATGCCATTTCATGAATTTGTGCAATGTGTCATGCAACCAGTTATTAATCACCAACCACAATTATTTCTTTTCTCTTTCCCACCTGACAGACAAAGCATCTGTGGCATCTTACTACTGTAGATGATTGCTACCTTATCTACCTCCTCTAAACACATGGAAACACATGCAGGCCCCTCACTCTAAAGTTAATTTTTAATCTTCTTTCAGCGTGACATACTGTATATACCGCTATATATACTGTGACTTTGTCTGTTACTGCCTCTTAGATTAGTACGGTGGTGTCACTAATTATTGTTTTTTCTCTGTTTCTTCAATACTTTGGATGTCCATCCCACCTTGTGGATCATGGCTGGCTTTCTTACATGGCTGTGGAGGTATAGGAACTACATTGTGATAGTCCTGACACCTCTTTTACTTCTGCCTCTGCCCTTGATCGTCCCGACGCCGGTAAGAAAATGAACATGTGTATGCGTGTTTTTCTGTCGTACATATCTGCGGACATATTTTAGACTTCAGCCCTGCTGAATAGGGATTGCTTGTCTAGTTGCATAATGTATATTAGTCCAAAGCTATACAATACACACATTAAGCCAGCACTTACTACTAGTTTAAAGCCCTAAAATGTTGCTGAACATGTATGTATGTCTATAGGTTTAAGTATATGTTTCACACATTTTCGCCGCAGCAAGGTTGGCTAGAAAGCCAGTTAAGTGCAGCTCACATTCCTTCAAATCAAAGCAAGTGTGCCTTCAAAATGCAAAATATTGTACAATATGTGCAATTAAAGGCAGAGTGCAACTTTTTCTCTCCATCAGTACTACCAAATGTTGCAGTTTTTTCGTCATCTGTGGAGCTACTGATTGGAAGCCCTGCTGGAGATGGAGTAAACAAAATCACTTGTGTTGTAGTATTATTGCTATTTGAGTTAAATTAGCTTAATATGGTAGATATTTGTTTGAAGAGCACAGATCTCTTCCATCAACCATTAATCACGCCTCTATGTGGTAGCTCATCCGACTAATTTAGATTAGGTCTGTCCCACCATTTACCAAAACATACAGCCACAGGTCAAACATCAAAGAACAGATCTGATGATAGAACTTTTCCAGGTATATTATATCATCTCTGATCTTTAGCCAAAGGTGTTCTGATACCGAAACCACTTATGAACTACCTCATGTATCATAATGGCCAATACATGAATACCATACTGTAGATGCCCAACAAAACACCACTCGGCTCCAGATTGACGGCAAGTTCCATCACCAACATGAGCAATGAAGTCTCTCACTACTGTAGATTCTCCAAATCTTCAACCAGAGTCTCCCTAAAGGCCACAGATTAGTTTTTGGCACAGGAAACCGACAAAACCTTTCTGCCTTCAAGTAAACTCCACCACAGCAGTGCTCAGGTGGCCGCTTGCTTACCAGTATGCACACACCTGCCTCTTTTAAGGAGTCCTAAGTGTAGAAGCTGGTTCATTATTATGCTCAACCTTCAACTCTTGCCGATAATATCGATTTTCACTGCAAATGTCCAGTTCACCATAACCTCAGATATTCCTTTACTAATATTTTAGCAACATATACTCTGCTGCAACAATGGTTTTTAAGTTTAAAATAGTTGTGGCAATTTTGTAATCCCACACTGACGAGGAACGAGACAAAAACCTCTTACAGTACCGGCACGCTTTTAATGCTCAGAGCATGGTACACAGGACAAGGGTTTGGTTGAAATGTGCACCCCGATGGGAAGCTGCTCTCTCTCTTTATACCTTGGCTTGGTCATCCCCCTCTGGTTGCTTCTTAGAGTATCTTGCATGTCTTTGTTCAAAAGGGCTCATTAGCCTTCTGATCATTTTCTGATGATATCCAGGTAGGTAATAATGCCTTAGTTTAGGCAATCAGGCCAAGATTAATTCAGTCCAGGGTTACATTGTACAGGATTCACCATGATCAAACGGAGGGGAAGTTAACACAATTACATTATGCATGATCAAGGGAAGTTAACATGATTACATTGTGCATGTTCAGAGGAATTGCCCTTACAAAATTGTCACAGTGCCCTCACCTTTTATGTAATAAAACTCTGTTGTAAAAAGTTACAATACATGATGCATAAGGGAAGTGGTAGGAGAGATTGCCTTGGTGGTAGAGGATGATATTGGAGAAAGGTGTTATTTGAAATGGAGATATGTTAAGATGTTAATGAGGCCGAAAAGGGCTGACCATGACTGTAGTAATGAAAGTGATTGAAAAAGTCTCTCTACCTACTGAAGAGCCAGGAGAGCGAAGAGCAGAGGCTAATTAAATAAATCTTAGACAGTCAGTGAAGTATACATGAGGGGGTTACTCATGATATGTTGGTGATGCTGGAGACAACGGTGACTAAAGCTTGAATCTTTGATTGAATCTGTGATTGTTGTACTAGAACACTACATTATACAGTGTTTTCTAATACATACTAACATGCAATTCACTACGGAGGTTGTATTAATAGAATTTCACTCAGAAACCGATTATACTTGGTCTTTTGAATCAAATGAAAATCTAATTTCTGTCCTGTCTTGTTTATTTTTTTCCAATTAAATTCTTCAATCCACAAAGTATATTTGAGAGAGACCGAGTTCCAATAGTACCATATCCAACTCTGTAGGCAAATTTTGTGAAACCACTCCAACAAAATGAAAATGATAATCCGAAAGGATTCGCTGCTTTACATCGTCTTCTTAACTGCAACATGTCCAGGAGAGGCCTCCGTCAGTGACCCTCTTACCCACGTAATCTTTGACTATGATAAATTGAAAAGTGGGATCATGTTCAGGTGCTCAATCATTCCCATTAAATCAAAGACCACAATCTCTGTTCCTTTTCAGCTCGTCACAATTCATTCATTTTAAAGGAGATGAGCATTTTACAGCAAAACAAGCAATTAAACACAAGGAATTATCATAACATAGAAGAACTCATGTCTTTTCCTTAGGCTTTGACTTTTGTCATGCTCAAGAAAACAAATCGAGCAGCAGTTATTTTGATGTTTGGTTTGGTTCCAGACAACTACTAAGAAATGAATTATGTTATTTTTATGACTGACTGCAAATGTTTGAACTGCAAAATTTAACAGGAAGCACACAAAAGGTAGCCACTTCTAGTTAAAGGCAAGGCAAGGCAGCTTTATTTGTATAGCACATTTCAGAAACGGGTCAATCAAAGTGCTTTACATAAAAATTCAAGAACATTGCGACAAAGTGCAAAAGAACATTAAGACATAATTAAAACAGTTATAAAAACGTTAAAGATTAGAAAATAAAAACAAGCTAAAAATGAAAAGAAGAAAAGAATTTACTCAAAATGTTGACTGTAGTTAACGGAGAATGGTTAACTACGCTAACTGAACTATAGTAGTTTATGCCAAGGTTAAGACGTTTATGGTGTGTTGTAGTTCCTTTACAAGCTTTAACATGTGTCTCTAGCCATCACTTGTAAACACGTGTCAAGTGCACGAGACCATTTATGTGTAACATGCAGTATATACTGTGTATTAAAGCTGTTAAGCAACACTGTCCTTGTCTGTCATTACAGGAGGCAAAATGTGGCTTTGTAATAATCCTCATGGCGCTGTACTGGTGTACAGAGTGTATCCCTCTGGCTGTGACGGCGCTGCTGCCCGTCATTCTCTTCCCCATGATGGGCATCATGGAATCAGGCGAGGTATTTCCATCTGTGCATGAACACATTTTAATAAACCATTTCTTGGAATTAATTTGGCAGGGATTTGGATTTCCTTACTTTTTTTCCTTCCCTTATCCAGGTTTGTATCCAGTACCTGAAAGACTCCAACATGCTCTTTATTGGTGGGCTGCTGGTGGCCATCGCTGTCGAGCAATGGAACCTGCACAGGAGGATCGCCCTTAAAGTGCTGCTTATTGTGGGGGTGAAGCCATCTCTGTAAGAAACGTTATCCTTTACATACATAGACATACTTTTGGCCACATCATGTTCATAGTCATATCCTTTCTTTTGTCTCTTCACATGCTTTCTTCACCTTTTCATCTAATCATTTATTGTGCGTCCTCTCCAGCCTGATGATCGGTTTCATGAGCACCACAGCCTTTCTGTCCATGTGGATCAGTAACACGGCCTCCACAGCCATGATGCTGCCCATCGCCAACGCTGTGCTGCAGCAGCTGTGTGACACAGAGGCCAACGCCGAAGAGAGGGATTATAACCAGTCGGCTGCAAAGGATGGTCAGGATAACCAGGCATTCGAGTTGGGTGACGCCAAACAGAGCAAAGAGCTCAAACCAAAGGACGGCACCATCAACATGGGTGTGTGTGACTTTTTTGTTCTATAAACTTTACGTTTTACTTGATAAAGAGAATATTTCTTAACTTTTTGGTTGCTATTTTTTACTGTTGTTGTTTTAATGGTGTTTTGCAGATAAAGATGACCACGACGACATGAACGAAATGAAGGAAAATGACGTTATGTCAAGTAGGTTTTTTAACTTTGTCTTTTGAAATAACAGTAAAAAGTCAATTATTCAACAGAACATAGTAGTATATGAATAGAACTGCCACAGTAAAGGCCAGATATATTTTTGCTGTGGTCTGTATGAGGTTTTAAATACAAATCTTAATCTTATGAAAAGTGTTGGCCCTGTTTATACAGTTTTTATTTGTCAAGCAGTTTGGTGAAGTCACCCAAGATTTCTGCAAAAATTACCTGCTGCCTTTGTGAAAATCTGAGTCAAACTAAACTTTCACAGAACTCTTGAAATCCAATAGCAACTTCGTCGTCACTGAGTTAAACAATTACCAAATCTAGAAACCCAAACTGTAAATTCATGTCACATTCAAGACACAGCAATGACGATGTCTTTTCAAGTGCTATTTGAATGTCTCGGCTCTGTGCCCGCAGCGGTTTGTGACAGGAGTCCAGAGGCGGAGCAGCGCAGACTTGAAAGGGAGCAGAAGTATACGAAACTGACAAAAGGCTTGAGCCTAAGTGTTTGTTACGCTGCCAGCATCGGTGGGACGGCTACTCTCACTGGAACCACACCCAATGTCATCCTGAAGGGCCAGATTGATGAGTACGATCTGCAATAAACAACACACACATTCCTTGGTTGCCGATTCTTTTGGTCTTTGACTTAACCGGTTTTCGTTAAAGAGAATCATAAAGGTTTGTTGACTTCAGGACATTCTGTGGAAACCAACCTAGATAACCAGTTATATCCTCCTCTTCACTCGTAGTCTGGTGGGCCAGATTGACTTCTTCCCACTAAAATTAATTTACAACTACAGTAGCAGGGTATTTCTTTGGGCAACATTCTCAATGGTTTTGATAAAGGTTTACTCACAGATTGCATTAGATCTAAGCATGTGGCAACACCAATAGTAGCCACAGCTTCCTTTAGAGTAAACATCTATTAGGGCTAAACAAGTTTTAAACAAGTCTTTAGTTTAACATATTATTATTTGATGTAAAAAAAAAGCAATGCGAGCACAATTAATCTTCAACCCAAAAGATTAAGTGTCTGTTATAAGAGTGATTTTCATTGTAAACCTACATTTGCACACAACTGCGGTATGCACAGTTGGTCAAAACTCTGCAACATTTAATAGACATTTACAGTGGACTAATGCATTTGTTTTCACTTCCGCGTAGGTGGTTTACTGGATTACTATAATTTGGACTCTTAAAATGTATACGATTACTCTTGTTGTTGCCAAGTGCCCTCCATTTTAAAGCCATACCAAGTAGATTCAGCAATAAAAACTGCATAGAAACTGTTACACTACTAACTGATAAGTGACTGTCATAACAACAAGAGTAACATCTGATCTCAATGTTTTCTCTTTGTCATCAACAGACTCTTCCCAGGTAATGGAGGCGTGATCAACTTTGCAAGCTGGTTTGGCTTCTCATTCCCCAACATGGTGCTGATGCTCGCCTTGTCTTGGTTGTGGCTGCAGTTTATGTTTTTGGGCTTCGAGTAAGTTTCATGGACTGGAGTCATTCTCTGCTCTGATATCTTATGTTTACAACCAAAGCATCCAGATTATAAAAACAAGAGTTATTTATCATCACATTGTGTTATTCCAGCTTGAGAAAGTCCTTTGGATGTGGCACAAAGAAAGACGATGACAGAGAGGCGTACCAGGTGATCAGAGATGAATACAGAAAGTTGGGCAGGATGAGCTTCGCTGAGGGCTGTGTGCTGATTATCTTCACGTTGCTGGTTCTTCTGTGGTTCACTAGGGAGCCTGGGTTCATACCCGGCTGGGCCACTGTGTTCTTCAACAAAGACAAACCGTGAGTATAATAACTGATTGTCGCACAGCTTTTCATGACTCCTCAGTGACAAAGTGAAGAGGTGAACAGTTTATGGCCAGTGAGTGTTAGCCAGCCTATAGCCGTTTTATCTTTGTCATTTAATCACTATGCTTGCCTCAAATTAGTAGCTTGAGTTTTTTTGTAATCTTAATACATCACACAAATGCAGATATTTCAAATGTGTATTCTCGTCAGGTACGTCACAGATGGCACCGTGGCCATATTAATGTCAGCGCTCTTCTTCTGCATCCCGTCCAATTTGCCCGGATGCTGCGGGAAGTCCGAGGATGGTAGGTCAGCTGGCATTTTCCCTATAATTTTGTTTGTGCAACAGGTCAATTGGGATACGTATCTGATTATAAAAAGGTGTATAAACAATTTGACTGCACCTTTTTGAGGATCACATTTTGAGATTCAGAAAATTAAAACATAAAAGGGTTTACTTGCATCTTAAAACTCATAAGACTGTGATGCCCATTTTAAGTGGTATATCTATTTTCGTATTCATGTTGTCATTCGTTGAGCAACATTGATAAAATCGTGATGACAAATACATAAATCAGCAGGTTTTAAGACTATTTGTTGAGGCAAGAAGGCAGGAACTTGATCTCTTTCCAGCTCTACCT
The DNA here is from genome assembly GCF_015220745.1 of Sebastes umbrosus. NCBI lineage: Eukaryota > Metazoa > Chordata > Actinopteri > Perciformes > Sebastidae > Sebastes > Sebastes umbrosus. Next base: position 19,623,673 of record NC_051275.1, read on the forward strand.
GTGCACGTCTGGACAGCACAATAGGAAGAGCTCATTCACTGTTGCATCACATTTCATGTTTGGGGCATATTAAGTCTGTCACATGAAGATAGGAGTGCAGTTTTATAAGCATCCTCTATTTGTGTACTATAACAGAGAAAGATACAGTCTATAACTTTTACTGGCCGTGACAACTCAGGTCGCTGATTCAGTGCTTTCTAATAAACGTTATCCCAACTCCTTCCTGAGTTGAAGCCTGATAGCCCCAAGGTCAAGCCTGTACAAAAGTACATGCTGTTCTGTTCCTTTAGACAAATTACTCCTGTATCAATGAATATTTTTTTCCCCTCCCTTGGTAACTTAAGTTAAGCGTGTCCTGCTCCTGCCTATATGTTCTTTGGTACTCGTCAAAAAGTGGAAAAGCAGTGTGTTTTGTACACAGAAGAATGACACAATGATTAACACACACTTGGTTTAAATGGCATGAGGCAGACTTTGAGGTGCCAAAGTCCATTTCTCACCTTGGAAAAGAGAAAAAAAAATGAGTTTAAAAGAATGACTCCAGTTACAACACCATATTTTAATTAGGATTTTGACGGCTTACCTGTTTATCACATTTTCTTTTGTCTTTACGGAGCACATTTATGATCACAGAATCTTATCTGTAGACTATAAAAGCTAGGTTTTTTCCATAGTTAGTTTAGATGCATCATTATTTATGACTGTCCTAACCAATAGCTGAAAATAAACTGTTAGTTCTCGTTCTAAAAGGGGCCCCTGCTGAGGCCCCTTCCCCTCTTCTTAGTTGGGACATCGTCCACGAAAAGATGCCTTGGAACATCCTTTTGCTTCTGGGAGGAGGTTTTGCATTGGCACACGGAAGTGAGGTAAACCGTTGATCATCAAGTCCACATCTTTCTGAATGTAATCCTTTCTATAAATGTTTGGACGCTGATGTGTCTTTTCCCACCTTGCATAAAGAAATCTGGACTTTCCTTGTGGCTGGGAGAGAGTCTCATACCGCTGCAGAGCATCCCTCCTTTTGCCATCTGCATCCTGCTGTGTCTGCTGGTGGCCATGTTCACCGAATGTTCTAGCAACACCGCCACCACCACGCTCTTTCTGCCAATACTGGCCTCTATGGTGAGACAGGACATCATACTCTCTCAATCTCTAAAGGAATAGTTTGACATTTTGGAGGCGGACAAATAAATTGTATAACCGCAAATAGTTTCTTAAATTTCTGTTTGTATCTGTTTCCTTTTAATTTTTTCCTCCAGGCCACCGCCATCAAGATACACCCACTGTACGTCATGTTTCCCTGCACCATCTCTGCTTCGCTGGCTTTCATGCTACCCGTAGCCACTCCACCCAACGCCATTGCCTTCTCCTACGGCAACCTTAAAGTCATGGACATGGTAAGACCTTTCAGAAAAGCTGGAGACCCCATAAGTGAGGGTGTGACATGCATGCAGTGTTTTGGATAAAGGCTCATAACTAGTTTTCAGATAAGCAGCTTATATTAATCCTTATATCTGATCTTTATTATTTATTTGCGTATACAATATCCTTAATATTACCATGGAAACTAAGCTCAGGCAGATAGAGCAGCAAATGTAATGTGTATTTCGACAAATTAGTATTAATACCTACTCTGATTTGGTGTTGACAAAACGCTGTATTGCCTTATACCAAGGTCCAAGTATACGTTTGTTTATGTTTTATTCTTTTCTGGTTGTTTCAGGCCAAAGCTGGATTCATTCTGAACTTTGTTGGAGTCATAACCATCAACATTGCCATTAACACGTGGGGCGTGGCCATGTTCCAGCTGAATACCTTCCCTAGTTGGGCTAATGTCACCGAAACTCCTTGAATGTGAACTCAGGAAAATCAGAACACAGAGATGAACAGTATCTGCTTACTGATCAGGATGCCACCACTGGAGGACTGGGCTGGCAGGTGATTTAGCATTTTATCCTCCAGCCTGATGTGCATTGAGACCTGTCCTTGAATGCTGACATAGGTTCTTCTATGCAGTTTTCAATCTCATATCCTCCCTCACATTGTGATGATCTTCAGAAACCAGCTACCCATGCTGACTGGAAACAATAGAGCACCTTTTGTTGATGTTTTGACTGAACTTGAGTGAGTTCAGTTCATCTAGATAAATAATATTCTTGACTGTCAACCAAGCAGATGTAACATGTGTAACCGTGGTTGTCTGACTAAAGAGAGAACCATAATTATCCTTACTTTCTCAGTTGGTTATTTACAGTTGAGCAAATTATACACACTGTACTACATGCAAGTTTGAAAATACTGTAGTTACTCAAACTGAACAGAATATTCATCTTCCAATAAAATAAATGTTTGTAATAGAGATGATGCAGGATCAAGGGCTCACTGTAGTTCTTGAGACTATTATATTTAATGATGGGATCAAATCCCATTACCATAGGATTAGGACCAATGGGTCCTCAATTGATTTAAAAGAGAACCAAGAGGATAGAAGGCAAATCTCTTCAAAGGATCAATGTGGGAGAAATACAAAATCAGAAAAATCAAGTATAGGAAACTGATTGAAAACATTTCATTGAACTCATTAGCAGGGGTCCGTATATCTGCTGTATGTGAAGAGCAAAAGGGATTTTAAAAAAGGTGAAACTACAGTACACCGAGGTCAAAAGAGTTATCAGTAATGAAATCCAAAACATTTTAGTTTAATCTAGCGACCATTCTTCTGGTAAACACTGAAAGACGGCATCATTCAAACGGAAAAACTCTTGTTGAATTGGTTCTCACAGTAATGGAAGTTAATGAAGGTGCGATGGATGTCCGCTATCAGAGGTAAGACAACATCATTATGTCATGACATCTTCTGTCTTATTTTATTTTGATCACTTTTGGTCTTTTTTTCCAATCCCAGTGTAAGCCAGTGCTGTCCCAGTTTGTGTTTTGTGACCCTTAAATAGACATGCAGGATGTAAAACGGTGCAGTACATTTTCTGCTTAAAAGCTCACGTGGATTGTTAATATTTGGTTTAAGTCTCAGGTTACTGACCATGTGCAAGAACTGTTCTTAGTGAGACATGAATCAGCACGATGCATAATAATGTGCAATTATCATACGCTGTGGAAAGCTTTACCACTTGACTGTACTTAGCATTTCTGAACCTGTTTTTTAATTAGGGACCTGAATCGGTAATGAAATGGTAATTGTGAATATAACATACTGAGAACAGTCATTTGGGGAGACAGCTGCACATTTTATTATGAAGTATCCCTGGGACAGGCAATGTAATTGCTGAATTTATATAACCTCACCCTGAAGCCAGGAAGGGAAGTATTCAGTGATAAATCTCGCTGCCTCCGGGACTCTTTTCAAAAGACACTCATAAATCACTGTTTCTGATGGCATAAAATATGGAATTAGATTTTTCCATTACTTCATATTACACTCATCTTCTGATTTACGATTTATTTTCTTATTAGAGAAAATTATTAGAATTTTTATAGAAGATATTAAACTAATAAAATCAATTAAAATGGACCATGCAGTAGCAAACATGGTGCTTCATGCTTTTGATTTGCTAGGACAGACGGGTTAATGATTGGGTTCCTGTACTAATGTTTTATATGCTATTTATTAGGTACACCCAGCTAAAACCAATGCAATATAATACTTGATTATTTTCAGACGTATTGCTTTTGAATTACTTGATAATTTAATCTTTAGGTCCTAAAAAAAGTATTCAAATTAAACAATCTGAGAAGGAAAAGTCACTATATGGTTGAAATGTCCGTCACTTGTGGACATCACAGTGTGCAACCTGTGACGAAGCTTCATTTTACTAAACTAGGTCAGAAGCACTGCTTTAAAGCTCCAAGTTAATGGTGTCTTTGCTTTTGAAATAAGGTTAGGTTATGATCATTTAATTTCACCCATCAATCCATCTTTTTTTAGCTGTTTATCAGGGAACGGGTCAAGGTGGCAGCAGGCTAAGCTAGAGCCCAAATGTCCCCTTCTGCCTTCACTTTAATGACCACACATGCTGGTGTAATTTGTTATTGGTAAAGTGTGTAACAGCATGTTTTTAATCATCATTATTGCAACAAACACCAGGCCACAATTCAGATATCCATTAACATTACCAAAAAAGCACAACAGATTATTTGGATTGCTCTTTAATCAACTAAGCAGATATTGAGTCAACATGTCTAAACTCAATATCAAAATTCAAGATTCAAGATGTTTATTGTGACGCCGGTTATACAGGTACAATCGTGTGAAATGCTTTTTGCTGAGAAGCTCCATTTAAAATAAGTTATATTACAATTATAAAAGGAAATACTTTGTACAAGGGCATATTATGAACATATATATTAAGAACATATACAGTATAAGATATATTTTTGTGTGAGAAGGTGTCATATGAATCTAATTAAAAGTCTGATGGCCTGGGGGAAAAACTGTTCCTCAATCTGCTGGTGTTGTCCTTAATGATCCTCAGAGTCATTAACTCAACTTGGATAACAAGATCCATGCAAAACACGTGGGAGTGCCTCTTCTAATGACAGTTACCTGTCACCATGAGTCAGCATAAAAATAGACACTTTTAATCAATCTTTCTGTTGACACTTAACTTAACTTCTTACACGTATAAATCACCCGGGTTGGTGTCCCATGCACGCTTGCATATCGCATATGCGCGCTTGCGTGTGGCTACGCTGATCAATCGAGACTCCAACACAAACTACACGGAAGCACCAAATACGCAAAGTTCTATCTAGTGAAGCCCGTCTTGCAAAACAGTGTCGGCCGCGGTCGGAGGACGCGGGGGAGACCGTAGCTTTGGTCTCCAGGACCGGAGTCTCTGCTGTACTCTGCTCCTCTGCTTGCTTGCCTTCACTCAGCTCGCTCCACCTCACGTTTATGCGCGCACACTACACACTGCAGAAGAGTTAGTTTAGCTCTGAGAATATCTAGTGAATGTACAGTGGACATTTATGCAGAAATAAATGCTGCAGCTCCTCCAGACCAACAGAGGTTTTCCGTGTCTTGTGAAGTGACGGGGCTCCGCAGCAAGAAACGTTATCGTCTCCGACCGGGTGCCCTCGGGAGGCTGAAGCAGGAGAAGCCAACACTAGGATCAGCAGTGATTCATGGAGAGACCTTCGTCTGGTCAGCTAACATTACTGCCAAGCAGGTGAAATATAGAGTGATATTGTGGTTTTAGCTGACGTGTGTCGCCTCACTGTTTTGAGCGATGCTCGTTCATGTCTATTTAGAGCGAGCACAAGCGCGAGCCCGACGCTGACTTTCGTTGACTTAACGGCCACAGGTGTCGCTGTTAACAAGCATTTCTAATTCTTGCAAACAGTCCCTTTTAATAATAGACGTGATGATTAGAGCAGTATAAAGAAACACAGCTTTATTGCTTTTAGATCATAAAAGGGTAAATAACTAGCTGTGCAAAACATGATATAGCAACTGAGAACACCCAAGCACTGGAGCAATTATTTCCCAGAAGACAATGAGACTTTCACTGAAGTGCCCCTGGAATCTGTTCCCACATTACACCCTCCTCAAGAACTCCATCTCTGGCAGAAAGAGCCTTCGGCAGTAGCTTCGCTCTGCAGAGGCCTTGCACTGTAACATGAGTATATTCTATCTGTAATTAATCCTCTATATCTCTCTGTCATTCTGCCTCGCCCTCTCGCTGAGGACAGGGTTTGTTGAAGGTATAGCAGTGAGCTGAGGCTGTAACTGCTTTCCTGGTTCATTGTGAGGATAGGATAGGAATCTACCTGTATTGACATACGTACCTCTACTCCCTCTCCCTCTCTCACTTTCTCCTTTTATTTCCCTGCCTCCCTTTACTCTTTGAGCCTCATACTGTCACAGTAAAAGTTTCACAGAGGAACTCAAGTTTAAATTTCTCAAGGAGAAAAGAAAAATGCTTGAAAAGACGTCCCCGTGGAGCATCTTAAAACGTGCGTAGGAGCTGCCTGATGGTTCTGTTTGACTTCACATCCTGCAGACCACAAGTGCCTGATTGGTGCGTATGTTCAATGGATATGACGTTATCTCCTATCGGCTTCATCAGAAAGCGAAATTTCCAGATTGACTGCTTTTGTTACAAGAGTAGCTATTGCTTTTGGTTTAGTTTCTGTGTGCTTGCATTCTTCAAAATGCACAAATTATTCTGCCTGCGTTTTCTATTGCACACGTTTTATTTGAAGGCGCAACAGTTAAAGTGGAACTAGATCACATTTAAGACAGCCTTTGCCATGGGCGAGCTCAGAAACCAGGGCACTGCGCCCGCTCTCTGCCACTGGCTGTGATCAGTAGTGTATCTTATGTCCCGTTCAGACAAGTAACCATTCAGTCAGGCAAAGAAAGACTGATGGAAGGAGGAAGAGAGCGCTGCCAGCTGCCAATGACTGCACCATGTTTTGGAACCTGTTGCAGCAGGTTTTTCTTTCTGTATATCTTATTGCTGGGCTAGCCTGGACCAGTGCCAAACACACAAACACACACACCCCTACACACACACACACACAGAGAGAGAGAGAATGAGGATGATATTCTTAGCTGCCAAAATCTGAAACCAGCCCATCAACCATTTCCATACATATTTAGACAGTCAATCTAATCGAAGTGCTTCACTTGTGAGGGCAGAAGGGGCGTGAGGCGCACAGATCCACGAGGGATAATGGGCTCAGGTGTCGACAGATGTTACAGCTTCTGAGTGAGAGAATCTGGCTGAAACTACAAATCCACAAAGAAGAGAGGGGGCAGTTATTGTTTGCAAAGGCTAGGTGAGTTAATCTGACAGTTTTACAATATGTGAATGTTGGTGTTTGTATAAACTGCTGCAACATTTTTCCTCTGATTTACTCACTTTTTAACTCCATTTTTATGTAAGAGAGAGCTGCACTGATACTGTTGGCACTGCTGTAGCTGCAGAATGCCGCTGTGAACTCAGAGCAGCAGCCTGCTCATGTCAACACTGCTGACAAAACACTGTCAGTAATCCTGACAAGTACACGATTACAGATGTCTTCTGAGTACCACAGACACGAAATTTTGGGCAAATTTTAGTTACTCGTATTTATTTAAGTATTCCAATGTAATGCAACTTTATACTTCTACTCTATTACATCTCAGAGGCAAACATTGTGCTATTTACTCCACTTCATTTGTGTGACAGCTTTAGTTAATTTTCAGATTACAATTTTTCATACGCTTTTTGTCCAGGGAAAATCATGTATCTCCATATTTGGTGATTTTTAGTTTGACTTTTTCAGATAAACTGAATGATGAAGTGTTCCTTTAGGTGTTGAGGTAATGCACCTTCTTCTTCAGCTAAATAAACTGTTTAAAAAGCCTCTTGGATCAGCCGGTAATCGCCGCAAAACTGAAGACAGGGCTGTTTTTCTGAGCTCATGAAAAGTTGACTTTTTAGAGATAAGTGGTTCTCACAGGACAGCGACGCTACAAACATGATGATATCATAGAATATGATGCATTGATGTAGATTAAACTACCCGACAACATATAACATACTGACAGGTAACATTGTTCTGCAGAATGAGTACTTTTACCGTTGATACTTTTACTGGAAATTTTGCTGATAAACCTTACACTTAAGTATAAGGTTTTGAATGCTGGACTTTTAACTTGTAGTGGAGTACTTTCACAGTGTGGTATTAGTATTGCTCCGAACCTCTCTGCACTTCAGACATCTTTCAAATCACTTAAAGCTGAAGTAGGCGAGATAGGAGCAAATATGATTAAAAAAGATATTTTTATAAAACGGTCGCTATATGGTGACAGTAGTACATGAAACGGGTAACCTCAAATAAATCATGCACCTCTGTGTCCTCCGGTGCTCCTAAACGGCATCTGCAAGATTTTACAGACTGGAGGAAAACAACCAGTCAGAGCTGATTGGAGGTCCGCTGTCTAGCTGACGTCTATGAGAGCCGGCCGTCAATCACTTGCGAACTCCGACCAAACGGTCATATTAGGCCACACTGATCAAATATGAATCAACATCATGTTACATTAATGCCTATTTCTCTTCTCAAATGTTTTCAGAATCATCTTGTAGTGCACGATTTAGCTGTAAAATGTTTTGGCGTCACAAAAGTTTGTGACGCCGCCGCCATTGTGAAATCTGGTGAAGGAACGCCACGTACCGGTCACATGATCAGAGCACTGCCAATAGGAACGCTCTCTCTCTCTGAAATGACCTGTGATTGGTCAAAGTCTTCCGTCACGGGCTAGATTTTCTAAAGCCTGAAAACAGAGCCATGATGAGGTGCAGAAGACTAGTTTTCTCTTAGAACACTTGAACTACAATATGGAAAGGTTATTATGGAATTTTTGCCCAATGATGCCAAAAATATACTGCCTACTGCCACTTTAAGAGGTTAAAGGAACAGCACATTACAGAGGATCTATTAGCAGAAATGGTATATAACATTAATATGTATGTTTTCTTTAGTGTATAATCACCTGAGAATAAGAATCGCTCTGTTTTTGTTACCTCAGAATGAACCGTTTATATCTACATACGGAGTGGGTCCTCTTCACGGAGCCGTCCTTTTCTGTTTCTGTTTCTACAGTAGCCCAGAACAGACAAACCAAACACGAGTCTAGATAGGCCCTTTGTGTTTTTGCGTCGGCCAACGTGATTCTCCTACATGCTTGGCACATGGGAGAAGTTTCAGTTGGTTGCAATGTGCAACCTCACCGCTAGATGCCGCAGAATCGTACACACTGCACCTCTTAAAAGGAATTTCAAAAAAGCAAGAAAAAATATTTTGTTATGTAGCTTTTATTGAAAATATTGTGTTGTTTTGAGCATCACAAACGGATTTAGATGTTTTAGAACTTCACAACTGTAGGCTACTCTTTTGTAGCACTATTATACTACTTTTAAAAGGGGTGATAACTTAATATTTTTCACTGTAGTCTAATAGTCCAATCAAAATAATGCAAATAAGGTAATGTAATAAAATAATGTAATGAGATGATTTTTTAAATTTACAACGTCAACCACGTGTTTATGGGAATATAATTTTTATGAGACGAGGTTGCCCTGGTTGGTTCACAGCATAAGTCATTTCTGATAATAAGGAGGATTTGTGGAACCACAGCACAACTACTCCCAAATAAATAAACATTGTTCTCTCACCAATTTTCAATTATTGTCATCCTCAGATCTGAGAAGTTCCAGTGAAATAGGACATGGTGCTATTATTAGTGTACGTAGGATTCACTTTCAAACATGTCTCAGATTTGATCAGATGATCAGATAAGCGTCCCAACATGACATTAGGAGTTGAATCCTGTGATGGAAGTGTAAACAATGTGAATAATCCTGTTGAACACCACGTGGTGCTTCATATAACTTTTGGGCACCACACCAAGGCTGAATTTCCCTGTTAAAATGCTGTAACCACATCCAACTGACAAGACCCTGACTTCCGTTCATTCATACAAACCATAAAGATAAGATCTGAAATAGTAAAAAAAAACAAAAAACTCACGCCTAGACTGTTTTCTCAACAACTTGTTGGTTTTTACTTGTTGACACTTGTTACATCAAACACAAATGGCATGATCGGCTTATTAGGATCACGTTTCTGCATGAAGGGTGAATGATAGCGTCATGTGACCGTTGAAGGGTGGCGTGATTTTTTTTTTTGTCCTATCGGGGCTCTTTCAGCACCACTTCAATTAAAACACACGTATCTTCTTCATATTTTGCAGAAAATATACAGTATATGTAAGGTTTGACCAACGCAAAAGTGAAAAACAAAGGCAGACTTTTTTTTTTTCCTCGAATTGCTGATAATTGATATTTTGTGCAAATAACTTTGCAATTTACAATACGTAAAAAAAGACTAGATGATTAAAGTCAAAGAAATGTTGAATGTTTGAAGTTGAAATTGAACAAAATCAAAAATTGTTAAAGTTGTTTATTTGAAGATATTATTTGATAGATCCAAACATTCATTGAGGTTCTTGGAGTGGTGGCAAAACAACAATAAAGTAAAAATACTGAATTTCAATTAAAGATCCTGCATTCAAAATGTTATTTAAGTACAAGTAAAATCAGCCAAATGAACTTACGTTAAGGTGAGAGCAATAATTAGCCATAAGGACAGCCTGTCAGTGTTACAGTATCATATATCATATCATTATAGTATTATTAGACATCCATGAACATGTAATTACTTCTTTAGCTGGTGGAGGTGGGGCAAGTTTTAATTAAAGCATATGTATATATAGCTTTATAATGCACCGCAACCAGCATGAAAAATAAATCAATACAAAATAAAAAGTGCCTTTTTTAAAAACAATTCTTAGCTGATACTTATTTTTCTCAATAGTATATGTTTTACAGTGTTGTGATTACTTCTAATTTCTTTATCGAAAATGTTTTTCAAAACGGCATCACAAACTACTGATGCAGCCTGTTGTACAGTTTCACAAGCCTACAACTTTAGAAGTGCTTTGTTGTGCCTAGGAAATGTTGCTGGTGCACGTTACAGTTTAAAGGATAGGTCCACATTTTTCAAGTCTTTCTTAAAAGAATAGTCAGGTGCCCACGTGAACGACGAAACAGGTTTTGCTTGCTGTAATCACCTGTTCATCCTGGCCATTAGAAGATCCTCCTAATGCACTTTAAATATAAGTGATGGGGGACAAAATCTACAGTCTTCCTTCCATGCAAACATTTATTCAAAGTTTTTTAGAACAAAGTTCCCTCTTTGTGTTACTATCCCTCCACTGCAGCTCAACAGGGAAAAGACCGCTGAGACCAAGACTGCTGAAGCCTTATTTTAGCTTTTTTTTTGCACAAAACAAGGACTGTGGATCTCTTGATTACAGCAAGCAAAACCTGTTACTATGTTCATATCGGCATCTGACAGACCTGAAAAAAATATAAACCTTGTAAGCAAGGCACAAAGAGTTGAAATGGTGGAAATGTTTCTGTTTTGGTCCTACGGGTGAACTTAACGATTTAAAACGCTAAACATTACCTATATGGAGGATCAGTCATTACAAGCAATACAATGAAATATTGCATGAAAGTGAAAAAGTAGATGTTTATAGTCCATTACTCATTTGAGTGGAAGAGTGCAGACAAGCCATTTCTTGAGGCTGTGAGAACAGAAACCAGCCAAGAGCCAACTGAATGAGTCATTATGAAACATGCAAATTATTGTTTCAACATGCAAATTATTGTGTCATAAACAGTATATCATGAATTAAGAAGCACTTTGTGATGTCTGCTTTTGAAAAGTTCTGTATAAATACACTTTAATTGCTCACAATGAAAACATTTTGGCTGAAGGTACTGCAGGATGAACTCTGAACATTTTATTGTCAGTAACATCTCACAGTTTCCAAGAAGGAATGTTAAGTGAGCCCGTCCTACTGCGCTGTAAACTTAGGGCAGCATTGTTAATAATGTACCAAAGATCCTCGCATAGTCTCTATTGATCCTCACAGTTGAACCATTTACTGATTTCATGCTCATACAGCATCTTTACTGGCCCCAGTTTGTTTCTCTCATGTATTAAAATGACATTTGAGTCACAGAGATTTTTGCAAAACCCAGTAGGTTGTTTAACAAAGTATTTTTTTTAGACTCTTTTAACCATCTGGATGAAAAAATAATATTATATTATATTATATATAAGATAATAAGTAAGATTTTTAACCAGTTACAACTATATATATATATATTTTTTTTTGGTTTATGTTGTACATATTGAACAAGGAGATATGTCATGATGCTTTCAAGTGAAACTCATGAGCTCGTGTTTACAACATGGGAAGTCGTGTACACGATATGCTTGGCTTTCAAGTGGTTAATTCGTGAGAACACCGCTGCTAAGCAACGGCAATATTGACGTTACTGTCGGCGTCTAGAAGCCACAGAGGCTGAAACAATTTAGCAAACTAGCAAGTGGATAACATAATGCAGGAAAAGCAGAGGCATAATAAAGATGAGGCTGTTGGGAATATCAACATTTTCATCAGACCTATTACAAAATTACAAAGAAAAACAATATACGACTAAAATTACAATATATTAACTTATTATGTGCAGAAAAATGAATTTCCATAGCCTCCGCCATTTTCTGACTAAATATTGTTTAATCCAGATAGTTAAAAAGGAAATACCTTAAATGTTGTAAAATTAGTTTTTCAAAGATTGCCAGATAATTGTGTTTTCTTGATAATTGGATGCTTAGCTCTATGATTTAAATGTGGCATAAACCGAGGCTACATCTACACATGTTAACCCTGTGCACCCACGGCGCATCTCAACAGCCAAAACAATTTGTTCACGGCTCAGTTTCTTTTAGTGATGCCTTTAATGATGAGTGATGATGAACGTCTCTCTCTCTCTCTCTCTCTCTCTAACACACTGCTGGAGTTTCCACTTCTCTTTCAGTAAGTGCATCCGTTCTGGCTGTTGGCAGCGTGTCTGTCAAGCAGATGAGAGGATTTGTTGCCACAGTGGTTAAAAGGCAATCTCTCAACTTTCACCTTGACACTTTAGCCTTCTTTCATGTGAACAGAAAGAGCTACGATTGCTACTTCTCTCTCTCTCGCTCACACACACACACACACACTTTCTCTGCCTCAGCATTATTTGGCTTTACGTGACCTAACAGCCATGGTTTGTTGGCAGTTTTAATGAGCTTGGTTTATGTCGAGGGTTGAAGTTACCTTTACTGGAACTGAGGCCACGTGTCTGTCACCTCCGCTGGGATCAGATAACACTTATTTTCTCTCAGCCGGATAAACCCCCGCCCCATGTACATCCACTGATGTCAAACTTTGATGTTTTAATATATGGGGTTCCATCTGTGCCAAAATTATGTCACATGTGCACTGTCTATGTTGTTTGAACGTGAGACAAAACATTTGTCTATATCTGCTCAACTTTGAAATGTACTGCGGTTGTCACAAAACTATTCTGACAATCTGAATGTCGTCACAGTGTGTCGTCCTCGCTGTCACTGCTTTGAATGTCATCCTGTTGTCGTCTCGCAGATTTACAGCAGAATAATGACTCTGATCACAAAGGATCAGTGACAAGAAGTTCTTTGTAAAAACACTTGTCATGTGCCAACGGCAGTAAAAATAAAAGGTTTACTTTATCTCTTATCTGATTCCACAATTCAAAGAAGTAGTTTGATGTTTTGGGGAAAACGCTTATTTGCTTTCTCGCTAAGTGTTGGATGAGACAATCAATACCACTCTCATGTCTGTTATGGTAAATATGTTAGCTTAGCATGACGACTGAAAACAGGTAGCCTGGCTCTGTTCAAATGTAACAAAATCTGCCTACCAGCACCTCTAAGATGTTTGCAGATGTGTTTACCTTTGGACAGAGCCAGGCCTCTGTATGTTTGCCCAAGTGGCCAACGTTTGGTTCTGAAAAGTGAAGCCAACACGGAAGTGTCTGTGTTCTTTCTAACAGCCAGCAGGGGGCGACTCCTCTGGTTGCAAAAAGAAGTCTGATTGTATAGAAGTCTATGAGAGAATGACCCTACTTCTCACTTGATTTATTACCTCAGTAAACATTGTAACCATGAGTTTATGGTCTCAATCGCTAGTTTCAAGTCTTCTTCAATACAGCATGATGTTCATTTAGTAAATGATGGTCCCATTTGGAGTCAAATAGACCATAAAGCAGGGGATGCTTTAGTGCGCGGCTACCTTGTAATTGACAGGTCGCTACAACGGCGTTGTCCGTGTTTTTGTCTTACAATTTTAACCCTTTCACAGTGTGTTTTCAGTTCATGAAAGTTAACTTTAACCTTTCTGGTCACCTAAAAAATGTCTTATTCAGCGTTCGGTTGTATTTAGCTCCACTCTTTCATGTCACAAAAAAACAAGATGGCTACGGCCAAAATGTCAAACTCTAAGCTTCAAAACCGTAGTCCACAAACCAATGGGTGACCCGGTTCTAGCCTTTATGTTAAGCTAAGCTAAACAGCTGCCAGTGATAGCTTCATATTTAGTGTTTTAACGTTACTGTTCAGACAGTATGAGAGTGGTATCAATCTTCTCATATCTAACTCTTGGGAAGAAAGCGAACAATCGCATTTCCCAAAATGACAAACTATTTCTTTAAGAGCATAACATACGTGTGACCTTTAATTTAAAATGATGCAGCTGACAATTCTAATAACTGAAACATGTCATCCGTCGCAAAATACACAGACCCCCGCTGGGCCAGAGTATACGACTGACTAAAGATAGATGACAGTCTTTCTCTCCCATCTCAAATTTAGTCTGTTTTCATCTCTTCACAGGAGCAGATTTTGGTGCAGAATGTCAGACTCCCCGACATTTTCCCACAGTAGAGTAAAGTCTCAAGAATCAACGCCTCAGGCCAGCCTACACACCTGTGAGCCCTGTGGGACCTCCTGCCAGCAGATGGCAGAATCTCAGGTATTGAGCGCCTCAGGTTTTAACCCAAAACAGCTTCTTCTGGAAATAGAAAATCATTTCTGACTCTGCTTGTACATGGACAATTGGCCTTTGATCTGTATTTCTCTTTTTAAGGCAAATTAATTACACCTGGGGGACACCTCATTTTGAAAAAAAATAGTTTGACATTTTGGGAAATACGCTTATTGCATTCTTGCTGAGAGTTAGATGAGGGGATTGATACCACTCTTTGTAGCGGGCTCAGTTTTAAAGCTAGAGTGACGATACTGGCATCATATGAAACTAGAAAACCTAAGGAATCAATTGGTACCAACCATGTCATACTAGCTTGCATACATACTAGCATTGACATGCCCACTTTATGATAATCACATGCAGTTTGGGGAAAGTCATAGTCAAGTCAGCACACTGACACACTGACAGCTGTTGTTGCCTGTTGGGCTGCAGTTTGCCATGTTATGATTTAATCATATTTTTTTATGCTAAATGCAGTACCTGTGAGGGTTTCTGGACTATATTTATGACAGTTTTGTGTTGTTAATTGACTTCTAATAATACATATGTAAATACATTTGCATAAAGCACTTGTATTTGCTCACTTCCCATGTTGATAAGAGTATTAAATACTTGACAAATCTCCTTTTACGGTACATTTTGATTAGATAAAAGGTGTGCGATTAATTTGCGGTTAATAGCAATTAATCATGGACAATCATGCAATTAATCACAATTACATTTTGTAGTCGATTGACAGCCCTAATTACATCTGTTTATATCCTGTTTAATCTATTGAATCAGTCTAATCAATTAGACTAGCCTTTTCCCCTTGTTTCCAGTCTTCATGCTAAGCTAAGCTAACCAGCTCCTGGCTGTGTAATTCTCAGAAATAAAGAGAAAAAGCAAAATGAAAAAGCAAAATGTCGACTAATCAGAAGCACTGTATTTCACAATAAAATAAAAAGCTCGTGTCTGTGTGATATATTTAGCCTACCATGACAAAGGCTGTTTCCTCGTAATGGCCTCAAGGGGATTCCCAGGTAGCATCTTGGCAGCTTCTCGGTCCAAAAATGGGAGTGGAGACATGATTTGTAGATTCAAAACAAGCCGCAATGGGTTTGTCAACTGTCAGTGTTGCTTGTGATCTGTATCTTCAATGACTTGTTTCCACCGTGATGATGATCTCACAGACTAAAGAGGAAAGGGACGATTGCTTCACCCAGCAAGAGAGCAACGCCTTCAGCTTGAACAGGAGGCACAGCTCTGATGGGCCCATTGGTTCAGGGCCAGGATCAGCTCCAGGA
Source organism: Sebastes umbrosus (assembly GCF_015220745.1). Taxonomy (NCBI): domain Eukaryota; kingdom Metazoa; phylum Chordata; class Actinopteri; order Perciformes; family Sebastidae; genus Sebastes; species Sebastes umbrosus. The sequence continues at coordinate 19,639,450 of NC_051275.1, forward strand.
CGAGGCCCCGTTGACTCCGACCGTTTCCATCCGTACCGTCGACAGTTCAGCGATGGCGCGGTGCCGGCTGCAGGTTGCCTCCAACAATGTTCGTCTTCCTTCAGCTGTCTGCAGGAGGAGTGCAGCCCTGACACTCGTTCACACAGCTCGAGTGGCGAAGTACCAACATCATGGGACCAGTACAGCGGCAGCGTTCAGGTTTCTACATTTATGCATTTTATCCTCACCCATCATTACAGTTTGCAACAACATGTTGATATCAGGAAGGTTCATTTCATTTATTTAAATACAAATGTTACGGCAGACAGGCACAGTTAGCAACTAGCTGGTGAACATAGTGGAGCATTTAGCAGCTAAAGAGCCAGATATTTCCCTCAGGAGTTGGTGGAGACCAAAAGCAGAGCTAAAAGAGAGGGAATATTGGACTTACAGAAACACGACTCAAAATGAGTGATTATTTTGCTGCGTAACTGCTGGATGTGTAAAAAAGCAGTTGTTTGCTAATTATATCAACTTAAAAGGTCATAATATGTCAATGTTGTGCTCCCAACTTGTCTATTATGCCCCCAAGTGGCAAAAAACTCTGTTATTGCAGGTTTAAAGATGTTAAATTAGGCCATAAAGTTTATTTTAGGCAGACATTTTAATACAAATTGCTCTATCGTACATGCATAATACCGTCTAGATGGCTTCTTTTAACAACTTTATTTCCTAATTTTTGCAGAGTTCGTACCCAGAGCTACCGGCTCTACCAGTAGAGCCCTCCTGCTTCCTGTCTCAAAGCTATCCATCCTACGGCTCATCAAGCCCTCAACAACACGTGAGTGACTGTGTTCAAGGATCCCATCGAGGGATGCTTTAGAAGATGTAAATGATGATTCATTAAAACGTGAGAGAGAGATATTTAGGTTTGAGGGTATCTCAATAATCTATATGACAGATCTGTCTTTTTTTTTACAGGTCTCATCTAGACTGTATCCCCATAATGATCACTCCAGCAGCTCAAAATATTCTCTCCAATGTCTCACCACTCAATCACACCAGGAGAGCAGCAAACAGTCCCTCTTCCCCAAGCCCATCTACTCATACAGGTAACATTGCATCACATTTTCAACATATTTTTGCTCTATTAGGTCATATTTAAAGCAACAATGTGCTCAAATCTTACATGATTCTCACCCATTGAATATGGCTGGGGTATCTTAAAATGTAAGTGCTTTGTTTGTGCCAAACGTAACATATAAATAAAATGCTAATGTAAAAAAATGTTTCCTTCATGACTGCAGCATCTTGATCTTCTTGGCTCTGAAGAACAGTAAAACAGGAAGCCTGCCAGTCAGTGAGATCTACAGCTTCATGACTGAACACTTCCCCTATTTCAAGGTACTATTGTTTTCTCTGTCACATGTTTAATTGAACCTAACAAAAAAAAACACCACAAGGCTCATCAAGTACAACACTTTAACAACCCATACAAATATTCTGCTCCAGCAGATCTTCCTAGATCACGTGTGTCAAACTCAATTTCACGACGGACCGCACTGGGAAATGAGAATCACATCAAGGACCAGACATATATATATATACAGTATATATATTTGATTGACATGTTTTTATTTAATAAAAAAAATAAAAAATTATTTATTTATTTATTATATTGTTGCATGTCCAATAGCCTTCTCACATACAATGTAGTCCACATAAAGCCCTAAAAAAGTCAATAAAAAGTTGCTTAGCCTTTAGTTAAGCAAAATAATGCATTCTTATTACATTCTTACAAGTAGGCTACCATACAGACAACTCACAGCAAGCTGCCTCACAGGCCGGAAATTGACAACTCAACGGATGTGTGGGACATTTAGTAAAACAAAATACATCCTGAGAAAAATAATAAATCATTCGTTTAAAAAAAGTCCCATATAGCCTGTTTGTTGGACATTTAATAAAAAGAATAAAAGTAAAAGATCTTTGATCATGTAGTTTACATGCAGCATATACATACAGCCCCATACAGCACATAAAAATGACAAATAAACTTTGCAGTCAAGCAAAACTCAAATGCAGCCTTCGGCATTAACTTTCCCTTTGTGTGCCATCTTGTGTAAGCTAGCTTGCAGACAGTGGAGGCACGCCCGTTTGGTTTACGGGACATGCGTTGCTGTGCAGACCACAACTAGACGGGCCAAAGTTTATTGAGGAACTAAACTGATATAAGGGCCGGATCAAAATTTGTGAGAAGGATCGGATTTGGCCCGTGGGCCTTGAGTTTGACACATGCTCTAGATCAATCGATAGTCTTTCTATAGTAGATCAGTAGCTGAAGGGTTCACGTTCAGGTTTGTAGTTAAAGATCTCCCCAAGCCACATCTGTGTTGCAGCTGGCATTAATTACCCCTTAATGATTCATGACACACTGAAAGAATCAGTGTGCTACACCTGCAGCTAGGTGACCCTGGATCAGCTGGGTGGCAACCTGTTGAGGCACGAGGCTGGCATGAGGAGTTTAATGAAGAGATGTTTTGTATCTGTTTAATATCAGAATGTGTGTTTGTGTGTAGGAAGTTTTAGAGGTTATGGCAGGAACTGTTTCACCATTCAGTAAATCAAATCTGACAAGTTAATCCAAAGCTATATCACAATGATATGATATTGTTGAGGAGGTACTTGGTAGATCAAAACAAGTGTGCTTTAATATTGATAAAATGAGGCAGCTGCAGGGTTGAACCGCTGTCTGAACCCGGGGTCGTCACAAATACCACATTCTTCAAAGGTTTTCACGTATCTACAAATCAAATTAGTTCAGACTCACCTCTGGAAAGAGCTCAAAGATTTGCTGCCATTCATATTCAAGAAGGCACCTTATAGATGGCTGCCCTCCAAACAGCTGCCTGTAACATTAAACACCGGCTGCAGGGCCAGAAAACACACGAGGCAGATGAGGAGCGATACTCCAACGAAAGTCAACGTATTTTGAAAAAACTAAGATTTTTGAGATACGTTTAAATACCTTCTGAATAGTGTCAAGTGTCTTTGAGTTCATTTCAGTTCAGTGGACAGTGACACTTAACGTGGCATGCAGATATTAAACATCTCAGAAGGTGCACAAATGAATACACGTTTTAATATCGCCTCCGGGGAAGGAGGTTTCTGTGTGTGGATTTCAGAGAATTCGAAACATCACTAATAACATTTGAGTGTTGTATAATTTGACACATAGACACTAAAACACAGTCAGTCAGTCAGTCGGTGAGAGCTGGAGTGAAGCCAGCAGTCTTTACTGAACATGAAGAGAATTAATTCCAAGATAGGGCAAAAAAAGGGCATTTCAGTATAATTAATAACTTAAACGTATAACAAATTAAAAGAAATATATATAGGCTATATATATATATATACATATATAAATAGAGAGAGAGAACAACAAAGTATTTCACTGCACAATGTTGAGTATGTGACAAATTCAACTTGAAACTTGAAACTGTCTATCGGTTGGATTGCCATGACATTTGGTACAAACATCCATGTTCCCCAGAGCATGAAGACTTTTTCTCTAGCGCCAGCGTGAGGTTGACATTTGTGGTTTTAAGTGAAATGTCACAACAACTATTTTATGGATCACTATGAAATATGGTACACATTTATGTCCCCCTCAGGATGAATTGTAATAACTTTAACACTTAACTTTTCATTTGGCGCCATGAGGTCAAAAAATGTCTATTTGTTCAATACTACCTGCAAAACTTATGACATTCACATCAGCCTCAGCTAATGTTAGCATGCTAACATGCTAAACTAAGATGGTGAACATGGTAAGCGCTATTCCTGCTAAATATCAGCATTTTAGCATGCCAATGTTGGCATTTAGTGCAGCCTCACAGGGTCGTGTCTAGATGGTTACCCTTGGTTTGTGAAACTCTCGCGAGATGGTTGAGGTCAGGGATTGACCTTGAATGGTTAAGGTTAGGATAGGTTGTCGGGCAGCGAAAAATGATATGAAGTGTCCTGGTAGCACAGTCGTTAGGACGCATATATAGTAGCAGCCCTAAAAATGTGTACTCATTATAGTATAATACTCTGACATTGTAGAGCCTAAGAATAGCTGCTTTAAACCTTTTCTTTCACATCTGCATCTATCCACCCTTCTCCGTTTTCAGTCGGCTCCTGATGGATGGAAGAACTCTGTGCGTCACAACCTCTCCCTGAACAAGTGCTTTGAGAAGGTGGAGAACAAAAATGGGAACTCGTCCCGTAAAGGCTGTCTGTGGGCTCTCAATCCAGCCAAGGTGGAGAAAATGCAAGAGGAGCTGCACAAGTGGCGTCGCAAGGACCCCGTCACTGTTCGCAGGAGCATGGCGAGGCCAGGTGAGTCCATCAGTACCAAAGAACAGATGACCTTTTAATCAGTTTTTGCTGATCTGACCTGTACTTTTTTAATTTTAGTACATCCTATTTGATTCAAACTTTATTTGATACACACTTTTTCCACAGAGGACCTTGATTGTCTAATGGGAGAGAGACTAGACAAGCTCAGGTCTTTGCCACCTTACACCAACCCAGCTTTGTTATCCCGAGTGGCTCCTATCTACGGCGCCACCTCGTCATCTTGCACCCCAGCCCAGCTTCGACCACCCTGCCTACCCATTCGTCGTCCACATTACGCCCACGTCCAACCTCAGCAGCCCTGCTACCTGCCTCCCGCCGCCGCTCACCCCAGCAACTCATTTGCCCTGTACTCACCCTGTGGACAGCAGCCTGCAGCTGGCGTCCCATCAGCCACTGGGAGCTTGCACTCCCCCATGGCTGGTAAGATGCCACCTGTTTACAATGAGTACTCCAGGAGCATGCAGGACTTGCTGTTGGAGGGAGACGCCAGTTATGACATCGACACGCTCAACCCCAGTCTGACTGACCTGCAGCTGCAAGGTACGAGAATCAAGTAGAGACAATGCGATGGATAGGAATAAAACAAGCGTTTTACTGTGCAAGGAGATTAGAATGTCAATGAAACATCACATCATCACATTCAGCTGGGACCAGTGGGCAACCTCCGGGTCTGAAAAGTGAAGCCAATGCTGAAGTGCCTTAAACTTGCATTCTTTCTAACAGCCAGCAGGGGGCGACTCCTCTGGTTGCAAAAAGAAGTCTGATTGTATAGAAGTTTATGAGAAAATAACCCTACTTCTCACTTGATTTATTACCTCAGTAAACATTGTAAATATGAGTTTATGTTCCCATCGCTAGTTTCAAGTCTTCTTCAATACAGCATGATGTTCATTTAGTAAGTTATGATCCCATTAAGAGTCAAATAGACCATAAAGCAGGGTATGCTTTAGGCCGTGTTTATCTTGTGATTGACAGGTCGCTACCACGGCGTTGTCTGGTCTGAGAGTTGTCCGTGTTTTCGTCTTACAATTTTAACCCTTTCACAGTTCATGAAAGTTAATTGTAACATATTGGTCGCCTGAAAATGTCTTATTCAGCATTTGGTTGTACCTAGCTCCCTCTCGTGTCACTTGTGGTTGCAAAAAAACAAGCTGGCGACGGCAAAAATGACGAATTTGAGGCTTCAAAATGGCAGCCCACAAACCAATGGGTGACGTCACAGTGACAACGTCCACTTCTTTAATACAAAAAAGCACAGGTGCAATTAATTACATTAATGATGGATGTGAAATTTTGCTTTATTGTCTTTATCCTCTAACACATCTTTTTCACAGCAGACATTTTGGCTTGTCACAGCAGGAAAAGCTCAGGTGTTACTAGCTGCAAGCTGAACGGAGAGGGGGGCGGAGGTCTGCGCTCTCCGAGTGCCATTCTAGTTAATATTATTATCTACACCTGTGCTTTTCTTATTGTGATATAATCAAAAGGTCTGTTCTGTCAGCAAGGAGTTAAAGATATCACTTCATTTTTCTCAGGTAACATGTGGGAGGAGTTACGGCAGGACAGCCTGGTGTCTGATCCGCAAGTCACCACCGTGACCCCGTCCACGACCTCTGCCCTGCAGGACTACCGCGCCCAGGCCAGCTACCTGCAGGTCTCCTCTCCTGGTCGACGAAAAGCAGAGTATGAGGATGAAAACACGGGCAGAAACTTTGAGCAGCACGGCTGTTTGAACGGGCTGCATCCTGTGGTTTATTCAGGGGTGGAGAGTCTGGCCGGGTGCCTGACCTCCTGCACTGCATCGGTCTCCTTAATGTAAACACCTAAAACTCCCTCACCGTTAATGTTCCACATTAACCTTAAGCAGCTTCATGCCACAGTATTAGCTTGGTGGTTATTTAAACCATCAAATCCTCTGTTTACCACCGTGTGACAGGCTGTGGAGGAAATAGTTGTATCTTTTTTTGTCTGTTTCAACACACATTTCTTCCCCCACCATTTATTTATTTGCTCCTGTTGTGAGTTAGCAAATGGTAATAATAATTAAATTGCTTTATTGGTTATCTATTTCCAAGGGTTTAATTTCTCCATATTAGAGTGTAAAAAACATACGAGGATTTCCTCTGCTTAAGCACCTTACATTCAAACAAATGTACAGTCGCCTGGATTATCCTGCTGTGTTAATGTGAAAAAAAACTGATTAAAATTCACCTTTTTAATGTTTTGATAGCTTTGATCTATTTTGTCTCATGTGGCTCACCGGACACACTGTTAATTAGTGCTTTTCCAACTAACAAACTAAAAAAATCAGTTATTGCATTTTTGAACATCTCGTTGAATAAGCTCAATGTAACTTAACATTATTTGTATTAAAAGCAAACCTGTGAAATTGTGTTTTGTATATTTTACAATCACTGGCTCCACTGTGATGATACGGGCTGAGCATAAGAGAAGCTGTTTACACCCTGGAGTGATGATGATAGGCGTTCTCATGGCAACAGTGCAGTAAGACTGTTGTCACAGAAGATGGCAGCAAAGACACTTTGTGACCTGCAGCTTGTTCAATATGAGGATTTATTTTCTTATAATTAAAATGATCAGAATGATTCTGTAACAGTCAGATTTTTTACTTTTTGTTTGTATTTTATGTTTTCTACAATAAGTATCCTGATAAACATGAGAAGAAATACAATACAGACCACCTGCAAACTTTATTTATAGGCATTATTTTAGCACTTTGGGTTCCTGAGTTTCAACAACGACTGTTTATTTAAAGGTGTTGTAAAATCATTGCTCTTAAAGTGTTGGAAATATGGTAAATTTCATGTCTGAAAATCAAGACACCGTTTAGATTTAAACTATTGAATCAGGTAACATTGTCTTTTTGGAATAAATTTCCATCTCACCAATAAAAGCCAGGGAAATAAATTTAATTATGAACCAGGAACACAATAACAGTATACCTTACCTCTGGGTTATATTAACTTAGTTTTCATTCCCTTTATTTAGTATCTTTAGTTTCTACTGATTCTGATTCTGAAGCATCACTGTTTTGATGATCTACATTTTTTACTGCACCGTTTACTTTCTTTGTTCAGTTTCATCTTTAACAATGGATATCAAGATTTCGAAAACAAAATCCCATATTTATTGCAGTGATGGAATTCCCGCTGTCAAAACTTTACATACTTTTTAATTTGATACTTAAAACATTTATCATAATTAAAGTATACACAGTGTTCAGTACTACAGAGAACGTACTGGATATCAAAATCGGTATGGTTTTCTGACACTCCAAAGTAGCTATTTATTTAAAAAATACTCCTGAAGTAGTAGTACTACATGAACACATACAACAAATGACACATTCACATAGACAAAGTACACGTTTCTGTTTGTCGTTCAAATGAACGACGACAGAATGAATCATTCAGATGTGTGCTACTAGAAATTTAAGAAACTTCAGGAGTAAAAATGTAATGAGCTTCCTATACAAACTATATAAATAAATGTACATCTGAATGGACTAATTATTATTATTAAACTGTTACAGGGTAACTTCATTCCTCTCTCTGTCTCGTGGTGTGTTTCTGACTCACTGTCGCCCTTTTCCCTTCATATTAATAGCTATCAAAACACACAAAATGTAAATGAATCAACGTCTTGCTGATGATCAAGTGGAACCCACATATACAGACTGAAATCAACAGTATGTACAGACACTTTGCTGCCCACACACTCGCTCACACACACTGATGATAAAACTGGCAGAATTCGATGTTCCTGCAAAGAGGCAAAGGGAGAAATCTATTGGTCTGGCAGCTGAATACCTGAATGGAAATTTATGGAGTTAACAGGAGTGAGACAAGAGCGTTTAATGCCAGTGAATTGTCCATTAGTTCATCTGTTTCTGGTCCTGAAGTGGTCGTGGGAAATGTCTAGAGCAGGGAGGAGTGAAAGGTGGAGGGTGGTCTTCCTATGGCCCCCCGCTGTAGGAATAGTCTGCCTTGTTGTGCATCACCAGCTTGTTGTCCACAAAGTAGAAGCTGTCGGACTGCGTCTCGTAAGGGTGCAGGATCATCTCACGCACTGTGAGAGAAAAGAGACACACAACACTCATTATATCCTGTCAGATCTGATAAGACGGCTCTGTGTGTTTGTCTCTTGTGGTCACGTGTGCGTCAGAGTATTGTGTGTGTGACACTCACTGATGTCCTCGGACAGCGCGGGGAACTCGTAGATGTGCTCGCACGTGTTCTTGCTGCTGGGCATGCAGAAGCCGAACTCGAAATCAAAGCTCTTGAGCAGCTGATCGCGGAAGTAATGTCTCTCAATCATGCGGAAGTTGTTGATGGGTGTGTCTCCCACTGTGAACTCCACTCTGTAAAAACACAGGGAGGAATTTAATTTATTAACCTGGAAGCAAATGAAAATATAAACTTTGAGGACTGTTCACAAGTCAAGTAAACTTTAAAGGTTAATTGCAGTTTATTTTAACTCGGTCCTTATTTCTGTCGTTTTGGCCATTACCAACATAGATTCTCATCCCAACTCGTCGGCCACTTTGTCACGCCCCTTGGCGTCAATTTAGGTTTTGGCAACAAAACCACTTAGTTAGGTTTAGGAAAAAACTACATGGTTGGGCTTAGAACGACTACATTTGTTCGGTGAAAATGGAACTGAATGTTGTGAACACGGGATACCAGGGTTGCGAGTGTCCGCACGGGCAAAGTGACATCACACCATCAAACACGACCCAGATTTTCGCACATCCAATTTTTTCTAATTAGACGCGGATGGGCGGCCGAAATGTTGAACTTTGAGGAGCCTTGAGAATATCTGTTTGCCGTGAGGAGAAATCCGCACGGAGTATAAAAGATCCAAACGTTTCCTCGTCACGATTCCGCGTCTGCTCATGTCCGTGCAACGTTTGAATCAAATGTTTCAGCTGCTGCTCTGCTCTACCTTTCTTCTTCGTTGGTCAAATGTAAAACGTCTGCTGCTTGGACCGTGGCAGGGGCCGCCACAGTCCATGGAAATATTGGATTCAAAAGGGGAGACAAAATACTGTGGGATCATGAAAATACAAATAAAAGTTTGACTAACAACCTGTCTAATAGCCTGACTTCATTTAATATAATTATCTTTTAAATTGGTCCTCCAGAACAACAGTCAACACAAAGCTTTTCTGACACAACACTGCTACCATTATATGGTGCACAAAGCACATTTTATCTATATATTGAGCTTTCTCATTAAGCCTAGATTATCTATGAGTCAGTTGTTGAGTTGGATTGAAATCAGCCACAGAGTAGGAGTCTGATGATGATCGCCACTCGGGAGCCCTGACAGCTATTTGGTGCCTGACTCAGCAGGCGGGCTCGTCTGCTCTGTATGTTCACACTCATCATCGTCAGCCCGCCGTCCCACACGGACGCCCACACACCTCCCACACACCTCCCACATCCGGTATGTGTCTTCTGTCAGTGCAGCGGGGTTGACCGGACATTATTGCATCATTAAGCTTTTTTCGGACGCATACATACACACTGAACGTTGACTTACGTGGCTCCAACCTGCCGCAACTGCAGGAAGGCTGGGGTGAACTGGTATCGGACAAAACGGCCGGCGTTGGGGTCACAGAGCTTTCTGCCTCCCGCTAAAGAGGAGACATTTAAAAGAAAAGAAGTGACATGAAAAATATCAATTATGACATTACATTATCCTCTGCAGGATCATGGGGACATACAATAGTATTCATAATATATTGAATATAATCTGTTATCTGGTTCCTGAGGTTTGGAGCTGACCTGGTGTTGGAGGTTTAGTGATCTCAAACAGGACCGTCCCTGTTTCCATGTCACGGATCTTAAACCTGGTGAAGTCGATCATGTGGACATTTTCTTCTGGAGAACAAAGATAATCTGAAAAAGAGAGAAAAACACCCTTTAGACATGTCTTCTCATCCCAATACTACAAAGAGTCTATTTCTTCTCTCTTCATGATGTCACTGTGAATCAAGCAAACCTTTCATGTCAGGCAGCAAGCTGTCAATTAATGAGAAATTGTCACCTCTGTAGTTCTCTGCCAAGATCCAGTAACGTATCGTGTAATGTAATGTTGTTACGGGCGAGTCTGAACAGATTTCATTCATAAGCCTGCTCCATGCTCAAAACATTCTCCAGACCCACTGTAACCTCACAATAAGTTCATTTTTACACAACAGATCTTTCTCTGTGCCAAGGTGCTACACCAACAATAAGCACACACCCTGTCAGACAGGTTTTGTGTTGTGGATCTATACCTAGGCTACAATGAACACAGAATCAGTGTAAATCTTCATGGTGTGCTTGTGTGAATTACACTTTGTGAATACTCAATTCTGATTGGCTGCAGGGTATACATTAATTCCTGATAATGGACACGTACCGTACGTACGAACAAGTAGTTCTAAGAAGTAAGTTTACACTTTACCTCTGATACTTTATATCACATCACATTTACTATTCAACTTGCTATTTCAGGCTACGGTACACATGCTATACCATTGTTCGTCAAAGTCTTAATATTGATTTGGGGGTCAATGACAGATTGTATTTACTGTTTGTCAACCGTACGCAATGTTATTGACATTGAATCTTGCTGGCGTAGCGTTAGCATTCTGGCTCGTAGCTGAGCCAAACCAAAGAGTATTGAAGCACAGAGGCGAAACTCTGCCGCCATTTTGGACTGAAAACGCCAATGAGTCCATAGCCATGAATGTATAAAGAGACGTCTGTAAATCAGAGGATCATTTTTTTTTAGGTAAATCAACTTCCCAGTACGAACACTTAAATATCCCTCATTTACATCATTATGTCCTAAAAGTTGTAAAATGAACTAATAGCTGAATCCAGAGCTATTTTCCTCGGCATAATGAACGTGCATCAGACCCACAGGACTGCACCGCTCTGCACGTTCATATGACATATCTGGTTCTGCGGCTGTAATAGTAATAATAATTCACACCACATCAATTAGCACATACATTTCAAAATAGTCAAGCAAAGTCACGTAAGTTTTTTTTTATGTAGCCCCAAATTACAAATCACAAATTTGCTTTACAGTCTGTTCAACATACAACACCCTCTGTCCTCAGATTGAAAGCCTTATATTCTCAATTTCAAGAAGAAAAAAAGAGGGATTCCTCTTTCAGGACATACAGAAATACACCATCACACTGTGGTCATGCCCTGTACAGTATGTATCCCAGTGTGATTCAGTGTAAAGTCTCTCTATCTGTGCGTAGAAGACTGGGAGACAATGGGGTATAGTGTTAAAAGAACAAGAACACTAGTTAGCCTGCTTTCTGTCTGCCCACACTGAAGCTGGACTGTTCTCTCACCTTCTTACTATATATTTTAAAATTTCTTGTGTAAAAAAGTAATTTATTTTTTACACGTATTAAAACCAGGACAGGGTGCGCAGAGTGAAGCTTTAATGTAACCATAGCTCATATACGTAGTAGTACAATGTGCTGCACATATCTTTTTTATGGAGGTGATCCCTGTGGGAATGATGGTTTCAATTGTGTTTACTTTCTCCTTTTTATGCATTACGTTTTTAGTGTTTGACTATGGTCATTTTTGTGTGTTTACCACTGTTTATGTCTCTAATGTATCTTATGTTCTGAGGTTTCTGTTAAGTTTTATGTAAGTGTGATTAAATTTAATCAAAAGTATTTGTCGGAGATTGAAATAAGTGTTAAAACTTTCATCGTGATATACAAATCCAATAGTATTATATAGACACCATAGAAAAGAAATGAACAACAAAAGACATAACACACACACACACACACACACACAACACACAAACACCCCCCCCCCCCACACACACACACACAGACACACACACAACACACACACGCACACACACGCACACACACGCACACACACACACACACACACACACACACACACACACACACCTCCTTATTATAATATTGCTAACTGAACAGGTTGTTTCACATCATGGGGAGAACGGGGTTGGTTGTCACAATCATTAGATCTCGCTCCCTAGAGCTAGAGGGCGCTGTTAAAAATGTTGGTACTGAAATTTTCAGAATTGGGGTCAGAGGTCACCTACAGGGTCATTTCAGGAGTAAGACACTTGTCACAGAGGTGAGGGGACTTTTAGTGTTTTTCATGTCAAAATGTAAATATCCAGCTCTTCTATGTTTCTCTTCTGGGCTTTTACACAGTGGGTTTATATTAAAACAATTATCACCATTAAAAGGTATGATGGGAGAGCTAGATGGGGTTTATCTTAGCTTAGTTGCTAGAAAAAGATCCCAGTTGGGGATGCTTGTCACTTTCTCTTCAGGGTTGGTTGTCACTTGTAACTGATAGTGAGTGACTGACATAAGGATGAGTATTATTATATAAGGATAAAAAAAAAAAATGCACTTTTAGGAATGATTTTTCCTGTATATGTGTTCTCTCGATGAATGAGATGTGTCAGGTTGTTGCATTTCAATGAAACTAAACTCTTAAAATTCTTAAGATTGTCTCCATTGTTTTATTTTTCTCCATTAAAATAACACAGAGACAATCAACCCCATGATGGGAATGGTTGTCACAAGTGCACAAGACATTTTTTTGAGGGATTCAAATGAAAGTGTGACCACTAACCCCGTTCTCCTCTATGCTCTTTTTACATTCACATTCATTATTACTTCTCACTAACAGGTTTTCAGGAGGATCATCAAGTGAACGCAAGCCCACTGGACGGCAGAAACCCAGGTACCCTGAGCAGGGTGACGGATTTAGTCATGCCGGCACTCTGTGTGTGTGTGTATTTGTGTGCATGTGCGAGACACTCCTCATCCAACGCGGCAGGATTAGACCTAAGAGGCTTATTGTGTTTTACGATCACATGGACCGGCTGGTTGGGAGGGGAGCGTCTCACACACACACACACACACACACACACACTTACTATCTCATTAAGGTTATAGTCAGGGCAGCTTTTTATTAGCGGTCTATGTTGCATAAGGGTTAAAGGGTCTTTCATACCGATGACTTAATGCAACACATTTCAAAAGACTGTAAGGTGCAAAGATGGAGGTCAAATAAGATAAACACACACATGAAAGATTTTGTGTATTCGTGCACGTGTGTCTGCGCATACATAAACTTGAGGGTTAGGGAGCAGATGGTCCACACAGGCTTAAGCCACCTGTGTGGAGATATTTATAGACAAGTACAGTACACCATACCTGACACCTTGACTAAAAATGTCCCTCTTGTGAAACAGGACTATTTAGAGATTATTGTTTAATACAGTGGACTGCATGATTTGGACATTGATGTAAAACTCACAGATTTCATGTGACACTACGACGACAGCAGCTTTCCTAATTAATTAAAGCTGAAATCTGCAAAAAGTCTGATGTTGAAACTACATTAAAGATGACAGAACATCTAATGTCTTTCTTTATGATATCTCACAGTTATTGTTGCTCCAATGTAGACAAAATGCCCTTGACTAATTAGATAAAGTAACTGCAAATGTAAAGAGCATATGACATACCTTATAAACATTTTTTTAAACAACAGAACATGCAAGAGTGTGCAGTGTTTGTAGTATTTCAGTGCTTCACCATACAGATGGATCTTGTGACATGTTAATTATAAATATACAGATTTCAGCTTTTAGCCTATTAGCAGCCCTAATCTATCTAATCTATCATCAGTCTTTCATCATATCACAACATCATCAGAGTTATTCATGTGATTCATAGTGGTTACAGGTAGAAATCATGTCTGTGTACAAATCAGGGACGTTTTTATGAATTCAACATTAGAGCATTCAAAAAAAAGCTTTTACAAGTACGTGAAGTGTAGAACTAAAAGACTGACCTTTGGAAAAAAACAAAATCTACAAAACATTCTTTAATGTGTAACCTTTTATACCTAACCGAAGAATGTTATGTCATCTTTTTGACTTGTGTAATCATAATGTTCTTGTCTTTTGATGGTCACTGATGTGACATACGTTGACATGCAGACCCCCAAAAATTAAATCTAGAATAATTATATATCCCCAGTTCTTAACAATTAACAACCTCGTGGTGTCATGTCAAGAACTAATCAGTAATAACTGTAGACTGGTAGTTAGCTGTGTAAAGCTTATGTACACTTGCAGCTGTTGCATCTCTCTGCACATGCATTGCAGAATGCACTGGGCTCGTCTTTGGTGATGATTTCATGTTTACATACTGTAGATGTGAGTGGAGTGTTTCCATGGTGAACATAACAAGACTGCTCAAGACATTTCCATGTGAAGCTGCTCAAAGTCTCTTCACATTGTCTTCTAAACTGCAGTTAGTTAGACGGTGAAGGAGAGCTGCTGTTTGATGCAGTGCCCTCTAGTGTCAGTTCATCTGATGTGAGGTGCTTATCTGCTCTGAGAATATTACTATAAGCCTACTGTTAGTCTGGGATTGTGTTTCTTCTGAAGGAACAGCAAGGAAACACTCTCACACACTGTTTATAGAGCGCTTGCACACTATGTGGCCTGAAACTAATCACTGTAAAGAGTTAGTATTAGATGAATTCAAAGCAGCATGACTAGAAGACGAGCTTTAAACATCATAAACTGGACCAAATGCTGATATATAATACTGTGCAATTAAAATTCAATTGAGCTACTCATATTAAAAATATATGCATCTATAACATGATAAGCAGCAATCATTTTTCTGTTCCTATTTAATATAAGATGAGTGATGTAATGTGTAAGTGACTGACGAGTCAGAGAGGAAGATTTGTTTGTTTCAGTGTGCTGAGGTTAATCCAAACCAGCCAGTGTAATGGGAGGATTAATTGAATGTGTTATATTGATGTTTGTCTGCGTGTAACACTGCTGGCACTATGAACTGAGCCTTGTTATCATGCTGTATGGAAAACAAACGCCACCAACTCCAACTTGACGTGTAGTCTTTCAATATATCAATGTCTATAATGTAATGTGACTAATAAAAGGTTAAATAATAGGATTAATAAAGTATCAATAACATCTGTATGATTTTCTCAATCGTAATGAATTAAAAATAATAATAATAATAATAATAATAATAATAATAAAATTATGATGATGATGATTATTATTATTATTATGTATATTATTACTTATATTATTAAGTATTTGTCTGTTTTTGCTGAATGGACAATAAATTATCAATAACATCTATAGGATCAATTGTAATTAATTAAAGATACAAAAAGAATTCCGTTTCTGATCTTAAAGGCTAATTTTATGTAAAACAATCATCTATCTGTTATATTATTATTATCATTATTATAATTATTATTATTATAATTATTATACTTATTATTATTATTATTATTATTATTATTATTATTATTATTATTATTATTATTTATTTGTCTGTTTTTGATGAATGGACACAAAAATGCATCATAATCACATTTCTAATTATTTTTTTTATAATTATTCATTACTTGTTTAAATACCTCCTGAAGGCACCGATGTTCATCCCCAAACTATAGTCACATTATATCAATACATCTATAGAGGTAACTGGTAAATCTTTCTTCTCCCTCAAGGCAACGTTCCAGTATAAAGACTGGAGTAAGTTAGGAAAAGAGTGTTTCTAAAGGGTAAAATATTTGTCATCCACTAAATTGATCATTTCTGACAAATATGCCGCTTATTTCAGAATCTGTTGGCAGAGTACTCTGAATGTGTCTTGTGTCGCCGTCACTGAGCAGCTCTCTTTGTGGGCAAATGACCGATAGATGCATTTTGTGAATCAGAGATGGCTGCTCGCCAGAAAAAGACAGATGGAGCGTTTCATCTGATAGCTCAGCCGGTGGAATCACTTTCACCCAGTCCAGTGCAAGAATTCACACATAACCATGTCACTCCCACAGTCGTATTAAACCCAGAGCATGTTACCAACTCCAGACTACACGGCTTTGATTGCATAGCCTCAGTCTGCACACAGAGCAGCTTGACTGACTGTACTGTCTTTCAGAGGTTTGTAGGAGTAGTAATAATGTTCACTGTTTAGTCGGAGGATTATGCATATTTGAGGAAAACATCTTGACTGGTGTATCTGATGAATGTAGCTTCTTTTTTTATGATGAACCAAGGCCTTGTTTCACAGCAATAACAGATGTCTGGGCTTGCATTTGGGAATATTTAGGATCTTGATCTCTTATTTTGGGCAAAACATTCTCATTAGTCAAGGTGTAGATTGATTTCAAAGTGGTTTTCTACTAACACACATCTGGGACAAATCTAGCAATCAGTGATTTACACATGGTCTGTGAGAGTAATTAAATTATTCAGTAATTCATACTGCACAGCGGTTTTCAGTACTGGGTAATCAAAATAATACTGAGAAATGTATATAAAGGATACACCCCAATAACAAAACATGTGTGATTTATCTAACCACGCTGTTGAATAACGTGCATGTCTTTCCAGAACAAATGTCAGATGACAGACCTCAGTGTGGGAACTTTTCACCGGGAGCTAATGTGAATATTCTCCATAGTGAGGTCTGCAGTTCATCCTGAATAACCAACTCTAAAGTGTACTGTAAGGAATAACTCCATGCCTGTTACCCTGTGGGCATAAATACCTCCCTTTTACACTAAAACACATAATTGCATGCTAGGAATAGGTGGGTGAAGCACCCCAGAGCTCGCTTCAAAACATAAATATGAAGAATTGTTAAAGGAGACATTTTGGGAATAACTCACCTTTTCGTTAAGAGTTAGACACCACTCTGTCTGTCTCTTCAATGCAGGGCTACAGCCAGTTAGCTAAGCTTATCCTGACCATGAAATAGTCTGCCACATAACCCCCTGTAAAACCATAAATTGTCATTTTTACACTTTGGTTGATGTATGGATTAAACACCCGAGATAAGTAAGGGATAATGTACAGCGAGACAGTCATTGCTGTGAAATGAACTTCTTGCATCACCCTAAAGGGGTTTATTTCACAACAAAATAACAGACCGTAGAACACCGTGGCTGACCAATCAGAATCAAGTATTCCTCAAAGCCATGTCATAAAACATGGCCTTCATCCGAAATCGCATACTATGCACTACATACTCAATAGTTCTACTATCGTTCAACCTACTTTTGTGTGAATAAACAGTAGTGTGTATCTTTTCGGACGCACTGAGCAGTAATTTACGTCGTCACTTCCTGAGAGCCTCCTTGCAGGTTGGAGACATGTAACCATGGTAACCTGTGCCAACCTCATGTGACCAAAACGACGATTTGTAAGAATCAACGTCTGAATTCATTTAAAATATATATTACACCTAGCAAAGTGAAATCTTATACTTACAGTTAAATTGAAGCGTTATTGATGTTACAGAGCTGTCCGTCAACGTCTGTTATGAACGTTGTCCTCACTACTGCAATGCATTGTGGGATATTTATGTCGCCGTAGTGTCCAGCGTTGCATACTGTAATATTTCACCGGAAATAGTATGCAATTCGTGTACTATTGGTTTCATTCTAAGGTTTCGGACATACTAAAATATCTCACATACTGTTTTAGGGTAATAAATAGCATGTTTGTATGGAATTTCGGACGCAACCATGCTAATTAGTGCTGCTAGGCACATTTTGTTTCCTTTGGACAGAGCTATCAGTTATTAAGCTAAGCTAACCAGCTGCTGCAAATGTATCATACAGACATGAGAGTGGCATCTATCTTATCATCTAAGTCTCGGCAAGAAAGTGTAAAGAGTGGTGCAAGAATGAGTCCTAAAACCTGGAAATGAGTTCCGGTTCCCTCGTCTCGAAGTCAATGGGATTTTTTAACGTTTTGTTCTACGATATAAAATACATCAATAAATATCCCACTCGTGAATTGTGAAGCTTTTATATGTCTTAAAAAAGGCGGTTGCTAACAAGTGGCTAAATGAGACTACAAAACGTCATCAAGCCGAACACTAGTCCGCATTTAGCGTAGTGGTGGTGAGGTGAAGTCATGTGACCGTGGTGTAGTTCGTTTATAGTCTAACGTTTGCTTTTTACTTCTGGCGATTGCATTTACGCTTTAAAAATCATAAAAGTGGTGTTCATTTGTGAAGATATCTTGCTGAACAAACACGTAAATATCATAAACGTTTGTTTGCCACAGAGTTTATTTTCACAATAATCCAAAACTCAATGGAAAAATCCCATTGGCTTTTTGTCGAGGGAACCCGAGGCGATGCTTTAAGAATTTGCTCTGGCTCCAACACAAATAGTAGCGGTGTTGGAAAAATGATCTTTGCCATAACTCTTCATCAATGCAAAGACATAGTGTTCAACCAAACTATTAAAATTACTATAAAACTTGCAAAAAAAATCTGTTAGTTACTATTTCCCTACATGCATGAATCCCGTTGTCTTGTAAACCATGATAAACATGCACATACTTCAGATCTTTCTTTCTTTTTTCCTTCTGTCTTTTACTGACACATACACACACACACACACACACACACACACACACACACACACACGCACACATGAAGTGCTCCACTTCACTTCCTTCAACACCGTCACCTAGCAACGCTCCTTCTGATAGTGTGCCAGCTCGATTAGCCTGTCTTTTTCCTTCCCCTCATCCACCTGGCTGCTCCGCAACAACAAGGTGCAGCAGCGAATCAAAGGAGAGGATCTCAGGTTAGGCATCAGTGGTACGCAAATGAAATGTGGCATGTCCGATTATATAGGTATATACCTGAGGCCTCCTCCTATAGACTTGAGGGCCTCCTTTTTGCCTGATTTCACAAGCTTGAAGCACGGGGGGATTCGGGATGTGCAGATCTGATGCAGAATATTAAGAGGGTGTGTGTGTCAACAGTGACTTCAATTATAATATGACATTATAGATTACAATAGGCTTTATTGTCCCTGTGAGGAAACGCGTCATTACCTCTCAGCACATGCAGGTCTCTCTACATTCATTTTATTGTGATTTCCATGCATTTCATTTCATGTTTTTTGCCTTGCAGTGTGGTTTCTAACAGTCATCTATGCTGACATGCATTAGTCATAGACCCAAAGACCGACAGCAGATTCTTGTTAAACACAGTAATTTTCCCTCTACTGGAATACAAAGTCAATACAGTCCTGAAATGATCCCTCTGGCAGCAGCCCCTCTAAAGAGAGTAAAATTAGCACCACGTCTTGAGTCATGCTGTGCTCCTGTGTTCAGATACAGAGCCTGTCTGACACCAAAGTGGCATTCATAAAGAGCAAGCGAGCTGCCATTTATAGCTCCTTAATCCCCGAGATTAGCCCGGAGTTACAGACTCTCAGCCACAGGGATTGACTTCACATGCCTTATTCTTTCCATTTGACCCTGTGGTCTGCCATCAATGCGGAGACTGCGTGTTGAATTAATCCAAGAACATGAGCAAGAACAATGCAGACATGTTTACTCGTCTTCTCGTTAAAATAACCCATAGCCGAAGGCAGCTAGTGACATTAGAGTTATTACACCTTGATGTTCACACCATGATGTACAGTGCACCTGTGCATGGCAGGCTGTTTCATGTCTCTCGGTTAATAGCACCTGTAGGCAAACTGGCAAACGTTGAGGTTCGTAGAGAGGTTGCGTTCTGAGCAGCTGAATGCAGATGAGATTCATTCCTCTTATCTTTCACCGGCCTGCATCACCGAGTGGAAAAAAATACTTCCTTGAGAGGGTTTTAAGAGGACAAATATTGTGATCTAAACTCACTGAACCACGAAGATGACAAAAAAATACATGGTTTGACATTTTGGGATATGCTTGCTCACTTTCTTGCTAAGAGTTAAATGAGTAGATCTATAACGGAGACTCAGGGTTTCGGACACAGAAAAAGTCCTATAAAATATCAATGCAAGGAAAGATAAGCCTAATTCATTGATCTGTCTCTGAGGGCAGGTCTTACATGCATACCAAAGATTGACTGACACATTTTGGACCAATCGTTTGGGAGAAATACAGTCAGTGAACACTGTGTCCGGATTAGGGCTCACGGTAATCCAGACGGCGCTCACATTCAAGTCGGACAAAGCGCCTCTGTAACTGTGTGTGTCCCTTCAAAAAGCCAAAATATTTGCAAAAATTAACCCATAATGAGACCTTAAGAAAATTTTTTTACCGGTGGGTAATCATGTTTTAAAACCACTTCCTCTCCCCGCTCCCTGTAATCCTGGCGGAAGTCCCTCCCTCTGCCCTTTTCTGATCGTTCATAGAATTTGCGAAAAAAGGTCAAGTGTCCGCAATACCGTGAGTCTGCGTGTCACTCTCACGTCTGTACAGTAAACATGAAGCTACAGCCAAGAAACGTTTAGCTTAGCATAGCATAAAGACTGGAAACAGGGGGAAACAGCTAGCCTGGCTCCGTCTGAAGGTAACAAAATCAGCCTATCAGCACTTCTACTGCTCGCTAATTATTAAAGAAGACATAAGGTGTTAGATGAGAAGATTGATGCAACCCCTCCAAAGAGTGGTATAAATCTTCTCATCTAACGTTACTGTAAAGCAAATGAGCATATTTCCCAGTGGTCAACCTCCAGTAAAGAAAAGTTAAGCTAATGCAGATTTGCCTTAAACTTGCATTTTTTCTAATAGCCAGCAGGGGGCGACTGCTCTGGTTGCAAAAAGAAGTCTGATTGTATAGAAGTCTATGAGAAAATGACCCTACTTCTCACTTGATTTATTACCTCGGTAAACATTGTAAACATGAGTTTATGGTCTCAATCACTAGTTTCAAGTCTTCTTCAATACAGCATGATGTTCATTTAGTAAATTATGGTCCCATTTAGAGTCAAATAGACCATAAAGCAGGGGATGCTTTACGGCGTGGCTACCTTGTGATTGACAGGTCGCTACCATGGCGTTGTCCGATCTGGGAGTTGTCTGGATTCTCTAACCCTTTCACAGTGTGTTTTCAGTTCATGAAAATTAATTGTAACATTTTGGTCACCTAAAATGTTTTAGTCAGCGTTCAGTTGTACTTAGCTCCACCCTCTCATGTCACTTCTGGTTGCAAAAAAACAAGATTGGGATGACTAAAAGGCCGAACTCGAAACTTCAAAATGTCAGTCCACAAACCAATGCATGACTTCACAAAGACTACGTTAACTTCTTGTATACAATCTATGGTATTTCCCCAAATGTTAATCCATTTCCCTCAAGGGATGACAATATGTTAAATTGGAAAAATAATGTTTGTAAAAGCACTAGAAAAAGTTTTCCACATGCAGCTGAGGAAGATTTGGGCACAAATACATATAAAAGCAATCAAGGATCAAGAGATTTTGTTATCATCAGACTATGGTTACAACTTGATGATGTATGAATGTAATTAGTAGCTCATAAACGGCGGAAACACACCAGAGCAGCGGCGAAGTGAGCTGCGGTCGTTGGATTGTGCGGTCAAACTAAATGTTGGGGATAGTTTAACTTTTGGCAGTGAATTGCAGCCAGAGAATATAAATGATATAAACTTTAAACAAACCCTGTGACTCCTGTAACATGTCTGAAAGCCCCTTAAGAAGTGTCTTTTCTTCATGTGAACCACATGACACCACTTCATTACAGAGTATGATCTAACCTCTGTCTCCCCAGGCGCACACACACACACATACAGACACACTGACCACTGTGTCACATTTAGGGTCAGGCTGTGAGAGGAACCCCGAGGGACTCTAATGATTTGTCTGTTTTCCTCCCTCTATGATTTAAAAAGAGAAAAAGCCTTGCGGACAGTGAAACTTTGTACCCAAGAAGTTCTGAGAAAGAAGTGAATAAAAGGATTTTATTGAAATTAGAGCATCACACCACAGGGAATGTCTTGATGCGTTTAACTAATTTAGATTTATTATGAAGGAAATAAAGACAGATCGATTCAATCGATGCAAATTCAGTAAAATACTGTAGATTATAGTGATATTTGTGAATTAAATGCCTTTTTTCTATGGGAATCACATGCAGAAATTACAATGCAAACAAATCAAGCTTCAAGCTATCATTGCCTGTCACTCTTATTGCTCCTTTTGTGCATAGCCAAGAGCCCAAAAGAAAGTAAATCCATTTAAATTTACTTTAATGAAGTCGGTAAATTTAATTTATGAGAACAAAGATTCCTTGTGTAAGTATACTAGGTATATAGTTCCCATTAATACATGTATAGATAAAGTTATAAAAAATGAATAATAAGTGAGGTCTACAGCAAAACTAGAGAACAAGGTTGGCTTGGTCATCCCTGTTTAATCTGATTTATATCTTTCAGAAATGTCATCCTTTGCAGAGAAGGTGCATTCACTTTCTCAGCTAAACTACCAACAGAATATGATATATAGGGGTGTTTGGTGCAAGTTTAGGCGTGTCATTGCTGTTTTGTTATCACTGACTGGATAAGCTTATCTCTTCTGGGGTCTATAAAAATTCTCTTTAGTTGATCTGGTCATGACTCACATAGACGTATGGAACCAGTGATGATGGGTCACAAGCAGTGGGCTACCTCCAGGTCTGAAAAGTGAAGCCAATGTGGAAATGCCTTAAACTTGCATTCTTTCTAATAGCCAGCAGGGGGCGACTCCTCTGGTTGCAAAAAGAAGTCTGATTGTATAGAAGTCTATGAGAAAATGACCCTACTTCTCACTTGATTTATTACCTCGGTAAACATTGTAAACATGAGTTTATGGTCTCAATCGCTAGTTTCAAGTCTTCTTCATTACAGCATGATGTTCATTTAGTAAATTATGGTCCCATTTAGAGTCAAATAGACCATAAAGCAGGGGATGCTTTAGGGCGTGGCTACCTTGTGATTGACAGGTCGCTACCACAGCGTTGTCTGGTCTGGGAGTTGTCTGTGTTTTCATCTTACAACTTTAACCCTTTCACAGTGTGTTTTCTGTTAATGAAAGTTAATTATAACCTTTTTAGTCACCCAAAACAGTGTTCGGTTATACTTAGCTCCATCGTCTTGTGTCACTTCTGGTTGCAAAAAAACAGGATCGCAACGGCCAAAAACCAAGATCGCAAAACGGTAGTTCACAAAGACTACCGTTTTGCCATCTTGGTGGGTGACGTCACGGCGACTACATCCACTTCTTATATACAGTCTATGGTCACAAGTAGCCATCGCTTTGTTTTGAGGGGTCACGAAAGGTCGGGCGTCTTATTGCAGAAGACATTTTTTCAACAATGTTAAGCTTGGATCATAATTATGTACTTATGGAAAGCCTGTTGGCTGACACACTGTTATCATGTGCAAGCCATTGACAATGCACTTGAGCCATGTAAGAGGTATAACGTCTATAATCTGGGAACCACGGGAACATTGGACTGTGGAGAGATACTGTATATGCTGCCACTTTCTTTATTTGATTTCTGTAGAATATCTGACATCTCTCCTCCAGTAGTGATGAGGTCTTAAGTGTTATTCACCTCCTATTGGTACAAAGAGGCACTGGTGGACTTGGGGGATGCCCCTATGGTAGATAAAACATGATAAAGTGCCCTCTACGGTGGCCTTAAAATGGAGAAATCATGATGCAGTGCCATATAGGCTACCCAACATGCTAGAAAATTATGTCCCACCGCATGCAGCTGGCGCCCTTTTTATTTTTTTACGCCTCTGCTCCTCGTCTGGGCTCCTTTGCATGTTGGTCTGAGCTAATATGATGATTTAGTATCAAATCCTGAAGAAGCTAAATAAATATTGATATATGTAGACTGCATATTTTCCCGTTTTTGTCAATTGAAAACCAAATTGCACACAGATGGTTGGATTTTAACACAGAGCTTCAGCCAGAAAAATCAGAGCCAGCCAATAATCACTGAATTATCCTTACATATAACAACCCTTTCAAGCTCTATAGGACAGTACAATCTTACATAATGCACCTTTAACGTGATAAAACGTCTAATATTGAGTTGATATGATCCTGAGAGTGGCAACAACTGTCTGATTCAAAGAGAAAGAGCAAGCACAAGTGAAAGACAGTTCATGAGATTGCGTGTTGATTACTGATGCAACAAGCCGTCTCTCTCCATGTCAAATCACTGTGAAAGAGTAACCTTGTGACAGCTGTGCATGGGAGATTAAGAACCGGCTGCACCAATCAATTTTAATTAAAGCTGTATCCATTGTGTTGGCAGACATCAGAGAGTGGAAATCCCGCCCGACGTAGATAAAGCACTGCTCTGTGTCCCAGACTTATTAAGGCCAAATAATTGATCACCCATTAGTGTAAAAGGAACTGGGCTGTTCTGAGTAAATCATTTGGATGAGACAAAATTAACACACCGATGTAGATTCTTTGAGTCAAAAATACCCGCAGTACAACAGAGGATCTAATGTTGAGCTGTCCTCTGTTGCCTATTGTGTTGATTTTATTGATGCTCTATTGGTGGTGCTTGTTGTGCATGTATGTTTTTATTACTGATTTTATGTGACGTAAAGGTGACTTGGAGTGACATGAAAGGCGCCATTAAATAAAATGTAATTTTATTATTTATTATTATAGAGCTTCTACATCCACTTACATAATAATTACAATTTAGTTTTCAGTTTTTGAGGGTATTTTTCTTCTGATTTTAAATTTGCTCACTTTTATGGTTAAGAAATTATAATGGGATCTAGCAAGACACCACATTTTTTTTTTGAACAATTATGTAAATTTTTGAATTTGACAATCCAACAAGCCCGTCCACTTTACGCTGGAAGTTGCAGGATTCAAACGTGAGTGCAACACCACGAATGCCTTTGACGAGCAAAGTGTGCACCATTATCCTGAGACAGCAGGCCTCTCACCCAACCTTTGTGTGGCCAGTCAGAACAGGTATAAACAGGTTTGCCATGACAGCTCAACCTTATCCTCTTCTCTACCCCACCATCTGCACGTTAAAGGTGCTAAATGAGAGATTGGGGGCATTTCTATTGCCTCCGCACGGCTCTCAACATGGCGACAGCTGAGCCTGCGGCTCACAGCTAACGGTGCTAACAGTGAAAACAACGGCAACAGTGCTGACAGAGCTAACAGTGTTAACCTGAGGGGGAACCGGAGGGTGGGTGCTAGATTTCGGCATTTTGTCTGTCGCCATCTTGGTGTTTTACAACCAGAAGCGACACGAGAGGGTGGAGCTAAGAACAACCAAGACGAAAGGGGACGAAAATGTTACAATTAACTTTCATGAACTGAAAACACACTGTGAAAGGGTTAAAGTTGTAAGACAAAAACACAGATAACTCCTAGACCGGACAACAGCATTATCATCTATTTGACTCCAAATGGGACCATAATTTACTAAATGAACATCATGCTGTATTGAAGAAGACTTGAAACTAGCGATTGAGACCATAAACTCATGTTTACAATGTTTACTGAGGTAATAAATCAAGTGAGAAGTAGGCTCATTTTCTCATAGACTTCTATACAATCACACTTCTTTTTGCAACCAGAGGAGTCGCCCCCTGCTGGCTATTAGAAAGAATGCAAGTTTAAGGCAAATCTGCATTAGCTTAACTTTTCTTTACCAGAGGTAGCCCATATCTTTACATAGCAAATAGTTGTCTTCTATATTAAAGCTGCAGTGGGTAGAATTGGAGCAAATATTAAAAAAGTTATTTTTATAAAACGGTCACTATATCCTGACAGTAGTGCATGAGACAGGT
Source organism: Sebastes umbrosus (assembly GCF_015220745.1). Classification (NCBI taxonomy): domain Eukaryota; kingdom Metazoa; phylum Chordata; class Actinopteri; order Perciformes; family Sebastidae; genus Sebastes; species Sebastes umbrosus. The sequence continues at coordinate 19,665,539 of NC_051275.1, forward strand.
AATCTGAAAAAAAATCATGTGCCTCTGTGTCCTCTGGTGTTCCTAACGGCATCTGCAAGATTTCACAGCCCGGAGGAAAACAACCAATCAGAGCCGAATTGGAGCCTGTCGTCTCTGAGCAGCTGTCAATGACTGGCGAACTCCGATCAAACGGTCAAACTAGGCAGTGCTGATCAAATATGAATCAATATTCTGTTACTGTAATGCCTATTTCTATCCTCAAATGTTTTCAGAAACATCTTGTAGTGTACTGTTTAGCTGTAAAATGAGAAAGTTTGTCGCCCGGCAGCCATGTTGAGATCTGCTGAGGAAATACCAAGCACCGCCCACCAGCCGGAGCACAGCCAATAGGAACGCTCGCTCTCTCTGAAATGACCTGTGATTGGTCAAAGTCTCCAGTCACAGGCTAGATTTTCTAAAACCTGAAAACAGAGCCATGAGGAGGTGCAGAAAAATAGTTTTCTCTCTGAACACTTGAATTACAATATGCTGAAAGGTTATTATGGCATTTTTGACCAATAATGCCAAAAACTTGTTGCCTACTGAAGCTTTAATAATCTGGATATCCTATAGAGAACCTTTAAAGGATAGGTTCACAATATTGTTCATAATAAGTCCTTGTTCTGTGCTAAAATGTATCTCAAAGTTTATCTGAAGTTCATGTGCGGCTTTGGCACCATGATACCTTTCCAGAGTTGTACAATCCTGTCTGTGAGTGTTATTGTACAGTCTTGATAAACCTTTAAACGCATTAATCTGTTACACAAACTGGACTTCCTGGATCGCATTTCAATGTCTCACCGGTACCTTAACAACACGCCCCACCAACGCAGACGCAGGTCTGAATCTCCGCTGACTGGGCGTTAGGCCAGGGATCTGGAGCTCTGAGGTTGCTATTTACCCAACTGAAGAGTGCATCTTTTACATTCATGGTTCACATTTAAAAAGTCTTGCAGTCAGATTGAAAGACTAAAGAGCATGAGAGGCACGTTTTCACTTTTTATCAACAGGAAATACTTCCTCTGTTGCTCAGACTGCCTAGAGCACTGAAACACAATTAGACATGGAGGATGAGAGGAAAGAGAAGTAAATAACAATTTCAGAAATGCATTGAATACAATAAAACTATTATATGTATGACTTCATAAATATATGTTGATTATAACGAAGGATAATTCTATTTCACACTTCTGCTGTCCATCAGCAGTTATAGTAATTCTTGTTATTAGAAGGTTACAAGATGTCAAGTATAAACATTTATTCTGTAACAGCAGTCTTTCTGTTTACATCTGCCTGCCTGCATATCATAACTCATCCATCATGTAAACAGTAGACTGATAATGTGCCATTTTTCATATCCCAGCAGCGCTTCTCTGCCGCCTGGATTATATTTCTTCTCCTCTCCTCCGCCTCTGTGTGACAATGAGGCGCTGTGCCTCGCTTATCAGCACTGAAACACCGTGACAGACTGGAGCTGGGCTGCCCCAAAATGGTGGCATTTACCTCCCAAAAACACAACTGGGAAAGTCATTTACACTGCAAGGTGAGGCTTTTTCTCTTTCCCTCTTTTCACGCCGCGATTTTCGTTCTCTTGCAGCAAAAAAAATGATCGGCTGAATTGTGCGGCACACTATGCTTTCCTCTGTGGTGTCTGTCGTTTAAAGTGATTGGGCCTTGGAGAGACATTTTTGTTGCTCTCGTGATTTAACAGGAAACAAGGAAGCAGATTCAACATCAGTTGTTTTGTATAAACCCAAACATCATCCAGCTCTGGTTCAAATGAATAGAAATATCATTGTACACAAAGCCATCTTTGACCATCAAGTATCTAACTTTGAGTGAATACTCCACATATCAGAAGCAGCTTTATTGGCCAAGTAAGTGTGTGCACATACAAGGACTCTGGGTTTTGTTACTCTCAATGTACTTGCACAGAAATGATATGATACACTTGACATAAGCCTATGCTATATTTCTATCACAGCTGTGTAAAGCCAGTAAATGAACGGTTAGGGAACACAACAACTACATGTCTAATCTGATATCTACAATGTAAACAAACTCACGTACGCTTCAGCTCCAGGGTTATTAATTACCTGACTGAGGTGTGTATCGCGTCATTGCTGCGTTACAGCCCTCCTGACATAATCCAGATTACTTGGATGTCAGTGGAGAGTGGAGATTACTGCTCCGTAATGAGTGATTTAGGTATAATTGCGCTGACGGAGCACGAGTATTGCTTTTCCGCTGAGGGGGTACCAAATGAAAACGTGTGATGGTCTGAGAGCAGAAAGCTTGTGTTTATATTTGAATATATTATGAATGCAAATTTACCATTTGGAAAACCATAATAACTATTTTTTTGCTGTGTGTTGTCAGTTCATTAAAAGATCAATCAATCAATCTGAGAGTGAAAGCAGATTTCAATCCTGTTACTAATAGCGACATTAAAAAATGCAAATATTCACAATTTTTTGGCGCTGTAATGTGGTTTAGGTAAGGAGTGAGGAAAAATATCATTATTATCATTAATATCATTTACAAAAAAGAAAATCATTACACCCGAAAACATCTTAAAGGAACAGTGTGTAACATTTAGGGGGACCTGTTGGCAGAAATGGAATATAATATTAATAAGTATGTTTTCTTTAGTGTATAATCCCCTGAAAATAATCGTGTTTTCGTTACCTTAGAATGAGACGTTTATATCTACATGGGGAGCGGGTCCCCTTCTCGGAGCCGGCCCCCATGTTTCTACAGTAGCCCACAAAGGACAAACCAAATACTGACTCTATATACGGCCATTCACGTTTTCACATTTTCACGTCGGCCACTGTAGCTCTCCTACATACTTGGCACACGGAAGAAGTTTCGGGATTTTTTGCAATCTGCAATCTCACCACTAGATGTTGCCAAATCCTACACACTGCACCTTTAAGACAAGCTCCACTAACTCCCTCTCACAGTTTCTAAAGAGAGAGTTTGCTCACATTCACTGAAAGCTCCAGAAAACTAATATTTAGGTCAAGAATTAACTTTCATGCTCATCATTAGACTTATGAAGTAGTAGACTCCACTAATCACATTTCTTCCGGTTCCTTCGTCTGGAGGTCAATGGGTTTATTTAATGGGTTTTTAGTTAGATGCCTGAAATAAGGTCTGTGGTTAACACAAGCTGAAGAGATTTTAATAATTTAATCTACGATGTAAAATATGTCAGTAAATACTCCACTCGTGGATTTTGAAGCTTTTACGTGTCTACAAAAAGGCGGTTGCTAACAAGTGGCTAAATGAGACTAGTAAACGTCATCACGCTAACTTGTCCGCCATTACATCCTCGTTACTCACACTCATGTGACTGTGGTGTAGTTTGTTTATAGCCTAACGTTAGCTTTTTACTTCTGCCGATTGTATTTACAATTAAAAAATCTTAAAAGTGGTGTTCATTTGTGGAGACTACGTGTAAGTATCATAAACGCAGAGCTTAATTTCTGCAATAATCCAAAAAACAATGGAAAAAAAAATCACAGTTTTTTTTGTCAAAGAACCAGAGTGATGTTTTACTTCCTGTTTGGCCTACAAAAATACATCATCCCTTGAGCCCTCTATGTTCTGCAAGCTTCAGGTAGTTTTGACTCCAAACCACCTCCGCAAACTTAAACCCATTCTTGTTCCACATTTCCATTTTCTGTCCCAATTTCACCCCAAAACAGCAACATCTTGGTCAGCAATCATTGCATCACTACACAATCCTATTATGTACTCATGAAATAGAAGCTCAAAGTTTGTGAAACTCCTCTCCTCTCTGACTCCACTCTGCTAATATAGAGGCTTTCTTACCAGGGCCTACTAGTACCAGCCTATATACCCTGTCCTCCTGTTTCCATGACATAATCTGGAAACAGTTTCCATCAAACAACAGTGCTGATAGTATTCTTCTCCTTGTGTTTGTTTCAGCTGACTACTATAATCAGTGGATCACATCTCTGACCACCTGTTACCACAGAGAGCCACAGGTGTCTTTAGGTGAGTATGTAGTAAGAGACAGATTTATTTATTTATATTAAGCAGAATTTGAGCAGGAAGTACACACAGTTCCCTTCTCTTTCAATGCACACTCACCTTTACAATCACATATTAGTACTATTAGTAAAATTCAACATGTTGCATGCCCTATAAATAAATCAAATAGTAGCCTATCTGTCCTTGGGTAAGACATTGAACCTATAACAGCTCCCTGGCTGTGTAAAAGTCTTATTTAAAGCTGTAGAGACAGTCTGTGTCGCTGTCCATGGTATCTGTAGAGACAGCCTATAATAAACAGTATAATGAACACAGGAGATGTGTTATATTATATATATAGAAAGACATAATGAAGAAGGAAGCAGCAGCAGATGGGTCTCACTAATCTCCTCTAACTGTATAAGGCTTTTAACTACTCTTTTCCCATCGTTGCCAATTAACAGCAGCAGGTTTACTTACTCTTGGTGATCTTCTGCAGCCCCAGCACATCATCGGGTGTTATTACGGTATTTCTGCGCAGCTCTTCTTCAGTTCTCACCGGGATCCCCATGTCTGACGAGTTGCAGCCTTGCTGCACTTTCATGTCCAGCAGGAAGAGATCGGATCTTGCAACCTGTCAAGGCTTTTCTTTCTGATGCCCTCGGCGTCACCGCTGCAGGAGAGCAGATTTAGTTGCGTCGCAGCCTTTTTTAGTTGCGCGCTTGTCTTTTAATACACCTCACAGCAGACTCAGGCTCTGTGCTGCTGCTGCTGCTACAAGAATAACTCATTCTCCTCCCCTTCTCCTCGATCCGGGAAAAGATAGAAAATCAGCCCCTTAGCTCCCCTCCCCTCCCCTACCGCGCTCAAGGCTCATCGGTTCTCTCAACAAGCTATTTAATCCAAATCCTGCAGCTTTAAACCGACCGACCGCTGCTGCTGCTGGTGCTGGTGGTGGTGGAGGTGCGTGGTGGCTCACAGTCTGCGCGCCTCGTCATCTGCTGCTGATACACCAGTGAGAGGAGAGCGTGCATGGCTGGCTGGGCTTTACTCACGAACAGTAACTGATTACTGCAATACTCACACATCAGCTCCTACATCCGGTGAGGCAGAGGTTCACAGGTGCCACAAATAACATCTTAAGTATAGAAATTGTAATATAGTATAATTATATATAAATAAATAAATAATGATAATAAATAAATGTTTATGTTCACTGTTCACCTCAACAGGTAGCTGAAGGTATCATCACGTGTCCTGTGCTTTTAAAGCAGTTTTAATGTTCATTTGTTTTTGTTTTTTGGCCACCTGGGGGCAGAAGAACAACCTGTAAATGTAACATGAACATATTATCACCCTTACAATGTTGTTACGCTCAAAAACAATTACCTGTTCAGCAGACACTGATAGTTGTGGAAGAATATTCAGAACTTTTACTTAAAGGGACTGTTTGTAACTTCTTACAGGTATAAGTCACCCGGGTCCGTGTTCCATGCGCGCTCGCGTGTGGCTACACTGTTCAGACAAGACTCCAACACAAACTACACGGAAGCACCAAAACCGCAAAGTTAAATCTAGTGAAGCCCGTCTTGCAAAACAGTGTTGGCCGCGGTCTTAACGCGGTCTTAACGGCCACAGGTGTCGCTGTTAACAAGCATTTTTGATTCTTACAAATAGTCCCTTCAAGTAAAAGTAGTAAAACCATAGTGTAAAAATACTCCTTTACAAGTAAAAGTCCTGCATTCAAAATCTTACCCGAGAGAGTACAAAAGTATTACCATCAAAATAGACTTAAGGTATATACTATTAAGTATCAAAAAGTAAAAGTAGCCTACTTATTATGCAGAATAACCCATGTCAGAATAATATATATTATATTATTACACGGCTTTGTTGAATACTCGATTCTGATTGGTCAAACACGGCGTTCTACGGTACATTGCTATGTATAACAGCCCGTTGCTATATATAACAGACCGTTGCTATGTATAACAGACCGTCGCTAAGGGCACAGTTCTAATGTCGGACGTTGGCGGACCGTTTTTGTGTCAAGTTATTGATTTCTTAGGTAAGTAGCCGTGTAATAAGCGTGATAATGTACAGCTATCAGTTCATTGTTGTGAAATAAAGCCCTTCAGGGCGATGAGAGACCCTTCCAAGACTGTCAGGGTTTATTTCACTACAATGACCGGCTTGCTGTACATTATCCCTTACTTATTGGATTATAATTATTGATGCATTACTGTATCCATCACATTAATATTGCAGCTGGTTATTGTGTGGCATATTTTTAAATACTTAACTGCTGGGCAGCTTAATCTACAATGATATATCATAATTTATTAGTTAGTTTACATTATTAATTCAAAATATATATCTGTAAACTAAAGCTGTCGGATAAATGTAGTGCAGTACCTCAAAATTGTACTTAAGTACAGTACTGGGGTAAAAGTACTTAGTTACATTATATCACTGGACACTGAACAACATCAGCATTCATTTGGAGTCATGTTTCTGCTTTCAAGTCCAATATTTAATCTGCTTTTAGCTCTGTTTTGGTCCCTACCAACTCCTGAAGAAAATATCTGGTACTTTAGCTGCTCAATGCTTCAGCTAGTCTTTAACTTTTTAACTTTGTACGGTGGGTTGAAAACAGCTGACTGAAGCTACTGAACGAGGTTGATGAGAGCAGTGAGACTCAACCAAAACCGCAAAGATGTGAGTCAGAAAGCCACTGTTATTAAAACATATTGGTTAGTGACACTTATAAGACCATTATGACCCTTAAGCAAAATACACAAAAGCAGGGAATCAAAGACAGAGATGAGACTGATCTTTCACCTTTATAATATTTTTATTTCATTTTATCTTCATTGGAAAGTTGCTTTCCAGATGCCAGCATCCCTGAGAAAGTGTAAAATGCAAATCTTCCGGACAGCCCCATCAATGAGCTGGAATGGGGCCAGCCAAAAAGATATTCACATCTGCAAAACACAACCCTGCACAGCCACCTTTCCCTGGCCGGTGCCCTCTTCCTCTTCCTCTCAGTGAAGTGAGCCTGAGATGAAGAGCTATTGCCTCCCTCTGCTGGGCAAACTTACTGCAGGGCATGTGCAGAGCTGAGCGCTGTCCATGGTAGTACTTTGTGAGGAGTGATATGATTGTTTATCCCTTTACTCTCTAAAATCTGTGGATCCCAGGAGAGGGAGAGCGCTTTAATTGGCATCATGTCAGCTAGAAACACATAGTAAATAAAAATAAAATAAAAGGGTTATAATAGCATTGAAACAAACTAATAAACACAAACTAATCCCCTATAATCCCCCCCGTTCGTAATCGTTCTATGAGGTCGTAGACAGAGAGCATTGCTACAGTTTTTACCGGTGTTGCAGTTACTCTGGAAGTCTGAATCATTCACGATGCCACATACTCCCGAATCCTACCAGTAAAAGCATAACAATATTCAAAAGCCATTAGCTTATGTGGCTAGGTGGCTGTTGAAGAATTTCCAAGGGATGGTTAGCAGCGTGGCAAGCCGGACCCCTCTGATATTCCTTCCTGTTAGTGTGCTGTTAGACTCTTCTCTATGCGGTCATCTCGAAGCAGCCTCTGCGGTGCGTCTGCATGTCTCTCACCCTGCGCATGGACTGGATCTGGGGGTGCTGGGCTCCCCACTCGTTCCAGTGCTTGAAAGGGCCCATCTCAAACACGTACTGGAAGCCACGGTATCCAGGGTACTGGTAGCCCACCCAGCTGTGTGGGGAAGAAGAGAGAAACATGTGAACATCAAAGTTGTGTGTCCTTTTTAGTTTTCATTTCTTTCTGATGGGATAGAAATGACTTACGTTCCACCGGTGACCTGAATGCTGGCAACGCGGTCCTGGAAGCCGTAAGACCACAGGCTTGGGATATCCTCGTCGCACACCTCCATCTTACGGCCCTCGAAGTTTGGACATTCAAACAGGCAAATCTTGTGATCCTGAGGATCCTGTAAGAGACACACATCACATTTATAATTAGTAACTGTTGACCACTTTTCATACAGATGCTGCAGATGTTGTTGGTGCAGCTCTCTGTCCCAGATCTTAGCCAATAAATAGATTTAAAACAACAAAAGTCCAGTCAGGATCACCAAGGTTAGATGAAGTGCAAAAGTACGCATGAATATGATTATTGTTGTTTAATACTGATTATGTTTTTTTTTTAGATGCCAGGACCAAACCTTTTGGGGAAAACACAGATTTTTTTTAGTCTGAACATCGTCAAATTTAAACATAGTGGTGTGAAAAATATGTCAGCTAATAAAAGCTTTAATCCAAAAATACTGTCAGTGGAATGAGCCTATAAATACACATTTAACTGCAGCCATAAAAAGCACTTTCCGTAATGTGCCAATAGAAGATGGATGAGAGGTGCAAATGGAGATAGACAAAAATCAGCACTTAGACAGGAAGTGCAGCGTAAAAAAACCCCAACAGACTGATCCCAACTCACCATTTTGACGGGCCTGACGGACATGAAGCGGTCACACCTGTAGCTGTTGGACCAGGTGTCCCAGCGGGGATACTCTCCCTTCTCCAGCATGAACATCTCACCAGTCATGTTCTGCTGCTCGTAACCCACCCAGCTGGATAGAAAGATAGATACATATTTTACTTAGATATACAGTGTTGTGACACATATCTTGATGGCAGGTGTATCAACTTACGGTCCACACTCCACCCTGATGGAGCCGATTCTGTCGAAACCCTTCTCGCACAGGTTACGGCACTCTCCGAACAGGTCCATCCTACGGCCTTGGAAGTTCTCATATTCATAGAGGTATATCTGAAAGGTGAAACAAGCTGAATGCATTTATTTCTGAAGTAAAAACATTTTCAATGCAGAATTTTAGGCTTAGTTTTTAGAAAAAAACAAAACAAAACAGTAGAGGTACCTTGTGATTGCGCAGCCCAATGGTGGCAGAGTGGCTGCCAATGCTACCTTGAGCACCTGAGTGAGACATGATCAGATCTAGAGAGAGAAGCACAGAGTCAGTCAGCCATTTTCACACATCGCTGAGGCTATGAAGACGCTTAATACTGTTTCTTGACTGCTGGAATACAACGTGTACACCAAGAGAGGTGTAGGGCAACAAGGATTCCTCTTGTTGATGAGAGCCAATGTTCATTCATTCATATTTTTTTGGGGCTAAAATGGAACTTTTTACAGCATTTCTTCATATAGTATCTCTTCTGCTGATGTTCACATAACTTTCTAGAACTGATTTCTAGATGTAATTTATTTTGTGATGGGTATACTGTAAAATGAGTCTAAATGTGCAGTCTTACCTAACCTCTTACAACAACATACAGCGACTGAGCGAACTCTGGCGAATGGAGGGTGAAAAATTGTCCAAATATACTAAGAGTGATGTCACTCTCTATTACATAAAAACAGTGGTGTTGATTAACTGTCAGTTACTGTCAATGTTGTTTTTGACCATGAAAATAATTTGGAAGTGCGCGAAACTTCGCATACATAGAGCCAGGGTGAGCGTTTTTTTAAAAGGGCGACACATCGCTTTGCATTCGCTGACGCATGAAGAAGGTTATTACATCTTCACTGGGAATAACTGAAACAATCTGATGTCCACTCGTTTGCATCGTGTCCAGTTAGGAAGAGGTGTTACGAAGGCTTTAAAGAGTTAACTAACACCAGGCTGAAAAGCAGCGTTTCACTGCCCTCTGTGGTTGAAAGTTTCAAGTCAGTTCCACCCCTGACCATAATCAGAGTCACTGATGGGTGAGGTTGGGTGAGCACCTGTGACCACACCCAACAATAATGTCACTATGCACTGACAGACAGAATGTACTGGAGTACATTACTGCACCACTGCAGCAAGTTAAACCACGGGAAGTCAGATAAAAAAACAAGATTTTCACATTGCTTTTTAAAGTTAAAACATATCGTGAAAACAGTCCAGCATATTTCTTTCTTTTGGACTTCTTTTCTTTTATAGTATACTCAAACATAAACTTCAAAGCTTCTCACTCGATTAAATTTAAAAAGCAAAATGGAGAAAAAGTCAGCAGATTTCTGCAATGATATATGTATATTCAAGCATTTGTAAAACAATGTTGTTCTTTAGTTTAATTGAACTCATTTGAATATTTTTGTGTGCCAAAATTCATCCCAACAAGCTTTTTGTTATAGTTTTATCTGATTCTTCCATCAAAGTGGTGTTTCCTCTCTATATTTCTGAGATTTTGTCCATTCCATGAGAGCAAGAATACTCATCAACCAGCCATAAAGAACTAATCTGTCCAAACCTGCCATGATCCATTTTTGTCACAGTCCCTCGTCTTTCTCATCCATCTTACCTCAGGATGAGCTACTGAACATGAGAGCAGCACTAAAACATCAAATCACACCCTGCTGCCTTTTATCTCAATATCCCATCAGTCCAAAGTTTAAGTTTAAGAGAAGAGCCGATCCTTACTTGGTTCTTTCTGTCCAAAGTGTGAGCAGACACGAAAACCACAGTATGATTCTATCAGTTCCTAAAGAGTCAGAAGACCTCAGAGTGGAAACTTACAGTTACAGTTGCGGGATGAAACGGGCCGACCTTTGGAGAAAGTGATGGACGCTGGCGTTGTTAGCGGGGATATATATATACATTCACATGCAGGCCGAGTCTATAGAGGCCGGATCCTGACTTCTCATTGGCTGTGAGCTCTTTGGAGCATGATGCGGGGTCAAAGGTCACGCTGCTTATCTGCGAGCATGTCGTGCTGACTCGGCTGCCTGTTTTGTTGTCCAGCGCCATTGTGGGGGGACCGGGAACAGTCACTGCCATCAGCAGAAAGTTTGCTCTTCTACACACACACACACACACACACACACACACACACACACACATACATACACGCACACACTTTTTGCATACTTTTGCAGACCCGCTCTCACATTCTGTCCCTCACTTTCTTTTTTAATTCTTTCTCTATTTTCTTCATCCTTCCCTTCTGCCATTTTCTCCAGTTTCTCTGTGATCTGTTTTGTCTTTCACCCCCATATTATTCTCTCTCTTTCTCTTGATCCTTGGTGCAGCCGCTCCAAGCCTTTGAGCCCTGTGTGTGTTTGTGTAATGTGCTGACTGCAGGAGTGGCGTCCATCTCTCTATTGTTTGGACAGGCGAGTGTTGGAGAGTCTTTTGCCTATTATAGTGCTGGACAGGCTGTATCCATACATACACATCTCATACAACCTCATGTCATATATGGACACATGCAGACAGAATATTACCTTTTTGTAACTTGTGTGAAAATAAATGGTAATCATGTGACCAAAAGGCCAAAGATATATTACAGTAAATGTATTTTTTAGCTCTATAAGCATTTATCTGACTGCTTTCTATGTGTCCTAATAAATTATTTTACATGTTGGGTGTATACATATTTGCCCATGGACCTCACACCTGTGGCACTATATGATCTTGTTGCAAAACTAATTTCAAGCAGACAGATCTTATTAGAACATTGTGATTTCCACCTGATGTCACTTTAATAACTTTGATGCAGCTGTTAGGCAGTGGTGAAAGGCCTGTGGGCAAATATTCACTGTATGAATTTATGAAAGGAATTATTAGAGCATAGAAAACAAACCCATGGGAGATGTCATCTTTTGTTTTACAAAATACAAAAGACAATATGAACACATCTGACATCTAAGCTATTTTAGACATTTATAGAGTAGACATAGGAGGAAGAACAACTAGATCAGTTTCACTTTTATTCAGAATATTCTGCTCTTACTGCTCAGATTGAGTTTATAACACAGAACCGTTTACGAGGGTACACAGGACGGATGACCATCAACATGCACAACTTCCTGTATCTTGGTGTTATAGTTGTATCTTCACCTTTAGGTTAGGGTTTAAGGTCAAGGTTAAATGATGATCAACAATGTTTTGAATGATGGTAAAATGTTTTATAGTCATCAAAATGCTTCAGTATGTTTTCCAGTGTCCCAGAAGTGAGCAAAGGCAATTGGCACATACTGCGTTTTGGTGACTATAAAACCTTTTACCATCAATAAAACATAATTTAACCCTAAACACTAAACCCTAATCCGTCGGCGGGCAGGTGGGTTTTAAGAGGTTATATTGGTGATGCGAGTTTACAGCATATACAAGGTAACCTGGCAGAAAATGTCAACACCTCATCATCATTCTGGGTGTGACAATTTACAGATGTTTGACTCTGCAGCCATCAAGCTCTCATACACGCACATGCTGTTTGTTGAGCTTAGAAAACAATTACCTTCATATTATAAATGGATATCAGACAAGCTATAGCTACAAGGGTATAAAACATAGATACTGAACGTTTTTACTTATTAAATGATTGCTAAATCAAACCTCAAACTAATTTAGTGTCTCTGACAATGATTTCATTCCTCATCAATCCAGAGTATTACTGTAAGGGTATACTGTATGTAGCTCTGTAATATATGTATGAAATGTATTATTAAAGTTTAGATCTCAAACAGAGAGGTGAACTGTGTTGAAAAACACTGACCAGTAGGGAAGCTTGTGTGAAGTGTTAAGACAAATTTCAATTTTGTATAAAAAAAAATAATCATGAAATGAAATGATAAAAGTAGCATTTAAAGTTGTATACTGACTACGAGGTCAGGTCGCTGTCTAAATGGTGTAAAAGTGTGTGAACTCCTTTGTATGCTCTGAATGTATTTCTGACTGCATGAACAGGCCTCTCCTTTCTGTGCGCGCCTGTCTCTGTCCATGACTGTGTGCATGCATGACTGAGCATGTGTGTCTATAGGAGTGAGTGAAAAGGTGAAAGGACCAGAGGTGTGGGGTCAGTTGAGATGGACATGGCGTGCAGGTCGGAGACGGAGCACAGCGCAGTGTGGGAAGAACTCAGTAGGTACAAATATAACTTGTTTATTAAAAAACCTCTCAAGTGTCTTTTAGGACCCAGAATTTAAAATACCAACTAAGTTAAAATGTTCTGTTTGCTTTACACTTGAACACCAAATGTGTTTTTTTCCTTTTGCACCAGAGTCACTGGCAAGACTATCCACATGTGTGATGATCTGTTTCCTGGACCAGGCCGTGCCAGGACTTGGTCCGGCCCACTGCTCATGGACCATTTGGAAACTTGCGCTTATCTGCACTGGGCACGGTGCCCTCCATCCAGTCCCACCGCAGCGGCCTAAAGCCCAGCAGCTCAGTGCCGAACAATGACTGGAGCAGCAATGTGCTGACTCCTGCCCCGACCCATGGGCCCAGCTGCTTTTCAGCACCGGCATGTATAAATAGGTCCGTTTTACTCTGGGGGTCAGGACATCGTTTTTGTGGAGCCCCGCTGTGAGCACTGCACTGCTATTCTTTGGGGCCGGTCAGGTAAGCCCTCCTTCTCAATGCATTCATCCTATAGACCTGTGCAGACCATTGTCGCTTTACATTTCTGTGTCTTTGTTGTTCCTGCTGAGCCACATGAATGTATAGACTGAGGTCAGACATGCACATGCATACACATACTGACCAAACAGCACTTTGCCTACATCAGTTGCATCATCAATTGTGAGCACGTAGTCAGCTTCAAGAAAGATTTCATACCTAAACAGATGATATGCAAAATGTTCTTTAGGTAAAGATACTTTCTACTGTATGAAACATGCAAACACAAAGAATATACATACACTACAATCGATAATAATCATTAGCTCAAAAACACACATTGTAGTTGTGGAGCAGGTTGTGTTTGAACTGTGTAATGTTTTCCTCATAAATATGACTCTCTCTGCTCTCTACACTAAAGGTAAATCAGCATTGAAACACACAGTAGCATGGCTCTGAATAATCCCAACCCACTGGGACCATGGAAGGTGAGTGTGACGTCTTGCCACAGATGATTAACAAAAAGCAGATTCCTTTTAATTTCATGCCTGGCCTGACGATGTCAATGACGTGTGTGTGTGTCCGTACACACATCAGTGTGTGCGCGTGGCATGTGCATACTACATGTATGCATTTGTGTCCTCCTCTCCAGATCACAGTTTACGACCAGGAAAACTTCCAAGGGAAGCGTTTGGAGTTTACCTCGGCCTGCCAGAACATCATGGAGTGTGGCGTCGACAACATCCGCTCCCTGAAGGTGGAGTGTGGAGCGTGAGTCAAACAATAATTCACACAGGAGGAAATTACCTACAGTAAACACATCAACCTGTCATTGCATTTATATTTGGTTTTACAATTGTACTAATGGCCCTTCATGTTGTGTGTATATGTGTTCGTCTGCTTGCTGGGGACAGCTGGGCAGGATATGAGCACTCCAGCTTCTGTGGACAGCAGTTTGTGCTGGAGAGAGGAGAGTATCCTCACTGGGAGTCGTGGAGCGGCAGCAACGCCTACCACATTGAGAGGATGATGTCCTTCCGCCCCATCTGCTCTGCTGTGAGTTCCTGTCCCACTCCAACGGCTTCTGTTTTCACTCTATCTGACTTCTCATGTGTCTCCAGAAAAGAGATAAAAAAAGCACTAAATTTGACTCATCAAATTGACCCACTTGGTTTCTTGTGTGACAAGCCTGCAGAGTGACTCATGGCAGCTGCTGGTTGCAGCTAAAAATAAACTATAGTGCAGTGTGATCTCATGCACTATAAGAATTTGAACTGTCTTTTCTTACATCATGTGTGCACACAGAACCACAAGGAGTCCAAGATGGTGTTGTTCGAGAAGGAGAACTTCATGGGACGCCAGTGGGAGATAAACGACGACTACCCCTCTCTGCAGGCCATGGGCTGGGGCAACAACGAGATTGGATCCATGCAAGTTCAGAGCGGCTCGTAAGTCTCAACCGCAGATGGATCGCTCTTTACAGGCTTCTGCAGGCACAATATAGCAGATTAGTATATAAGTAATAGCCTATCAGTAGAAAATAAACTAATCAAAGGACAGTGTTATTGTTTAAATATTCATGAATATGTAGCATTGCCTCAACACTTTGTTTTGCTGTTACACTAACAATCTGCGGACACAGAAAACCACCACCTGATCCCATCCCTCAGGTGCAAATTATGTATTTCATTATTTATTGCCACTTCATTTTGTCACATTATTTGTGATTATTATTAGTATTATTTTTTTCCCCTTTTTATTTATTGACTCACTTATGCCAAACATGTACTCTGTTCTCCAATATACAAATTGTTTTTGAGTAAGCCAGAGAACATGCCATGACATGTGAGGGGAAAGAAAAAAGAGAAAAAGGAGAAGATGAATAAATAAAAGGAATAAATAAATAAAAATAAATAAATAAATGAAGTAAAATAAAACAAACAGATAAAATATTATTATTAATCATAATAATAATAATAATAATAATAATAATAATGTTGAGTAGGTGAGTGAAAAATACACTGAAATATATTTAAATAATAATAATCATAAAAAAAGGAAATGCATAGTATGATAGTAAAATAAATAGCAACAAATTAATAAGAAGATGAAAGCTGATTGTGAGACAGTACTGGGAGGAGGGGGTTGTAGAGTGGGTCGTCATAATAGTTCCTCTTATTCCACTTAATAATAACAACATACTTCCCCATGGGCCAAATAGGAGAGAAAGAAGAAGAAAAGCATTAGAAAAAAGCATAAAGAAGAAAAAAACAAAACATTATCGGTACATGGGCCATATTATTTGTGATTATTAATGTCTCAACAAGGTTAGTTAGGTATCAGATTTATTTTATCAGGATAAACCTCTTGAGATGTATCATTTAGTTTTCAAGGGGGGCCCATATTTCTGAATGCTTTATACTCTATATTATGTATAGTATGGCTGTATAGTACCTAGTAGTAGTTTTTCAGGGTTTATATTGTATGTTGTATTGCTCATAATGTATATAAGTTACAGCTTTTTAGGTTACTTATCAGTTTTTTTATGTACTTATTACAGTGTGACCATGAAGAAAAAATATGTTTGACAATAGCTCCCATTTCAGTCCACCCGATTAATATAACTGAAATCTGATTTTGCCAAGAGTATGTTTCCCATTTTCTGACTGTAATCAACTCCACCAAAGGTAGTCACACGTCTTGTCAATTGCATCCATTTAAAATGTCTACCCTCACCTGATATTGTCTCTCTACCCTTCATATTTGAATGGAGTGATCGTCATGATCACAATGACGATGATGTTTTAAAGATGCCTAATAGCATTTATAGTTTTGAAGTGTGGTTAATTTCAATCATTAATCACTGCTTTCATTTCCTCCTCTACCCGTCCCTCTCTCCTCCTCCTCCAGCTGGGTGTGCTACCAGTTCCCCGGTTACCGTGGTTACCAGTACATCATGGAGTGTGATCGTCATGGCGGCGAGTACAAACATTACAGAGAGTGGGGCTCCCATGCTCAGTCCTTCCAGGTGCAGTCGCTGCGTCGAATCCAGCAATGAGACCTGCAGCCTCCCCTCCCAACCTCTCACTCTTTACCTCCTCCACCTCTTCCTCTTCCTCCCCCCTTCACCCAGTCATTCCAAGCTTTAGCCAGCTCTGTCAGGCCTTAGGCTGACACTTTGCTGGTGCTTCACAATCAAGATGTTTACCGCACTTTTGTTTTGTTCTGTTGCCAAATGAAAATAAAGAGAAATGATGAAAAGAAAGAAACAGTCACTGAAGAGAAGCCCCTGACTGACGCCCCACTGAGGAGAGAAGAGGAGGAAGTTAAAGGCCTCATGGCGGCAGGGTGGAGATGTCACTCAGAGTCATTGCTCCTCATATTTGTGGGTAAAGATGGTGCTACCAGTGATCAATAAAGAACGAATGGGCAACATAAAATAAACAGAAATACAAGAGTCTGCTGCTAACCTCCATGGTGCTCAGTTGTGATTTATTTTCATTCTTTACTTTTGGAAAGTTGTATATTGCAGTACATTTACATATATGGCTTCTCCATTCAGTCCACATGAAGCTTGCGCCAAAGCTGAGCAGTGTAAACTAGGATAGATCTTATATTGCCTTTCATTTTAGGATGTTTTACATAAAATCTGCAGTTTGAGATATAAAAATAATGCACACATTAACATCGCCAACATGAAGTCAGTGCTACTGGTTAATTATTGGAAGTCGTTTTTTTTTTTGTGAAAATATTATCTTCTGATATTGTAACTGAGGAACTACTTAAATCAACAACTTAAAAGCATGATTTTCAAAATGCAAACAAGTTAGATGTATTGTGATTGCTCCACCCATACACACAATAAGAGCCACTGCATAAAGGTTGCTGATAACAGTTAATAGCATGACAGCATTGATAAGAAAACCACACAGCGAAATTCGTTTTCACTTAGAGCCCTAATGTTTTCTTAAGGGAAAGAGCGGCAGTCAGTAATACAAATAATGTGACATTAGTTGGTGACTATGGCCAAGTGTCAGTATCAGCTTGAGTGAAAAAGGGTTCAACATGGTCTAGACCATTATGCATACATTTATTTACTAATTTACCCAGTAGTATATCTAAATTGAAATATGATCTACTCCCAATTGAAGAACTACAACATTAAAATGTATGTTAGTGATAAAAACAGAATAATATAATATTCTATAACACTTTAAAAGGAAATGTTTTGCATAATGAGTACTTTTACTTTTGATACTTTATCAGTACATTTTGTTGATAATAATACTTCTGTACTTTTACTCAAGTAACATTCTGAATTCACTTGTAATGGAGTATATTTAGACTGTGGTATTTGTACTTTTACTTAAAAGTCCCATATCGTGCTCATTTTCAGGTTCATATTTGTATTTTATGATTCTATTAGAACATGTTTACACACTTAAATGTAAAAAAAAAAACGTTATCGTCCTCATACTGTCTGCCTGAATATACCTGTATTTACCATCTATTCGAAATGCTCCGTTTTAGTGCATTTCAACAGAATTGCAACAGAATTGTTTTGCTAGGCAACAGTTTGGGTCCATGTTTACTTCCTGTCAGCTGATGTCATTCACATTCACTGCAACCGGAAATAAACTGGGACACATTTAGAATGTTTATTTTTAAAACTGAGTAATGGTCTAAACATTGTAGACTTGTGACATCACAAATGGACAGAAATCCTGACAGCTTGTTTCAAAGACAGCGTTTCTGAATATGGGCTGTGTGTATTTCTTCATGGATTGAGCCTTTTGATACTTTAACAGAATTTATGTAGCACTTAAACTTGCTTTATAATATAAAAGACATGAAAATCTCACTTCTTACAATATGGGACCTTTAAGTAAAAGATCTGAATACTCTACTTCTTATTGATCATTTATAAGATAAAACCATAATCTTGTTATTAAAAATGTTAAATAAAATGTCTCTCAAAAAACTCAGAAAAACAAATAAAAGAATAAAGTCGAACTCCTCCGGTCCACCTTAAAATATGACGTCACCGCAGAGCTCCGCCCCCTGTGAGATGAGCGGAAGTAGATGGAAACAGGCAGGCCAGATTCTTCCACCACTATTATTATTATTATTGGTCATTTATAAGATAAAACCATAATTCAATTCAATTCAATTCAATTTACTTTATTGGCATGACTGTCAGGTGAACAATATTGCCAAAGCGTCAATTCAATAATAAATAAAAATAAAAAAAGAACAATAAAAACAAAAACATATATATGTATATATACAATTCATCAAGCAAATTGCAATATATAGATATTTCAAAAGAACATGCATGTAAATGGAAGAAAACAATTAAGAAGTAATTAATGTTTGTTGTGTCAATAAAACAAACAAACAAATAAAAAACAATTAATAACAATACATTGCAACATCAAAGGATAAATGTAAAAACAAAACAAAAAAAACAAACAAACAAACAAACCATGAAGTAAAGGAGTAATTAAAAGGCAGAGTGTGAGTAACATCTATTATGTGTTTTTTTTTTTTATTTCAAAATAACAGTATACATAGTAACAGGAGAAAACATTAAAAACATTTACTTACAGAAGAAGCATAGCGAAAACCTAAACAAAGAGCTGTGCCAAACATAAAAGGACAGCAGAAATGAAACAAAACCAAAATAAAATTTAAAAAAAGCACAATAAAAATAAATAAATAAATAGATAATAATAAAAAAAAACACGCGAGAGTATGCCAATAATTTCACTTAAAAACTTAAAAAATATTGCATACATTCATTGTTTTCATTGCTTTTTTGTTTTGTTAGGAAGAAATTGTTGACAGATATAATTCCATTTCTTTCATAAATACAAAGAAATAAGGCTTTTTTTTGGTAAATTTACACTTGTGAATGTGGAACTTCACGAGAAATAAAATAAAATTAATAAGAAAAAATGCATTACTGTCTTTGTCACTGTAATCGTAGCAACCAAATATAATATTTCTATAGTACATCTATTATGTGTTGTTGTGTGTATCCTGCAGCTAATCTTCTTATTAAAAATGTGAAATAAAATGTGTCTCTCAAAAACTCATAAAAAACAAACAACAAAGAATAAAGTCTGTAACTCCTCCAGTCCACCTTAAAACGTGACGTCACCGCAGAGCTCCGCCCCCCCTGTGAGCTGAGCGGAAGTAGAAGGAGAAACGGGCAGGAAACAGACGTCTGACAGCACAAACACACCGTCTGTCTGTCTGTCCGTCGCTGGGGAGACAAACTCTCCGGGCTCCGTGTGTTTTACTCTTTAACTTCAAAGTCTGAATGGTGTAGAAGTAGAAGACAACGTCAACATGGTTCACATTTCGCAGCATCTCTCTAAACTCCGGGTGTCACTTCTCTCCTTTCTCCTTGTTGTCTCCCATGGCGACGCCAGCGTCAACGCGACGGAGGAGGAAACGGCAGAAACTCACAGTAAATACTACAATTATGTGGCTTTAACGGGGCGTTTACAGTCCCTAGCTCAGAGATACCCTCACATAGCGAACCTGTCGAGTATAGGTCAGTCTGTGGAGGGCAGGGAGCTCTGGGTGATGCGGATCACCAAGGACCCCCTCAGAGACGCTCCGGGGAAACCCAGGTTTAAATACGTGGGCAACATGCACGGAGACGAGACCGTGTCCAGGCAGGTGTTGGTCTACCTGGTGGAGCACCTGCTGAGTAAATACGGAGAGGAACCGCGTGTTACTGAGCTGGTGGACACTACGGATGTCCACATCATGCCCAGTATGAACCCTGATGGATTTGAGAGGTCCATAGAGGGAGACTGTGGAGGCAGCAACGGGGGGGGGAGGAATAACGCCAAGAATATGGACCTCAACAGGAGCTTTCCTGACCAGTATGATGGCACCGCTGCCAATCCAGATAACATCCCCGAGGTCATGGCTGTGATGAGATGGATACAGGAGAAAAAGTGAGTCACCTTGTCTTGTACACATAATCCTCAGTGTCCAGTTCTTTGAGGTCTTGATCTCCTTATTGATCTCAAACACCTTTTGGTCAATATGTGTCTCACAGTGGAGGATTTGGAGAGAAACATTCCTGTCAGCAACTCTGCTCTTTGTCTCCTATAGGGCCTCAGGGTAGCAGGTGTTGTGTGACTCATAATAAAGTCTGTGACACCATGTTGGCATGGTTTGTAAGACTGAAACGATAATTGATAAGTAGATCTAGTATTCAACGTAACTTTTTTTTACGCAGACTCAGGTTCTATGGAGTGGAGCAGAAGATCATGTTACTTTTGGAAAGTATCATAAGATAATGGCATCACGGTCTGGTACGGTAACCTGACTGTGCAGTTGAGGTCACAGATTTCTCGCCTGGTGCAGACTGCCATGAAGATTATGGAGGTCAAAAACCACCCTACCCTCCAGATGCTTTATGAGCAGTCTGTCATCAGACAGGCACAGAAAATGTGTCAGACCCAACTCACATCTTACACCAGGAGTACCAACTTTTACCTTCCGGCATGAGATATAGAGTCCCACGGTGCAGATTGAACCGTTACAAACATTCATTCTTGCCGATGTCTATTAAACTTCTCAACAACTCGTAACATAAAGCTATCATAAGGACAGTGCAATATGGTTAGACAGTGCATTATGTTAAATAGGGACAGTGCAATATGCTAAATAAGGACAGTGCAATATGTTGCATCTGTGTGATATTGGGCTATTATCTGTGGAATATGGGCAAGGCGGTAGACGGTGCAGTGCACTACTTGGGTGCAATACCTGCCATGGTGTGTGTGTGATAGTATGTGCCATTATGTACGTGGACTGTGTATGTGTTGAAACATCTGTTTCTGTGGAACTGTTTCCCTGTCTTGTGTGGAATTGTTTATTATTGTTGTTTTAATTTAGTGTTTGTAACTACAGTTGGACAGAGTCCAGGAAAAATTCCCCCACGGGGACAATAAAAGTATCTCTTATCTTATCTTATTCTGCAATTCTCAAATAATCATCCCTAATCGGTGTATTAGACTGAGGTTCACTTGGAAGACTACACTTTAAGCCTGCAAGTACACATATTAATTCACTTAAAAGTGTCCCTGCCAGCTCCAGGGCTGCTATGCAAAATGTGAATTTACCCCCAAGCAGCTTCACACAGCAGAATTCTTTCCCTGTAACTTTTGAAGTTATGAGGAAAAGTCACATATGGGCATGTGTAGGGCTGTTGCTTTATTAATCGATTTAGTTATTTGTAAAACGTCAGAAAATGGTGAAAAATGTTGATCAGTGTTTCCCAAAGCCCAAGATGATGTCCTCAGATGTCTTGTTTTGTCCACAACTCAAAGATATTCAGTTAACTGTCATAGAGGAGTAAAGAGACCAGAAAATATTCACATTGACGAAGCTGGAATCAGAGAATTTTGACTTTTTTTTCTTAAGAAAATTACTCAAACCGATTTATCGATTATAAAAATAGTTGCAGAATAATTTAATAGGCGACAACTAATTGATTAATCATTGCAGCTCTAGGCATGTGAAAATTGTTTTAAGACAGACTTGAATCTAAAATGTGCCATTGTCTCTCCAGATTCGTGCTCTCAGGGAACCTGCATGGCGGCACTGTGGTTGCCAGTTACCCTTTTGATGACTCAGCCTCCCACCAGCGGCAGGGTCACTACAGCCAGTCAGCGGACGACAGCCTGTTTCGCTACTTGGCCCTGGTGTATTCCCAGAACAACCCTGTGATGAAGACTGGTGTGCCCAACTGTCCAGATGCCCAGGAAGAAACCTTTAAAGATGGCATCACCAATGGGGCGCAGTGGTACGACGTGCCTGGTAAGATGATCCATTTTTTATTGTTTTTAATGCCTAATTTAGAGACTGAGAACCAGTTATTGTAGTTGAATCTTGTGAGGGACTACAAGCTCTTGGTTTCTGCGGTGAAAACTGTAATAGTATAAAGAACACACCAGGAATAAATCATTTTAGAATAACACCTTTATACTGCATGCAAAAGAACTGCATGTGTTTTGCCCCAAACTGCATGTGATTATCATAAAGTGGGCATGTCTTTAAAGGGGAGACTCGTGGGTACCCATAGAACCCATTTTCATTCATATGGGCGTTCATATGGACTCTTCTCATGAACGCGGTAAACACGACCCCATTTGAAGGCACCATTGCACCCCTAGAAGTGAGACACTATAGGCTGTGTGTTGCCATGGAGATGGCCAAGTGGGATTGGTGTTGTTGTTTCTTTGAATGAAGACCTATTTTTGTATAAGAGGATGTTTATTTCCTGTCATTGTTCTCTCATTTGCTTCAAGTTTTATTTTTGTTGTGGACCGCAGGCAAGTAGGCTATGACCTGTTTAACGAGCTTGAGGAACAAATTAACACACTTGGTGTAGCGTAGCTTAAGCTATTGTCGTGACAAGGTTTTTTCCCACTGCAAATCACAAGTAAAAAAATCTGCCGTAGTAGCTAAGTTGCATTGCAGAGAGCAACTCGAACAACTTGCTTTACAAAGCTGCTGAGAGGAATGGGCTGATAGCTTTTTTCCCCCTCATTTGATAAACTCAGACAAAAGGCAACACAAAGCAAAGTTAATTGTCACTGTGAGTACTGGTGCATGTCATAAAGCTGTGTTGTGTAACTTGGTATAGACACTTTAAAGGGTTTGTGAATAGAGCTACATAGAATCAAATTGACTGATTCGTCACGCACAACATTGGTAATGACCCAAAAATCACTTCAGTCTCATGTTTCGGTCATTGATGCACTGAATAGTGTGGTCTGGTTTTGGGTTCGCCAGGTGTCAAAATGCTGAAAAACTGTAAGCGCTTAAGCTCAGTGTGTTTTTCTGCCAAAGCCTGTAATTACTGAAAGTGTTAGAGCAGTAGACAGGTTTACCGTGACTGCTCAGTCTGGGTATATTGAAGCCTATGGACTGCTGGGTTGAATCATCTGACTCATCTTATATAGGCTATATATATGTGTGTGTGTATGTGTATCCCTGTTCTAAGTGTCTTTTAATAGCTGAAGTAAATGCGGGTTGTGTTGTTTCCCCACCGTCTACAGTTCATTCGGGTTCAGAATAAGCCTCTAATCTGCATCACTGGGGCAGAAACTTGATCAGCATACTTTCTACTCTTGTTTTGTTGGTTTATCCGGGGGGGTTGGCAGGTGGTGGTGTAAGTGTCTGCAGCTTCAGGTTACCGCAGTTCTTTTCCTGTTGAGATGTTGCTTTGTTGTAGTAACTTTTAGGTAAAGATAGCGTGTCTTCCAACTGATGATTTCCCACGGATTAACATGCATGCAAACCGTAGCTCTCTAAAACTAGCACCATGTTTGCTCTCATGTTATTCCTCACTGTACGAAGTTACTTCTCTTTCAAGTGTTTTAGATGTTTACTGTGTACATTTCCTGATTTCATTTAGTGGAGCCAGGCAGCTACTCTATGTCCAGGTACCATTTTTTTGCTCCCAAATTACAATAATTTACAATCAGTTTAAAACTTGATTGATCCATCAGGACAATATTTGAAGTCAGTTTATGAGTCCCCAGTTTTTAACCATATAGTATAGAGTGTAATTCTGAGTCTGTGGTGGTATGTGTCCACAGGGGCGTTTTTCTTTTATCGAGAGGAATCGTCTCGCTTCCCATCATTGGACGCTTGATGGGCTGCCATGAGACACAAGGCTTGAGGCACCTGATTGGATGAATGCTTTCCCTTGTGGGCTCCCAGCTTTAACACCAGAACCAACATGGCGGCTCATTTAGAGACTTTCTTCTCTTACATCACGAAAATCGTTCACCGAAATGTGTTTCTGAAAACATTTTTTGCGAGAAATAAGCCATGTTGCTGAATCTGTCTTTAGTTTGGATTGACAACGGTTAGTTTAAAAGTTTCTCGTGAGTTTCCAGATGCGGCGAGTCGCGCGGGACGTACTTGATTTGCATAAAGTATCCTAGACCTCAACTTTATGCAAATGAGGAGCGGCCAACGTCACGCCCCGTCTCTCGACGCTACCAGAATGGATTGCACGGCTGTATACATAGACAATGAATGGGAAGCATGGAAAAAGGACGTAGGCTGTGGACATGTACCATTAGGGTTAGGTTGCTGTTTGGAACGAGCTTTGTCCGCTTGGCGTTTCACCTCGCTATATTTGCATTTTTGGGGCGCTGTGTCCGCCTTTTCGTAGCATCCTCTTGGATGCTTGCTTACAATCTGGCTCCTGCTGTCGCTACGTTTTTATAGAGGTTGACGCCCAGAAAAGTAAATAAGAAAATATACGATCTCTGCAGATACAGACACCGTCACACACTTCTAGTGTGTCATAAGTGATGATTGAGAGGGATTATTTTTGTATGAGTCTATGCATTCTTTTTGCTTAATCCTACTCATTCTGCCTTTAAGCTTGATATGATGTCATTGCATATCACACTGTCCGTTTACCACCAGGAACCGGAGCTGTAAATCATTACCAAAGCCTTGAGCACACACTTTTAAACGACAGTAAAAGTTTGCTATTACTTATCTGTGTAAATATTAGCTTTCATTGTCATTATGATCCTGATGACGGCCACAAGCAGAAATGTGTCGGTCTTACAATAATGTTGTTCTATATACTACTGAATGACGGATTTAGCTGAAGATTAACTCTTGTTGTCGCTGTTTCTCAACTCAGGCTGCAATAGGAGCTAGTTATTAAAGCTCTTAACGATGTCTGGATATCAAGATGAAGATAGACAGCAACAAGTGTAAAACAGTTGAATAGACAGTGCTTGTAACTGTCTGACATGTCTCAGTGGACGAAATGTCAGCGCTAAAACTGGGCTAATGGCAGATGATGGAAATGGTCAGGACATTGTGTGACATAATGAGTGGCCCAGGCAAAGAGCCAGGACCAGGAGTCAGGGACAGGAGATTTTTTGTGTGGCAGGCTAGACTTGAAATAGTGATTCAGCATAACATGCTATCTTGAGCCATAATCTCTTCATACAGTGTGTCCTCGAAGGGCGTTCTTTACTTCTGAGCTGTATTTTAACTCTCAGTACATAACTAGGGCACTCTGGTGTTGTTGAAAATGTATATTGTTGGTTATAAACGTTTTCTTTTGCTTTTTAACTTTCACAACTTAAAAGTTTAAAATGTTTATGGGTCATTTGTTTAAGGCTAAATTGTTGTAATCCAGTTATGCGTTGAAAGACACACGTTACTGCCTTTACACATGCAAGAGAACAAGCTCCAGAATATAATTTTACTGTATGGAAATACAACTCACTCTCTATTGGTGTGATAATCTGAGACCTCTGATAGCTGGCTGTACTTTCATGCTGCTTGACTTTAAACTACTGACAGTCATATGACAGTAATACTTCAATAGTTTTATTTCCTAGATTATCATTTTAAATGTTTGACTAAAAATGAAGGCTGTCCTTGACTAGGGCTGTGTATTGGCAAGAATCTGGCGATACTATACTTATCATGATACAGGAGTAATGATTCAATATATTACGATGCTGTAAGCAAGGCGATATATTGCGATTTTCTTTTAAATTTAATTTTAGGAAAACTGTCATAGTATGAAGAACACACCAAAATACATATTTTTTAGAATAGGCAAAAATAACTTATTTATGCTGCATGCAAAAAACTGCATGTGATTATCATAAAGTGGACATGTCTGTAAAGCGGAGACTTGTGGGTACCCATAGAACCTATTTTTATTCACATATCTTGAGGTCAAGAGACCCGTGAAAGTCGCCAGTTTTCCTCACCAAAATTTAGCATAACATTGGAGTGCTATTAAGCCTCCTTCCCAACAAGCTAGTATAACATGGTTGATACCAATGGATTCCTTAGGTTTTCTAATTTCAGATGATGCCAGTATTTTCACTCGCTTTAAAGCTGAGCCCGCTACAACCTCCGAAAGATCAAACAGTGGCCAGACTTTTAAGAGGTTAATTCAAAATCTATAAAGTGTTTTAGAGAATCGATACAGTATCGCACATTTGTGTATCGATATTTTCTTACACCCCTATCCTTGTCTAAATTAATTCTTAGACGACTAACACTCATACAATTTTGTCGACTAATCGATTGGTTGATTTAATCGACAGATCTGTAAAACCGAGTTTCTCCACAAAGAATGACATAAAAAAACCCACTTAAATCTTGTGTTTACCAGAGATGTGCTCATAAGTTTCTTCAGTTTTGTCATTCAGCATGAAAAAAAGCATAAAAAATGACTAATCGACTAATAGGGGGCATCCCTACTAAAAACTGTTAATTGCATTGAATCACCGAATCCTTAAAGTCATCTTACATTATAAACATCCCTGTGACCTACAAAGCAAGTTCAGCTAGCAGCTCTGACTTTGGCTCCATTGTCTAGCCAGTGGTTTCCTGCCAGTTTCAGGGTGTGTCACTGGATCCGGTACATAGACAGGATACTTAAGGCTGGGTCTGCCATCTGTCTGTCTGTGTGTTTGTCGTACTATGTTAGCATACGGGAGGGGTTTTCTTTAAGTAAATGGTACCTAATTCAGTTTGAACGAAGTACTTAAAGTAATTGGTGCAGGACGACGCCTAACGTCTTGTGACTGGACAAAAGGGTTTTGTGCTGTTTGTCAGCCAGGTATGGATTTCACACACTGTCACAGCTGGATGTAGATCTATTTGCTCATCATTAGCAGGTGAGATTTTTTTAAAGGCTTGGTTAGGTTGACATGGCACCCTGCTGTCTCTGCTGCTACCACAGGGGGGAAAACCTCTAATGAATTACCCCGACACACCAGCACATTCAAAATAAGCTCAGAGGGCATGGTCCCTGTTGTCTTGTGTGGATGTTTGTACCCACCAGTTTAGTATTGATGGATTATTGAGGGGCACATAATGGGGATAACTCTCCTGTGTTTGTTAAAAGTCTCTTCTGTTAGACCAACCGAGAAACACGTCTGAAATGTGTCAGATAAGCTGTTAAGAGTCTTTCACTTTTCTGAAGTGGCCCTTTACAGTTTCCAGTAAATGACCTGACAGCCAGTCACCCCCTGCCAAGTTTCAGACTGCCGAACAGCTGCTGCTTGACCGGAGATGACTCGGAGGAACTTGTGTTTGTGGTGTATATTTGGGTACGCGCCTGCTCTCAGAGCCAAGGCGCGTACCACATAACCGCCTGCAGCTTTCCTCCTCAGCTTGTAAGGGATGCATTGTAATCTTCTTTACTGCATCTTTTCCAGTTAGTAATATGACTTCTCATCATCAGGCAAGCAGATCAGATTGTTTGAAAATGGGCAGAATTATGAAACTCTGACAATGGTTGTTCAGTGATTCAGTACAATAGAAATAGGTTGTAAAAAGCGCTGAATAAAGTAGTATGCATGGCACCCATATAGAGCTGTGGTGTTTTGTTAAGTCTTGGGGTTGTCTTTGTTGTGCATCACAGATAGTTAAAGGCCAACGTTTTCTGTCGTAGTGTGGTTGATGTCTTCCTCATTGAGACTGCTGGTTGCCCTGCTGAAGTTATTTATTAGTGTTTGACGTTAGAGCCCTTTCACTTTGACTATTGCAAAGTGGCAAAAGGCGTCTGTTTCACTGGGTTCCTGCAGCCGCCCAGCAGGCAGTCATGGCAACCCTCCAGTCTGCAGCCAGGGAGCCTCTGGCGGCCTGCCGTCGCTCCAGTGGGACGGCCAGCCGAACAGCGTGCCCTCCTGTGCGTCTTTCTGTTTGCCTTACTGCAGAGGTCATGGCTTGTTGCCACATTAAACACTATCTTTAAACTGTGGCATTCAAGAGAGAAAGATGGACTCAAGCCTTTCCAGATGGAGTGGCCTGGCACCAGCGGGGGTTAAATTTAGGAAAACAGAGCATGTTTAAGAATTTACTTTACAATTACATAGTGTACACATCAGTTTTTTTTTTCTGGATTTAGACACATCCTACTATTTTATATAATATAGAACTGAATGTGATATGCCGTTTCTTGCTTGATTTGTTAATTACATTTCTGGCTTGTTTTCTAGGAGGGATGCAGGACTACAACTACCTGTATGGAAACTGTCTGGAAATCACCATGGAGCTGAGCTGCTGCAAATATCCTCCTTCTTCTGAGCTCCTTAAGGAATGGAATCTGAACAGGGAATCCCTAATAGCCTACATAGAAAAGGTAGATCTTATAGCTAGGAACCGGAGTAATGATACATCAGCATTCATTATAATGTTACCGTCTGTTTATTTAAAAGGATATCAGTATCAAGACTGAAAAACTTGGATCATTGCATTCCTAATAATGCCACAATCAAACCCTGCCTGATACCTTTGGCGTACCATTTCTCCAGTTAAGCCAGATACTCTTGGTATTTATTTACAATACCGCTGTCTTCCAGGTCCATATAGGTGTTCATGGCTATGTGAAAGAGGCCATCAGTGGCGCTGCCCTCTCCAATGTCAGCATTGTGGTGGCTAGCATTCGCCACAACCTGATCACTGACAATTACGGGGAGTACTACCGCCTTCTACTTCCAGGAACATACAGCATCACAGCTGTGGCACCAGGGTGAGTAATACCATTGAACTTCCTTCACATAGCAGGCTTTTTAAAACAGAATCTAATGCTGCATTCACATGGAATCAGGCAGACGGCAAACCAGATATCATGTTAGTGGACGAGAGCAGGACGGGAAAATTAGGTGAGACCGGCAGAGAATACCGGCAACGGTAACGGTAGACGGCATTGCCATCCAAAGTTTAAATAGTTAATCTTTTCGCTGTCCTCTGTAACGGAAATTTACAGCCAGATGTTCTCCTCACAGGAGAAAATTGTTTGCTATAGAATATGACGAGAAAGCTGCATTTTATAGCTACATGCATGTTACTAGAATAATTACATACAATAGTAGACACAAAATAATTTAATTAAGTATATTTTATTCCATCACCATAGCAACATATCATCATGCGTGTTTCGTTTTTCCCGTGGCGTCCAGAGGGTGTTGTCTGTCTGCGTCCACCGTCTGCCTGATTCCATGTGAATGCAGCATTATGCATTTAAGGACAACACTTAGAAAAATGCCAAACAGCCGTCAGGTTTGTCAGGTGATAGTTCATCACTGCTTGTCACAATGAACAAAGGAAAAATTGTAATCTGGATCTTCCAGACTGTCAAACAATGAAGCTCAGTGTCGATGTCGCAGACAAATTTACCCCACAAGTGCTGCATTTCCTCCTCAGTTACAGAGTAACCTTTTGTTACTGAATTGAAGAAAGATGTGTTTTGCAGGGTTATTGGTGAATGACTTCCTGGTAGACGGGTTAAAAGAACACTGCACTGATGATTTTTATCTGTCATCTAATTTTGGTACTTCCTGGTGATTTTTAAGGAGGAGTTGAAGTAATCAAGCATGTGTTTTTTTTTCTGTGCACAGGTACACACCAATGACAGTCCCCAGTGTCCAGGTGGTGGAGGGCAAAGCCACAGAGCTTAACTTTACCTTGGCACCTGTGGTCATTGAGTCTGCAGGCAGCACCACTGTGACTAAACCCTCCATACCATCCACCAGTGATCCAAACCTCACCACCACCACCACGACCACCACTACCACCACCACCACCACCACCACCAACTCCTCTGACTCCACCCACACCCAGCTGGTTCCTTCTGAGGGAAACAACAACAGCCCTCCTTTACCTCCACCTGAAAATCAGCCCATCCAGCCTAAGGAGTTTCGTCACCACCAATACGCAGACATGGAGCTGTTTTTACGCAAGTACAGCAGCGAGTTCCCCTCTATTACCCATCTGTACACGATCGGCAGCTCCGTGGAAGGCCGTGAGCTCTTTGTGATGGTCATCTCAGACAACCCCAAGGAACATGAGCATGGTAGGTCTTAAGCCAACTTCACACTACAAGACTTTTAAAGTCGTCAGATGTCTGTACCGTTCACACTACACAACTTTCTGTCTCGTAATCGTGAGTCTTTAAGTCGTTGTGATTTACACACTACATGACTGACGAGCGACAGGGGGTCACACACTACAAGATCTTTCACCGGGAGGATTCCCCGATGAAGTCTCAAAACTACATTTTGTCACAAAAACATGCAAGAAATACACGGTAAATGACGTGATACCATGCGCGAGAGACATTGCTGATGTTGTTGTTGGCACATGTTTACAAAATAGCCTGTTTCCTCACTCTTTTTTACTACTCTTGCGCTCTCATTGGCTGTAGCTCGTGGCCAGAGTCGCCGACAGGTCCAGATATTTAGCATGCTAGATATCTGGTATGTGTCTGTGAGGCATCAGCGAGCGTCGGCAAGCCTCTCAGCTCACGTCTTTGAACAGTTCACGCATGATGCTCGAGCGCCGATGTGCGAGTGGTGAGCCAACGCCGATTTGTCTCTGATCTGGGGCTTTTGTCTGGGAGCTCCAAAAACTGTCGGGGAGCAGAAAATCAGGGCTGAAGTCATGTAGTTTGAACTAGCCATTAGATGGTTGATTAAAGGAGTTGGGGAAACCACCTTTTATTTGACGTGTCATGAAGACATGTGATGTGTGTCCGAGCACCCTTGACGTTATGTTAATGCTATCTCTTATTAGGAATTTTCACTCTGACCTCCTTTTTTCTTGTTTTTTTTCTCCATTTCCTTGTCAGGTGAGCCCGAGTTCAAGTATATAGCCAACATGCACGGTAATGAAGTGGTGGGCCGAGAGTTAATGCTCAACCTCATTGAGTACCTGTGCCATAACTATGGTACTGACCCCGAGGTCACTCAGTTGGTCAACAACACCCGCATTCACATCTTGCCTTCTATGAACCCTGACGGCTTTGAGGTAGCCACTGAAGGTAAGACACACACACTTACTTAAGAAGTTCTTACACAGGCAACAATAAAGTAACTCACAGTATGAAACTTAGACTTGTAACATTATGGCAAATACATTTTAGTATAGGTCACACAGGTGTTATTTTTTTATCTGTTCAAAATGTACCTTAAAGGGAGATTTGGCAAGTATTTAATACTCTTATCAACATGGGAGTGGGCAAATATGCTTGCTTTATGCAAATGCATGTATATATATACAGTATATATGTATATATTACTGGAAATCAATTAACAACACAAAACAATGACAAATATTGTCCAGACACCCTCACAGGTACTGCATTTAGCATAAAAATGACATTACTTGACATACTGCAGACTTCACCTCGTCTGCTGGTTGAAACAGCTTTTGTTGCACCATCCTGCTTCTGTGAACATTTTTAAAGCATGAGGAACATTCACGAAGCACTTCCTCTATCAGTGCCATATGGCTGCTGCTGATGTGTAACAGGAAGTATAGGGGGAAGTGGAGCTGAGTTTGTGTACATCTCATCAGCAGGATCATGCTGTGGTTACAGATACTGTAAATGTGGGTTACTCATTACTAGTACTTGTTTCCTCACAGGTGATGAAAAGGGCTACAGAGGGCGCAACAACAGCAACAATTTTGACCTGAACCGCAACTTCCCGGACCAGTATGTTAATATCACAGAGCCCAGACAGCCGGAGACTATAGCTGTGATGAACTGGCTGAAGAGCATCCCCTTCGTCCTGTCAGCCAACCTCCACGGAGGTACGCTCTCATTTTGAGCTTTTAGCGCCAAAGATTGTAGTCTTTCGGTGTTAATTCCACCATATGATTCGGATCTCTCTGGTCTGTTAATCATATTTATGGTTTAAAATATTATGTACATGTTTTGCTTGTTTTGTTTGTGTAATTTTTATAATCTCTTAGAGAGGGTAGCAAAAGACATAATTTGATTTTAAAGTTACTTCAGTAACTCTAGAGCAGTGATTTCCAAAGACTGGGTCAGGATCCGCAGGTGGGTCGCAGGAGATTTTATTAAGGTCGCAAAATGAATTTGTAGAATTTCTTCCATAGTCTTTTATTTGTGTTTGTTTAACTGTTGAGAGGAAAAAACAAGATCCTGTTAATTCTGCCTAAATGCATTTATTTGGTCTCATTCATAAAGTATTTAACATGTGCACATGTTTTCAATAACACGTGCATGAAACGAAGTTGTGATTTATCAAATGTATATCTATTCGTAATGGCTGGTTTACCTTATCAATTCAGTTAAATGTATTTTTATATAGCATCAAATCATAACAGAAGTTATCTCAAGATGCTTTTCATATAAAGCAAGTCTAGACCGTACTCTATAATTCAGAGACCCAACAAGAGATCCCGCATGACTTATGCAACAATGACAAGGAAAAAGTGGGCCCCCCACATAAAAATTTTGGGAAACACTGCTCTAGAGGATTACTGTACTGCTATGATTTATAATTTTAGCTATTGAGCCACAGTTTAAATCTAGATATTAGGTTGGATTATGAAAGGTCAACCAGTTATGCATAGGGACGTTTATTTTAACCACAAAGGTAGATTGTTTTTTTTAAAGGATTGTCTTTTATTTGTGTTGTGTAATTTAGGCTCCTTGGTAGTCAACTACCCCTATGACAGTGACAAAGAAGGGATTTCTCTGTACAGCCAGTCACCTGATGACAAAGTCTTTCAGCTGGTATCTCGAGCCTACTCACAGGTAACTGGACACGCTGTTGATGTTGGATCTGTTTCAGGCTGGGATAATGTCTGCTTGTGGTTTCATGCTGTAATTGAAAACAAAATGTGGCGATAGGATAGATAAAAGCCACTGGCTTTTTGTGAACTCTGTGGAGAGACGAGGTTTGACCACAACAGCGCTCATTGTTGTGTTCTCACTTGTGTGTGATGTGCGTGCAGGAGAATCCTTTGATGCACAATGGACACCCTTGTGTGGACCTGTACCGGGATGAATATTTTCAGGATGGCATCACCAATGGTGCAAACTGGTACATTCTTACCGGTAAGCATAGATCTCTCATCCTCCTTTGTTACTCGCCACATTAATTTTTTTTTCCCACAGTCAAGTCACCCTTTTATATTTGAGATTTTTAGTTAACTGATGTAATCTGGAAAAGTTGTTTATATGTAGAAAATCAGCTTTGGCCAATTCAAACTTCTCTTTTGTAGCCTCAAAATACACAGAGGATTGATTAGGGCTGCACAATTACTCAAATAGTCACAATTTTGACTTTCCACAACTAAATGAACATGATCGACTGCGACATTGACGTAAAAAAAGCGTTTCCTAAACTAACAGCCAGCCACCAGGGGGCGATCCAGATGTTTTAGCTTCACTTTTGGGGAGCTGTCGTGCCGTTGCACACGCACCCTGCAGCAACAACATGTGAGAAAAAAATGTTGCGGCTGCAGTCCACAGAGTAGAAGAGTAATATACTGTATATTAACGAAATGCACAGAATTAGTAATAGACAGCAGAGAGTTTATGGGCAAAACAAAAATACGCTGAATTGAGGTTAAGAAGAACCTTATTTTGTCTGTTTTTGATGGAAAGATTTGTTAATTAGCAGGAATGTAGCACAACATGAAAGTGACAGCAGTGCTCTGTTTATTTAAATGTGAAATTGCAATAAACATATTTTGGACCTAAAATAAAAAAATAATCAAGATAAATAATTGTGATCTCAATATTGATCAACTAATCATTATTATCATTTTTGCCATAATGCAGCCCTAGGATTTATATTTATGTTTTATTTAGTATTAGGTGTATTCAGTCAAAAGAAAAAGTCTGAATTAGGCTACAGTAGCTGTAGGCTTCAGTGTTACTATCTTCAATAGTGGAATCTGCCACAGTTTGAGATGAAGTTTAAAGGAGTGTTGTTATTTTCCAGGTGGCATGCAGGACTGGAACTACTTGAACACCAACTGTTTTGAGGTGACCATCGAGCTGGGCTGTACAAAGTACCCCATGGCCAAGGACCTGCCAAATTACTGGGAACAAAACCGACGAGCCTTGCTGCAGTTCATACACCAGGTAATAAAACTCAAATCTTAACATTCCCCCCCGAGCTCTCTCCTCACTTTACTCATGTTTATGTGGTTATGTGTCTCTGTAGGTTCACACTGGAGTAAAAGGCACAGTCTCTGACATCAGGGATGGCACAGGAATTCCCAATGCCACCATTAGTGTGCAGGAGATAGACCACAACGTCACCACAGCTCGTAGTGGGGACTACTGGAGGCTGCTGGTCCCTGGGACTTACTCTATCACCGCCTCTGCCCATGGGTAAGATTTGGATTTCATAAATGGAGAATTTACCGTGAACTTTGTATCCATTTCTGTGCTGTTTTGTGCCCTTGTTACCAGTGCTGTTAACTTTCTCTGTTGTCCAGTTATAAACCTTTGAGGACCTACGCCACAGTCTCAAAGGATCGAGCAGAGGTGGTGGACTTCAGACTGACACGTGTAAACTCAGACCCTAGTGGCCAGTCTCCCACGGGCCCCCAGCCCACACAGAACCCATCTGAGAAGGCGTTCCACAGCTTAATCAAGAAGCTGTCTTTAGGCCAGGGTCTGGAGCAGCTAGTCAAGAGCACGAACACAGAGAGCAGCTTCCGCTACAGACGCTACAAAGAGCTCTCCGGCTTCGTGAGAGGCCTCACTCTCAACTTTCCCAAAATTACATCTTTACACAGGTAGTTGAACCAGCCTACGTATCATACTTCTCAATCTCTTTGTATGCCAAACGTCAATGCTGTCCAGATGTGCTCTGTGTTTCATAACTTTAGTTACATTTCTTATAATACTGACGTACTGTATATTCTGGTTTCTTCTCTTCTGTGTCCAGTTTGGGCCAAAGTGTAGAGTTTCGAACCATTTGGGCTCTGGAAATCTCCAACAACCCAGAGGAAGCTGAACCGTCTAAGCCCAAGATCCGCTTCGCAGCGGGGATCCATGGCAACGCCCCAGTGGGCACAGAGCTGCTGCTGGAGTTCGCTGCCTTCCTGTGTATCAATTACGGCAAGAACCCAGACATCACCAGGGTGAGTAGTGGGGTGTCTCAGCAATATAGTGTATTGTTAGTCTGGACCGTATCAACTGTACTGGCTGTAGTAAGAGCCTTTTCTGTTTTTATGTGACCTGAAGGCCACCGTAGTTCTCCGACACACTTGTGAAACTGCAATAACGTGAGCCACCGTCTGAGTTCTGTTTCTCCTAAAGTAAGTTAGGCGAACGGCGTTACCACGATTTTACACTTAGTGGCTCATGTTCTGGCAGTTTAGTTTAGTTTATTAGGATCCCCTTTATGTCGTCAGCTAGTCAGCTTGTCTTCCTGGGGTCCGACACAGAAATCACAAACAATTATATACATTATATACATTCAAACAACACATTACATACAAAAATCTCTGTCCTCACATTACCTTATTTAAAAATGCTGCAGTCTTGGAAAGGTAGGAGTGAGCGGGGGGGTACTCAGTTGGTTGCAATCTGCAACCACACCACTAGATGCCACTAAATCCTACACACTGTACCTTTTAAAAGTAGTACATTTTTTCTCACAGGAATACACAACAACTCTTTGTTCACTCTCTGAGAAATCTGCACTCTTTTTCATATCTGGGACTTGGTTGAGTAAATACAGTTTACTATTATTCGACCGTGTCTGTAATTGTTCGTTCTGTTTCCCTTCCCTAGCTGATCAATGAGACCCGAATTGTCATCGTGCCTTCTATAAACCCAGACGGACGAGAACAGGCTGTTGAGAAGCAGTGCACCTCCACCCAGGGCTCGACCAATACTCATGGCAAAGATCTGGACACAGATTTCTTTGGTCGGTTGTATAGATTTGTGTGTGTGCAACTGAATTGACAGACAGAGACAAAAGAAAAAGATTTAATCAACTTATTCACACTTCAATTTGGCAAAGAAAATAAAATGTGCAATTTACATACACTTGCCATAAAACGCATGCTCTAACATTTCCTGTCCATCATCTGTTTTCCTCCTTTCTTTAAAGGTAATGCGTCACAGCGTGTGGTGGAGGCCCAACCAGAGACCAGAGCCATGATGGACTTGATTCTAGACAAGACCTACACTCTGTCTGTAGCCCTCGACGGAGGCTCCCTGGTTGCTACCTACCCTTACGACAAGCCTGTCCAGTCTGGTACTTTTCCTCACAGCCTCACAGATTGACTCGACAAAGCTTTTCATATGTAGTTATAAATTTTCATTATACAGCAGCAATTTGCAAAGAGTAGGACCAAGGTTATAATAGTTTAGAATTTTAAATTTGTTTTTATTTGATCTTAGTTTTGACTTTTCGATTTCATTTCAGTTTAGTTTGAGCTAGTTTTCAAAGTGGGCTTGCTAGTTTTAGTTAAGTTTGTTTATCAGAATGGTTTAGTTTTTATACATTTTGTTTCTGCTAAGGCCAGCTATAATGTCTCAGAGGTATGTAGCTACATACATACAAAATACATGGTTAGAGAACTGTGTAGGAATGGCCATACTGTTTAATGTTTAATCTTCACACTACTTTAGTGACGCAATTGCGGCGTAACGCCATCTCCTGGAAGTACAAGTCTGTTCAGTTTCTGTGGTTCAACGTCACGAGAGTTGATTAATTCTGTCTCATTTTTCGGTAGTATATTATAGCTAAAAACTAAAACTGAAATGACTTTGTTCATTTTTATTTTATTTTTATTAGTTTTTCACCCAGGCAGTATCATTTCAGTTTAGTTTTAGTTTTTCTTAAAGAATATAGTTTTTATTTGGTTTCAGTTTACTAAAGATATTTATCGCAATATATCACTGCTTCTTTTCGTTTTAGTTTAGTCGTTTGTAGTTTACTTTAATAACCCCGAGTAGGACAAAGGATGCACCATAACAACACTGATTGCTGTTAAATATTACTTAATAGAACTACGTTTGGCTGTGTGGTTTTATGTACTCTTTTGTTTTATTTTTTCCAGTTGAAAATGAGGGCACATTGAAGTACTTGGCGAGTGTTTATGCCAACAACCACCCTAAGATGCATCTCGGGGACACTGGATGTTCAAATAATGGGCCGAGTATGTAATTTAAGTACTATGAATGATTCCTGGTGTCGTATTGAATCAGTCGTTAATAACTTAATGGAACTTTTCTGTAACACAGTGGGCAACATCCCAGATGGAGTTATGAGGGCAGCAGAGAGACAAAGTCACATGGGGAGCATGAAGGTAAGTCTCCACCCCAGAGTCTGTGATAGGAGCTGGGTATCGGTACTCGAAATAAACCTTTACTTCTCCAGTCAAAAGATACCTGCATTCGATCTTCTTCTGTACCCAGATCTAGAAAAAAAATGACTATTAGTTTGGTTTTGCTTGCAGCCAATCACCGCAGGAAAAAAAAAAATCAAATGAAGTACGCTATTGGTATCAGCATCACATTAAATGTACTGATATTGGTACCGGTATCATCATTTTTTACACGATACCCAGCCTGAGTAGGCGTCCATGCTGCCACTACATAGTATTTTATCAAGATATGATGATCTGAAAGGAAAAAGCACACTTCCTTTTTCAAAGCAGTTGGGCTGTTTTTGCAAAATGTTTATGTATCGACAGCTTGTTAAACAGTTTTGAGATCCTGAATATTATATATAATATTAAAATATTAGTTAGAGATATTGGTCAAATCAAATGAGAAGTTAAAGCAAAGCAGGAAGTGGGCTTCTGTCCCAGTACTTTCTCATCATGTGTCATCTTGTACATCCTCCCAGGACTTCAGCATGGACTTTGGCCACTGTCCAGAGATCACAGTGTATAGTGGCTGCTGTTTGTTCCCTCCTGCTGAGCAGCTGGCCACACTCTGGGCGGAGAACAAGAAGGCTCTCCTCAGCATGTTGGTGGAGGTATGATGCAAGATTTTATCAGCACAACACTGATGAGTTTAATGGATTTGTTTAACATCGCTACATATAGATTTTTTATCAATTGTATGATTTGTACACCTTTGTAACCGATTTGAAATTAGATATTTTCAGAAAGTAATGCAGCAGTGTGAAATTAATGAGTGCTGTAGCTTTAATCAACTTTTAAAGACATAATTATAATATATATATATATATAGCCCTGAAATTATTTAAGCTAATCATTTCCCCCATCATCATACAGCCTTAATTTGCCCTCCATTTCTACCCCGTCCAGGTCCATAAAGGGGTGCGTGGCATGGTGAGGGACAAGAGTGGAAAGCCTATTGTCGGGGCGATCATTGTACTGAATGGAGGAGTGAGGGTCTTCACTGCAGAGGGCGGCTACTTTCATGCACTGCTGGCTCCTGGCAACCACAACATTGAAGCCGTTGCTGATGGCTACCAACAACAACGTCAAGAGGTACACAGTTCTGTACATACCATTTATTATGTGAACTAGGAATGTACCAGCCTTCAGGAGGATGGCCATGATGGGATAACACTTGACAACAAGTAAATCTAAGTTATAGTGTATAATTTATGTTTTCTGTTATGATCACTTGAAACGCATACAGAAGGGAGTTCAAATGGATAAAGCACTGAGTACAAGAAGAGCCTTACAATGTTTGGTTTTGAGTATTGTTTTTTATGATAGTGTTAGAAAGTCAGAAATCAGCTGTGCCTCAGCTTTTTCCAGTTGATCACAGTGGTGATCATACACACACGCACAAACAGTTCAAACATAATTTGAAATACTGAGCACTTTGGACTCAGTTTAGGCTGATACAAACCCCAATTGAAAATGCAGCATTCACAGGTCTTGCATAATTTCTTGTTTTTTTAAAACTGTTCATAAAGAGGAGCTTTATTGCAAATGTCAAACATTTGACATACATTTGACAACAAAAATTGTCTAAATAAAGTATCAGGAGACATAAATAAAATAATACGACACTCATATCATAGAAAGTCTGTGGGAGAATATTACTGTGGTTCCCCATTAAAGTCTATATCTATGAAAGGTGTAGGGCGGAGCACACAAAATCTCTCCATCACCTCCACCTTTCTGTTCGGCTGCTCTGAAATTTGAAGCGTGGGGTACGCCAGCTCTTTAAACAGATGTTCCTTAATGTTACGGCCCAGCTCCAGACTGTAGGCTGCAAGCTTCCCGCAAGGCCTAAAGAGCAGGGGATCCACCACTGAGTGATACGTCTGCTGGTACTCTGGTACCGTGAAGCCGTGGATCATCAGAGGTCCTGGCTGTCTAGTTGACACGGTCCTCTCTTCAGTAGCGAGGGCTCCGTCGCTGTGGGGCTGTTTGAGATCTGGAAGAATGGCGGCGTTCCTTATATACCTGTCATCCAGGGGTTTGTGGGGGTCTGCTTCACTCTGCTGCTCACTCACAAGGTCCAAATCATACCTTGGGGCCAACATGTATTTCCTCTCTTTAATAGTCTCCCCATATTTCTTAGGACACCGAATACTCCGCCTTAGGCCATAGGGACGCATTTCAGTTCTCTGGAAATGAAAGTGACATTAGATTCAGGTGCCTCAGTAGGTTCCTCTTCTGTCAGAAAACTACCAGCAAATCATAAAGATGATGAAAAAAAGGAAAGAAATTAGGATCAAGAGGTGCACTTACTCTTTGACTCTTTGGGTGTGTGTTCAGGACACATTACCGAATCAGGTCTGAAACCAAGTGGTTTGAAATCCTTGTTTCTTGAGCTCTGGGTCAAGTTTCCCCCATTTTTTTTAACTGCACTGAATAAATAAGAAACACTTGACACTTCTTGCTATGAAGAAAAGTCAAGCAAGTTACAAAAGGTGAATTTACCTCTCATAAGATAGCTGTGTAATTTAAGATTTTTATGAGCCAGCACTCAAATCCTATTTTAGACATACGAGACAACCTGTACCAGATTATACTAAGCAGTCACACCTGCAGATGAGGCTCGCTAATTAAGTAATCAACAGCCCCACTTCTGTAGGGAGCTTCAGCAGACAGCTAAATGCCTTTTACCTCCATTTGGAGAAACAGCCAGAACAGATGAGACAATGTTGATATTTACTTTACGTTGTTGCATTTTGAGTGTTGTGAAAAGTTAGTAAAGCAGTTTATTTTCAGAGGCTACCGCACGGAAACTAAGAACAGAAAAAATAGTTTGTGAATAGTCAGTGAAATGTGACCATGTGTCTGGAAGGCTCAGAGGCTCATTGAAGGAGTTTTGCTGTGTTGCAGGTGGTGGTGTCCTCCTATGAAGCTGCTAGCTCCATCATCATTGAGTTCGACATGGACAACAGTATCTTTGGCCTGCCCAGAGAGTTTGTGGTGGCCAGTGCAGGTAAGCATGACTATGAAAAGGCATTTTGTAACCATTATGTGACCTGTCTACATAACAATAAAGCCTATATATTTTTGTATTTTGGCCACTGCAATGTGCTAAAATGGTATTCTAACCTGCAGTTTCATGTTTTGATTCAATGTTGCTAAAAACCTCAAACAGTTCCCATGCTTTTTAGTTCTTATGATGCAACTCTTGCTAGTGATAAGTCTCAAAATTAAACAATTCTCCTCTCCTCATCTAGTATGTTAGTTTTGTGATCTTTGACACAGATGACACTCAATAACTTATTCTATTTCTGATATACCGGTGAAGAAGTACACAATAACTCTCCTTTTCAGTGTTTTTACCAGCAGTTTGGACCAAGACTTTTCACTAAGAAGTATTCTTTGTCAACACTAGTCAGCGTCTTCTCATGGAGTACAATCTTATGTTTAATGTGCTTAATCATCAAAACAAAAAAGAAATCTGATTATTAAATTGTTAAGTGTCTGATAGAATTATGTTTTTTAAAGCCTTTTAATGTTCTCCCAGCTAGAAACTGTGTATTCATGTAAACAGACATACTGAGTTGTGTATTTCTCTTCCTCCTTGCAGCAGCCTCCATGACGGCGTTGGTAGTGACGGCGTGCATCATCTGGTGCGTGTGCGCAGCCAAGTCCAATCGTCAAAAAGATGGCTTCCACCGCTTGCGACAGCACCGAGACGAGTACGACGACGAGATCCGGCTCACCTCCATGGGCTCTAAGAAGTCGCTGCTCGCCCACGAGTTTCAGGATGAGAGCGAAAGTGACGAGGAGACACTGTACGCCAACAAAATCTGAGAACCGTTGCACCTGTTTGGCTGTTGGCTCAATATTTTTTATTTTGATCTCCCCCTTAAATTAAACCAACAACGAACAGGTTGAACTCCAGATCTGTCTCTCTTAATGACGAAGAGTGATAAAGACATTTTTGTTCTGTTATACCAACAAGCTCCAAGGACTCAGTTATTAGTGCTACTAAAGTATTACTTTAAGAGCATCCTGCTGGTGTCTGAACTGAAGGGC
The DNA here is from genome assembly GCF_015220745.1 of Sebastes umbrosus. Classification (NCBI taxonomy): domain Eukaryota; kingdom Metazoa; phylum Chordata; class Actinopteri; order Perciformes; family Sebastidae; genus Sebastes; species Sebastes umbrosus. The sequence continues at coordinate 19,707,207 of NC_051275.1, forward strand.
TTGCTCCATCTCTACCTGACTAGATCAGGAGGAAAAGACAAAGAGAAGGTGATAAAGAGGGAGAGACATAAAGGTTCGGTCCACTGTGGCCCTCATCCGTCCTTTATAGCAAGTTTTGCTCCACTGCTCTTTCATTTCCGAGCCATGCAAGAGTGCTTTTTTCGACCGCTGCCTGGCTGAGGGCATCCAGCCGATGAGTCCAGATAAACTCTTGTTTAGCATACGTGTAATGAACTCTGGATTGAAGTGCTTGATTTCACACAATCTCCCCACTGATATCATGCATTCTTTTCAGTACCGCTTCGAGCTAATAAATGATATGTTTCTTTTATCCAAGAAAGCATTGCCACACTGAAAATGTCCGAGCCTTTTGGGAGACTGAATCCAACACTGTGCCTTGGCTTCTGTAAAGTTTACAGTCCGGTCGGGCTGTAGTATGCGACAGAATGCAGCAACATAGTGAGTAGATATTTGATCCATCCTATACTCAGGTGGTAGGAAAAGAGAGCTGGTTTAAAGGACTACTGGATTCCAGTGTTGCACTGTTTCTGCACAGGTGACTCCAGGCTGACCGGCCTGGGCTCAGTAGTTTTGTATTTTTCCAGTTGAGTCAATGTTGTGGCCAGAATCATCATCATCATCATCATGGGAGCGAGCTTCTCAAGAGCTTTAAAGCATCAGGGAGAATATGTTACCAATGAAATGCTTGAAGGAGACCCTTCCCAGTAAATGCAGGGTGCTCTAACGTATGCATGGAGGTTCACTTGCACTGAATGGAAGCAAGGATTGTCCCATATCATTGGCCAAGAAAAAACAGTGACTTTCTAAATATACAATCAAAAAAAAAAAGAATGTATTTGTTGTTTTTTCCCTTTTTTTTTTTTTTAATTGTAGGTTAATTTCAAACTGTCTGTGCCCTGTTTTTGATCAAGCATGCGCATTCTCACCATGCCTCATAATAAGGAATATCATTTATGTTTTCATTTGATTGTGTTTGTGTTTATTCCCCCACTAAATAATACTTTGGAGTGTAAAAGTCATACTAGGTTTGTCCGTCCATTAAGTATCACTGTCTGCGAATCAACGTCAGAGCCACCCATGCTACATGATTTAAAGGTCCAGTGCAAAGAAATGAATATTTTCCAACTTTCTTGTAAAACAACGGACATATATATATATATATATATATAATCCATTAAACAGTGAGATGTGGTTGAAATCTGCAAGAAAGCTGTCAAACAAAAGTTTAAAGCTGCTCAGTACATAACTACTATTGTGTAAATATAATATATATTGTAAAGATACTCCTTCAGCCAATTGTCAGGAACACTGAAAAAGAGGCTACCAACAGATTGCCTTAGTGACGTCAAAGAAATGATTATGCCGTAATTTGTCATTTTTTCTTATATGTTAAAGAAGCTCATTTACTCATTTATTTGCTCAGTTACAATTGCATGGGGTATGTGGACAAATCTAGGGAGCAGGTTTGTGTACAGATATGCAAGTAAGAATTTAACTTTAAGCATCTTCTAGCAAATTAGGTGAACTGCCAAACCAAACTTGTGGTTTTCTTTACATTAGAAATCTGTGTAATCATTCTTAACTGAATTAAAATTGATGCACTGGATCATTGAAATCAGGTGGCTCTTAAATTGGGAATGCCATGCATGTTTTTCATCACATATTTTGAAGGAATACATCCTTGTTCACTAAAAAAATTGCCTTGATTTCCAGGTATGTTGAGAAGAGATTCTTTCCTTCTCCTTTTAACAAATGCAGCTGTCGTCAGTTAAGTTAAACCTGATATCTGTGCAGAGAGACAGTTTTGTATTTCATTTTTCTTTCTTATACAAAGTCTGTGAATGCGCGTGTATGAATTCTGAAAGTTGAGCCCGTGTCGGGGTCATGCAGGATTGGTACAGAGATTTTATATGAACTGGAATCAACTGTAAATAATGTTTGCCAATTGTGAATGGGAAAATAAATGCAAATGTTAACCATGAATCTACACACAAAAAAAAACATTTAATAAAAACTGTGTGGTCGTGACCTGCTAACATGCACAAAAACTCATGGAACACAATTCAATAAAACACCTCACAACGTCTCTCTTGCTTTTGTGTTGCATTGTACCATTTTTAGTAATCGGGGAGATTGGGGGACGCTGTGAGCGGGTCAAAGACGTCATTTCATTGCAGGGTTTGTGGTTCAATCCCTGGCTCCTTCTTTCTACATGTCAAAGTGTCCTTTTGCAAGACACTGAACACCAAATTACTCTTGATGGCCAACGTGTGAGTATGTACACATGTTGGTGAAAGCATAGTGTTTTGTCCTATGAAGGTTGAGAAGTGATATGAAAGACATTTCTTTTCCCAATGTAGGGGGACGACCACAGTCAGAGTGACATAATGAGATCTTGATAATGTATGTATTTTAGCAGCTGAAAAGAAAGAGGCCACACTGGGAAGATGTGATGCATAGAATCAAAACCGCACAGGTTAAACAACAGTTAATGTGTAACCATGGTTACTTATTTCAGCTTGAAAAATTTTAACATCTTATTTGTCAACATTCATGAATAAAATGTTGATGTTTATTGGACCATTTGGGCAATTGTGTGTGTGTGCTAAGATAGATAGATAGATAGATAGATAGTAACTGTATTGATCCCGAGGGAAATTCAAGTTTCCAGCATCACAGTTCCATAGTGCAAAACATGTTAGTAAAAAGGCAGTAAAAAAGTTAGTAGTGCAAAGTACAAAAAAATATACCAGATATAAAAATACAAGGAGATGAAGAAAAACTGTTAAAACTGAATATAGTGCAGGGCAACAGCTGTGATACATGATTATTAAAAAAGTGAATATAGTGCAGAAGAGACTGTTAAAAGTGAGTATAGTGCAGGGTAACTCCAGTAGCTTAGTCTATGAAAGTACACTGTGTGCATTATTATCTGTCCTGCAGACCGTCCTCCAAGTCATACATACACCAAAATATTAGTATAAGAAATATAAAAGAATGATTATTTAAGCTGTAGTCTTTTGACAAACTGCTCTGTTATAGTCACTGCTGGTTATATGATGCAATATTACCATAATAAAACTTGGTAACTACTTTAACATTTCTCATAGTGGTTCAAGATTCAAATTTCAAGCCCTTTATTGTCATTGTGTAGTACAACGAAATTAGATTGTGACAATCCCATAGGTGCTAATGAAAAGATAATACAATAAAAAAAGAGATGCAAAAGAGTGCAATATAAATATAAAAAATATAAAAGATAATACAATATCAAATATAAAAATAAAATATGTATATTGATGAGATGACTGTTTTGCCAGATTAAAGTTTTGCCAGATTATTGCACAAAGTCTTCGTCAGATAATTATATAATTATTACACAGCATCGTATAATTAGTGATCACATCTCGATTTTTGACACAAAAGTAACATTAAAAATAGCACAATTTGACAGTATTTATATACAATATAAGATAAGATAAAATGAAGATAAGATAAAATAAGATGAAACTTTATTAATCCCCGGAGGGAAATTCAGGTGTCAAAGCAGCAACATCAGCAAACATCAGCAAACAGAGTGAAACACGGGAGAGGTAAAGGTATACAAAAATTATAAAAACAATAATACAGATATAAAAGATACAGAGAGAATGGTTGAACATAGTGTGTACAGCCCGTCAATAAATAAATGTAGTATGTACAATAAATAAATGTAATATGTACATATGTGCAGTCTATAAAGTGGTATATAGGATGTATAGTGTAAAGTAAGTGTAAAGTGCGCCAGTGGTTAGAGTGCTAGATGGTTGCAGATAGTGCATGTTTAAAGCTCTTAAAGTCCTCATAGTTCTCATATGGGGGTCAGCCTTGGTTGTGGAGCCTGATGACTACCAGCATGAAGGACTGACCCAGGCATTTTGTTATATATTGTGCATATATATTGTGCATGTTCAAGAATTAAATCAGATTCTTCTTTAAACTAAATATAAAACACAACTGTAACTGTTGAAACTCATTGTGGGTGCCACAAACAGCCTCTAGGTGTCACTGTTTACATGGTGCTGTCTGTACTGGGTGGTGTGTTGTTTTGTAAGTCTTCTTGTGACGACACGACGTGACGCGAACCCGGAAGTCGGTGACGTCGCAGGACAACAAAGATGGCAGGGATAGGAGGCAGCAGCTACTGGGAAGGTAAGAGAGCACAATTAGACTCGATTTAAGACAACATAAAGTAAAACAACATCTAGTACAAACACTCATAATGTCAACAATTAATCTACCAGTGTCACTGTCGGTTTATTTGTCTCATATCTATAGTTTAAACACAGTATTAGCTACGTGTCTCTGTAGCTAAGATAGCTAACACATCGCCATGTACAGTAACGTTATTCTGTATTACATCTGTGTCGCCGCTTTTAAACAGTTTATCAGCTACACACAGTGAGAGACTGATGTGCCAGCTGTTGCACCCAATTAGTAGTTTCTTTATGTGTCTCTTGGTTTATGTGAGTTAGCTCGTTCAGGTTCAGGTCAATGGTAACAGTCGTTGCTGTAATGATGTTGTCATAGGGGGGTTTTCACACAGCTGACATTTTGACATGTCAAAAAGTACACGTGTTGCTAATAACACTAACGATGGCTCTGGTTGTATTCAAGTGTCCCAGTGAGAGTGACAGCAGTAAATCAGCATGCACAATACCAGAAACATTGAAATCAAAGCAGCTAAATGAAATTCAGCCATCTATAATTACATTATTTACACCTGTGCTTTTCATACTGTGAAATGTCAACATGTTAAAAAAGGCCTATTTTTTTTAGTAAAATGTTTTTCCCTCTCTCATCTCTGGAGACAGATTTATCCTTACTCTTCTGCCAGAATCATTATACAAGTGGAGATTCAGCCAAGCCCCTGTGTTCAGCTAGTTTTCCTCACTAAGCCTCATACACTAACAATCCTGTGTTGTAGGCATTCAGGTTTTATGAAAATCTTGAGGTTTGACTACTGTAACAAATACTACTGTCTATGTTTCAGTTATATAAAGGTAACATAATGCTTTTGCGTGCTTGAACTAAAGTGGCATAATACCTCAGGTATACAATATGGTTCATCTCAGGAACAAACTTCAACTGCTAAAACAATTACAGGAATACACAGAGCTTTCAGGAAATGACCAGTCATAACATACAGTTTCACAAGCTCAAAGAAAGAAAGAATGAAAATGAGAAAATTACAGAACATCCAATTTCCCTAACAAAATGGACTTATTATGATGGATACAGTTTTCTTTTTCTTAATTTTAAGGCAAAAATCTCCTCATTAAAGAGCCAACTCAACATATTACCTTCAGACAACCAAAACAGATCCGGGTTCCTCAGTTTAAATTTTTTCAAACAGATGATTCTTCAACTGTCACTGTACACAGGGCAGTGGAGCATAACATGTAATTCATCCTCAACAACACCAAGATCACAAAAAACACATAAACGCTGCTCTTCAGGAGTACATTTATATCTGCCTACCTCAATTGCCAGCGGTAAGGTACCAGTTCTTAACTGAACACATAAGGACATCTGCCCTCTCTGTAAATGTTAAAATGTTTTCTGTGTGCGCCTCTGTTACAGATCTGCGAAAGCAGGCCAGGCAGCTGGAGAATGAGCTCGACCTGAAGTTGGTCTCTTTCAGTAAACTGTGCACCAGCTACACCGGCTCCAGGGATGGACGTCGAGAGACGTAAGATCTGTCTCACCTGTAGAGTTGACAACCACCTAAAGCAACAGTGTGTATAGATTCTCAGTCATACAAGCCATCGGGTGTTAAGAAGTAGTTAGGCAAAGGTAGCTTAACTGGAGACTACACAGTTAACTAACTACTAAGTCCACTCAGCAAGTCAAACTGCTTTTGACTACTAGGTAAAAAACACAGTTGACCTGATTGGGATTGATAGGTTTAGTATGTGATGGTTAAAATAGTAATTTTAGAGCTCCGCATGGCTCCAATGTTCATTTGTTTATTGCATAGTTGCTTCGAGCAACACTGCTCTTCATCAGACTCAAGTTGACACTGCAACAGCGTTATCTTAGATATATACATAATGTGGTCATGTGATGCAGTCACGTGTGTTGGGTGACTCAAGTGGCATAGAACAAGCATGCACTTCATAAGAAAAGAAACACTTTTATGTTTTGTTTTGTGGACAACACAAGACATTTGAGGAAGTCATCTCGGGCTTTGGGAAACACTGATCGACGTTTTTCACCATTTTCTGACATTTTATAGACCAAACAACTAATCTATTAATCAAAAAAATAATCGACAGATGAATCGACAATGAAAATAATTGTTATTGCAAGGAATTTTAAGACAGCACCTTCGGTTCTGGGAAATAATAAATGGGCATTTTCAAAAATATATTGACATTTAAAAAACCAAATGATTAATCAAGAAAATTCTCGTCAAATGAATTGATAATGAAAGTTATTATTAGTTGCATCTCAAGTAATTTAAGTCCCTCTCATTTGTGTTATGAAGGGATGCATTCCTAACACTTAGCCGATATGAGGGGGATAATCTATGGTAGGGCTTGTCTTCCTTGATTTAGTGAAAATTAAAAAAAAACGTCTACTAGTCAAAAACTGTCTTCTGGTCACACTCATGCAATGAAAATTATTATTAAATTATTATTAACATTTATTTAACAATCTCGAGGGTCATGAAGGTGCAAAAGGGGCAGAAGTCGTAGTGGTCAGAGGGCTGTTATGTGGGTTGAGGCTTGCCAGCACAGGAATGTGTGGCTGCAGGAAGGAAGTGTCTATGAACAATACATTGAATTCATACCGACTCCAAGGGTGTTGTTTACCAGCTACAGTATGTTAGGAGGGAGGCAAGAAAAGGAGAACTTCCCTATGGAGCTTTTATTATTCTAACATTACAATACACCTTCTGGTAATTAAGCCACTGCTTACGAGCTGTATATTCTATAATAAATGTAATATTCTTTGTTGCCAAGTGGTGCTGATTTGATGCACCACGTAACAATCATGTACAATTCTACTGATGCATCCATAGGACATGCACTAAACCATCACACTTGTATGTTTCCCAGAGGAATGTCTTAGACTTAGGTCATGCTTGCTTTGGTGTCTTTGTGGATCGTGTTAATAAAACAATAAAATAAAAATTAAAACATTTTACATGAACAGTACTAATTAAAGTTCATTGTGAGTTATTTCTAATTCAACATTTATTTTCATTTGGATGCAGATTCATTTCATTTGCTAAACAGTTTGAACCCAAGTGCACAAGATTCTTCACACTAGCATTATTCCGTTAATATCAAGTTTTGGTGCTAAAGTTAAAGGACCAGTGTGTAACAGTTATTACAAGTAGGCTCAAATCAATATCAGTATATTTTGTAATATTTAGACATGAGAAATTTGTGAACTGCAACATTTTCAAAAACGATCACAAACAAACAACATGAAGTCATCTTTCTAATTGTTCTCCTTTCTTTGTTTTTCCTCCTCAAGGTCAGACACCACCCCGCTGCTAAACAACTCTACCCAAGACAGGATGTTCGACACCATGTCAGTGGAGATTGAGCAGCTGCTGGCCAAAGTAAGTCAATTCTCATGGACCAGTGGCCTGTGAAAGGCCAGCAAAATGAGAACAGCGCTGGGTCTATGCCAAGGGTCTTGTCTTTTCATCAAGGAAAGAGCAGACTGCAGGCTCCACTTCTTCACATGGTTTTCATTGGACCCTAGAGTGCTTTAATGAATTTGAATCATTCAACTCAAAATCTGTATTCCTCATGTGGCAGTCCAAAGGCAGACTCCGCAAACAAACGGGAGATCATAACAGAAGAGTAGAATTTAAAGGACCAGTGTGTAACATTTATGGGGATCTATTAGCAGAAATGGAATATGATATTCATAACTATGTTTTCTTTATTGTATAATCACCTGAAACTAAGAATTGTTGTGTTTTCGTTACCTTAGAATGAGCCGTTTATATCTACATAGAGAGCGGGTCCTCTTCACGGATTCCGCCATGTTGTACTGCCATGTTTCTACAGTAGCGCAGAACGGCTTGGGCTGGAGTCGATAACGTTCCTCGCTCCTGTCGCCACCACTTTCTCTTGCTTCACTACTCACTTCCCCCGTACACACACACACTCTACGCACTGGCTTTGCTCCAAATGACCTACACTACTTTTACAACAACTGGCTCTAGAGAGGGCCATTTGCGTTTTTGCTTCGACCACCGTAGTTTTCCATAGTTCTAGTTACACGCTTGGCACATGGGAGAGGCTTCAGTTGGTTGCAATCTCAACCTCACCGCTAGATACCGCCAGATCCTACACACTCTTCCTTTAACAGTACAGTGTCATTTTTAAAGTTAATGACACAATTACAAGAGATGTAAATAAAAAAAATGGCTACATTATGATAGTAAAATTGTGCAGTTCTAATCATACAATGCAGTTATCCCTATAATGTGTTGCATCATTTGGCTATTTGGCATGAAAGACATCCCTTTGTTTAAAGTGTACATCCTTGAATTGACATGTGTGTTATCGTGTTTTGCATATGTGCCATATTGTATTGGGATTCTATGTGAGTCTTTAACATCATCGGCTGATCTCCTGGTTTCCCTGGTGTCTTTTCCATCCATCTGTCTATCCATTCATTTTCCATCTCTCTTGTCAGCTGACTGCAGTGAATGACAAGATGGCGGAGTACACCAACACCCCGGGTTCAGCTTCTCTCAACGCTGCACTCATGCACACGCTCCAGAGACACAGAGACATCCTACAGGTTTGACCTCTCATTCTTCCCAATTAGTTTTCCTTTATTCTTTTTGCTCATCTGTTTTCTATAGTCTGTATCTATTCTACTTTACATGTTTTGTTTTCTGATCTTTACTAAATTCACTACAGAACACAACAGTTTTATGATGCGCACATGCCTCAGTGTTTCCATTTTGGCCTCTTGATGTTCACTGTTTGTTCTTCCTCAACCCCGTCTTCATTTTCACTTAAATTTGTTTCCTCCGCAGGATTACACACATGAATTCCATAAAACCAAAGGCAACTTCTTGGCCATCCGGGAAAGGGAAGACCTGCTGGGGTCTGTCAGGAAAGACATTGAGTGAGTACCCAGTCACACCACCTTATGATTAATTTGACCACGCAGCTAATATACCAGCCTGTGTCCAAATCTATGGGTATATTGACTCTTTATTATTCACACTGTAAATGCGATTTCAATACACAAAGACATTGATAACTCATTAAATGTATTGACTGGTGAAGGTCAGAGCTGACACACCACGTGAAACTGTTCGTGGTATTGCATACAAAACAAATCATATCATCACGTGATGCATCTCTTGTGTTTGATCTTAGAGGCTGTGAATGAATAAAAACTGCCGAGCATTATTCACAGTGTTTTTATGTTGTAGACCTTATACCTTAGAGGGACGGTTGAACCTTGACTTCCACTTGGCCCGCTCTTGAAAAATGGTGGTCATTAAAACCTGTGGAAGATTCACGGCCTCTTTGGCCTTGTATTGAGAAAGTGTGTCCTCTACTCAGATTGGCTCGGTTGTGAGTGAGTGTATTGAAATGAGACGGAGGCTCCCCCAGACCATGACTCTTGTCGTTTTTTTTTTGTAATGGCTTATTGATCCGTGAGACGCAGCAGTGAGCATGCGGTGAGCACTGCAGGATTCCTATTGATCCCTTTCCATCCATCTACTGTAGTATGCAGATAGTCTCCGGATGCCTCATACAGTCATACACGTTCCACCCATAGGCTTCTCACAGTCACTTTATATCATAACTCTTCCTCATTAAGCTCTCACACATTAACCCATTTAAAGCCGTGTCTAGTTCGTAATAGGTTGTCAGCCCTATATTACTAAATCATTTGATTTCTTCAATTCTCATTGGTTTTTACTAGTAAAATGTTGTATCAGTGTAATCATAGACTTACGCCAGGGTCACCCTGGAAGCGGAAGCGCCGCAAAATGCTGCTATTTTTGGAGAAGCGCTGCCTGCGTCCTTTCGGCACCTATGTAAATCAATTGGGCAGTTCACACAGGACGCGCGGAGCTCCGGCTTGCAAACTTCAGCGATAGTTTTGATGTCTGGTCTAATTTCTCTGCGTGCCGCGAAAAAAGCTGGCAAGAAATCTACTATAAACAATGTAAATGATATATTATATAAATGTTCTGATTCTGATGAATGATAAAATATGCATCCCACGCACACTTTTCAACTTTCCTCCCTTCTCTCCCTGCTGTTCTCCCGGAGTCTCAATCCCTCCCAGTCCCTCCCCCCAATCACATTTCAAAATCCATTCACTATATTTATTAGAAATAGACGAGTATCACTGCTGTTTGTGATCGTAGGTTTTAAATTAGGTACTTATTCCACATTGTTATCCGTTGTGTTTAAACAGAGAGAGCGAGAGAGAGGAGATGACACACTACACACTACACACACACACCCAGACACAACAGCAGACAGACAGCAGAGGAGCAGAATCGCTTGTTTACCGCCGTCGAGAAATGCACTTCTGGTGTGAACAGCCAGGCTTCTGCTCGTGCGACGATTGACATAGCGCCGCACTTCTGCGTCCAGTGTGAACCCGGTGTTACTTGTATACTTGGGGGATATATATCAGACTATCAACAGCTGTACAGATTGCCTTCATGTTTTCTTTAGATAATGCAGAAGTGCTTGGCTTGCTATTTAATACCAGAGACTGCTGCTATTGTTCGTATGGTTATTATAGTAAGAAATGTCCTCCCATTAATATCAAGGTTATGTAATGATGAGGATGTTGACTTAGTTGAGGAGGAACACACCACTTTTTCCCTAAACAGCTTTCTTTCTTTATACATGAACAAAGTATAACAAAGTAATAGTGGTAGTATATTGTTTGTTGTGATGTTGTAGTGCATTATCTGTCGATTATTTTCTCGATTAGTTGTTTGGTCCATAAAATGTAAGAAAATGGTGAAAAATGTTTCCCAAAGCCCAAGATGACGTCCTCTAATGTCTTGTTTTGTCCACAACTCAAAGATATTCAGTTTACTGTCATAGAGGAGTAAAGAAACCAGAAAATATTCACATTTAAGAAGCTTGAATCAGAGAATTATGACTTTATTTTCTTAAAAAAATACTCAAACTGAGTAATCAATTATCAAAATAGTTGGTGATTAATTTAATAGTTAACAACTTATCATTTAATCATTGGAGCTCTAAAGTTAACCTATTTTAAAACTACTTGTATCGATGCAGCACCAAGCCATTATCGTCTAACGATAATTTGAAGTCACGATGCACATTAGCAGTCACATTTATTTACTGTATATCTACTCCGTTAGTGCCATCCCATGAGGTCAGCACTACATGCCACAGTCAATCTTCTCATTAAATCACATTACTAAGGAGTGCCACTGACCCCGCTAATAGGCTTACTGCTGATGAGTCTAATGCATAGAAATGAGCCAGTCTTGTTGACCCATTGCTCAGGCTAACGATGACTAATGTGCCCAGGGGCTGCTAATGAGGGAACTGCCTGAGCTTACAGGTGGGGGAATTACAACTGCTGCTGTTGTGGCGCTGTGCAATGAGATGTTGAGTCACGCTTTACATGAGACAATTTCTCCTGAAGAGCAATTTGCCCATAACCTCCCGATTGGCCTTTACTGGTGGGGCATGGGAAAGTGATAAGGTAGGACTTAAGACATGATCTGTTGAACTGCCTTGACTGTAATGCAGCTTGTGAGGAATAACACAACTGTAACTAACTTGGTATCACCAACACACTTTTCATCTGATCTTTTCCAATATGTTCTCAGCCTCTTTATCACGCCCATTGGTATCACTTTATTTTAGGAAAGACATACATGGTTGGGCTTAAAACTATTATGTTTTTGAAGTGAAAATGAAACAAACAGACGGCTGATTGTAACGTGAAAATGAAACTTTGCACATGGGACAGGAACAGCGGTCTCCTGGATGAAAGCCCTTGTGTTTATTGGACCCATCCACCTGCCCTCCTGTCTGCCCTGGGTGTGTCTTTTCCAGGGCTGTCCTGAATACCATTTTTTGGGCTTTGAAGCCTCGGTGAGAAATATTCGAAGGTATTCAAAGCTTCGGGACAGTGCTGCTGCCACACTTCTGTACACACATGCACCTCTATACATTTCAAACAGCGATATCTGTCTGAAAATAACTAATAATAATTATTGTGTGATTATTCCTTATTTCATAGGCTAAATTGGGAATTATACGAATGAAGCATTCGAATACTGATTTGTAGGTTGAATACCATGGCAACAGCCGAAGCTTCGAAGCATTCGGGTCTTTTCGCTCTTTAAACTACGTCACCACAATCCCGGCGCACTTTCTCTGCATTTACTGTTGCCGTGAATGGGTTTACATTGTAGTTAACGGAAAGCCTGGTGCGTCTGATACAGGCGCTAAAGGGTGCCTTGTGCGGTGATATCAAACGCCGACGGCCGTAACAAAGTATCAGTATTTGACGCCCTTGGAATTAGAACGGGATGTCTTTTCTGAGGTGCGTACAGAGAAAATCAGTGATCGCAGTTTTATTAAAGTTTACTCAGTAGTGTTCACAACAGTAAAAAATTGCAGTGAGAAAAAAATAAAACTTTGATTTGATCAAACAAAAGTGAGACAAGAGCCGAGATTGTTTTGTTCTTGGCTAGATCAGCCTAGTGTAGAACTTGCATCATAACAGCAGCACAATGTTGTGTGTAAATGCTAATAGTCACAGAACTCAAAATGTAAAATATCGTGGTTTAAGTTGTGTTTGGAGAGCAAAATGTTAGGTCAGTTTGCTCTGAAATGTGTGGCCTTTCATGCCATTGATACAGTGATGGTCGTTTCTGCTGCAGCTGAGCCTTTTGTCAGGTAGAGGGCAGTAGAGATCTTGGGCATGGAAGAAACCTGGCCAGGATGCTTATAACTGTAGATTTTTATGTGCATCGGGGGTGTTTACACTGCACACACAAAATGCATACTAATTAAAAGAAATAGTGCTCACTGTCTCAAGGACATGAATGAGCAATATGACATTGACAAAACTGTGTATCTTTCTGTGTGTTTGTAGACTCTTGTAGACACACACACACAGCTGCACCATTCATAACAGCAAAGCTGAGCTCAGACTTGACGTTCCCTCTTCTCCTGCTTTGATTCTAAATGTCAGCAACAACAATGACAGCTCGTCTGTGATTTACATCGGTGCCCTTTTAAAAAGCCTTGCTGGAGTGATGGAGCTGGCTGTCGGTACAGGCAATTTCTAGCCCCACAGAGGCAGAACAGCTCTGCTGGTGGGGCCGCCAGCTTGGGCTCAAGGCAGCCACCGTGGAGCGTGCTGCTGTGTGTGCACTGAATGTAGTATTTCCATTCAGCGGCTTTGGATGGCGCACTGGGGATGAATTAGACCGATCACAGCAAGCAGGGTGGGAGCACTGGGAGTCAGCTTTTCAGGGAAGCTGATAGCTAGATCTGCATCAAGTAAAATAGACTGGGTGTGATGTGTTCAAGTGACCAGAGAGTAAAAGAAAATTAGTTTTGTTCAGCTTTCCACATGCTAGAAGCTCCTGTGTAATAATGTACGGTGATTGGTTCCACTCCCCATCCTTGCTTTCAACCAACCATTATCAGTCTGTTCTCTGATCTGCTCTAATACAACCATACTGGTGCTGTATTTGCTGTGTTAAGTTACTGCTAATGCAAACTGAATATTTCCTGCTGCTCCTGCTCGCTTCACCTTAAAAGCTTTCCACTGGTGAACCACAAGAGGGCTTTTACTGTAAAGCAATAAATGCAGTGGTATTGGCGCCGACTGCTATTTGATAAAAATTGGTCTACGCAACAGTTACACCAGTTCTTTTTGTCAGTGGGTCGGGTTAAATATATAGCAATGAATAGTAAAAGAATGAGTAGCCGCCGTGAGCTGGTTAGATAAAGAGCTGTAGGCCACTTGCAGTTTGTGTAAACCAGCAAAGCTCCACTACACTATTAAGATGAACAACGCCTTTTACCATGCCAATAGGTCCCTAATGTTCAGTGGGACGGGCGACTTCAAAGAGCTTGTGTATACAAAGACTGACAGATAGTTGCCCCACTTTGCAAAATAAGCTAGCAAACCATGATGGATGTGGAAAAGAAAAGGTTGTGGTGGTGAAAGCTTAATGGGTTTCCATTCAGATAGCTCTTTCTCTGAGCGTCTGTGACAGACATACTGTAAAAGCTACAGCCGATGGTCAGTTAACTCACTCACTGTCAGCTCGGTCTGTCAGGATACTAACCTAAGATAGTGAGGTCTGGATCTTTTTGATGTTTTTGACTTTGCCTAAATGCAGAAAAATGCCATTCTGTCACTGTTTTCGAATGTCACATTACACAAATAGCAAATATTATTACATAATTTTTTTTAATTTGCGACTTTATTCAAAATGACAGTGTTGTTATCTGCATTCTCTTTTCAGAACATACAAGAGTGGCTCCGGGGTCAACAACAGAAGAACAGAGCTGTTTCTAAAGGAGCACGAGCATCTGAGAAAGTAAGTTCCCATCAACTTTCTTTGCCGTATTTGAAGAATTTGAAGTAATAATCAAGAATCAATTTTTTTATTTCACTCAGTTAGTTTTGGTTTATCAATCCCAGCAGTTTAATATCGCTTCCGCTGTAATTTTTCCCAGAGCTTTACAGCCATTGATTGATTGATTTTATTTATGGATTACCAGACAATGAAAACACAAAAAGAAAAGGAATCTCTGTCTAAGCTTTCTTGGCGAAGCAGTAGCCTCAGCTTCCCAGAAATCAAAGTTGGGATAACTCATCTTGATGTTGCAGCACAGCCATTTGGAATAAAGCTGAAAATCATTGCTGCTACTGATGCTCGCTTTGTTAAGCTCTGGCACCCCTTGGCACTTTATCTCATCATGCTTTTACTCTCCAGCAGATGGGAGGCCACTTTGTCATGATGATTCATTAATCTAGAGTTTGTTGTATAATTCAGGATAGAGAAAAAGGTAGACCAGATTTGAGTGCTTTCCTGGCTGGAGGAGACAAAAAACATTTGTGCTTTACTTAATGTCCTGTTTAAGAAAATATATGCAGGTTTAGATTTACTTGTAGGGGGATTTACTGCTGAGTATCCTAATCTAACACATTGTCTACTCTATTACATAACTTAGCATCTTAATGTAAAAAGTTAGGCATACTGACACAGTTGGTCAAACAATGATCTGCCAGCTACCTCATTAGCGCCCTACTATCATTTGGCTGACTCTCCAGCACTGCAGAACTGCATGAGGTAGCAAAGTTTGTGAAATGTGTATGTGTGTGTGTACCTGTGAGTGTGAGAGGCACCCTCCCTGTGTGGAAAGTAAAATTGGATGTCAGCAGGACACACAAACACAAACACACACACACACTTAAAAACACAAATAAAACAGAGTGTTTAACATCACCCAGGCTTGAGGATCCCATCTGATAATTTGAAAATAGCAAACACAAATCAGTCTGATTTATTCTCTCTGTGGCTAATGTTTATTTTTCAATTTATGAAATGAAAAGGGGGTTTTATAGAGTGACTCATATACAGGGGGTGAACTCAACAACATGAACACCTTTCAAATACAATGAAGTAATAAGATAATAGGGATGCACCGATACCGGATGGGATATCGGGCCGATACTGATTCAAATAGCAGGATTGGATGTCGTTGATGTGGTCGATCTATTAAATTCAAGTCTATGTTTATATGCTATATACATTATATACTGGAATTATAATTCCTGTTTGAGTTTTGATCAATTTGTTGCTGCTTTAAAACAGTTTACACCTGAATTGTAATTCCTGTTAATTTTGAAGATTGATATGCCAAGTTTTTGGTGTACGATTTTATTATTTTAATAATAACAATTCACTAAATTTGTATCTATTTATTTATTTGTTACATTTTGTTTTACAAAGTTAGGAAAGCGATGTTTAAGTCGAGCCTGATGTTGCCGTAATGCCCTGACACACCAAGCCGATGGTCGGCGGTCGGTGAGCGTCCGTCGGCTTAGTTTTTTCGGTGTGTCCCGCACCGTCGGCTCTAGTCTGCCCGTGTCTGAGTTTTTACGGCAGAATCATCATGTTGAATGTAATTGGCTGCCGGCTGTAGTCTTTGCGGTGTGTTCAAGTGCAACTTTTTGGCCAAGACTAAGGCGACGTGAGGCGATGCAACTGGTGGTCTTCGGTTCTCGGTACTGACCGATACCTTGAATTTAGGACTCAGAGGAAAGATGGTTTCCAAGAGAGGGATGTAGCTGCAGGATGCGACCGCTTCTAGACTCCATAAGTGAATTTATTAATGAAGTTTAATTGCAGTAGCATTATGTCAGTGTAGCTTCACAGGGGTTTTCAAGAGCCACATAGACTCTCCAACATTGTGACAAGTTGCATTGTGATACTGACTATGACACTACTAGGAAAGAAGTGAATGGCTTAATGGATTCATGTAGTGAAGCAGAGAGAGAGCCATTGTTCCTGTCCTGTCACTGAGGGAGTGGCCCTGAATAATCAGTCATACTTGTATCTGCTGTGTACCTTGTATTCTGGCTTGAGAGAGGAAAGGAAGATAAGACCCTCTTCTCCTCCCTCATTTATTCTTACTGGGCTCCACATAGCCAAACTGAATACTGATGATGAAATAATCTTAGCGAAATGAAATGAGAACAGGATTGGCCGGTGACGCATTGTGTTAAACCTCCTACCGGCATTCCCAGCAGTCAAGCCCTCATGCCAATCCAGCACAATTGATCAGGATATCAATAATGAAATTATCTTATTAAAACCACAACCCATATTATAGGGCTTCCCCAGACCATTGACAAAGATTGGAGGGGAAGGAGGAAAATGGAGATGAGGATCAAGTTACGCTTGATTGATCCTATTAGAGCCATAAAACAGGAAAGAGGGCCATAAGAGAAAAGGAATAAAATGTGTTAGTGGCCAGAGAAGTGGTCTGAAGTCTCGCTGAAGGCAGAGCATAGATACTCGTCTGTGATGCTCTCTTTTCATAAAAGACAGTTTTATCAATAATGAACTTAGGTCATCTGTTTGTATCTACTAATTTAATATTCACACTGTGAAGTGTCTGTGTAGACATTTTGCAGCTCAGCTTGTGATCAAAGTGTGATGCGCCCTTGGCTTTTTACCTGAGGCAACATGAGGATTCAAATGTTCTGTCTCTTTAATGGTTTCAGGGTAGATGATGTAATGTGTGAGCAATATAAATTTGCACAAATGGCATAGGAGGTAGTGTATAGTGTGTGTGTGTGTGTGTTTGAGTCTATAATATATTGGCAAGTGATGGTATCAGCATTGCCAAACTGATCAGCTAAGACTAATCACTTCCCAAAGAAAACAAGTCCCTTCCAGTTAATGTACAAATTCGGTGGGAGGAGTGCTTGCCAGCCTGAATCTAATAAGACAGACATGCCCGGATTAATTTTTCAGATAACGTCCTCTTTAGCTTTTGCTGGTAGCAACTTTGTATAGAGAGCCTAAGTCACGCCCCTTCCAGTGGACCCCCATGGGACCTTATTTCAGAAAAAATATGAATGGTAGTCAACGACGAGAGACAAATATTTTTTTGATCCCATTTGAATTGCGCCATGAATCACACATATGATGTTTGTCAATTTAAAAGATAATTGTGCAGGTCAAGAAAGTCTCAGTTTGTTTTAAAACTTTAGAAGTATAACACTGTGAAAATATGTAATTATAAAGACCACACGACCAAACCGTAAGTGACGTCTCTCTCTCTGAAGCTACGATGCCAATAATCGTTTTATGTCGATTATCTTGTTTCATAATCGTTGAAAGCTAAAATCGTAATTGAAATTCGATTAATTGCACAGCCCTATTTGGCGCTCCATTCAGTTTACGAGTTTTACAATGGTTCAACTTTTTCAACTTGTCGCTGCAGCTCGCTGTGTAACCATGGCAACCACATAAACTACAATGTGATAATACTGGTGATAACGGCAGCCTGTGGTATATCGGCTGGTAGAATCTGTGGTGTGCCCCGGTGCTACCAATTCAAAAGACAGAACATTGATTTTGCTAGAAAGCACTTTTAATATTTGAGCACGTTTGTAATAGTGTTGGCTAACTTCAACTTGATGCTCTTTAGTTATTAGACCTACTATAAGTGCTGTTGATATTCCTGTTGTCCGTGAGTTCGCCTTATCTCTGTCTTGTTATCCATCCTTGTATATCTGATTTTCCATTTCTCTCTGCCATAAAGGTCAGTGTTCATGAATAAACTAGAAGGAGGGAGGGGCAGGCCCATTTCATGGAGGAAATGCTCTAATGGTATAGTGGTCACTCTGAGGGATTTCCTGTCAGGGGATTTTTTTTTTAACCAGCAATGGTGTCAAAAATTGTGGGAAGCAAGGCAAATTTACTCCTCACATTGACACATTTGGTTGAATTTGATGGAGGGCGTTTGCTTTGAGGGTTTTTGGACCCTGCTACTTGTTTGCAGGTCTACTTTCCAATGACTTTCTATGCAACTGTGCAGCATCTAAAAGTCCTAAAACCATTAGGTGTGTACAAATTGAACACATCATTGGAAATAATGGTTTCAAGTAAATCTCTTGGAGAATTTATGTTTTTATCTCATAGCCATCTTCATACATGTTTCTCCTCTGTGTGAATGTTTTCCAAAAGTAAGGTATATCAAATCAGGGCACTAAATACTGCAGGTATTTACAGTCTAGCATCTTTTGAATACTTCTTAATTACCACGAAGAACACCATAGTTGGCTGATACAATATTTATTTCCAGTGAGCGCTACAAAGACCAGAATAAACAACAGAAATTTGGTGGAGCTGAATTTTTATAACTACAGTTCCCAGGCGTCTTAGTTGACTCATCTCCTAAAGTTGTGATGTATACGGTCTTGCACCTTTTTGATGTTTTTTTCCCCCAATAAACCGGAACTTTCTCAGTCGCTATGATTAAACCAGGACAGTTTATCGCCCATCCAAATGATTGAAATGCTCAAAGAGCCAGTAACAGAAGATATTTATGGGGAAAATAATTTGGACTATTACTTCCTGAACCCTGATGGCCAATATAACCAACCAACCACCACCTCTCCAATCTGCCTCACTTTCTGCAAGGTCTTATTTGTAACATGAAGTCATATATTGTTAAAACAGTGTTATGAAAACAGTGTTATGAAACTATATTGTGCGTGGTGCATTGTGAAGCGATGGAAAAAGACACAATTAAAGGGTAACTTCTGTATTTTTCAACCCTATTTTCCCATGTTTTTATGTCTAAGTGACTAATAGGGACAAATATTTTTGAAATTGGTCCAGTATTGAGGGAGAACGCTGCAGACTGTCACTTCACCGGCTAAACAAGCTGTAATGTAATTGCTCGGGGCAACTCCTCACCGTCAGTGTAACGTTATGTTCACTAAAAGTGCTTGTTTTTGCCACTGACAGGCTCAGGTTGTTATTATAAGTCTCTAACAACATTATTGAAAGGACCCTACAGAGAAATAAAATGTTCTTCTTGACTTTCGCTTGACCGGTCTGTTTGTTGTTGTTGTGTCTAACCAAGTCTTGCTCAAGGAGAAGACTTGTTCTGAAATCTTGCGTCGCGTCCACATTGTCGAAATCATCTAAATATTCATCAAAATCTTTTAGGTAACACTAAGCTACGTTTTCTATAGTCCAACGCTACAAACTCCGGCACTCCCTCCCTTCACTCTCACTTTCGTTTCCACCGTTGTCTTCTGGCAACAAGTCACATGACACAACAACAAACAGAAAACGAAAGGTTAGAAAACATTTTTAATTCTCTGTCGGGTCATTTCCGTAATGTTGTCAGACACTTAAAACATCAATCTGAGCTTGTTAGTGGCAAAAACAAGCACTTTTAGTGGACGTACATTGACGGTGAGGAATTGCCCCAAGCAATTAGATTTTAGCCCATTTAGCGGCTGCTGTCTGCAGTGTACTCCCTCAAGGCTGGACCAATTTCAGAGATTGTTGTCCCCATTAGTCACTTAGACAAAAAAAGATGGGAAAATAGGGTCCAGGCTGAAAAATATCAAAGTTACCCTCAAAAAGTAAAGGTATGTTTGTGGTTGCCGGTGGTGCCCCACCATCCAACAGTTTTCCCCAGCATTTTAAACAAACTGTTTAACTACCACAGTGGCCACCTGCTCTCTTTCTTGTTCTCATTCTCTCTCTTGTTCTGTCTTTCTCTGTCTCTTCTGGTCCCCAAGTTTGAGACCTTTGCTTTTAGTCAGCCTGGCCTGTTGCCCGTCTTAAGAGGTTTGATCTGAGCTGCCGCCAGTTCCCTGATATGCTAATGTCATCAGTGGAAGAAAGCTCTGAAGATTCAGGGTAAAGTTCCGCCCTGCTCTCTCTAGCTCCAGATCCAAATCAGTTCAGAGGTTTACCCAACAAATATATGATACTATCTGGAGCTTTGTGGATCAGTTCATTTCTGTGCTTTGCTTCTAGCTGGTTATCAAGATAAGCTGCTAGAAAAAAAGCTGGAATCAGAGCTGGCACGCAAAAATGATCTGTAACGATAATAATGTTATCGAATATGGACATGACATCTGGCATTTTTGCTGACCTCGATATTGCCCGTTTCATGCGTGTTTGTTTGCATAAGAATGTCACCAACATGATGCCAGAATAAACAACGGTTTTCACCACTACCATTATAAGACTTGGGCATTGCACAGGTATTGCATATTTTGTTAACAGAGCCTGAGAGTCCATTTTATTTATTGTTTTTGTTATGTGTTTTTATTTTATTTGTTTTATTTATTTAGGATATTTTAATATTTTTGTTCACATTCCTATGTCTGAATATTCTTAAGAATTAAAAGTTCATTGCACTTATATTATAATTTTATCAGTGCCATACAATGGTCTTAAAATGACAATAATATTGTTTATTTCAATTATATCTGGGACTATATATATCGTACAACAAAAGTAGTTATTGCGACAGGCCAGGTGATATAACCATTTCAAAGTGTCCAAATCAGAAGAAAATAATCCCAGTTCCCTAGTTGTTAAAGATTCCCAGTGTTTACCAGAGTACTAAATTAATTGGCCACAGTTGGTGAATGACTTTACTGTAAAGATCATCTCAGTGATTCTCACAATGTGTACGGTGTGCTGAGTGTGTAGCTCTGAGCTTTGATTTGTGACCACTTTTCCTCTTTGCTGATGCAGTTTGCTTTCGGCAACTGTTGCCAAGATTTGCTAGATTGTTTCCGAGGCAAAGTAATTAATGTTTCAGTTTACCTGGCGGATTGTATTAGTTGCCTCACGTTGCTCTAAAAGCCAACCTGACAGAGCATTACTCTCAGAAGAAGGCTGCTGCAAAGCATTTCCTTTCAGAATACCACTTGAATAGTCAAATAGTTGATGAGTCAACAGAAAACTGCTATCATTTTGATTACCTATTATTATCTCGTTTAGGCATAACACTGCCAATGCAGGCATCTTTTTTTTTTTACCGCTGGTTGTTATAGTTCTGAATGCAAATGAAAAATGGACGCATTCAAGGGAGCAGTAAGCAGTCTGTATGTTTCTGTGTTTGTGTGTGTGTAAGTGGCAAGAGAGGGCAAGGAAGCATGTGGGTGAGGCTGGGTTGATGCATCATACTGGGAAAGGCAATTAGCTCGGAGCTAATGAGCGATATAATGACTGCAGCAAAACGTCACTGACCAGGGAAAACGGAAGGAGCCCACTCAACGCTGAAACCACAGAAGGCCACATATACACGAACGTGATGGCACAATCAACCTCCCCACTACAGCTACAGCTTGATGATGGAGGGAACAAAGCATAAATCTTTTGCCTCATCTCATCTCTGCATATAAAAGCTCCATAAATCAAGGCTCACCTCAGCTCACAGCCGCCCTCTCTTTTGCTTTTCAGCTCATGATTTACGAGGTGAACACTATTGGCAGACAGACAGTTAAAGGTTTAGTTTGATCTGTCAGTCGTTTGTCCTCCATGATGTTTTTTCTTCCATCAGTTAAACCCGGTGTCATGTGGCTGTCTGGCCTTCGCCTAACCACATTCCACTTAAGTTGTCATTTTTTTCTATTTAGACATACAGCCTTCGTTAGGGTACTGCTAGATCTCATGTATCTAATAATCAAATAAGCATAATGGCAGTCAGTTGTTTTAAGACTGAAGAATAGAAGTTGTTGCTGGCCTGTTTTTTTATTTTTTTTACAGACTCCACTGTGCTTTGTATCAAAACTACCCGTACTTTCAGTATTCTTTGCTGCACCCACCTCCTCCCACAATCCATTTGTGCCAAACGTGCCTGCCAGCCTTCATTCTGAATTATGTGCCAACCTCACCAAATTATTTGATTTGGGCAAATGTTTCCAAGATATATTACAAACTACTGCCAAATAGCAGTTTAGAGCTCGTGTGCGGAGCTGTGATCAAAGAACAGAAGGCGGTCCAGCCCATGCCGTGTGGTGACCCTTGCAGTGTCCAGTCTCATTGGTGACACACTTGGGATTACAGCAATTAAACCCAAGAATTAAACATTTACTGGTTGTGATCCAAGTCCAGTTTGGCTCAGCAGCACAGAAAAGGACCCTAACATTACAGGGCATTAGCAGGGCCAGTCTCAAAATGATTACACTAATATATAACCCAGGAAATATACTATCCTATGCAAGATCAGTTGGTCAATACTTGACATAAGTGCCCTTGTCCAGGTCCCTTGTGTGGCCCACAATCAAATTTAGTTCGAACCCCTTGATGGTATTGGTTTTGTAGTTATGATGCTATCATTTTTGGTCTTCCTGAATGAGCTTTGAAGTGCTCCTTCTGTGATAACGAACTTGCTTTTCTTTTGAGATTATTAGGTCTTCCTTGAATTCATAATTTTTGATGAACTGGATCTTTGAAACTCCTTTGAGGGCTGCCCAGCATCTGTTAGATGGGAAAAAAAACTGTTAGCTCAGCACACATACTTGCCAACAATGCATGTGCACATGCAGAGCCACATGGCATGTTTTCCCCTCACGTAAAAGGAAAACAGCTGCAGGGCAGAGAACCCCCCCCCACCCTTCATTGAATGTAAGGAGACCTACAAACTCATCCATCTTTCTCTGGAAGTTTGCCATGCAATAAAATGAATTCAACTTTCATATTAAATGATGTGATTAAAAAGCGGTACGTCTCTCAAGGCCAAGGTAAAAAGAAGGAGTTCAGAATATATAAACGTTGCTACACTTAGAAGAGATGTACAGGTTTGGGATCAACTGACTGTAACATTCAACATTTAAGATAGAAGATCTTTTTCACTGAAGACATTTTGATATGTCACAGTAGGAAAAGCACAGTCGTAAATGATAAAATTAATGATGACTGAATTCCATTTTGCTGCTTCAGTTTCAGGGTCCTGGTAATGTGCATGCTGGTCAAATAATTCCCATATGGAGTGAGAGAATGGTAAACATCATCAGAAACTGACGTGAAATTATGGATCGTGTTTATGAGCACAAGCACTGCGATTGAGCATCAGACCACATTAATGACCAATAAATTGGGTTGAGGCACGAGATTAAACATAATAAGCCTTGAGATGGTGAAGTTAAGGTATAAAGAGAAGATTAAGGTAAAGATTGGAGATGGTTGTGGATTGTTGGTAAGTGTTTGGTGTGGATTAAGGCAAGGTAGGAATCTTTGAGAGACCTTCCCACTTTTCCTGTAACATTGGTTGGATCAATGGGCAACCTCCGGGTCTGAAAAGTGAAGCCAATGTGGAAGTGCCTTAAACTTGCATTCTTTCTAATAGCCAGCAGGGGGCGACTCCTCTGGTTGCATAAATAACTCAAATTGTATAGAAGTCTATGAAAATGACCCTACTTCTCACTTGATTAATTACCTCAGTAAACATTGTAAACATGAGTTTATGGTCTCAATCGCTAGTTTCAAGTCTTCTTCAATACAGCATGATGTTCATTTAGTAAATTATGGTCCCATTTAGAGTCAAATAGACAATAAAGCAGGGTATGCTTTAGGGCGTGGCTACCTTGTGATTGACAGGTCGCTACCACGGCGTTGTCTGGTCTGGTAGTTGTCCGTGTTTTCGTCTTATAACTTTAACCCTTTCACAGTGTGTTTTCAGTTCATGAAAGTTAATTGAAACAGTTTGGTCTCCTAAAAATGTCTTATTCAGTGTTCGTGTCACTTCTGGTTGCAAAAAACCAAGATGGTGACTGCCAAAATGCCATGCTTCAAAACCACAAATCAATGGGTGACGTCACGGTGACTACGTCCACTTCATACAGTCTATGGGTTGGATACATAAGGACGCTAAGAGCTTAACAGAAACCACATATGGAGCTGGACAATGAGGATGTGGAGTTGTTGAATGGATGCTGAATGGATGTTGAACTATGACATTCAATCCCTTCAGTTTTGTTTGTTTGTTTGGTTTGCTTTATTTCTCTGAAACATTATCCAAATTGATTCCAATTAGGGAATAAACCGCTAAGAGCATCGTTGTTTATGAGAAACCTGAGACACGAAACTGGTGTTACAACATAAGAGCTGTGTGTGCGTGCGCTTTCCGATATTCTCTGTAGGACAAAAGCCTCTGACACTCCCTCTCTGATGTAGCTGTGCAGAAGCTTCAGGATCTCTAAGGTGTAATCCTCTGTGGGTCTACTTAGTCCAGACTGCCTGTCGTTGTGGGAATCCTCCATGAGAAGATGAACTAAATAAATTACTAAACAGTCAAGCTATTTTGTGCAAAGATTAAACAGAAATTAGCAATGGCTCACAGTTGTTTTTTTAGCAGTTTTACTTGGCATTTAAATTTCAATTGTACTTATTCCTGAATTTACTACAGGTTGGGGGAGTAAATATATCTGTGTTGAGTGTTTTTGTGTGACAAACGGCATACATGCATTCCTCATTGACTTGCATGAGTCATTCTGATCAAAGCTAAAAGGAGGCTGTAACCAAAAGGCTGCGTCCAAAAAAGCATTTTCAACATCTGGTGCTGCTTTTTAAATTGTCCACACAACATTTGAACAAAAAAAGACTTTCTGTTTGTGTCATTTAGCACAAAACAACAAAGAAACAAGTAGTACACAGAGACGTTGGTGGGAAGATTGTAATTAGGTTACGCTGTGTTCTGCCAGACCGGTCGGTCAGTCACTATGTGGGAGTTGATAAGATTAATACAGAGAGAAGAAAAGGAAATCCAGTCCCAAACAATGTTAGATTAAATCATTTTCATTGTCCAGCTTGTTGTCAACAAGTAACGTGAACAGAATTCAGCATTGATCGCTGCCAATCTCAAACTGATACTGATAACTTCCCCCACTTCATTTGTTTATAACCATTCCATGTTTTGGTACACTGCCTCATGTCAATAACTAATTAGTGTCTTTATCTTTTTCTCTCCGCTCCCCCCTCCTGCTCTTTGTTTATAGTTCGGACCGACTGATGGATGACACAATAAGGTAAGACCTGCTTTCTCTCCTCCACATATGAGAAGACATATATTTACATACAGAATGTGACAGCTCCCACCCTCCTTCTCCATTGTCTTAAAACCCCTCAGCATGTGTGCAAACATGGACCTTAACATGACCTGGACACGTCCAGCCTTACAGGTTCTGTTGAACTTGTAGAAAAATGACCCTTGTTTGTTGTGCCTCATTCTTCAGTAGCCACTATATGGCAGGAATGTTAACCCTGAGAGAGGAAATTCATACATTTAACAAAAACATAGAATAGAAAATGTATATAGAAAACGATAGAAAATGTGTGTTTGGGACACAGTAACGTCACTATCAACGCACACAGGAGAAGAACCCTATTTTTCTCTGATAAAGCTACTTATTGAACAACAAATCCGTGTTGAAATCGGCAGGACGAGAGCTAGTTAACGTTAGCTGTTAGCAACCGGTAAGCAACACAGTTCTGCACGGAGCTAACAGCTAACGTGAACGGGAGGTGCCATTGTATTATGATTATGATATGTATTATTATTGATATGTTATATATGATATGTATTATTATTATGTATTATGATGCGTTCAGGATCTATTCAGTAAAAATGAGCATTGGGCGAAGGTAAATTCTAACATTATCATGATGTGTTCACATGTTATCTTGCAAAATGTAGTTTTTTGGTGAGAAACTTAATAAATCCAGTTGTTTGAAGGAGATGTTTTCACAGCAATATAAAATAGATAATAGAGAGAGAGTTATGACCTGTTTAACTTCCTAACAAAAAACAGTATGCAAATGGTAACAAAGGAGTGGATGTTGAAGTACGTGGGATTTATTGTTTTACTTTAGTTTTTTTACCGTGGTATTAAATTGGTATTGAGAATCGTGGATTTTCACTGGTATTGGTATCGACTACTAACCTTCTGGTATCGTGACATCCCTAGTGTAGTGCTTCTTAAGAGATGACTTCTTCCCCAGAGTTTTTATGTAAATTTTTTTGCACCTCGATTTTTTTATTTTTATTTTTTTTAATCAATTAATGTTTCAATGCCGTTGCTCATTGTTCGTACTGACGTTTCAACTGGGGGAGTTTCATGCACATCAAAGCCTGGAAGTGCAGCAACTGCTGGTCACGTAATACTGTATGTGCATGGAATGAATGGGTCTGTCACGTGCCCAGAATAAGTCCTCCCACTTCACCGATTTATCGTTACCATCCATCTCTCACTAGTCCCGGCTCCTTTCCCTCCCTGCAGATCTGCACAAATGACAAATGTGTTTCTTAGGATTTACCCTCCCTCCTTCCTGACTGTTTTCTCTGCTCTTCCCCCCTTAGCCGTCTCCCACCCATTGCCTTTTCCTTTTCCAGTCCTTGCATCTCATAAACTATGCTTACCCAGAGATTGGCTTAGACAGCGGTCTGATTGGTGGATTTCGTCTTTGAAATGATGGATGATGTTTGATATTTCTCTTGTTTGTTTCCTTCCTGTAATTGCTCATTTTCCCCAACCCTAGCGTTATTTTCTACAGCCCTAGCTGAGCCCACATATTTTTTTAAAACCATGTCATTGCATGTCTTCATCCTAAAATCCTATTCACACGAAACTAGTATTACCAGGGGACCATGTCTGTGTTTCGTGCGGCGCACGGGATAAATAAAGTCCGTATTTTTTTCGAATTTACTGACATTATCCTCGGCTATGATGTCAAGGCTCTGTGTAACATATAGATATATAAAAAATGTGAAACTGTATAATATTTATATTTAATATAATGAATGTTATTATATTATACAATATAGGCCTATGTAGGTTTATATATTATTCACAAAGACCTCCTGTGCCAGTGCTGGTGTGAATGGGTCTCCATGCTGTGTAGCGAGATGAGCCTCCTGAATTTGTACATAAAATGCTGTCAAAACTTTCATTTATAATTGCCAACACAGCCTCCGTAGAAAAAAGGAACTTAAAAAAACTAAAAAACTTGGAAAAACCCCCCAGAGATGTCGATTCGCACGGGACTAATGTTATCACATGACCTTTGTGTTTGGTGAAATACTATAGGTAATTTATGGTGGAATTTTTACTTGACAAGTTACGGACACGGCAGATTTGCACAGGATTAGGATCACAGACGACCTCTGCAATTATTACAAAACACTAGAGGTCCCCAGGTAATACTAATCCTGTGCGGATAGGGCTAAATCCCCCAAAGATGAATGCAGTAATTGTTGATATTGCTGCACAGCTGATCTTATTGCACTCTAAAATGAATGTAATAAACTCAAGGGAATAAAATATAGAGCATTAAAGTTGTTGAGGCTGGATGTTGTGTATATGTCTACAATCTGAAGTGCAGAATTAAACACGCCAAATTTGTTGATACTGTTGTAAATTATGATTTACATTAGACTACAGATTAGGTCTCATCTAAAATCATAGCTAAATGATAATCCATACATCTATCTACTGTATCTGCATTTTGAATGGTATACCAGTTAAAAGGTTTTCTTTGGACTTGCTTCCTGTCCTGTTTGTTCAAGTTGCCTTTAATATCTGTGGAGTGTCTATTCCTGTGGTAACCAGGGTTGGAAATTAGCCCCAGCCACCAGCCAAATGCTGGTAAAATATGCAAGTGGCTGATGGATTTGCTTTAGGCTACTTACCAGCCAAAAAAACAACGGTAATCTATTGAGTGGCTGGTAGATTTTTGAATCCAATGCCACAGTGGCAGCTGGACAAAAAGGTTAATTTCCAACACCGGTGGTGACCTCTTTGACAACTCGGACCCTAATTTCCATTTCCCTGTGGTGCATATCATAACAAAAAACAACCTTGAAAACAAATGCTGAGGTGTGCTTTTATACAGAGTAACTTTTAAGAAAAGTGTTTTCCCCGTGTTAGAGGTTATTTTCTGTGGAGTTTTTCTTATCTGAATGGGTCTTTGTTCTTAAGACAGAGGGGTGTCGTATGTTGCACAGATTGTAAAGCCCCCTGAGGCAGATTATTGATTTTATGATTTGGGGTTATATGAATAAAATTGACTTTAACTTGACAGGTTAATCGGCAACTTGAGACCACTCCTCCGTATCACTGACTGGTCACATACAGTGTGTGTGTGTGTGAAGGGAATCTTTATCCTCCAGCTCTGATTCTCATGAGCTGGTTAACATTGAGATAAAGGTTTGTCGAGGCTGCTGGAGTCAGCAGAGTGCTTCTTCCTGACTGAGGAGAACACGATCCCCAAAACACTGCTCCAGGCCAAGACTGCGGACTGTCAGGAGATGCCATGACCCCCCCCTTCCTCCCTCTGCTGCTCATCAGCGCTGCCAGCCGAGAGTAAACAACACAGTGATTTCATTTACTTTGTTTTGACCTGCCTCCTTTGGGGCTTTGTCACTCCGGGATAGGAGCAGTTTGTCCCCGGTGGCCAGTGCTCTGCTCACTGGTTGTCACCCTGCTCTTCAAGAGTTACATAATGCACCTGTTTTCTTGAGCATATTAACACTATACTGAAGTCTGTATTTTTCTTTGGTTGGTGGTTATGGGGTGCTGATTCCTTTTAGTCAAATTCTCCCACAGTGAAGGGCTCAAACGTGGGCTCAGTAGCAGAGCAGCCATTGATTATTGTGTGTAACAGATGACACAGAGGGCAAACACAGAGCCTGAAACTTTCCTGCCAACTGCCCAGCTGCACTTTTCCTGCACTGAAAGTTGCTGAGGCCCAAGTTTGGAGAGCAAGAGAGCTACAATATCACAGCAATTCTATACCTTACTTCTCCAAGCGAAGGCGTCTCACACACACATACTGTAAAGCTGAAGGAGAACCTGATAGGACGACTCATGTTTCACCACAGAATGACTCCCTTCCTTGTAGCATGGACCTACATACAGTCGGATAGTCTTTAAATATTATTATTGCTCAGGAGGATATCAAAATTTGCAAACTATGTTTCACAGTCCCATGTAGTTTCATATCCTATACTGCTAAGCGTGCATGGATTTTTATTAGATGGCAATTGTTGAAGCTTCCAAGCATTTGGGTCAGCCCTAATTTCAAGTAGTTCTGTTGTCCTCCTTGGCACACTATAGCTCTAAACTGCACCACCTCTCATCTTCTCAACCGGATGCTCATTGCTCCAAAAAAAACATCCCCTGGTGGAATTGAATTTCTAATCATATGTGGACTCACTTACAGTACTAATGACTGCAACCATATATTGTAGCATATTGTCGCTTCTCAACTCATTTCTCTCTCTCGTCTCTGTAGTATTGCCATGGCGACCAAGGAGAACATGACCTCCCAACGGGGCTTCCTGAAATCCATACAGAGCAGGGTCAACACGCTGGCCAGTATCCTTTATGATGCATATGTGCATGGTTGTGTGTGTGTGTGTGTGTGTGTGTGTGTGTGTGTGGAAGCTGAAGGGTTCCTGGTATGAAATCACTACTGGTCCTTCAGAAATCAATGCTCATATATTGCTTTTCTGTGACGGACTTTGTTATCAGGATTTATAGGGATGTACCAACTTATGGCTGGGCCATTCACCCAAATTATCCTTTCATTTTTAAAGAGGCCAAATAATGGAAGAAGGTCTGAGTAAAGAGCTACAGCAGGTTGAGAAGGGCAGTTATTTATCCACATTGTTAGTTTATGTCAGCTTCTTTACAATGTCAACATTAATCAAGTCTCCAAACCAACCCAGATTCAAATTATTAATAATTAACAGCAGTTGCTGTCTTGACTATTGTACCCTTTTCCCACCAGAATTTGCATGTATATGCAGGTTTTTTAAACCCAGGAAAACCTACTAAAAATAGGCAGTAGACTTCTTTCCCACTGTGAGTATGGTCTGTCGTTGCACTGGCCTTTCTGTTTTTTTTTGGCTGGTGTGTCACGTTCGACGCCACGGACGCACTGGCCGGCACCGGAAGCAGCGTTTAGTTTTTATTATTATTATTATTATTATTTTTTGTTTTTTTGTTTGTTATTTTATTGAAGTAGAAAATGTACAACAGTATTCAGTCTCTCTTTCAAAGTCTCAAACCAGAGTTGGTGATTGTCGGAACAGTGGAAAGACTAACAAAGACGGTCTTGATGAGTTTTATTTTGTTTCTGTTGAGTTTGAATGAAGTTTGTTTTTCGATGATCAGTGAGGTAACATTACTTTTGTCTGACTGGAGTCTGGTGGCTTTAAGGAGAGCATATTAGTTTTATGTTTTGTACGTTAATGAATTATAATAATTGTCCAAATCCCTGTTGATTTTATTCATTATATGATCACCTCAACGTGCGTCACATAGCATCGCACCGGAAAAGGGGCGAAAATTCCATCACTGCTGATCGGAGCTGGAACCGATAAATACCTGTGACTACTGCAGTCATTTGTCTCGGGAATAAATGCCGATTGTAACCTTTCCCTCTAAAGACAAAAGCTAGATGTTAGTGGGTGTTAGTGTTTTTTTTGTCCAGTGGGAAAGGGGTTTGCTTTAGTAATTGCCTTTTAAATCCCAGTCGTAATCCTTCTGTTTGAGTGGTCCTGAGATCTTCAATATTTCACACTTGTGTAGGTTTCTGCATGGCATCAACAGTGTTTGATCCATGCCTGCTGTCCAATGTAAGATGTCTTCTTTAACTACTGATTCTCCCAGATCGTTTCCCAACCATCAACAATCTCATCCAGCGAATCAACCTGCGGAAGAGAAGGGACTCTCTCATCCTCGGCGCAGTGATCGGCGTCTGCACCATCCTCCTCCTGCTCTATGCTTTTCACTGAAGGCCAGACCTGGTGGTGAAAACCTTTTAAAGGAGCAGTATTGATTTGCTCTTTGTAACCCCCGGGAGACTGAACTCAGTGATTGGAGGACCCTGGAGGCTCCTGAGCAGAAGGACATTCAGTTGGTCCAGATCTGGGACGTGAACAGATTTGGCCAACATGAACTACTGAACTTGTATTTAGCAGTGGGACAGATGGAGGGCTGCCAACAAGTGAATGGAGACCAAAAGTACAAATAAGACTAGATTTTAATTATATTGATATCTGACTATGAGAGAAACTGAGGAAAGTGTGAAGAGACTGAAGATAATTGTTTTCCACAGGTGGAAGGATTTTTAGTTGAAGGGTCCTTTTTAATTGATGAAGTGAGATGGTTAGTTCACTGTGGGCTGTAAAATGTGAATTAATAAATTATTCATTTCATTATGTGTAAAACAGTGTGTGACACTAATAGATGCTAAACATTTCAAACATTTTATTTTTCAAAATATATGATGTGAACTCTACTGAAAAGTGTGTTAGGCCTTCTCATTTTCAACTTTAGCTATAAGGATGCTACAGCAAGGCTCATGAAAGATTATAAAAAATAATCATTAAAAATACGTACAATATTATTTTTGCTACATTTCCATATTTCAAAAATAATATATATTTTTTTAGTATTTTATCTTTAGAGAGAGAGAGAGAGATGGTGAATGACACGAGGTCCCTGGCTGGACTTGAACCATGGACGTTGTGGTTCATGGTCAGTGCTTCCTCCTGGACCACCACTCAGAGCTCACTGAATTTACATCTAGAGCTGAATAAATCCATGTGAAAAATGAACAGAAAAATGAATCTGCAAATATTTTGATAGTTGATTAATTGTTATTAATTATTAATTTTCTGCTATATTAATATAGCAGAAAATAACTATTTTTTTATGTAAAGATATAGAGGAGTAATCTCTACCTGAGCAGAGAATGAAGCCACTCTCCCTCTGTGTGTGTTGTAATCTGAGCTTCTCTGTGCTTTGTTTACATAACCAGGCCTTTTAGTGCATGTGAGCGCCTTGTCGGTTACAACTGATAACGCCGTCCCGACCGATTGCGACATCACAGAAGCGTAGTGCAGATCCTCCGGTCCCCCCCCCCAGGTAAACACTGTTAGCTCTGTCAGCACTGTTGCCGTTGTTTTCACTGTTAGCTGCGAGTCACCGGCTCAGCCGTCGCCATGTTGAGAGCCGTGTGGAGGCAATAGAAATGCTCCCAATTTTGAATTTAGCACCTTTAAAGTAATTTTTCAAACAAAAATTTCAAACAGCCTCTAAAATGTAAACATTTTCTGTCTTTGTTTTAAAATACAGTTAAGTGAATATCTTTGGGTTTTGGACTGCTGGTTAGAGAAAACAATCATGATGGACATTTTTCACTTTTGATTTTATAGAGCAAATGATTAATTGATTAATCAACTGAAATATGTAAGGGATAATGTATAGCGAGCCAGTTATTGTTGGAAAATAAACCCAGACAGGGCGATGAAGGACCCCGACACAAAGTGGATTTTGCAGCAATGAACGGCTCGCTCTACATTATCCCGCTTATTACACGTCTACTTACTTATGAAATCAATAATTTGGCACAAAAATTATCCGAGATCAGAACTGCATCCATAGCAACAGTCTGTTATACATAGCAGCAGTCTGCTATAAAGAAATAACAGACTGTAGAATGCCGTGACTGACCAATCAGGATTGAGTATTCCTCAAGGCTGTGTAATAAAAGTATATAAAACCATAAGGTAAAAGGCAGCTGCACTCTTTTGTTTTCAGTTTGCATTCCTTTTGGTTTGGTTACTGATCCAAGAGGCTTCATTACGTCTACTGACTTGAGAGTTGATGAGGTCACATAATGGCAGCCAAGACAGATTCATGTGCATGAAGACATTGTCACTCTTTAGAGAGTGACAATGTCTTCAACACCAAACCAGCCAGTTCTGTTGTCTTTAGTGCACTATACGTCTACGTTTCTATAGATGGAAACGTACTGCTTTGATGATGGGCTGTTAAAGGAGTTAACCATTCTGCTCGTATAGTGTGCCTGGCAGAGCCCATGAACCTCTATTTGATTTCACGCCACCTGAAACACAAAGTGACATGTGCGTTTGAAGGCAGGAGCTAAAGCGTTCATCAGAGAAGGGGATGATAGATTAAAGTCTGACGTTGTTGGTGGGGGTGTAGGAATGTGTGAGAAACATCAATGTGTTTTTGTCTCACAGCATTAGGCTCACTTCAATGGACTGAAGAGGATAAATTAGTTTTCTCTGTCCTCATTCCTTCTGTTTGATGCCTTCCTCGCAAAGAATGAGTAGGCAGACGAGAGTTGCCATCCTCCCATGAATATCTCACTTCCTTTTAGGAGGGAAACCCTGTGCTGAAGTCTAAATTTGGTCCAGACGTGTACACGCCCTTGATGCGTTGAGCTCTTGAATTTTTCATCCACTCAAACTGAACGCCACCCAAGCAGAACTAAGTGCCAGATCCTCTCAGTACAGTAACTTCTGACGAGCACAAAGTCTGCTGAACTGTAAGATACAAGTCTGGTCTTCTGTCTGTCTGTGGAAACCAGACGGCTATATTAAGCAAAACAAAACATCAGGGATGCTACACTCATCTGATGACACAAAATCCCTTTTCTCTGCAGATGTTTATTGTTGGGTTAAAAGCCTTTTTTGAGTGTGAAATTCAAGATAGGCATAGTTTCGGCCCTTACCTTCAATGATGAAAGAAAGGATGCATGTTTTTTTTTTTGTTAGTTTCAGGATTGTGGTGTTGTAAGGATTGCATCAGAGTGTGTAGGTGTGGGGAGCCGGCTTTAAAAGTGCAAAATCTGGAATGAATTCTTCATTTTCCTCTTTTTCCCCCCAGAGCCATCAATAACCCACCGCTGTGGCAGCCATGATTAACGGTGTTTGGGTGCCCCGGGGCATAACTGTGTATCAGGACCTGCTGTATGGAGGGTTCAGGTATAATAAAAGCAAGAGCTGTATATTATAGGCCTAGTGCAATCCAATACAACAGCACTGCAGAGCTGAACCTGTGATTCAGTCTCATTAAAAAGTGAACATTGCACATAAATACTGCATTCACAGATGTACAACTGTGTTCTATTACACTGTACAGGTGAGGCGGTTATTGTGTCCATCCAACTGCACGTATGTGAGGTAAGTGAAAGAAATTGTGCTTACATGATTTAAAGGTTATACGAGATTTAAGTGGTAAATTTACAAGAAAAATACTCTGATATTAAAGTGGCAAATTTATGAGAAAATGTCCCAGAGGCCATCCTAAACCTTAATAACAGTACTTCAGGAGCAACGAAATTCAGACGATGGCTGGCCGTACCACGGTTTTGCACTCTACTCTTCCCATTAGACTCAGCTGCACTTTGTGTTTATTGCTAATTAGTAAATGTTAGCATGCTAAAATGCTAAAGTAGGCCACTGTAGTTCTCTGACACGCTTGTGAAACTGTGGTAGCGTGAGCCGCAGAGTGCAAAACCGTGGTACCGCCAGCAGCTGTCTGACTTCTGTTGCTCCTAAAGTAGTGTTATTATGGTAGGGATGGCCTCTGAGCGATGCAAACGGAGTGAGTGGAGGGGGTACTCGGTTGGTTGCAATCATCAACCACGCCACTAGATGCCACCAAATCCTACACACTGTACCTTAAGTCTTCTGAACTCATTTCTGGCTGTCAACACACAACTCCTCATAAACAGTATTATCAAAAGGCAAAAACTTGGACCATGCATGGTAACATTTATTCCAAACATGCAAAGTGTACACCACAGAGATGAAAACTGGCACATACAGTATACTGGAAAAGAAACACAGTAATATATCCGAATGAAATGAAACTGTTTTACGGACAGAGCAGAGCTTATAGGCTAGACAGTTGGCTCTTGAACACCAGTTTCAGCGATGAAAACTTTGTATGTTAGAGAGTAACACTAGAGCAGTGAATTACACTCGGTGTGATCTACTGAAATTTAGCTTGGTAGTAAACATGGGGAATCTTTGGATTTTGCTGCTTTCAGATGTTTGGATAAAGATTGTGATTTTTATGTACAGCTATGAACTGGAATGGATTTGAAAAAAGCCCATGTCACACTAGACATTGTGCATTATAGTATTAATAATTTAAAGACTGTGGTTGTTCAGCTTCACATTGATGACGTTCAGTTTAGTACTTGGTAGAATCTCTTCAGCTGGATGCATTTCATCCCTCATCAGTCAAAATTAGCTGGTGTTGTATGAGCCCTTAAACAAACAAACGTTTTATCACTTTGTCCAAATGATTCCTGATTTAAATTGCACAAGATAAAAAAAATGAAGTATTAATGTGGAAAGAAAAACATAGATTTAAATAACGCTACATGGTCTTACAGTGATGTTACCTGTGCTTGTAGCATAAGCCTGTAATGTGTCAATACAACAGTTGTGTGTAGCCACAGGGGAACTTACTGTAATACAGTGACTTCTCTCTGATAAAGTGACGAATACAGACAATCTGTCGTGCTTGGGTTTCATTGAAAAGGTTCTTTAAATGCTATTTGTTGTTACTCAGTCAAACTCATAGGCCTGTTCCTTTACAAAAAAAATAAATAAATGTGTGTAAGCCTGTTTGGCCCATAGCATGCGTACATATTGCATATATATTTTCCCATATAAATACATTTCATACCAATACAAGGAGCAGAAAAAACATTCAGTGAAACAATGGCATTTAACAGTCAATGTATAACAATGTAAGAATGGAAAATGGGGAGCTACTGGTGTAGAAAGATAATATGTAAAATGGAGTTTAAGGGTACAAGATGAAGGACAACAGCCACTAAATCAAGTTTTGTGGTAAAGAATTGGAGGGTGTGAAAGGAAAAGAAGGAATTTGGGAGGTTTGGCATGCATTTCAGTCTCTGCCAGAGCAAGGCAAGGTTCATGTTGGAGACATAAAGGAGGGGTGTTGGAGATCAGTGCGGTGGCTGGACTCAAATAATGTACACAAATCACTCTTCCTTGTGCAAACCTGTTCGCCTCTCCGACTCCTTCATAAGAAAAGAGACAACTAATAACAGTCAAAACGAAGGCAGAATTTTGGTTATCTACATTCAGGCATGCAGTTGGTCTCAATTTTTTTTTTTCTTAGATCAAAAAAATTATAATAAATAACAAAAATTAAAAATGTGTTCCCTGCCCCCTTTTTCACAAACCTTTGAATTTTCCACTGATAATCCAAATGCTGACGAAGCAGCCATCGTGACAGTCTTAACAAACCCAGCACCACTTGGCATACAAACATTTTTATAAAATGTACATCTATATATATATTCATATATCCATATTTCAAATATATTTGTAGCTGTATATGCTTTTGAATGCAAGAGGTTCAGTAAGGAATATATGTGGATTATATGCAGCGGTCCGAAGTTTGAAGCCCAAACTCAGGATGTGTTTTTCAACGACATAGAAAACGTCTATCGTTCACTCTCTCCTCACACGTCCTCTTCGTTTTAAGAAGTCCATTATTCCAAAAAGAAACATTCATGAGTCCCACATACAAATCTGCATTTTCTTTTTCGTCTGTTTTAACCTAATTTTACATCAGGTTTTTGGTTATTTTTGTCAAGCAAATGTTACTGGATTCTAATGCATGCATCTCATGTATTTATGTGTTTACCTGCTGCAGTACCTACTCTCATGAGTTGCCTTTTTTTTTTTGCTTTCTGAGGTCTGTCATGATGTAATTACAATATGGCATAAAGATAGGAATTGTATTTCTTTTTTTTTTTGTTTTGGAATGGGCTTGTTGCATCCGTGGTTTGGCTTTCACGGTGCGTTTCTTCCCCTCAGGTCCTCAGTGCCTACTGGTAACTGCAACGGAAAGAAGAGGAGAAGCGTGGCATCGTCAGAGAAAGTCAGGTCAGACACAAATACAGCTTCATCAAATTCATTACTTTGACTGGTGCAGCTCAAGTGTCGAAGGCTTTGAGCAGTATCTTAGCCGCCCTTGCTGCACAGTCAGCCCACTACGATAGCTGCAGTGCTAAATCAATCCACACACACACACACACACACACACACACACACAAGGCTTGGAAATGTGCTGAGTTAAGACAGAAAAACACACATCTCATGCTTGTGTGGTAGTGTCATATATCACCCTGTAATCGTAATGCAGTCTTTGTTGTTGAACACTTGTTGTTGAAGCCCTGTGTGTGTGTGTGTGTAAGTGGACACGTACACACACACACACACGCACACCACACATCATTTTCAAGTGATATCCCTTTGCATATTCACAAGCTATACTGCAATCATAAAATGAATGTTTTGCACTGCGTCATTGAGTCTTTGCCAAGTACTGTATGTAAATGTGAGTCATAATCACAAACATTAAAACTAGCTATCATTGTGTTTTGAAATCCGTCCTCCTCGTCCTTTCTGTACCTGAAACGGAGACGTAGACTACGATGATGACAATGCCGAGGAAGATGGAGACGATGCTGAGCAGACGAGCCAGTCGACCCAGCCTCCTGGCCCCGTCGATGTCCCCCACCTGGAGGCTGTTTCTGGACTGGAGACACACAGAAGCACAAGAGGAACATTTGAATGGTAATGTTAAGCAAAGCATAGATATATAAGATGTTATAATAATTGTAAACCAAACCATACTGCAGAGAGAGGAGTGGCCATATTACTCCCTATTTTTTTGCTCAAATTTTAAGATTAGAAAGGTTGTTATATTCTAATTAAAGAGATGATAAATCACAAATAAGTTACTTTATTTAATGTATATATTCCACTGGCACTGTAGATATCTGAAGACAATTATTATTATATTTGTTTTAATCAAAGTGCAAAGGAGACCCATCAAGTGTAGCCTTCTGGGAGCAAGGTCAATTCTATGAGCATAGTTCAGGTGGATTTGTTAGTGATCATGTTTATGACAGGCCAACAGAACATTAACCAAGACCGAATCCCAATCAGAATCTCAATTCTGGGACATCTTTTCGCCAAAGTCGATCTAAGGGAAGGTCTTTATAAGAGGTCTCAAGTATAAAAAACAGAGACAAAGCCTCTGCAGGTTCCTCTATCAGTGATGAGTAGTTTGTGAAATGGGTGTTGTTTTAATGGCTGATCCCGCGGGACTCCATAAGCCCTAAGGGCCGTCCTACGTTGTAAATAACAGAAGAAAGACGTACCTGGGAGGTCATAAGTAACAGCCTGGACTGAGCAGAGACTGGTGTCATTGTAAATATCCCCTCAGGTGTGAACACTTTTTCTCCTCCATTGGGAAAAACTAATAGGCCTCTGTCCAACATGTAGTTGGTTGTTATCGGGGAGTTGAGATGCCAGGGGCATTGAATAGTGCATGATTTATTATTATTTTTTTATTATGATGTATGGGAAAGCCAGACTAAGACTACTAACTCAAGGTCCTGGAAAGAGTCCTGTTAGAAGATCATATGATATTTTCTGACTCCAAAAACAACTGTTTTTTAAAATTAAAATTGGCAAGAGGTCGTTAAAGAAATACAAAATTTTGTAATAGAAATGTATTGCTCTTTTGTCACATTATACATCGGCAAATTCCCAGATGAACTCATGGCTCAGGATGAATATCTGCTTAAAATACTCTTATTTGCTAGAAAGCCATCACAGTGAAACAGCTGCAGCCAAACCATCCAACAAAGGACGGCAATTGTCAACAAATTAAATTGAGAAATTGAAATCCACCGTGAAGGAACAGTGTATAGGATCTGGCGTAGGATGTAGGATTACCACGGTGGCCAACGCGAGAAAACACGAATGGTCCTCTTTAGAGCCAGTTGTTGTAAGAGTAGAGTGCTTAGAGTGTGTGTGTGAATGCAGGAAGTGAGTGGTGAAGCAAGAAAGAGAGAGCGGCGGCAACGGTTGCGAGTGACGTTATCGACTCCGGTCCAAACAGGAAAAGTTCACAGTGTTTGGTTTGTCCGTTCTGGGCTACTGTAGAAACATGGCGGTGCAATATGGCGGACTTCGTGAAGAGGACCCGCTCCCTATGTAGATATAAACGGCTCATTTTAAGATAACAAAAACGCAACGATTCTTATTTTCAAGAGATTATACACTAAAGAAAACATACTTTTTAATATTATATTCCATTTCTGCTAATAGATACTCCTAAATGATACACACCGTTCCTAACTATGATATGATCAATATGTAAAATACTAGAAAAAATGGACTACATATACTTGCCTATGAGACGTAACCCATTACAGATGTCATTGAAAGATCCGTTTCATGTACAAGTATAATGTAAAATAAAAACAAAGTAGCAAAAAGACAAAACATACCATACTCCTCTTGCTGCCTCACCATATCTATGTTTTCCTGTTGAGTCTGTGGACAGTTCTGACATTCACGTTTCACTTATCCACAGTGACTCTCAATAAGTACACCTCAATTTATTGATAAAAGCATCCAGCAACAAAGAGAACTTTTATATTTCTGTGACAGACAGTGAAAATGTGAGAGAAGCATTCAGAAGAAATCTGAATCACTAGTAACCCTAGTTCAACATAAAAGTAACAGGATGTACAGTTTGGAGTCCCTCATACATACATAACACAGAGAAAGTTCCCAACACAGTACGAGCAGCTCTGAGAGTTACACTTTAAAATATTTATCAGGTAGTTTTCCATTAATCCACAGCCGAGTTATTTTAAAGGGGAAACGACACACATACAGTAAAGTAATGTCGTCTACTGGGGGCCGTAGAGCCCCTTAAAGTAAAACGGCAGCAATAATTTATTCCCGGCTGTGAACGGCGAAATTGTCTTTTTTCAGATTGGCAGATTGGGATTGATGGAAGGATGTGACTTGCAGAGCCAATTGGATTAGAGTAGGAGAGCGCCGCGGTGTGACGGGGCTGTAGATCAACTTGATGTTGTATGTATATTGCTTTATGTGTGCTGCAAATATCGAGACAGGATGATTTATGAGTGTGTGTGTGTGTGAGGGATGATGGATGGGAATCCTCAATCCCCTGTGCATTGCTTTCCTTTTATATATATGTTACTGAAGATATTTCTACCTTTACTACTGAAAGAGTGTACTTTTCAACACGACTTTGTAGACAAATCCCATGAAGAGACCAAAACCAACAATGAATTAATCCCACTAACAGGTATTAGCTGTTTAGCCAAACCTGATATATAGATAATTCCTCTGACCTCCACTGTTGTCTGCACTGTTCCTTTATTACGATGAACATGGGAGCTGTAGTTCGTTTTGAGTCATACCCATCCATAAATACTAGTTTACCAAATGTGTATTCATCTGTGGTTGAAAATAATCCTCAACTATTT
Organism: Sebastes umbrosus; assembly: GCF_015220745.1. Taxonomy (NCBI): domain Eukaryota; kingdom Metazoa; phylum Chordata; class Actinopteri; order Perciformes; family Sebastidae; genus Sebastes; species Sebastes umbrosus. The sequence continues at coordinate 19,747,984 of NC_051275.1, forward strand.
ACTCCTGTTTGAGTAACATTTGTTAAAAACTACAGTACCCAGCTGTTTTAGGAAATTTATTGAGCCTTTCTAGAAAATAAAAATATACAGTGATTAATGACCAGTGGGCAACCTCCGGGTCTGAAAAGTGAAGCCAATGAGGAAGTGCCTTAAACTTGCATTCTTTCTAATAGCCAGTAGGGGGCGACTCCTTTGGTTGCAAAAAGAAGTCTGATTGTATAGAAGTCTATGAGAAAATGAGCCTACTTCTCACTTGATTTATTACCTCAGTAAACATTGTAAACATGAGTTTATGGTCTCAATCGCTAGTTTCAAGTCTTCTTCAATACAGCATGATGTTCATTTAGTAAATTATGGTCCCATAATTCAAACAGACCATAAAGCAGGGTATGCTTTAGGGCGTGGCTAACTGGTGATTGACAGGTCGCTACCACGGCGTTGTCTGGTCTGGGACTTTCACAGTGTGTTTTCAGTTCATGAAAGTTAATTGTAACATTTTTGGTTGCCTATAAATGTCTTATTCAGCGTTCCATTGTACTTAAATCCACCCTCTCGTCACTTTTGGTTGCAAAAAAACAAGATGATGAAGGCCAAAATGCCGAACTCAAGGCTTCAAAACAGCAGTCCACAAACCAATGGGTGACGTCACGGTGACTACGTTCACTTCTTATATACTGTTTATGTTAGTGACCTGTTTTTAAAAAATGAGTGCCACAGACAAGACAGGAAAGTCTGAAAGTATGAAAGACGGACTGATGTATAGTTGGTTTTGGTCATTTAATGTGATTTGTTGACAATGAGAAACATTTAGATGGACTGAGGTCAAGAGAAGTACGATCCCTTTTGGATTTGAAGACACAAACTGTTTTTCGAATGATATACGATACAATAGACAGGAAGAAAACGTGATTCATCATGAGACTAGGTGTCAGGTTAGAGATTAAAATAGGCCAACAGGAAGGAAGCGTGCAGAGCATCAGCGCAGCATTAGTGCTGAAAAAAAACCCATATTAATATGATAATAAGAATGCATAACCTGTTCCACCTTAACACAAATGTGGTATGACAGCTAATGGCCAAACAGAGTTATGTTTCTATCAGCGCTGAACAACAATTACAGGTTGTACTGAGGAAAGGAACAACATCGCACACTGGAGAGTTGGAAAATGATGAATTCCACTTCCTGCTGTCTCACTCTGCATCCATCACGCCGAGTGAAAACACTGCAGTCTCATGGTGGTGTGATGGTGTTGATTACGTTTGCACGGCGCTCACTGAGCACCTTTTATGACGAACATTTGAATGCTACAGGACAACTGACCAGCGTCTGTCATCTTCTAATGAGATGATGCACCATGCCAGTAGGTTACAACTGTCCAGGAATGCTTCCAAGAACCAAACAGTGAAATCAAGTGATGCAGTGGTCTGTCCACTCACTACTTAGCCCATGTACATAATACCAGCTTGCTTGTGTCAGCATCCCTGTGGGGTGGTTTTAACTACTTTTTGGGTCCATACTGAGACTGTTTGGAGGTCAGACTCCGGGGGAAAACAGTATTAGACAAGTGTCACTCATTCTCTGTGTTGTAAAAAAAGTAAAGACAGAAGGGGGAGAGATCACACGTAAGAAAGCTTGAGTTTTAAATTCAAACCTCTCGTGCAATTTGTGATGGCACCATCTTTCACGTTTAAAGCCTGCTGAAAGCTGTAGGAGCTGTCCGTGGTGCTGAATGTCTCTTTTTAAACCGGAGGCTGTGTGTGTGCAGTACAGCAGGAAATGGACCTCTCACTCCTCTCATCTATATTAAATTACACCACTATATTTCTGTAGGGTGCTTTTCCCCATAAAGATAATGCGGTATTAAAAGGAATAATTACTATCCCTATCCATTTTAAGAACAAAATATGGCCTATTAAAGTCGATAACGTTACTCGGTCAAGAGCGTCACTCCTCTCAGCCACCGGTAAAACAAAACACAGGAAACCTCTGTTGGTCTTGAGGAGCTGCAGCATTTATTTCTGCACAAACTGTAACTTTCACTATACATTCACTTAATATTCTCAAAGCTAAACTAACTCTATCTTCTGATCCACTAGCTCACTTGTTACTCACTCACATTCGCCGCCGCTCTCTCTCTCTTGCTTCACCGCTCACTTCCCACGTACACACACACACACTGGCTCTGCTATTCTCCAAATAACCTACACTACTCTTACGACAGCTCTAGAGAGGTCCATTCACATTTTCGCGTCCGCCATCGCAGTTGTCCTATATGCATAAAACACGGGAGAAGTTTCAGTTTCAGATCCTACACGCTGCACCTTTAAAACCATTGCGGGAAAAATCGTACCAAAGACGAAACAGAGAGATATGTAATTAGAAAGGATGTTTCATGGAGGGAAGACAAGGTGAAACCTTAGTTCATTGGGGAAAAAAATGCCCGAAATTTACTAGTTCATCATGATAAAAACACAAATTTTTATTTTTTCATTCTTTATTCTTTTTAAATTTTATTTACTTTATTCTTTTTACCATAATAATGTATTTTAAATCACAATATATTGTGGGTCTTTAGTCAGTACTGAGGGTGCAGAGTAGGGGTTGCCTCAGAATAAGATAAGATTACACTGCAGAGAGAAATAGAGAGCCCTCCCTCCCTCCATCCTCCCTGATCTCCTCCTAGTTACTTCATCCTCTCACTCCCATGAGCCTCTCTGTCTCCAGGCTGTCTCGGGTGTAGTCAGATCCCACAGTGCACTTGGTGCCGGTGGGTGGTGGCAGTGCAACTCCGGGGTGTTCCACTGAATCAGGTGTTGCTGGTCAGGGAACTACTTTTAAATAAGTACTCTGATATTGCAATCTGTTTTTTTCTGTTTGTGAAAACAGTATATACGGTATATCATTTAAAACTGTGTGTAAACAGCCTGTTTACAGATTGTAAAACATACAGAATGGAGCCTGATATTTGAAACATTTCTTATGGGAATATTAATCATTTTATTTATTTAAGAAGCATACCCAAAATATGATCTTAACTGCTTGTTTAAGGGTGAGATTTTCCTTGAATTCCAGATGTAAGATGGTTTGCTTTTGTTAGTTCAGTTTATTCAATTTAGGTAATATAATTTATTCAATATAGGCTTTAATTCACATTACGTCCAAAGCATAATAATGCATTTGAAAGACATTTAGTTGACAAAAAGAATAATTGGAGGGGTATAAAACCTGATTAAAATCCCAAAACTTTCAAATTGGCTATTTTCAACATGACTTAAGCCACAAAAGCTAAATCAATGCTTGTGTCAATCTGGGGCTCCTCACAGTAAAATAAGAGATCTTTTCTCTCACACTCACACACACACAGAGGAACGCACTTCGGCTTCTCACTTCCAGGACTGCGATGTGAAGCTATGGTGCAAACACCCTCCCAGTGGAGCCCGTATTGATCCGGACTCACATCACAGAGAAAAGCAACCTCAGCACCTTAAATCAATGGAAGCCCCTTTCATAAAACACCGTCTATGTAGCTTAGAGAGAAAACATTAATGAAGGTAGGTTTAAAAAGATGATCATATTTTCCATCCAACATAAAAAGGACAAGAAAAAAAATAATGCTAGGCTTATATGTCAGCAATGCAACCTTGTTTTACACACCCTGCATTGTTTGATGTTAGTGTCGGGGGCTGCAAGAGATTTAGTGAGTGTGTGTGTGTGTGTTTGTGTGTGTGTGTGTGTGTTTGTGTGGTCAGTGGGAGGTACCTTTCGCTCGGCTGGTGAATGTCTATATTGATGTACAGTGAGAGTAAGCCGGTCATATTTGTTTTCTGAATGGGAAATTCTACCCTCAAAGTGTCTTGTCCAGTGTGCATTGTGCTACCAGTGTACACTCCCACATACACGCACACACACACACACACACACACACACACACACATATGCTACTCTCTCTCTCTCTGTAGTTCATGTGTTCAGCAGACGAAGGTGGAGGCTAGTAAGTCAGTAAGTGCTCCCTTTCTCTCTCGTCATGAATAATGAAGAGCCAGCAGCAGCCTGCCGGAGAGGGACAGCGTACAACCAGGAGCAGGTGTGTAGTTATGTCTGCAATTTTTATCAAATTAAAATAGTTTATTTGCATTTATGCCCCTTATTTCCTATAAAACGTTCATTTTCGTTCACTCGTATGTGGCTCTCTTTAAAGTGTATTCCCCATTTCGGTACATATTTTACTTTTTAAATTAGAAACTTTTAAAAAAGTTTTTCAAAAGTCAAGGTTGAGGGTAATTTATGATTTAGTAATTGTAGCCATTTTTAAAAGAGAGAGGACAAGGCTGTTGGTTTAAACCACTTTGGTCCGGTTGGGTGTAAGGAGCGCCGCGGCCTCTAGGGGCCGCTACTAAGCAGAGCTTTTAGTCCGTCTTGTTACACTCGAATCTCCATTAAAATTGCAAACCACTCAATGCGGTCAGATGATCAAATCTGTCAGACCTGTGATGGCACCGAGCTATAAAATGCTTTCTAGCTGCTGCTGAAGCTCATAAATGTTTATTGTATTTATATCTCGGTTAGCTTGTGAACCGGAAACACAGTTCAAAGAAACTAACTAAGCTAAGTGTTAGTACCACAAAACAACGAGGCCATAATGGTGCATGCCTGATTCCATTTAGCACAACGGAAACACTGTTTATTTAGATAATCCAGAGTCAAGTTGCACAATTAAATTCAAGTAGCGCAGCACACAACATGCTGCTATTAGTGATGTGTTTTGTCAAAATGAAATGAGATTATCATTATACAGTACATCTACAAAGTGCTGGCTGGGGGCGAACACATCTGTCACTAAATAGGTATCAGGTTGATACAGGAAAAGGAAGAACTCATTACCAGTCAGGAGATGGTTTATCCGGATCTATCAAAGGATTTAAAATGATGTGTAACAAGAGTCCAGTTACAACATTACATGAATGTGTTCAGTACAGCTGAAGCTCATGGGGATGTCATTAGCTCTGAAGGTATTTAGTCATAAACTAAAGTATTGGACCATTTTGACCTGATGATGGCGCTAGAGAGCGAAGAGTCAGAGGATCACGAATATGCAAACCAAATTTAATGTTAACCGAGTCAACAGTTATTTCAGTCTGGACCAAAGTGGTGGAGTTAACATCCATAATTATTACACGGCTTTGTTGAATACTCGATTCTGATTGGTCAATCACGGCGTTCTACGGTCTGTTATTTCTTGATACCAGACCGATGCTATGGGCGCAGTTCTGATGTCGGACTCTGTCAGACCGTTTTTTTTTGTCAAATTATTGATTTCTTAAGTAAGTAGCCGTGTAATAAGCAGGATAATGTACAGCTAGCGGATCATTGTTGTGAAATAAACCCCTTCAGGGTGACGCAAGACTCCGCTTTGCGTCGGGGTGGCCCTATCGTGGTTTATTTCACAACAATGACCGGCTTGCTGTACATTATCCCTTAAATTTCAGCTCAGGCATATTGAACTATACCAGAATATAAAAATACTACAATGAGGTGAAGTTGTAACCATAAGCGCTATATGTGACTTTTAGTGACTTATTTTTGCCATCAACTTTGGGTATAAAAAATGACTTTAGCCTGTAATGAATTACTTTCATAACAATGATAATAAAAAGAAAACATGAACAGGCCCGGTCACACAAAAAGGCATGTGAATGACGCGATAATGCACAAGGCAAAAGCGTGCAATAAAGGCGCCGTTCTTGCTTTTGGCGTGTCATTTGTACGCCATGCCGCCTATACTGACTGCAATGTAAATGCATCCACGTAAATATGCTACGCTCAGAGCTGGTGAGAAAGACCGCTTATTGAGGTGGATGGGTCCAACAAACACATAACAACCAGGGGACCAGTGTTTTGTTTTGTAAGTTAGAGACGTGTTTTTTAGTGACATTTGTGACATGTATCCGTACTTATGTTACGTTGTTTCCGTATCTATTTTACTTAGTTTCTGTACTTATTTTAAGCCCAACCATGACATTTTTCCTAAACCTAAGTGAGTAGTTTAGTTGCCTAAACCTAAATGCGGACATTACTGTAGTTTTGTTGCGTGGCATACAAATGACACGCGAAAAGGCCAAAATGCGTCCTCATGACACGTAGAATGTTGTTGTAATGTTGTGCTATTTATACACCTTGCCATGAGATCGGGTTGCATGGACCAGCAGTAAATCAATATTGTTGGGGTACTATTACATTTTCATTCAATGTTAAGTCCCTACTTGTAAGATATAAAGATATCTGACATTACTAATGCCTCAGCATTGCACTGTTTGCTTTCATTATATCCTATTTTATCCACTATGCAATTACAATATCATGACCTGCACAGATTTAACCTTTCAAATAATACATAAATCTATTTTCTCTTATAAAATGAGCAGTCTCTGCAGGACTCTGATAGGCTTCATATAATTGGCAACAACGGAATAAAGTGCTCTCCCACTATATCTGCAGTATTAGATAGCTAATAAGAAGTCATTTACCTACACACACACACACACACTCACACACACACGCACACACACACATTCACCGTCATCCATCCAGTGCAGCATTGCGAGTCCATATTTCACAGGCAAATCTGCCGAGCGTGCAATAACGCTGCTGCAGTTTGGGCCTTCCCATTACCGGGATAGGCTGGTCTGGGCAGTAAAAACCTATTACCCCTGCCTCTCCAATCCCCATAATTGACTGCACATCTTCCGTGTTTGCCAGCCGCAAGCCTTCCCCACCAGAGCATCCGTCAGGGATGCGTGGCGGCAGCCAGCTGGAAGTTGGCTTTTAGGTGCTCCCGCTGCTGGAAGTGGTGGTGGATGATGATGGATGTAACTTTTTGGCAGTCCTGTTGTTAGCAATGCACCATCTGCTGCCAGGACAGAAAGATGCTGACTCCTTTTTTTACAAGGCTAAATGAGGCTTTAACAGATTGTGCTTTAATTATAGTCCATTTTGGTCGTTTGCAGGATTAAAACACGGATACTGTCTCGTTTGCTTGTACATCGGTTATCCCTGTTAAAATTAAATTTTTTGCTTGCTGTGCCTTTCCTACAGCGATGCCTCATGAAAGTTTGTTGAAATATGCACGACGTAATGTGGACATACAAAAATGGCGTGGAGGTTATGTCTACACCACCATAAAAGGGTCAAATGGCAGTTTGATAGGCAACTAAGACAAAAGGTGAAAGGCAGGGTGGGCGATCTTGATAAACTAGTAAGAGTACACTACATTTTTAAAAATGATCCAACCAAAAACTCTTTTCCAATGAAAGTAGCTAGCAGCACGAGCTCCAGGAGTCCCTAAATCTAGCAAGAAATAAAGTTGTATTGTGTCGTAAGAAGGTGGCCAAGTCGTGACGAGAAGGAACGTGATGAGCAATGAGTGCACAGGCAGAGTGTGTGCAGGCAGGCAGGCAGGCCATTCAATCATTCAGGCCGAATGAAATGATTGGACGGGTTTATTGCAGTCCTGCGACAGCCACAAATACTGGATTTTTTTCTTTTTTTTGTCAGAGCATTTGATTTATTGATTGCTGACGGGATATTATGAGAATTTCAACTAATATAACAAAAATTGTCTCTTTACCAACCCTGCCTTAAAAGCTGCATTCATTGATTTCTTCTGGCCACTTGGGGACAGCTGGACAGGCTGAAACACAACACTGACACATTATCACCATATAAAGTTGCTATGGCAAACGTGTTGGCAAACAATTGCTTATTTACATACCCGCTGCACACACGGAGCAACATTAGCATTTATTTGGAGCCCTGTTTGTGTCCATTTGATGGATATAAGTCCAATATTCAAGCTCCTTTTAGCTCTGTTTGGGTTTTTACCAACTCCTGAGGGAAATATTTGGGTCTTTAGCAGCTAAATGCTCCACTATGTTCACCTAACTTTGTCTGTTTGCTGTTTGTTGCTGAGCAGGTCAGCCGATTAGACTGTTGTCAGGCCATTAAATAGGTGTTATCAGTCACTATTAGCACCATAGATGTGGGTCAATAGGGGCCTCCTACACCCAATAGTAGGTTGTATCATGTATTTCCACGGTAGATCACTGAAAGAAAGTATAAACGAACATGACAGTGACCTCTAGTGACCGTAGTAATTATGACAGGAGCAGAAGCAGAAGTCAGGCGATGTAGAAAACACACTGTACAAAACAGGGTTTTCACCCAGGAGGCCGTGTTCGCATCCCGTGTGAAACCAACAACGTCTCTTTGTGTTCATAAGCGTTAAGTTTCACTTTCACTTTTGAAACTTCTTTTTTTTTGGGCTTGTGTTTTTGTTTCCTCAACCAAAAAAAAGTATGTTGGTTTGTTGCCTAAACCTACAGATGCCTTTTTGTTTGTGTTCAAAATGTAACATTTCTATCAGTTTTATGTGTTAGAACATGTTACTATTAATTTTCGCTTTCACTTTTACAATGTAGTAGGCGTAATAGGCACCTAATGACCCACATCTATGGTGCTTATGACGACCGATAACACCTAATTAATTTCCTGATAACAGTCGAATGGTCTCTTTTTCAGAGCTCAAAGTAGTTAGTAGAGTATAGAGTCTGGGCTGTTTCCTCTGACTTCCCCACATCAATACCATTTTAACATCAGTTGAGCTGTTTCGTTTTTTCTCCTCAACTTTCCAGAAGTATCCATTTCACATGGGCGAGGTGAATATTAGCACTTAGTTGCGAGCCAGCACTCTAGGGCTGTATCGTGCGGTATCAACCACATCACTTTTGATTCATTTGTTCACAGCGAGCGATGTAAACCTCTGTTTTCCTGCTCTGACTCACTTGCACTTATCTGACATCACTGCGGTATCTGATTCAATTCCTTCCTAATCCAGTGATAGGAACTACTTTATAGCCATTTGCTGTCTCTCTCGCACCCATCTGCCCTTGTAGCGAATAGTGTTTTGGTCTTCTTCGCGAAGAGGCCCGTATCCCCTTTCCATACCCTCAGGAAAGAGAGAGGATGTCGAGCGCTGCCACAGAGCTCGGCTAACTGCTGCAATCTGCCCTCTGCAGAGGAACTAAATAGACTTCTCTCGCCTTCTATTGAGTTAGTGGCCGGCTCCAGTTTCTCCCTCCTTCACTTTTCTTTCTTTTGCCCTCTGTCAAACACTCTCTCTCTCTCTCTTTCTCTCTCACACACACACACACACTTTCTCCGTGCCATTAGCGAGTGGCTGACTTGTGAATGTCAGTGGGTTCATGATGATGATGGCTCTGGGAAGTACAGGCTGTCTCGTGGATACTTCCTGATATTCCCTTTGGTGTGTAGAGCCCACAGGAGTGATATTACAGAACTAATGGGTTTACTGCATTGCCTTTGCCTTGTTTCTCTGCAGATCTGAGTGCTGGCTGCTGTACAGTGTCAGAAGTAAAGTGCGCTGAAAAACACAAATGGCTGTGCCAACAGCAACTAAGCTGCCATCAGCCAGCAGGAGTTAAAAATCCTGACACAACAAGAGTTACTACTGATGATGGCACTAAAAGACTCCTGGTAAAATACTGCCAGATACTTAATGCAAAAGTGTGTCAAAAGCCTTATTTATCTGTACTGCTCAGTTACAGTAGACTGACTTCTCTGCTGTTGTTTCCTGGAGGTTTGGAGCGGGAGGAAGTATTTAGATCTTATACTTAAGTTAAAGTACTAATACCAACCTGTTAAAAGTAAAAGTCCTCCATTTAAAATGTTACTTAAGTAAAAGCATGTAAGTATAATCAGGAAAATGTACTTTAAGTGTTAAAAGTAAAAATCCCTGTGATTGTTATACTATTATTATATGAATAGATTATTATTACTCATGCATCAATGTACGTAAAAACAGGATTTTACTGTTGTAGTTGGTTGAGGTGGAGCTCATTTTTAACTCTTTTGTATTACTGCAACTAATGATTAATCTGCTGATTATTTTTCTCCATTAATCGGTTGGTTGTTTGGTTTGTAAAATTCAGAAAATAGCAAGAAATGCCGTCACAATTACCCAGAATCCAAAGTGACACCTTCACTTATAACCAGTAGCTAATGCTGTCAAATAGTGAAATTAAAAAGTACAGTATTTCCCTCTGAAATGTAGTAGAGTAGAAGTACAAAGTGGCATGAGATTAAAATACTCTAGTAAAATACCTTAAAATTGTACTTATAAAACAGTACGTGAGAAAATGTACTCAGTTACTTTCAACCACTGCAGAGTTTTGTATGTTACATACTATAACACAGACAGAGGTCGCACATAACAAGACACTTTGCTTGGTTTTGTTTTGCAGATTTTGATGATCCACTTTTTTGTCAAGTGAGAAAAGTGATTTTTTTAATGAGAGAATTGTTTAAGGAGTGGAGGTAAATATAAAGCACAGATGATAGCTCTACCAGCTTTGTTTGTAAGTTTTCTTTGGCTTTTGATACTCTTAAATTACATTAAGTACTATAGATATATCAAGATGACAACATTGAAGATTTGAGAAACTCCCTACAGATGAAACATTGCCTTTTTGAGCCACTCACACTTAATTAGCTGCAATGACAGACCTCAAACAGACAGATAAACCAAGTTTGAAGTTGTGTCGTGTGTTTCCTGGTCAAAAGTGAAACTCAATTCATTTCCTACAGTAAATCAAGTATAAATATGTAGAATTCTGAAAATAAAGTCTTGCTTATAGACTGTGATTTGCAGCTTTTCGAATAAAATCCAAACAGAAGGAGGGTCATGCATTGCTCAATGTCTTAAATACAAAAACAATCTTTTCTAATAGCTTCCCATATTGGTGATATAATACTCTACTGCTTCATTTCACAGAAACTTTGCAGAGATTCAGTTTCAAATGAAACACAATCACATTGAGGGAGTCTCTAGTTGGAGTACACACACACACATATATAATTGTATATGTCATCAGTAACAAAAGAAAGAGGGCTCTTGTGTGATTCAGCAGGGGATTTGACCCTGATGTACATTTTCAATACTTCAGCAGTAGACGAGCACACAGACGTCTGGATTTTGTCACAAGTCCGTGTCAGTCAGCTTTTTTACTGAAGATTAGGTCATTACAAATAGAAAGGTGCCGGATTACTGACCTGCTAGTGCTGGAGAAATCTTGGAGAAAATGCTGTGTCACATTATGTGAATGTCTGTGTGTGCAGCAACGTAACACACACACAGTAGAGCACGGTGTAGTACATAACGACAAATATTGTATTGATCTCCGGGACTTAAATTATGTCTGTAATTACTTCATTGAAATAAATATTGAGCCATTTGCAGTTGTTATCCCATCAAACCTTGACCTTTTTTATTTCAGATGTCAGATATTGACATTTAAAACCTTGACGGAGGAGTGTCAAGATCAGAAGGGTGGAGGAGGGACAAACTGACATAGTAAAAACACAGTGTTAATTGTCCGGGATAATTAAATCATGCTGGTTATCACGTGCCTTTTATACCGCTTTTGTAGGAGCTTCCTGTAGCAGGATGTTTTATTCTATCAACTTGCACAAGTAATTTGGAGACGAGGTTTACAGGCTGGAACGCCACTTTTTATTAAAGTCTTTTTAGCTTTGCTTGCCGCATTAATGATGAGTTTTTATTGATAGTATACGGTGCCAAATTGAAGCGAGGGTCGCCATCAATGAGGTACTTCATCAATGTTGCGCCGTATCTGTAATTTTTCTAAATTACCACAACCCATTTCTCTGCTTGTCACGTCACACTTGACCTTCACACCGTGTTTGCATTTCTTATACGTCAAAATCAAGCACAAGCCCAGCCAGCGGTATCTCGCTGCTATATCTGGGACGCTCTCTAAATGTTGCACCGGCTGATTGAAATGAGCTACAAGCTCTCACAGCCTTCAATAACACATCCACCATTTTTTACTGCAGACCTCTCACCACTGCAGAGGGTGACAACAAGAAGAGTGTCAGCTTTCAGTTTAATAGTAGAGCACCTCAATACAGGTCTTGTTGACTCAATTACATGTGCTGCAATACGAAGGCCACATAATCCATAGTTGGGTTGGAAAGAGTGTTTGATTGGAGAGTGCTAGACGGTAGCAGCATATCAAGCGTGTGTGGCTTCAGTGACTTGCATCTTGTATCAGCATTTCCTGCATCCTGAAACTTTCAGGATTAATCAAGTGTCAGCGCCTCTAAACCAGAACGACCAGCAGCTGAAGCCTCAGCGCTGCACGCTGATGATGTACTGAGCTCTACATGTTGAACCCTGATATTCAGAGTTTATCAGGGACCACAGAGCCAACTGCACTGCACTTGAACGCAACAATTTTCTTTCAATGAAATATGCAACATCTGGAGGAATTTGAGGATATTCAGACTGCGCAACAACTGTTCTGTGGAGGACTCTCTTGTTTGGGTGGAATTGCTTTCATAACCTTTTTCATTTCCTCTTAATGTTTAAATAAATGTTACCATCCAAGGATGAAATTAGATTTTTACACTTAATGCTGGACAGTTGCAGCCACTGGTGAAATGAACACCAGGATAGACAGTAAAAAGTCCAACTTAAAAAAATAGAAAATTCATCTGTGACTATTTTTGATAATTGATTAATTATTTGTTGTGATTTATCAATAACAACAGAGTTCTGGCTTCTCAAATGTGTGGATTTGCTGCTTTCATCTGTTTTATATTACTGTAAATACCATTTTTGACAGACAAATTCAGTAATTTTTTGCGGTGTAAATTTCATCACAATACAATATCATATAGACTCTTTGGACAACGATACAATATTTGCTGTCATTACAAAGTCTGCCACGATAGGATTTTGATTCAATTCAGGGGCTGCGATCGATATGAGACGATATCATATACCTATTTAACACAATCAGTTACATTTATATTAACTCACAAAAAGCAACTTAAGTATTATTTGACAATTTTATCACTGGTCTCTCGAGGAATGAGGTGCGCTCGGACGGAAATGGTGACACAGATGTGCCATGATGTGTATGACATGTATCAATGTTTTGCATCGATGATATTGGATCGTTGATCATTGAATCGATATATTGATTCAGATCGATGTATTGTTACACTCCTGGTAATTTTAAGATGTATATTGACCAATCCAAAAAAGAGTATTGCTATATTTATTGATGTACTAATATCTCAACAAAGTCTCAAAGCAGTTCATGAAATAGTCACGAAATTTAATCTACTTGATTCATGTACATAGACACAAATTGACTCTTTTTTTTGTAATGCGCTATACGACTTTCAACAACATATTTTTGTGCGTTTTCCTACAAATGTCCAGCAACACATGACGCACGCTCCAGTCTTTTCAAAATAAAACTACTTAGTCAGGTTTAGGAAAAGATCGACTTGGTTAAGCAGTAAACAAATTACTTGGTTAGGTTTAGGCAACAGAACTACTTAGTTAGGTTTTGGAATAGATCGTGTATTTGGGTTAAAATAACACCGGAAGTGCTTTAACTTAAGTATGCAAGCTATGTGACAAATAAATCAACATTGACTTCTGGTTTCACACGGGGTACAAACACCGATCTCCTGGGCGAAAGTCTAGTGTTTTTTGACTTACTCATCCACCCCGACCTCCTCTCTACGCAGCGTTCACTGCTCTTTATAATTCCTGGTTCACCATTACATGGATTACATTACATACAAATTGATTTTGTGTTGATCATCAAGAAAAAAAAAGTTGAGAAATTTGTGTCTATGTGCACGAACCAATACATTAAATTTCGTGACTATTTCACAAACGGCTGTGCGACTGGGCTGCATTCGGGATGCAAATTCAACCAAGCAGCTTGATAACCATCCTCTCACAGACTGATAGTGCTCCTCTTTCTCCAAAATATCAATCACTTTCTTCAAAAAATCAAAATGATAAGCTATGTAGACAAATAGCGGTAAGTAAACGTTAAATGTAGATAATAAACCATAACAGAATCCTCTAACAAATCCTCATTCAAATACCATCTAAGAATACATTACTTAAGCATCTTAACGATAGTCCAGTGTTGGTCATGTATGTTTTTTTCTTTTGTTCCTTTTCCCTGATGACGGGCCTTGAGGCTAAATGGTTGTGGAAGATGTGAATGAATGTTGAATGAATGATCCAGAATATGTTGATATCAAACATAATATTTCACATTCTGACAATTCCTGCTCATAAAAAGATATCACATAAATATTACTAAGTGTATAAAGTTTGAAATGAAAGAGTTGATAATAAATTTTCCCTCCATCAGCTGAGATAATGCTGTTAAGAGATCATCATCATCATGTGGTCTCTCCATCACATTGACACAACATCACAACTCATCCATCTCTTTTTTCTGCACTATTGTATAGTTTGACAGGTGAATAGATTGATAGGCTGCACTTACCAGACAATAAAGTTGTATCGTATGGTATTGTATCGTAAGTAAACATTAAATGTAGATAATAAACCATAACAGATTACAGCAGAAGTAGCTGTTTTTTGGGAGGCATCTTGCCTCATGTCAGTTATACAAACTTGACTTTTCTGAACCAGATTATGTTGATATCAGACATATTTCACATTTTGACAATTTCTGCTCAAAAAAAGATATCACATAAATACTATACATAGATTCATCTATACTATAAATAGATATCACATATCACTAAGTGTATGAAGTTTGAAAATGAAAGAGTTGATCATAAATTTTCCCTCCATCAACTGAGATAATGCTGTTCATAGATCACCATCATGTGCTCTCTCCATCATATTGACATCTTGAATCACTCATCCATCTCTTTTTCTGCACTATTGTATAGTTTGACAGGTGAGTAAATTGATAGGCTGCACACTCACCATGATGGAGTACACCAGTGCAACAATGCTGACTGGCCACACTGGGCAGAAGCAGGACAGGATGACGAGGATGAGGTAATCCTTGGGTTTGGGGGTCTCCTGGACTCCAGCGTTGCCGGTGGAGGAGCGACTCAGGCTGACCTTGGATGGAGAGAGAGGAGCGGCTGCTCCGAGCTGCCCGGCGGAGCCAGACCTCACCGCGGTGCTGTGGCCGTTCTGATCCGCCTCCTGGCTCTTATCTCCGCTGTCTATGTTGACCGTGAAGGAGGTGGACATCTTCATCCCGTTGCCTCCTGGCTCGGTGGTGACCAGGAGTTTCTCCGTCTCATGAGGGTCTGAAGGCTGAGCTCCTCTTTCTCCTCCTTCACTTAGATTGGACTTCAGGAAGTCTGTGTCTGTGTTGATGGCCATGTTCAAAAGTCTCAAATTGTATAAAATTAGTAATCAGAATATTAAAATTGTTTTATTTTAATTAATTACAAACCAGACATCCCATAAAAACACAATGCAAGCTTTTTTAAAAGTGTGGTATAGGTAGGATGGGAATTAACAGGTAGCCTCCTTAGAATAAACTAATAAAATCAGAGAGGAGATGAAAGCAGCCTGCAGATGTCATTCTTCCTCTTGAATCACCTTCCTTCACATCCAGTTGTGGTTCATTTCCGAAAGATCAGAAAGAAACTCCCCTCATCATCTCTGATACATCCAAGGAGGAACAGTATAGTCCCAACACTTTTTCCTTTTAAGTCTGTCTGCTCATTGAAAAGTAGCCTAAACGCGTCTCTTTCTCTCTTTTCCTTTTTCTGTACTCAGGAGGATGAAGGTGAAGCGTCTCTCTCTCAAAGCAGACCCCAAAAGTCAGCCAATTCCTCCTCCTCTTCTCCTCCACTGTGTCTACACGTCTCAGCAGCAGCACAGAGACTCTATACTCAACTTGGGACCAGTGTCAAGTCGGATATATTAAGACAGAACACTTCCGGTGATAAAACACAAAATAAAAGCCCCAGCCTCTTTTTGAATATACAGTAATAAGTAATAATTAACTAGCCTGTTATATTTAACAGTTTGTGAACACTGAAAAAATGCAATAGTATGAGAATAAAGTCATAACTTTACGAGAAAAAAGTCATAACTTTAAGAGAAAAAAAGTCGTAATATTACGAGAATAAAGTCATAACTTAACGAGAAAAGAAGTCGTAATATTACGAGAATAAAGTCATGACTTTACGAGAAAAAAATAGTAATATTACGAGAATAAAGTCATAACTTTAAGAGAAAAAAAGTAGTAATATTACGAGAATAAAATCATAACTTAACGAGAAAAGAAGTCGTTATATTACGAGAATAAAGTCATAACTTTACGAGAAAAAAAGCCGTAATATGAGAATAAAGTCATAACTTTACGAGAAAAGAAGTCGTAATATTACGAGAATAAAATCATAACTTAACGAGAAAAGAAGTCGTTATATTACGAGAATAAAGTCATAACTTTAAGAGAAAAAAAGTAGTAATATTACGAGAATAAAGTCATAACTTTAAGAGAAAAAAAGTCGTAATATTACGAGAATAAAATCATAACTTAACGAGAAAAGAAGTCGTTATATTACGAGAATAAAGTCATAACTTTACGAGAAAAAAAGTCGTAATATTACGAGAATAAAGTCATAACTTTACGAGAAAAAAGTCGTAATATTACGAGAATAAGGTCATAATTTAACTAGCATAAAAAAGTTGTAATATTACGAGAATAAAGTCATAACTTTACGAGAAAAAAGTCGTAATATTACAAGAATAAAAAGTAAAGTAAAATTACTACTTTATAATATTATGACTTTATTCTCATAATACTATGACTTTATTCTCAAAATCTCAGATTTATTTTTTTCCCTCAATGTGGCCCTAATGCTCCGTTGTACCATAGACCTAAAACAATGATTAATAAATACGAAAATGTAAACAAAGAACAGATATTCGTTTTACATTTTTATAAATCCACAGGGAGCCACTGGAGAGGAGCTAAAGAGCCGCAGGTTGCTGACCCCTGGTCCAGGTAAACAGCTACCGTGGTGCTGACGTTGCAGCCAGGTGGCCTTGCTCGGCTCCTGATTGGCTGGGCGGAGTCTGGCTCCAATTAACGTGGAAAAAAAAGAAGAAGATGGCAGCTCCTGTATCCGGGATAGCTTTGCTTAACTTTTGCACAGAGGGAGGAAGTGGAGACGCGTCATCTAACTGTATGTACAGCCTATGCTTCTGACTAACATGGTATCACATTTAAGGACAACTTTGAGGAGTTCAGTGGGGCAGAGAGACTGAATGGACTGGTGATATTATGCTTTAAGAAAGAAGGAGCTAAGGGTTTGAACCTGGAGCAGATTGAGGAGGACAGTCAGCTACCTGGCAGTGCATAAAGCTCACAGAATGACGTCAGACAGGTGACTTTAATGAGAAACTTGCTGGAAAAACTGTGCATTTGCATCTTTTCTTTAATATGTGTTGCTGCAGCAGCTGGGGAGTTATGTTGCTTATACATCTCTGTGTTGTTGCTGTGTAGATGTTTTATTCTGCTGTTGACTGTATAGGAAGTGGTATTTCATTTACTTTATATAGCTTAATAATGTTTATTGCACCCTGGTGTTTTTTTTAATTTATTGTCAGGTTTGATTAAATGTCTGAGTTTTGCCCTCGTTTCTGGTTGTGTAGGCTAATAGATGATCAGTTGTGTGCAGGCTGCAGAGTGTAGTCGTTAGAAGGTGACTATATTGTTGGTTTGGACATATGGGGCTATGTGGTGTGACATGTATCCTATTGGTGTTACATTGACATGTTCATGTACTTTATTATGGAGCCTAAATATGTTAATTAACTGAATGGGTCTATCATATAACATCATCATCACATACTTTTGTTTCTGTAGCCTACCCTCCCAGCTGGAAAACAAGGTTTCTTTTTACAACAATACAGAATTCCTGGGTCTTTTTTTGGGAAAACACACTTTGGTGCAAATTATGTAAAATGACAAAATATTCTGTGTTAAGAAGTATTGTTGAATACTTCATCTGTAGCCTGTAATAGCTTGCATTGCTTCTGCTCGTAGGGGTGCTGCTTCAAAATCCAGCTCCTTCTGCCCACGTGCCAAATAAACTATCAATTTACGCTATGTAAATGGGAAAGGTTTTTCTAAACAAAAGCAAAATGTATAAGAATGAAAGAGAAATGACTCAGTTTTAAAACATACGCAATATATAAAGTATAGCCTAAAGTATACATTAAAACAAAAATAATCAGTTTAACAGTAAAAAATAAAGGTTAAAGACCAAAATAAGGAACATTAAATAAAACCCTTTTATTATTTGTAACAGTTTTTTTTTATTTTGAATACATGATCACCGTACTTCCTGTATGAAATTGGCATTTTGACGCATCTCATGCTGTAGCAGGGCAGTCTGGCAAGGAGCCGCCTCCTCCTCCTCCTCCTCCCTTTCTTCCCCTCTTCTCAACATCAGCACCAGTGGTTTATGGAGGAAAGCCAGCAGCAGATTGTGCTGCTATGCAGAATTTACTGTAGGCCCCCTGTGTTTTAGCCCAGGGCCGGGTTTCCAGTGGCACAGCCCGGCATCATAAATCTATTCTCTCTAAGTCCATTTTCTAAATGGCACTGATGGTATTCAAGTGTGAAGATTAAGAAAATGTTTTACCGGATATGAGAAGAGATAAATTGCATATGGTCTCTAATGAGTGCTGTATCAAACCACAGTTTTAGTCTCCTTGTTTAGTTGCCTCACATCTGGCCAGACTCAGCAGCAGGAACTGCATTAGTAGAGGTGCTTGTAAAGGGCTGGATGCTCTAGCGTGAATGTGTAATCCGTGTTTTTTTCTTCTTTGATCTGCTCCTATTGATTTTCCTCATCGTTAGACTGGTGCATTAGCGTCAGGCTCATTTGCCTGAGTGACTGCTACACTGCATCGTGACCTGTGGTAGTGATGGGTGTGTGGGTGTGGTGGTGGGGTGGGGGGTACAGTGCAGATAGTGATGAGTGGGGATTCCCTGAATGAAACTGGGCTCTCAGTGTGATGTCATACTATTGATCTAATATTTCAAACCTAAGTGCATTCAAATGTGTTTTTTAGTGCATTTCCTAGATGTGTTAGTCATAACTCTCCCTTTGCATTAAACTCTCTCTGTCTCCTTCCTCTCTCTCTCTCTCTCTCTCTCTCTTTAAGATGTACAAAGGAAAAGAGGGGAAGGAGACAAGCGATAGATACAACCCAGATCATATATTTTTACGAGCCTCTAGACTCTTCATGAAAATGAGATTGCTGCTTATAGGCTCAGGATTATTTCTCCAGCAGGGTTCAGTTTGAAACAGAGGAATAATTGTGGTCAGAGCCCCACCTTGTGGAAAGCCAATGTGCTTACAAGACACTGAGAGGGAACTTGGTTTTTATTTTAAAATATATGACGAGTGACTAGTAGATAACACCTAACATAGCCACTAATTCAGTTCTTCCATATCGAGGTGTGACATACAACTTGAAAAGACTACAATAATGGTGGTACTGTGGACTCACATAACATCTGGGGTGGGGAAATATTTAAATACAGAAATCCAACTTTTACTAGTGGCAACCAATCAGAACGGATGATTTCTTTCTATGCATGAGGAAATATTACAAAACAATATTACAAATCAGAACAGCAGCAAAGGAATAGTTCGGCATTTTGGGAAGTACGCTTTTTCGCTTTCTTTCCAAGAGTTATATAAGAAGACCACTCATGTCTGTACGTTAAATCTGTAACTAACTAGCTTAGCATAAAGACTGGAAACGAGGAGAATGGTATCAATCTTCTCATCTAACTTTTGTCAAGAAAGAAAATAAGCATACTACTCCTTTTAAACAAACTCCGTAATAATTATTCACTCAAAGCACTTAACACACTCGTTACATTAACCTCTTCACATCTGTCTATACGTGTTACATTAACACACATCTGTTTGGACTATTATCTCTGTACATTGCTTATTATTTTTATTCTTAATATTATGAACCTTTGCACATCCCCCAGAATATATGTTTGCACATTCCTGCCCAGCTCGTTTTAAACAGTTGCATTGCACATATTTTGAATCCATAATCTTCGTATTTAGGTACATCTTTAGACCTTGCTAAACATAGCATAACTTAATTTAATAGGTTGTTTCACTCGTAGTTCGGAGGAAAAAGACAAGCAGAAAGGGAGGGGTTTATAATTTCTTGATTTAATAAAGCAGGATAATTTTATTGGACACTTTCTTTAACACTCCTGGGAGTGTCTCACAGTCCTTGTGAAAGTCAAAGCAGGGGAGTGTGAAGCATGGAGATTTTCTGATTCACCAACTCCACTCTTCTTTAACCCATCACCTCTCTGATTCTCCAACCTCTGCTGCAGTCTGGTCAAAACATGCCTTTGTACTTGTTCTTGTCCTCCTCGTTCTTCTCCTCCATGCGCATGTTGAGGACAGCCAGCTCCCTCTTGACGGCCTTCTTCATGCCGGGGTCCAGGTCTAGCACCCTGCTGAAGTCCTGCCGAGCCTCCGCCTCGTTCCACACTTCGGCATGGGCCTTCCCTCGCAGGAAGAAGGCCTTAAAGTTACCTGGAGGACAAATACATACATTTAAGTATACGTTAACGTTACGTTTGACAGCAGCCATTCATGTGAGGGATATCTGTAGCTCTTGTGTGTGCTAAATGTTTTCAACTGAAGTGAAGTATTTGCAATAAATGAATAATTCTAACAGTCTTTTACAACTTAGTTTGATTCACATGTGCATCGAGGAACACATAGTGGACATAGTCACCGTGACTTCACTAATTTGTGTGTGGACTACGTTTTTGAAGCCTCAACTTTGGCATTTTGGCCATTACCATTTTGGTTTTTGCCCATTGCCATCTTGTTTTTTTACAACCAGAAGTGACACGAGAGGGTGGAGTACAACCGAACACTGAATAAGACATTTTTAGGAAACCAAAAATGTTATAATTAACTTTCATGAACTGAAAACACACTGTGAAAGGGTTAAAGTTGTAAGACAAAAACACGGACAACTCCCAGACCGGACAACGCCGTGGTAGCGACCTGTCAATCACAAGGTAGCCGCGCACTAAAGCATCCCCTGCTTTATGGTCTATTTGACTCTAAATGGGACCATAATTTACTAAATGAACATCATGCTGTATTGAAGAAGATTTGAAACTAGCGATTGAGACCATAAACTCATGTTTACAATGTTTACTGAGGTAATAAATCAAGTGAGACGTAGGGTCATTTTCTCATACACTTCTATACAATCAGACTTCTTTTTTGCAACCAGAGGAGTCGCCCCCTGCTGGCTATTAGAATGAATGCAGGTTTAAGGCTTTAAGGCTTCACTTCTCAGACCCGGAGGTTGCCGCCTGAGTCATACACATCACATTAGTCTCTGTTGGTGCCAAACCTGGGTGCTGGTTGACGATATCGCTGGTGTGCTCGATGACCTCGTAGTATTCTTCCATGCGCAGTAGACACTGGCAGTAGTTGAGCGTTAAGGTATTGGCCATCTTCTCCAGCTTCAGCCACGGGACTTCCCATGCTTTCTCCTGTAGAGGAAAGTAGTTTAGATCCATGTCTATACACATAATGTTTTACAACTTCGGACCACTCATTTGACGTTATCACCTTCGTCTGAACATTCTTGACGCAGATGATGGCCTCCTTGTACTTCTGTGTGGCCTCTTCGAATTGTCCTTGTTTGTAGAGCTTGTTCCCCTGGCCGTGCAGCACAGGGACCACCTTCAGCCTCTCCTCATCATTCAAAGCCCACGTTTCCCTGTTGTACTCACTGGGCTGTTGCACCTGTCAATCAGACATGCGTATGGAGTTTTTTTCAAGTTTCCTCACGAGGGAAGCTTCCTTTTGACACAGATCCACACAAATCTGTGTGGCTGTCTCTGTTCTTTCTCACCTTGATCAGCTCCAGGACAAAGTAGAGGGGTTTTGGTTCCTTCAACAGCTCATCCAAGTCGTCATAGCCGAGGCTGTGGTAGGCAAACATGTTGGCCATACCACATGTGTGGAGGTGCCAGTCGACTGGGTCTTTGCCCTCGGCAATGCGCCTCATACTCTTGGACACAAGTGGATAAACGCCAGTGTGCTGGAGAGAAGAGAGGATCGTAAGACTCAAAATTTAAAACAGAATTAGACTAAAGGTGACTTTTGATATTTGAGCTGCTTTCAAATTCTCTTATGTACTTGTTTGAAGAGTAACTTGGTGATATGGATCATACTCCTCATACTGCATTTACCCTGCACAGGAAATCAGATTTGATTTTACATTAAACTGATTAAAGATTGATTGTAATTAAATAGAGTTGTTTGACATTATCTCCAGTCTATCTCCTCAGTCTGACATGGCAAGTTTGCCCTCCACTGGACGGGAGCGATACTGCACGGCACATCCAGTGGAGTGTGTTGGTGCAGCCATGTTGTTCAGAGAGGAGTGAATAAATGCTCTAAGCCCCATCAAATCTAATCAGAGTGGAGGCGAGTCAGTAGTGCTGATTCAGCAGGAATCAGAGCCGATTAGGGAAAAGTGAGGCTGCTGCAGATTAATGACAGAACGCCTCAACCCATCTGTCTCTGACAGCGTGCGGAAATCACTCACACACACACACACACACAGAAACACACAGAAACATCGACCAGAAAGAACAAATTATACATTTAATCAGTTACACCTAAATTGACACATATTCAGAGGAAGTATGTTTTCTTTGTAACACCTGTGTCTGGTATAAGGGCATTATATTTATCCATTAGGTATGTGTATTGGACATTTCATAACAAGAAGAGGTCACACAGAAACCACTTTCATTATGACAAAACATTACTCTCACAGAAAATATGCAGGGAATTCAAGGTGAAACTAAACAGAAAGTTAATCAGATGTCCCTGAGGCAGTGTTCTTAATACATACTGTACATGTTTGTGATAAACCACATATTATTATTATTATTATTATTATGTAGGTGTTCCAACTTCATGTAGCCTGTTGATCCAGTTTTGAAAAAGTTTTGATCACCCCTTCTCTTTAATCTGTCAAACAGTGATAGATTTATTATCTGGATACTCCTATGTTCATTTTCTATTTCAAGAGAGAGAGTGAAACGGGAGAGTTATCAAAGAGTGTGCAATATACTGTATGCTTGTGCTTTTAGGCTTTACATTTATAAGTGGAGCACATAACACTTGTCCTATTGTGTTGTTTTGTTGCTTGTTATTGAAAGCAGTGTCTATAACTTCCACATTTGCAGTGTGACGTCATTCTGTATAAAGTGAACAGTCAAACTTCTCAGAAGGGATTTGTACTAACAGACGATGCACTGTGCTTATTGTACCATATACTATAATACTACTATATACTAATACTATATATATAAGCAACGTATCCTCATACAATTGTTCGTATGATATCTTAAGAAAAGTTATTCCACATTTTTTGTGCATTTCCCTACTAGCGTCCAGCAACGCATGTTAATTTCCAGTCGTTACATATATACAGTCTTCTCAAAATAAACTTCTGTCTCCACAGGAAACAACTTAGTTAGGTTTAGGCAACAAAACTACTTAGTTAAGTTTAGGAAAAGATTGTGGTTTGGGATAAAATAACTCCGGAAGTGGCGTAATTTTAGTACAGAAGTTACATGACAAATTAGGTTTGACTTCTGGTTTCACACGGGGTACGAACAGCGGTCTCCTCAGCGAAAGTCTGGTGTTTTTAGACCCAACCATCCACCCCAACCTCTTCACTATGCGGCATTTGTCGCTCTTTCTACTTCCTGGTTCACGAGTACGTGGATTACATACAAACTCATTTTGTGGGATATACATACGAATGGGAGTGCAATAGTTTTTGTAGGTATAGCTACGAACGGTGTATGAGAACAGCCTGATATATTTAACATGCCAACAAATGAAAACAGGAAGCAGGTGTCACTTAACGTTGTTTTAGCACTCACAATGGTGTCACACCAGAATTCAGCCACCTCTCCGATCCTCAAGGAAGACAACAGGGTCTCCCAGATGTCCAGTTTAAACATGTTGCCGACCACTACCTCCATGGGCGTCCCCACCACTTTGCTGTCATCTATCACTGTGCGTTCGTCGTCGCACAACTGGGTGCGGAAGTGGAACGTCACCTGGAGTAAAAAAAAAAACATAGAGAAGGAAAATAGCAAAGACTTATGTTGGCTTTAATATGGGTAAAGACTCTTTCAGCTAACGCAAGGCAGCTAAAGTGATTATCAGAAAGTCCAAATAGTGCCTGAAATGCAGATGGTCACAAATACCATAGAATTAAAGATATCGTCGGGCATTAAACACAACTGAGAATCTACAAAAATGTTATGTCACGAGCTTCATCTCACTTATTCAACAGGGCAGAAAGATGGGAGGAAGGACAGACATGCCAAGGTTGCATGGTTGTATAATGTCCAAGGAAAGTGAAACCATAAAAAACTGCTCTTTCATGAGCTTCTCCCATATTTCATGATAACAGTGCCCTCATATATACAACCAGTGCAAGTCAAAAATGATTTTATGAACCTAGGATGATGTCAAATGTCTTTTAGTGACTTGTCAGTTGTGAAAACTATTAGGGAAACTAAAGCAAAGAAGGAAACTATAACAGAGTCAATAAGCCACATACTGTAGGTCATGAGGGTCACACAGCTGGTATAAACAGGGAAATAGCAAGGCTACACACTCGTATAACATCCAAGAAATATGAAGCAGCAGATTTTTCTAATTCAAGAATGGTTTCATTATTTCAAAAAGTTAACATTTCAAAGAAGTGGAGGTTATCCTTCTTGCCACACTCACATCTTATAAAAGCGTTCTTTAGGTGAGACTAATTGTGTCCAACCTGTGGCAGATGGTTCAAAGTGTATTGATCAAGCTCTAAAAATGTTGTTCTCATTTAAGGGGCATTGAGTGATTTATGTCCTCTATCAGCCTCTACTGGCCGCCAGGGGGAATTGCGACTACATAAATGTGCCTCCCCTCACCCATCCTGAGCAGTTGCAAATGGCTTAAAATTGGCACAAGTCAGGAAAATAAAACCCATAAATCTCAAGTAATGAAGCCGTGCATCAGTCTGTTACTTATTGCTCCCTGAAGTCCTGTGCATATTAAGAGGGATCCCCAAGGAGACACAACAAACACAGCTGAATTGATCCTTTATTAGATCATTTATTAGAAGAAAACAACATCTGCCATGATTAAAAGGAAGTCTAAATGATAGGTTTGTAAAAAAGAGCCTCAATTTGGACACTCATTTTGAGGATGCTTTGCAACCACAATCTAGAAAAACTGTTGCTTCTTTTGTCTCTGCATGCCCATATGATCCTGTGCACGTATGATCATTAAGTGCATGTGTTAACTTCCTCTATGTAATTAGATTTAGAACATTTAAAACTAGCTTTGTGAGACATATTTTCAATCATTTGTCCAAAAGAAGGACCATGCATTACGGCTATTTTCCTTAAAATATGGTTCAGTTATGTTAACTTACTGTACAGTAAATGGGCTGTATAGCGAAACAGCTGTGTACTAACACAACTTGGTCTATAATAGACGAGAGCTTAGTTGGTAAACAGTCTAACAAGTGAAATTAAAGACATTTATTTATCAGAAAAGGGCCTACAGTACCTTTGTCCCAGTGATGAATTTTGGGATGTCTCCAGTCCCTCCGTGAAGGATGGTTTTCTTGATTCCCTCCAAGCCAAGCAACATCGTGTCCTGCATATCTGACATTTTTTTTTGTTTATTGATATGGATCACCTTATATTACCAGTGCATATGTATATATCTTAGGAGTAAGTCACAATGATATGCGAGGTGCAACATGTGTAAGTGGTATGGATGACTTGGAGGTGTTGTTCCTGGCGGATTAGTTTAGGCAGGGATAATGAGATTAGAAACTTCTCCTCCTCTCCTTACGTTTCATCATCTCTCTGACGTTTTGTGTATCGGTCATCATCAGCACTTTCCCTGAGTACCGTCAGAAACATCCAGAAAGGAGGAGGAGAAACAGAGAGTCAGAAGTGGATCAAGTTTTTGGAATGATTTAATGAGTTTTTTTGTTTTCTTAGGTGTACATGTCGATGTCTGTGTGGGTCCAACCCTGTTGAATGTACCACAAGACCAGAATAAAAGTGTGTGTGTGTGTGTGTGTGTGTCAGAGAGAAAAGAAAACTCAAATAGGTCTGTGAGAGTAGGACATGGTTTCCATTCCAGAGGAAATTTCCTGGATTTATGTGGATGCGGTGATCTGAACAATGCTGTGAATACTGAGAAATGGTGGAGCAGACAATTACTGTATGGACTCCTTGACCTTGTCTGTTAAACATCTGTCTCCCATCTGGGCAGCATGTGTGTGTGTGTGAGTATGTGTGTGTGAGTGAGTAATCTAAGACTCCTGTAGTGTGTGCTAACAAAGTCTGCAAGCAGTTTGAGGGCGCAATTATTCTAAAACATTACCCCAGTGTTAATGCCTTATTCCGTACTAATTGCGCAAATAGAAAACCCCATAACTGCACCTTGGCAGCGCTCAAAATTGTATAACTTTACAGCTTTGTGTTTCCTCTGTGGAGTGGAGCAACATGGAGGTATTTCACCATGTATTATCAGGCAAGGTTGCACTCTTATCTCCTGTTCAAATAAGACCTCAATATCTTTGGAAAATGCTGCGATATACTATCAAGTTTGCCTTTTTTTCCATTGATGTGACAAACAGGATTGGGCAACAGTTTGGTATGTACCTGGCAGCTCTCCCAGTACAGGCAATGAGCAGATTGTACTCCCTCTTGTGGAAGAGGTCGGTGGTGCAGCAGGAGTTGGTCCTCTTCATGATCATATCGGGCCTGATCAGGAAGTGTTGCTAATGTGGACGTGTGAAGCCCCTAAAAGACATTTACATGTGATACTGGGCTGCACAATTAAACTTCATTTCACTTCATAATTCCACCCATATCCTTTCAGCATATTGTAATTCAAGTGTTCTGAGAGATAACTAGACTTCTGCACCTCATGGCTCTGTTTTCAGGCTTTAAGGTCACAAACTTTCTCATTTTACAGCTAAACAGTACACTACCAGATGATTTGGAAAACATTTTACGTGAGAAATAGGCATTACAGTAACAGAATATTGATTCATATTTGATCAGCGTTGCCTAGTTTGACTGTTTGATCGGAGTTCACGAATGATTGACAGCTGCTCAGAGACGGCATCGCTCCAGCTCAGCTCTGATTGGTTTATTTCTTCCGGTCTGTGAAATCTTGCAGATGCCATTAGAAGCACCAGAGGACACAGAGGCACATGATTGTTTTCAGATTACCGGTCTCATGCACTACTGTCAGGATATAGTGACCATTTTTAAATAATATATTTTTTTTATCATATTTGCTCCAATTCAACCTACTGCTACTTTAAATAGATGTTATCGGTCGCTATAAGCACCATAAATATGGGTCAGTAGGGGCCTACTATGCCTACTACGATGTAAAAGTGAAAGTGAAACTTAAAAGCAACACGTCCTAACACACTGTAAAACACAATGAAACGTTACGTTTTGAACACAAACAAAAAGGCTTCTTTAGGTTTAGGCAACCAAACTACAACTTTTTTAGGTTTAGTTCTGCGCCTGTAGTAATTACTACGGTCACTAGAGGTCGCTTTCGTGTTTTTCTTATACCCTCATTCTGTGATCTACCATGTGAATAGATGATAAAACCTACCAGTGGGTGTAGTAGGCCCCTATTGACTCACATCTATGGTGCTTATAACGACAGATAACGCCTATTTAATACCTGACAACAGTCTAATCGGCTGATAATTCATCTATAGCAGTCACAAACACTTACAAATTGTGACTCGGCTGTGATTGTGGCTTCAATATCATTACAATATTAATAATGGTATATTTATCCTTTCTGGATTTTGCTCCTCCATCCTCCTCTGTGGAAACACTGGGCATATGGTGGGGTGCTTCTCTTGGATGACAGGTTTGTGTTGCTATAGTTACAGCCTTTTACATAATTATCATGTCTGTGAGTTTAAAAGAAATAGAATGAAAAGTGTGATTAATCATTGTTGGACCCCTGTCTGTAATTATAAACCTGAGAGAAAAGGGTTGTACTGAATCAGGTATTTTCGTTCGGTGATTTAAATTTATGTCCTCACCTCTGGTCAGTTCTGCTACCAGTGAGTGGAGGGAGAGCAGCAATACGTCCGACCTGTTGGAGAGGTAATACCATGACAGTGGTTTGTGTTGTAACTCAGGTTTTGTGTCAGACTGACTCATAATGCTCGCGTCACACCGCCTACATCTTTCTGCTCTGCCTATGCGTGTCTGGCTGCATTTGTTTTCTGTGTGTATACGTGCATGCATATCTGGATTTGCTGCATGTACAGTGTAGCGTAGGGAATCGAATGTGCCAGTTTGCTGAACCGCATGCACACACATATTTTGAGAACGGGTTCAGCTACAAGCAGTCCTACAGTACCAGCAGGAGTTACACCCCAGTCTCCATCACATTTAGCCCTGCTGGAAACCCGTCGCTGATGCATTAGTTCCACTTTAAGCAAGTCATACTCTATTTCTGGAAAGTACAGTCGTGGATTTCCTGGGGAGGAGCCATGCCCTGTGTGGAAGCCATTCATTCATATACATAACCCACGGGGGAAGGGCTCCTTCCATGACGCACAACATATACGCACATAGCATAATGTTTATGAATGTGTAAACCTTTTGTGCTTCTGCTGTGGGAATGAGGCGTGCAGAGAGAGAAAGCGAGAGAGAGAAAATCCTTCTTTCTCTCCCCGTCAGATTGACATGTAGCGCTGACATAGCAGATCTGTAAAGGAAGAGGAACATGCAATAAGAGCAGTGTGGGGGTTACTATGCAACGTTGGCAGACATACGCCAGTACATTTATTTGGCAGATGTAGTTACGAGGCATTTTGCAGATTGAAATTGTATACACAGTAAGTTTAACCACGCCAACATTTACATTTACATTTACAGTGTGTAACATAGTTAGAATTAGCACCAGCTTGACCAGCTACACCATCAAAATGCTGCATACATGTTCAATTATCAATAAGTGCCGACCGTCATCTACTGTAGTAGGTAATACACTGACTATGACTAAGTATCTCTTACAAACCCCACTTCAAAACACCCGGACTATCCCTTTAAGTAAAGGATCTGAATACTTCCAACACCGCTGACACACACATACACAGATTAAGACCAAGGCACCGTGTCACTGCGTATCCATCTCCTCTGTGTTTGTGTATGTGTGTTGTTACACAGTGAATCACAGCCTCCCTGCCCTCCTCCATGGAGACGCTCAACTGGTATGGTTAATCTACTGACGGACTCTGCACACCTACCTTCTGGGCTAAAGAAAAGTGCACAAATATTTTATCACACTCTCAGCCACGCCCTGTTCCTGCACACACACACCCACCAGGAGCACAAAGACTGAGACGGGAGTGCTCTCTGGCATGCACTCACACTGTGCTGCCCGGCGGCTGTACCCTCAGCTGGAAATATGTATCACGAAGCACATCAGTAATGCATATAACAGAATTCCTAACATCATCAGTGGAGACATTTCGCCAGAGATTTCATCTGTTCTGACTTTGGAAGGAAAACATTCGAAACTTCCAACTATATAGATGCTTTCCAACACTCCCTGCACTAATGATGACTCGTCTCGCTGCTTGAAAATCTTTTATTCTTCTGTTATTGAATCAGTTTGAACTTTTTGGATCACTCGCTGGTTTGGGATCGCCTGGCAAGGCTGTTCCACAATTTTCGCTTACGTCATTTTGGAACAGCAAGGCCATGGATGAAATACTTAGAGACAGATGTAATTTTAAGGAGACTGACTCTGTATAATAGATGATTCCAAATTTTCTCCTTCGGTTACATATTGATATAAACCCTTCCTGAATCGACACACACACACACACACACTACACGCCGTGCTGGTCTTTTCCTCACAGTTTTTAATCTGGAAAACCACAGAGGCTACTCTGGAAATGTCAAATGTCTCCCTAAACAATCTGGAGAAAATCCGTAGTAAATGTAGAGGGAGAAGTTGCAGAACACACTTTATTTTATATCTACAATGACCCTCAAGTAGTTGTTTAGAGTCAAAGATTGTGTAGCATAAACTGAGTTTGTTATATGAAGCTGGGTTTTAGCCTAGAACAACAATATGTCGACATAATTATGTAAAATGTGTAGTGAGATGCTAATATCACTGATACAAATCTTGAAAACTATTCTCATCTTAATTCTCTCCTCAGTAAGTCTCAGCTTCTCCCACCAGGGAGGAACAAACAGGCGTAGGAATGGTTTCACACCAGCTGCTATTGTCCTCATGAACAGATCTGAATTATTAGTTGTTGGTACTTCCCCGTGCTACTCTGTTACTGTTTTTTGCCGGTTGTTTAGGTTTCTGATGAACAAATTGACTTTCAGGAACACTCAACCGCCATTCCTGGATGCATACAGTCCAGCCCAGTCGCACGAAAAGGCATGTGAATGACACGATAATGCGCAGGGCAAAAGTGTGCAATAAGAACCTCATTCTTGCTTTAGGCTTGTTATTTTCATGCCATGTAGTCTGTACTGACTGCAATGTAAATGCATCTGCGTAAATATGCCACGCTCAGAGCTAGTGACATAGAATAAAATGTAAGGAAGACCGCTTATGGCGGGCAGGTGGGGAGGTGGATGGGTCCAACAAACTGGACTTTCGACCAGGAGGCTGGTGTTCGGTGTTTTGCAAGTTACATTATGTGTGACGTTTGTGACGTGTTTTCCGTACCTATGTTACGTTGTTTCCGTACGTATTGCAGGGTTTCCGCCAGAACAGTTGTTAGTTGTTAGTACTCTGTCTCACTCTGTGTCTGTACGGCACACTTACACTCACTAACGTTAACCACACAACCTACGCACTGAGCTATTCCGCAAAGGAGTTTGCTACTTGTATAACACATTTTAGTTTAAAAAATATCTTAAAAAAACATAATTCTCCGATGCTTAGGCCTGGCGGGAAGTCAATTTAAGCCTGTCGGGCCACCAGGCTTGCAATACACTGGCGGTAACCCTGTATTTTACTTAGTTTACGTACTTATTTTAAGGCCAACCATGACGTGTTTCCTAGTCCTAACTAGGTGGTTTTGTTGCCTAAACCTAGGTGAGTGGTTTTGTTGTCCTCTGCTGGTACTGCAGCTTCATACACGTGTGCAATATTTACGCTTCGATGGGGCAAAACGTGACACTGACACACTATCCTCTGTTTGACAGGCGGGTCTATTACACTCTTTAGCGTGATATCGGGTTGCCTTTTCTGATGTATGTCATTGCCTACAACACTGAATACCATTCGTAATTCTGTAACGTTTTTTTTTACCTCTCAGGTAAACATTTGAAAAATTGCACCATTGCAACGCAAGTATGTGGTGCACAGATGTGTACTATCAAATGATCCAAAAAAGTCAATGATATTTATTATGCAATTTTGCATCTTCTTCTTTTTCTTCCGATTCCAAATTCCAGCTTTTTGATGAAACATTGCTTCTGCAGTCATATGAGTAAATGTCGAGGCTTCTGAATAATGAGAGCAATAAAAGTTATGTTTTATTTACTCTTCTACTCGGATTAGAAAGTGAAATGTTGAAGATATCCAGTCCATCCCTCATATTTCCTCCAA
Source organism: Sebastes umbrosus (assembly GCF_015220745.1). NCBI lineage: Eukaryota > Metazoa > Chordata > Actinopteri > Perciformes > Sebastidae > Sebastes > Sebastes umbrosus. Next base: position 19,779,665 of record NC_051275.1, read on the forward strand.
CGATTTGAAAAGGATAAACGAGATGGCCGCAGTTCAATCAAACCAGTCAAATCCCCCAGGCTCACAGGATTTCATATTTGGATCTTCTATTCAACATTTTTTAAACTGTGTGTGTGCCTTATTTATCAAAGGGACCAAAATGGAGGAAAGCTGTGCACACAACTTTCATTCATAGATTACAGATGTCTGTGGAATTTGAACAATCACCCGCTCGCCTAAGCTCCCAAAACAATGTATCTGCAAAGTTATGAGAGTCTTCTGATCCTTCAATATATCCATAGTATTCATCACCACATCATGCAGGTGCTCATGATATTGTTTCTAACCCTTGTGATGTTCCACTGGCACATATTTCCATGTTTAAATTTCCTTGTAAGCCTTACAGAACAAGGTCACAGATCTGAAAAGATATTGGATAACAAATGGCAGCCTCCCAAATATGTCTTACAAAGTTCTGCTGCAAGTCAACAAGACAATGATGATTTTCTTCTATGGCTAGATTAACACAGGAACAGACCTAACAAAATAGCTATTTAACCCTTTAACACTATTAGTGTTTCCGTATTTAACCAACAGGAAAAGGACACAATCTAGGCCATGTAGTGATACTTAACTATCTCTTCCTTGTGTAAATCCAGTCTATTCATGCAGCAAAACACAGCCCTGACGTGTGTAAAGCAGACGCCTAAGCAGAAAAGGTCAGAGGTCAGAGTCAAAGTTTGCTAAAACCAATGAGGCAGAGGACTTTTGACCCTGCAGTACCTCCTCTGGCCAATAGGGGGACTACTGGATAGCTCATTATATGTGTGTGTGTGTGTGCGTGCTGTAGCTATCCTGACTTGCAGCATTCTCAGGAACAGCCTGCTCTAGAGTCCTGTGAAGTCATGCAGTAGGTAACGACAGGCGAGGAGATCCTGGAATGACACATTAGCTCAGATTCCGAGGAGGTGTGCGTCAGTCGGCGCTCTTAAATTACACACACGTTTTACTAAATGCAGCCTCCGTAGAGGGGAATGAAATATACATAGCTCACTAACTGATTATTTCCTCTTGCATTCTATAGCCTGTAATCTTTTTAGCCCTGTGCACAAGGATCTGTATTGTTTCGCTGTGATATCCACGGCTCCGTCCTAATCCCCGCTCTCGTCAGAGCTGCTGGCCTTTGGCTCTGCAGTTCTTCCCAGCCACAGCTCCCCCTGACCGGGCCCCTGCCGCCCTGCTCTCCGCCTGGCCCCGACCTTTAGCTACATACCAGAACACATAGCAGCCAGGACAAAGGGCAAAATGCACATGACACATAAACACACTCATACAGTACATACCGGCTCCCTGATTCTCATGCACACACTAATGCTAAGGTGTTCTCTGTGGCACTAGGTCTGTGACGTGCAAACAAGAAGGGTATAGATAGAATAACTCAAGTGAGTATACACACACACAACATGGTCATTGAAACAGTCACCTTCACAGCTCACACAATCACAGGAGCTGGGTTACCCAGGGTTACCAGTTGGTTATAAGGGAATTTTCTGTGATAGAACTGGGCAGTGGAGGACTCGGGCTGTCTGAGGGGTAGGGGCGAAAAAAATTTAAAAGGTCACCAGGTGCATGTGGTTGCACACCAGCGCGCAGAAAGTTTTCTAGCATGTAGGGCAGCCTATATGGCACTGCATCATGTTTTCTCCACTTTAAGGCCACCCTAGAGGGCACTTTATTACTTTTTCTCCATTTAAGGGCACCCATTAGTGCACTGCATCTCGTTTTCTCCACTGCAAGGGCAGCCTAGAGGGCACTTTATCATGTTTTCTCCACCGGAGGGGCACCCTAGAGGGCACTTTATCATGTTTTCTCCACTGGAGGGGCACCCTAGAGGGCACTTTATCATGTTTTCTCCACTGGAGGGGCACTTGTAGAATAAACTTTATCATATTTTCTCCCCTGGAAGTACACCCTAGAGGGCACTTTATCTTGTTTTCTCCATAAACATAGTAGTAAATTAGTAAATTATAAAAATATTTGCAGTGTTCATGAATGGATGAAGGTGTAAAATCAGTAGTATCTATGTAGAAGTGCAGCAAAAGTACTACAATAGTAATCTGCAGCAGTGCTCGTCAATGGGCCCTATTAGATAAACACTCTCAGACTCCACCATGATACTTAAAACAATCCTATTTAAGCATCGTTGAGCCGCCGTAACCTGTTGATTTATGATTCAAGATTTTAATTTAGAGGATGCATATCTGTCGCTGGAACGTCTCATATCCTGGTGCCCGTAAGGCACCAGGTGGTGTCAGGTGGTGTCGGTGGTAATTGCAGTATAGTTTTGATGAGACACTGACAAAGACAAGGCAAATCCTCCTGTGCCCATGCTGTGAGCTAATGGAGCCAATTGACCTAACAGCCCTGCACAGATCTGTGCAAACCTAATTCTACTATTTACTTTCAACAAGATCTCTGTCTCTGCCACCTGCAACAAACAAAAGGAAAAGAAGCCTGTATACAGACAAACGTAGGGCATTTTCATGAGATAATTTGTGCCAGTGCAAAAAAAACCCAACAAGATAATCTACAGGTCAAAACATTAAGAAACATGCCCATGTGTGAAGTGAATTTGAGTATAATTCACCGGAAAGTCTGAATTGTAACCGTATGGCGTTGTTGCAGTAGTACGTCAACAAAACCCTGATTTCTTTAACTGTTTTTCTAAATAAACCAGCTACATATCAGATGAATGACATCAGTTTTCTATTTTTTCACATAAGGCACAAAACATTGCTTTTGATGCCCATTTTTGATCAACTAATGACTAATATAACCCCCACCATACATTAGTTTTGTTAAAAAAAAAGAGTAAAACATTTTTCTTTTGTTTGTACCACCTCTCTCCCAACCTCATGTATTGTACTTTAATTCTATATAGCATCAATGATTTCTCATGAATTTACCCTTATGTAATCTACCCAATAATAGCAGGCGTGTCACAGGTACGTCATATTTGAAATGAAGAAGTTAAAAATACTTAGATGACGTGTGTTGCAGTTGTTATTCAACCTCCTGCAGAAGTGTGATGACGTTAATGTAATTGCTTTGATTTCATTGTCTCTTACAATATTGTCTGTTCTTTCCTGGTTTTTCCAGTACTAAATGCCACAAAGTCACCCTTTTACAAAATCCTGCCTGTGCTACCGTCATTACTCATTGTGTTCTGCGCTGTGATCAGGCTATGTGACGGCGCCGTATTGACCTTCTCTGCCGGGCCAGTGGGGATATGAGAGGGGGAAGTCGGATATTGAATTTGATTGAAGTGCAGCCAACAGAGAGTGACAGGATCGACCTGAGTATTTCCCCCAACAGGCTGGTGTAATCCCTTGACCTGGTCCAACCGACAGATTAAAGGCGTGCTGTTCAGCGGCCATCCTGTCTCACTTAACCTGGCCTACAGTCCTTAAGAGAAGTTGTCTGTTAAGAAGCAGATGGATAAAGCTACAAAGAGATGCTGGAACTCTGCAATAGAAAAGTGTGATGTTAAATTTATAAAAGGCCCAGTTGGAGGCGCATTAAAATATTTTTACTTACTTATAACCCTCGGGAAGTTGTATAATGTTTTCTTTAATGGATAAATATCAAATTATATACATTTTTATATCCGTTAAACCCAGTTTCCCTCCCTGTAGCACACCAGCAACTTGGCTCAACTCTGAGCTACTACTGAACTACTCCCTAAAACCAAGTAAATCATAGTAGAAAAAAACAATATTTAAAAGTGGTCTTTTGGGGCTAATTTTAATCTCTAAGCCGTTGTTGTACTTACAGAGACGTGTGGAGAAATCATTATCTTGTACTTTCTGAAATGTGCAACCTGTAGATTGACTCCTGCACAGTTTAGTTTTATTTTAACTTACCCCCCTGAGGTGCACTATATACCTTTTTAAAAGGAGACTAGGTTGCTTTGGAGCTCTGGAGCTAAACCGAGTTATGTGAATAATGCATTGATCCCAGCCTTACAGTATCACAGCCCACTGTTACAGTCTGCATGACTGAACACAAACCCAGTGAACTTGGAAGTCTCTGCTAACACTCCCGGGAGAGATTATCCACTCAGAAGCCCTATTTCAAATGCAGCGTCATGCCCTAACCTAAGGACGACCACTGAAATAGCCAGACGATTGACTGGAGAACCTGATGGTGAGCGTGTCCTTGTGTGAGATGGCTTTAATGTGGACCATGTGCTCTCAGACGGTAGGACGGGGCTAAACTGGTCCTGGTCTTCAAGACCAACTATTGACAATTTCCTCAAGTATGCGTGAGATGCACACAGAGAGGGACACTCCCAGATGCACACACAAAATTTTTTCCACGCTAGTGAGGTTGTTGCATGCAGCTAGAATCAAAGGTCGGCCTGCACTCGCACGGGTGCAGCATGTGGTGAGCAGACACACATAGACCAGACCGGCAGTGTGTCATCGAGCGCCAAGGCCGTGCCCCTTTTGGGGGAAAGAATCGCGGTGAACAGGAAAATGCCGAAAAGCTGTTGTGTAGCGGATTAACCGAGGCTTTCATACTGAGATTTTAGGCACATAAGATGCGCGAATATTCACTGTCAGTGTGGTAAATGGCTAAATGATGCTGGTTACAGTGACTAGCATGGCTGAGTCGGAGGCTGCTGCAGTAATACTGTCATACATTAACGTTATAGTCGCATCAGACTGTCGTCTCCATCTGAATCTCAGCCCATAGATCAAACAGTTGGCTATTAACAGGCTGGCTATTTTACAGACAACACTTAGCCTAACATGATTCAATCAAATATGTATACATGTCTGGATAAGCAATATCCGGCCACTGTGTTGGGTCATTGTCAAACTTGTCAAAATTACAACCCAAACACACGTCAAATTGCATCGACTTCTATCCGATCTTCGGTTTTCTGTTCCCCAGAAAGTGGCGCGGCCTTGACGTTTTACGAATTACCCACATGTACCGGTCTGATCTATACACTTACATGCACTTCATGTGCCGTGCATTCCAATACCCATACTATTTAGTATGCCAGAAATATATTTAGTATGTCCAAGTACATAGGCTAGTATGTCAAATGCATTATGCCAAAAATACCAGGATGTCCGACTACATTCGTTCGCATTTTGCAGTATGCAAGCCTGCATGCTTTTCTGGCTCTTCTGACCCACAATCCCTCTGCGCAGTGGATATATGAGCAAGAGGGTCAAAGATCAAGGCGCAATGTTATGATGAAGAAGTATGTCCCAATTGTATGCATGCAGCATGCAACAGTATATGTACTTTGTAAGAGCAGCTGCAGTACGTACTAAAAGTAAAAGTAAAAAGAAAAAGTATGCAATTTGGAACGTAGCCTTGATTTTCCTTCTTTCCTTGCTTAGGAAAGGAAGGGAAGATGGAAGGAATGAAGGAATGAAGTAAGGAATGAAAGTAAGAAAAGAAAAGTAAGAAGGAAGGAAGCCTTTTTCCCCCTTCTTCTTTCCATCTTTCCTTACTTTTTTCCATCTTTGCTTCCTTCTTTCCATCTCTCCATCTTTCTTTCAAGTTTCTTGTAAGAAAATGATAGAAAATAAAATACTGGTTACAGCTGTTCTCGGTTGCTGAACCTTCCCACTTAAAACACCCGAACGCTGCCTCTGGCAATGGGCATGCATCCAAAGGATGACACCAAAGGATGGGTTCAGCTTCCACATTTTCACTTCAGTAAAATTAGAGGAAGCGTGGAGGCGGCCTACATTCACCACTGACAGTAAGAAGGAAGACATACAAGATTTTAATATCTTTACTATCCCGTAGATTTGTAAGTCAGAAATATGCGTTTTCAGCTTTATGAATGATGTCTTAATGTTAAACTGTCTGACAGTAGGTTTTATAAGAAGTTGCAACACCATCGATCTATGATGTCTATGATACTCAGATCCAAGATAGAAGCCCGAGTCTGCTTTTGCCACACAGCAACACTGGCCTGGAGCTTGTTCAGTCATGTCAAACAAATACACACACTTGAGGAAAAACATTTTGGATTCTTTTTTGAATATTTATATTATTCCAGCAATCTTTTATGCAGTTATTTAGCACTGATAACTTTTATTTATCAAAGGATTAATTTGACATTTTGGAAAATACAGTATGTCTATTAACTTTTTTGCCGGAAAAAACGGAAACAGAAAGCGATCCAGTTGTCTTTGTGACAGTTTTAGTGGTTGAGTAGATCATTTCGTGTCAAAGCTATGAGAAGTGATCCACAGTTTAGTCCACATTGACTTCTGTTGTGCTGAATGTGTGAAGGGTTGTGGTGAGTGTAAAAGTATAGCAGCAGAACAATGTATGCACGCGTGTATTACAAGCTGAACTGTATCCAAAAAAGAGCTAATGTTTGCTGTTCCCCTCTAAGTGCTAATAAGCAACAGTAGCTTGGAAATCCTAGACGGCACTGCGCTCACCAGTCTCCCTCTTGCCTCTCTCTCTTACAAGGGATTAAGTTGTCAGGTTACATTGAACTCTGAGCGCCCTCCACCCAGACAAAACCGTCTTAAGGTGCAGGCCGTCCAGTTATTTATAACTCTGCTGGGTAAGCCTCCCTCCACTCTCTGCAGCCCACTCTGGTACATAGACATGTATGGGCCTCTGTGCTTTATTACCTGGAATCTCAAGGGGAACTCATAACGCTATGTTGTAAACTTGTGTGATACTGTATCTACATGTTTCAGTCTGTGTGTGTGTGTCCGTCACAGATATTTAACAAGATTGTCTGGCCACTAACTGGTCAGACTTTCCAAAGAATTACATAACGGGCCTTCACTGAAGAGCACCAGACGGACAAGATCACCTTTTACTGACGTCACCACACACACACACACACACACACACACACACGCACACACGCACGCACGCACACACACACACACACACACACACACACACACATACACACATAGGAGTGCAGGCAGCAGATTGTAGACACACAATACCGGTCCTCTTTCCTTTTGTTACACTATCCTGCGTCCCACTCTCACCGCCTTTCCCACTTTCTCTTCGCCTCACGGCCCACCTATCTAGAACTGGCGTCTATTTTAGGAGCTCGGTGCCGGCCAAGTATCGGCTGCAACGTGTAGAACACATCACGGATAGGGCCCCTTTGAGACGGGATGCGTTCTGGCTTAAGCAGCGTAGTACGTGGGTGTAGACTACTTTGTGTAATCTCTCAATCCCTGACTGAACATTGGTTTCAAATCAGATTTTAAACCTTTTTTTGTGGCATAATTAATAACATTGTGATATTTGATATAGCATTAGAGTACTCTTATATTGGGTTAAGTATCAAATATTTGGTGCCAATCCAACCTCTGCTCAACTCGTCTCTGATTGGATTTTCACCTGTGTTTCCACATTCAAATCAGTCATGAAAAAATCTAACTTTGCCTTAAGTTTATATGAAGGCTGAGCAATCTTTGCAGTGATGGGTGCCAGTAATGTGCTCCAGGTCCTCATATGATGGATGGTCATGTCCATTACACGGTTAAATATGACAAAAAGCTCAGACAGTTATTGACCGTTTCAATATATTGCTTTATTCATTGTACATTTATCAAAGCGGGGTAGCCCCCCATAAATCAGCTGAATGAGACAAAATAGAAGACCGCGCTGATAGATTCCCGACATATAAAAATTAGGCTGTACAACCCCGAAGAAAGACAGCATGAGAAAAACCAGACCTCACCACATTTCAGCTGCTCACATTTCTACAATTACTCTTCAATTCTCATGAGCGAGTCGCTGACATTTTTGTACATTTTACACATTTTGCTATATCATTCATCAAGTGAATACTCATATTAAATCAATGTGGTTATTTCAAAAGTATCTGCACTTTTTTCTCCTCTGGATTCTGTCATATATCACATGGAGACAAGCGGAGACAAGTGCTCATGTGTCACTTTCACATAACATCTCATATAATTTTGTTTTCCATTATTCCATAATAATAGTTTGAGTGATTACCTCTATGGATTTGTAAATTTTATAGGCAAATGTGTCACTTTTCTTGTATTTTGGCTTCTTGACAGCTTTATACTTAAATTGACAAAATGATATCAGACTAAGTTTGTGCTAAAAACAGGGTGTGGCGTAAGGACAGTTTGAAAGGTCTTAAACAAAAATAAAAATGAATGCAGTGAAAGAAAAAAAATTATCAACATGAAGCTGGACTCCATAAATGTAAGCAAGTTATATATCTCCTTCTATTGCGTACTTATCGTGCCTGCCAGGAATGAGACAGTGATTCATCTTTGCATTTCTCTGTTTTTACAAATATTCTTTAGTCTAGTTTTCATATCAAAGACCACAGCTGTCGTCTAGACAGCGCGTTTGGTATATTTAGCTTTGCGGGTTGTGTAATGGCCCTTGAAATTGTAGTTTTTCAAGAATGACGAGTATTCTAAAAGCTCCAAGCACCATAGTCTACCTCGGCATCCGTTGAAAAGTATTTCTTTCACTTTAGCAAACTATTGTTGTGCCACTGATATTTTCGTCTCTGGTTCTACCTGGCAGAGGCTCCCATGTGAAGCATTCATTTTTTAATAAAACTTGTCTCAGTGGCTGACTGTGATGGGATATGGATTTTATTGGAGCATTGTGTTTTCATGAGGTGAAAGTGCACCTGGGACCTCATTAAAATATACTTGGAAGGAGACCGTTCTTCTACTTATGCCTGGACCTAATTCACGTGTAAATTGCCAGCGCCTGACACATTTTGAGCACACATGGACAGATTTTAAATGGCCTAAAGCAGCTGCCACAGATGAATCGAGACTTTTCATATCTTATAACAGACTACATTATGGACAAAATACGGTACTGTTGGCTTATCGTAGATAATATTCTTATACCTGGAAGCTGGACAGTGACTACAAGATCGTATTCCCTTTATAGAATTGATTAATTTTCATTTTAAAGTCTTGTCACAACTGTTGTCTTTTATGATATAATTTCTTCTTTGGGTGTTGTTGATACTTTTTAAAAAGATTTTATGTAGGGCTGTGCTGAATAGTTCAAAGCTTCATTCATAATGTTGACAATTGAATTGTAAATCAATATTTAAATGCTGCACAGCTTCTTTTTTTTTTCAATTCATTGTGTTTAAACCCGTTTTTTTCTGTTTCAAATAAGGCTACACTAATATTATTAGTATTATACTATTTGTAGAATTAGATTGTATTGGTGACTGTGTAGGATTGTGTCCGACTCATGTGATCCATATATTTCCAATAAATCCAGAACGTTGTAAAGTCAACTCAAAGTTTATTGAAAAAAGATAGATGTAATCAGTTCCAAAATTCACAACGTGTTTTTATCAAACAAAATATTATCCAGCCTGCCGCACACAAAGGAAGGACGCACCTGTATTAACGGGGGGTCTAGAAGCAATCTAACAGCACCATAAATTACATTTATATAACCACAATAACAAAAAAAATCCATTTGTTTTTAGGGTGATCATAAAATGTGACGGCAGACATTCGAAGCTTGATTCGAAAACCTCAATAGAAACTTTGAATGTAAAAAAATGACATTTGGTACAACCCTACTTTTATAGATAGTGTGTTCATATGATTTATTTTTCAAGGTCATTGTTCTTATTTTCTAATATATCTTATTATCAGACATTGACTGCCTGTCTCCATCTTCATAAACATTATTGGACTAAACACGAGGGACAATGATGGAAAGTAGTCCAGGAAACCATTTTATATCTTGATAATGATATACAGTATATCACGATATAGCATGTTTTCTGCTAATTCAATAAATATATAGTCTATATGAAATAACCACATGATAAAGCATATTTGTATACTCCAGTGTGAATGAAATACTTGACAAATAAAAAGTACTTAGTATTTTTCTCATTTAATTAAGAACTTTAGTGAAAAGTTAACAAAATAGTTTCAAGTGAAATTATAAAGAAAAAAAAACATTTCGATATATACACTGCCTCGCATTGAACTGAGTGGTTATGTAGAGTGTGATGTAAAATCAAAACTGCAATCTTCAAATGATATTCCCTCAAAATATTTCACACCAGATTTTCCGAGAAATTAGAGTTAGTATGTGCTTGATATGATCAATTTAGATGATGTAATTGTGTATCACGATATCTCGATATATGATTCCATTAAAAGACAATAAAGTATCATATTCAATTATCGCCTGGCCCTAAATCTAAATAGTTTAAAACACATTCCTGAACAATCAAATTAACTGATTATCATGCTTCATTTCTTTTGTAATCAGATCACTTATGAGTTGATGAGTGTGATGTGTGTCTGTGTGTGTGATCTCCTGATTTAGTTCCTGCTTGCTTTGTGCCTCAAGAGTCACTTTTCCCTCTGGGGGCTAAAGGTCATGGAGGATTGTGGGAGCACGCAGTGAAGAAGGCTGTTTGTTGCGTCACCAGCAGTATCGAGTCAGGTGCACTCCCAAAGATCCCAGTGCCAGCTGCCGTCGAGGCAGGGATAATCTGCCTAAGCAGCTTTCACATGATTTCACCCACAGGGAAGAATTTAGGAGAGGTTGTAAACCTCTTCAGACCTGGCCTTGGAGCTTCTTCCTGCTTTGACTTATGACGTGAACACTGGCTGTACAGCAGACACTACACCAGAGATCATTAATGTCTACTCATATGCTATCTATTCATTCCTGCACACACACACACACACCCTTGTGACTTATCTAAACATCTAGGATATGTGCATCTTGTCCATTAGCGCTTTGTTTACTGACTTTCTATCACTTCCATTAGCCATTAAATTGAAAGCAGCACTACGAGACGAGAAGTGATAAGGAACATAGATCTGATCTTATATAGATGTCCTGAGGGAGAATATCTCTACAGCAGACAGAGAGCAGAGTTAGATTTATCGTCGGGAAATGACTGCAGGATGTCTCTGTGACCTTCTCTGTGAGGGTCAGATGAACTTGAACAGATGAAGTTAATCTACTAACAGCAAGGGGTCAAAGTCAATGGTCTGATGACTATACATGCTGTGCAGAGATGTGACTGGTATTACATATTCCAAAGGGCACCGGCAACCCTATCCCTGGAGGAAAAACTGTCTCGGTCAGTCTGGTGCGTCCATGCAAAGCTCAGACTTTTGGCATTTGATGGTACTGCTTATTCAAATTTTAGTTTTCAGAAGTAAAGACCAAACTACATTCGGTAAGACTGAAATATGAAGATGAATATACTATATGAAGCTGCTTATGCTACTGTATAATGCTGTCATAAACATTTAAAATGAACCACAATCTATTGGAAAAAAAGATTGGTGGTCTTTAATTTGGCTCCTTATTTTTAAAATGATTTACTTTTGTCTTTACAGATGTGAAAAATGTACGGATCTATTTTTTTCCTCAGCCTCTTCCAGGCTGTCGTATCTCTCACTGAGCTCAAGCAGAACCTCAACAGCTAAAACAGATTATAGCCTGCTGAGCTGACAGATGTCTGCCTGATGTTGACTAAATGACCGTGTTAGTGAAAAGTTTGCTAGTAGTAAAAATGATTTACTATCCAACAGCAATCTTCAGTTTAAAGACAGCCGACCTTTTGCGCAGCAGACATTTTAACATGTCATGAAAAGCACAGGTGTAATTGCAACACGGTATCACGCCAAAGCGTGTAACAGACCTTCTTGTCCACCAGAGGATAGCGTGTCGGTGTCATGTTTTGCCTTACCGAGGCGTGAATATTACACGTGTGTATGAAGGTTTAGGAAAAATGTAATGGTTGGACTCAAAATAAGTACATCAACTAAGTAAAATACGTAACATCAGTGCGGAAAACTACAAAACGTGACAAACATCACTCACGTAACTTGCAAAACAAAACACTGGTCTCCTGGTTGAAAGTCCTGTGTTTGTTGGACCCATATTCCTCCCCTCCCACCCACCATAAGCGGTCTTTCTCACTTTTTATTCTCTGTCACTAGCTCTGAGCGCAGCATATTTACGCGGATGCATTTACACTGCAATCAGTACAGACTACATGACGTACGGAGCTTTCAGACACTTTCCACTTACAAGGTGGTGAATACCACAAGAGGGGGGCGTTCATATGGACTCTTCTCATGAACACGGTAAACACGACCCCATTTGAAGGGACCAATTCATACGTCTTTTCTTGCGACAGAGCTGAATCAATAACATTAATTATGGCTGCATTCCATGGAGGGCTTGTTATTATTTTATTAGTTTCACCTGTGCTGTGCTTGCACTGTATATAACCTGCTATAAAAATGAATTGAGAACACTGTGTGCTAGTACGGTATCTGTGCAGGTTCAGACAGAAATGAAACTTCAACAAAAGCATCATGATCATTTTGGATCATTATGATCAATAGCACATTATGGTAATGTACCTGTCATTATTTCATTTGCAGTTGCAGTAAATTGCTCGAGTAAAGGCTGGCTAGTACTTCTCACAGAGAAGCTCACACCTTAAGAAGATTATTGTTTATGTTCCCTCTGGCTGCATAATGTATGTCTCCAACAGGAAGTGTGTTTGCTAAGTCCATAAGCCCGGAGACTGTGACACTAATGTGCTGTAGTCCAGCTCCCGACATATGAACCTCCTATCCAACGCAAGAGGAGAACAGTATTCAAAATAAATTTAACCAAACTTTGTGATAATATTCTTAACATTTCTTTTATCATGTCTTCTCTTACTTTAATGTAGAGTTTAAGAAGAGAGCTTGAGGACACTAATGTTGTGTTAATGGATCACAATTAGTTGTTTTATTAATTAAAAGTGAGAAGCCACAAAAGCTGAAAATGGATAAAGACAAAACACACAATTTTCGTAATTATAAGACATTTCTTCGCCTTAATCCCAATTTACAATGCTTTCGACTTAATGATAAGTACTATGTCGAAAAATAACTGAGCCAATAATAAATATGTTATGATTGATGGTGCGAAGGTTGACTCGGCCCGCCTTTGATGATGCTCCTCCGTCTCCCCATTCGCAGCAGCAGTCTGTTCGTCTCTTTCTGTGATGCTGTTCTGCTTGCTCACCCTGCACAGCTGGCACAGCAGCTGGTGCAGGCACAGGTACAGGCCACCCGGGTCTAGTGGCACAGGTGTAGCACATCTGGGTGGGAAATAAGGAGGAAGAGAGGGGTGGATGCACACACACAAACACTAGGCTTGTCGCGGTAGTCAGTGTTACCGGTATTACATGGTGGTCGGGCATACACTGATTACATTACGTACCCACCACTCCCACCGTTGTTTTGCTTTTTTTTTACAGAAATAAAACCCATTTAGTTCATTTTAGCGTATTAGCATCATATTATCAACACAAAGACGAACAACGGACACTACAAAACTGACAGTGAATGCATCTGCTCTATACGGAGTCTCAGCTCAGAGTAGCAGGTGTCATATTTCACACACACGGGACGAGAGAGAGTTGACAGGCAAGACGATGCAAAGCGAAAAGCAGAAGCGCATATTTGGCAATATTTCAGATTCAAACCCAATGCTATAAGGGAACCATAATGTTAATGAACCCATCGCCGTGTGGAGGACGGAGCGGTCAAAGCCGGTGTGCGCAGCGGAGCAGTGCAGGGTGGAAACCTGCAATCCCACAAAAGTATGCTGGACTGGAGAGGCCAGACACACAGCCACCCGACGGTATAGATCAAAGTTAGCGCGCTAGATATCTTGACCGTCATCTTTTCTTTTAAAATGTCCGGTGTAATCGGTAACACCGGTGTTGTCACGAGTTTATTATCGGTGGGAAAATGTCCTCACCGTCACATCCCTAACACTCACACGTGAATTAAAATATATACCGGAAAGCAAAATGGTGCCATCGTGAAGAGTCAGGTGGATTCTTCTTACTGCAGGTGCAATCTCTTAATGCACTCACAGGCAGATTCCAGGGAGCGGATCAGGCCGGTGAGTCACTGGCCTGAAACTAACCTACACAACGTCACGGCGTGACCCTTATAGGCACTAGTATGGCGCATTAATGCAGGTACTGGCAGTGCTCCTTGAAGAGGATGTACAGGAGAGAGAGTGGAATAATCCCATGTTGGTGTTTCCCGTGTGGAGTGAGGGAGGGGGTGGGGGTTGAGGAAAAGGTCTGCCAGACAGAGAGGTAAAAAGGAGCAGACAAGAAGATAAGGAGATTGGGACACAGACAGTGAGCTAGGAGCCAGACCACGTTAAAGAAGACGATGTACTTCAGGCTGAGGCTGAGGGAGGGAGTCTGCCCACTTCTTGCTTCCATCTGCGGCGTTAAGTAAGAGCTGGAGGAGTGAGGGAAGGCAGCGGAGAGCATGTGTGCAAGGGAGAGTAAGCCGGGGCATCTGGTTTTGTTAAGGCCTCAGAACATTCCTTCCCTCTGTTTCGACTCTGGCTGGCAGCTTTTAAAGGGACACGTTCGCTCTCATATCCTGCTCTAGGCATCGCCCTCTCTCTTGAAGTTTGGTTTACGACTGCCGAGGGTCACGGTCAAGATGTCTGTCTGTCTGTTTGTATGTGTGCTCTGCTGCGTGACACTACAGAGGAGAAATGTTATATGTCTTTTGTGACACAGAGGAGTAAGTAGTAGGACTTCAGCTGTTTAATTGTTATTAAAGTGTTATTAGGTTGGGTTATTCCTCATTATTCATTAAGCACACAAACACAGAGTCACCACTAGCAATTAGGATTTTTCTAAAAAACGTATTAGTATCAACAATATCAATACAGACATGAAGTGGAACCACTTTGTTAATGTTTTCAAGCCTTCAACTTTATTAACTTCGACTGTGATTACTGATCTATTGAGCTCCTGGCATTAGTGGACATCTTCTAAACTTTGTGAGGTTTGTGTTTCGACACTGAAAGGATTATCTCCAGGAGACATTTCACTGGGAAAAAAATCTGAATAGCTAAAAATCCTTTTCAGATGTTTGTTTTTCCCTTTAACGAGGAGTCATATTCCGATCCTGAAATGAGAAAAGAAAGACTTAAATGTGCTGATGCTCGACTAAAATGTGTTTTTTAGGGAATGATGCAAGCCAGGTGAAACTTACAATTGTGCCAACACTGTACAACAACATTATAATAACATATCATTAAAAACAAACACTAAACTGCACAGCTATCATGAAAACGAACCCAAAATGACAGCCTACTGTCCCATGATGCAATGCTTTTTGTTACATGATACGGCAGGTGTCATGGTATGAATCTCAACACATGAACGTGCCGCATAAGTAACAGGGTTTTCACGGTTATGAGTTCACATGACTGTTAAGAGGCTGGATTTGATTGGGTCATTATCCTCATGTCACTCCCGGTGCTGGGTGGGTCTTCGATGCAGGAAAGGGCCGACCACAACAGTTCTTCAGCTGGCAGCTTTAGCTGGTACATGAGGACATAAAGCTTGCCAGTGAAGAACTGCTGTAGGTCAGCCAACATGCACAGATACACACCGTAACCTGGAGAAAAATATGGGCATAACATCAGTGAAGTCAACCAAAGTGACATTTTGAAGCTTTGACTGCTTGCTGCTATCTGTGATTATAACGAAGGCTAAACACTTTTCAATTAATCAAACACACCCCTAAACATACTCCTGTTAAAGGCCTAACATCTCCTTAATGAAACACCATAAGTTGTTGAGGGCATAACAAAGAAATAAATGACTTTTGTATTTCCGGAGAAATTTGGGACCTTTTCAATTGAATTCTATGCAGTCGGGAGATTTTTTTGGAGCCAGCATCTAGCAACCATTACTTGTTTCTCCATCTTAAGGCGCTTCCACATTGGCTCCAGCTCTTGGCCGTGGCGGTTACCGCTTGGCACACAAACACACACACATACTCCTTCGTCTTTAAAGGGAGCTTGTTGTGGGAGAGAGGTGAGGAGGCAGAGAGGAGAAAGATACCAGAGAGGAAAACTTTATAACATTCTTTTGTCCTTGTTTGTGAATACTGCGGTTTACGGCGTGTTTAAATGTGCGCGCACGCTTAAACAAACAAGCTGCGTGTGTGTGTGTACTGGAGCTAGACATGCCAGCCTACTGTTTTAGCATTCCCTCTGCTTTTGCTATAATTGAATACAGAAGTCGTTTGCTAGCTAGATAGCTTGGCCTCTGGTTACAGCCTGGAACTCCTGATAGAAAACAGCTCTCTTGTCCTGCGGGGCAGTTGGGTTTACAGCAGGCTCAATGAAGGAATTTTTCCTTGCAGTTCAGACACTTCCACTCCCTTGGGTGTGTGACTGCTTCACCAACATGTCAAGTATTTGGTTATTTCACCTTGAGAAAAACCCCACAAATTTCCATCCAGATGAATGTCAGTTTATGGAATTTTGGTAGAAGGCTGAAGCCCTTAAGAGGAACTACGCAGGGCCAATTTGGCCCATCATCTTCTTTACTATGAAATAGTTTTGAAAGTGTAACCATGGCCTAATCGAGTGTTAGAAATTAAAAGTGACAAGAATACCCTTTATGTGATGTTCCACTTTAACATCCCCTTTCCGTTGGCTACTGTGTAATACTTGCGAGTAGTCCGGGATTTGTCTCGCCTGGCTTCCATTCAGCTGGCCTGACTTCAACTATTGCAGTCACTCAGTCTGAAAAGCCTTTCCCTAGCAGCATATTCTTACACAGTTCAAGGACGGGACTTTGGGCAAACTAGCTCTCAGCAGCACCGCGAACCCAACAACCCCTGGAAACTCAGCGAACCCCACGCTGCTCTGAGCAACAGTGGAAAGCTCTGGACTGCAGAGACACAAACACACACACTCTCTATGTGACCAAATGGTCCTCTTCCATAACAATTCTGAATGGGCTGCGGGCCTTGATCTTGTACTGAATCCAGAGGGATCCATTGTGGGTGTGTAATATTGGAGATGAGATCCAGGGCAAAGGTTTCTCCTTTTGTACTCATTGAGTAAATTTGTAAAGAGGCACCTGATATCCGTCGGCCTTTGTTAGCAGTGAGGAGATAAGTTTCTCCTGGTACTCGACAGACTGTATTTAAACTAAAGAAGATTACAGTTTTACAGAGAGATGGAAGGAATAAGACAGAATGAGACAGAAAAGGATGATGAAAAGAAAACAGCAAACACTAACAAGGTCAGAGATCAGCACCGCTACAATAAAACAAACTGGTGACCACATAATAACCCCAATGTGACAAAGGATGAGACTCCCTCTGGTCAAATATCACAATCTGGCAACTTGTCTGTTCAGCTCCAAAACATGATGTGCAATGAAAGAAGCAATCAATATTTACAGCTGAATTGCTTGCTAACCCAAGGTAGCAGAAATATCTGATGTACACTGAGTGAAGTTGTAGCCTTAGCTAGAAATGTGACACTCTACAGGGCACTAATTTCAACTGAGAAACACATGCACACAGAACACATTTTCCTATTCCTTCATGCAGTAGCATGGAAAAAAACCCAAAAACTTTTGTCATGACCAGGCTATCAACTTATCTCTACTTTGTATATGATATCGTAATTGTATTACATAGTTAGTAGGGCTGTGAAGTCAATGCTGAAGTGCCTTAAACTTGCATTCTTTCTAATAGCCAGCAGGGGGCGACTCCTCTGGTTACAAAAACAAGTCAGATTGTATAGAAGTCTATGAGAAAAATGAGCCTACTTCTCACTTGATTTATTACCTCAGTAAACATTGTAAACATGAGTTTATGCTCTCAATCGCTAGTTTCAAGTCTTTTTCAATACAGCATGATGTTCATTTAGTAAATTATGGTGATGTCACAGTGACTACGTCCACTTCTTATATACAGTCTACGGTATTGGCAAGAACCTGGCGATACGATAGGTATCATGATACAGGGGTTACGATTCAATATATTGTGATACTGTAAACAAGACGATATATTTTGATTCTTTTAAATCTAATTTTAGTAAAAGTGTCATAGTATAAAGAACACATCGCCAAATTAATAAAATCTGAGTTAAAAAAAAAAGTAAACTTATCACAGTCCCTTTAACACTCAACATCTTAGCACTACTTTTGGTGCAATCTGAGCCACTCTCGGCCACAAATGTTTGTATGTGAACAATTTGATTAAAAATCGAGAATCAACACAGTATCACAAAACACAATATAGCGATTTTTTACACCTCTAAAAGTTAGCCTGATACAATCGGCAATCATTTTCACATGCCCCCTCCGTAGCTTCGTCTGGAACATCAAACGCTTCTGTGTTTAAAATGACAGTCAGAAAAACCTGTTTGCTTTACTGTCTTGACATGCAAGGCTGAAGGGGAAATTGAAAGAAACACAGGAATGAGCAGCAAAAAGGTGCAAAAATAAAAAGGACTACTGTATATGGAATTCATTTACATCCTCATTATACACCAACTGCATGCATTTGTTAGTTTTTCACACAGCATAAAAAATGAAGTTGAGCCTCTTGCGCCTGTTGTGACAGAGAGAGCTGCAGTTTTGTTTTCCCTCTATGTAATTTCCAACCCCTATTATTCCTTAACTATGTTCTTTCTCTGCTCACGATATGTTAAGCATGCACACTACAAGCACACAGAGACCATCCCACAGTGGAGAACACTGTGTACCAGAGGAGTGATTTATTACACGGAGCTGATGATTCCCAGGACAATTACAGCCAGCCTAAGCAACAGGCTGAAAATGGCTCCTCAGAGTGTGTACGCACAAATAGGCAAACATACAAGGAGTACACAGCGTACGTGTGTATGAGTGATTCAAGACCAGTTGGCAGCATGCAAGCGATAAGTTAAGTCGAGGAGAACAAGACCTACTGTCCCCAAATTGAGTCATTGTTCTTAGTTAAATATGCACAGAGAAACATCCCATATATGTTTGTATTTCAGGTGTTTTAGGATTTCTCTGAGGCAGCATAGTGACTGTTTAGGAGACAGATGGACTAAATATCTAAAGCAAAGACAAAGCTCTGAAACACACACTCACAATTGGATAAAAACTAAGCCAAAAGGTGTGTTTAGTGGTGATGAGGTGGTTGGGGTTAGGATGAGGGTAAACGTTAAAACAGTAGCGAGGTTTTGACTGAAATAACAGCAAACTGTTCTAAAATGCAAAGTCACTGTGAGACTTTACAAAACAGCCAAGTATCAACATACCCTCATACAGAAAGTGATTTGACTTCACAAACAGAGAGCGCTCCCTCTTGGGGGAAGGGAAACGCCCTCATTTGTTTCCAGTGCAACCTAACTTGTTTGGAGGGCGGCTGTCAGTTTGAGCTGTAATGATCCTTCTCAGTAAATTTGACTGATGTCTAAGTATGATTTAAAATAAACACACACAGAGGATGGAGAATGGATCAAATCTACGAATGTCTGCCAATAACAACATATCCCAGAGGGCCGTGCAGGGAATGACTTGGCAAACACGAAAGAATGGGAAGCCCCATGAATCATTCTAGGAATGCCATTTCTTATCCAAAATCGATTGCAAAAAAATGCGTCCAGTCCGTATTATGACATTTGTACAAATCCAGGGTCATGGTGGTAAAGTAAGCTAAATGTTTCTCCTGTAACTTGAGACTGCAAAAGGCTAACATGTGGATACTAGAAACCACCACACACAGATTAAAGCAGACATGCTGTATGTGAATGTAGGGCTAACACCACAGTGGAGCATACCATAGTTGTTTTCTATACGGGCAGGATAATCTTACATAAGTGCTTGCTGTGCTTTGAGGATGAGAGCAGCTTTGCAACAGATTCTGGCGAGCATCTTATCTGTCCTCATAAAAGGTATCGACAATATCCACCCTGCTCTCATCTTTTTGGTATTGCAGTAATTTAAAATATTTTCCCTTGAAAGCCACAAGCTTGGCAGAACAGCTAATGTTGGCTTTATTACAGCAACCAAGCGGCACACCCCAGAGTAATTAGTTCAGTACCAGCATAACAATCGCACATATCCAAGTTTGTCCCATATCAAACTGATCTCCATTATGATAGAGAAAATAATAATACATAAAATGTATTTGTTACGTTTGTGGGGATTCAGTCCTCTGGCTTTCGGTTCTCCCACCCATAATGTTCATAGGAGTTGGGATCATAGTAATACTGTTCTAAATCACTTTACGTGTTGCTTGGGAAGAAAAAGTTACCATTTATTGCCGAGCAAACACTATAAATGTCAATGTAGACTACAAAAATAATCCAAAACATGTGTTCACTGGCACTTTAGAATGAGCCTATGATTTATAATATCAGTGATGCGGACCCTCTAAATGAATATCTAAGGAAAATGGTCATCTCGGTTCTGACCACTAGCTCATTTACAGTTAAATAATCTGATTTATTCTTCACTTCTGATCACACGAGAAACCGTGCAGCACATATTAAATCAGCTGTGTCATTTGCATTCACCCTTTTAGACATAATCAATGATCCATTTTTTTATAAATCCTCCTCTGGGGTTTTACAAACTCTATTAAGGGCTACATTAAATGTTTAAATTATGCTTCTTTCCTGTGAACAACTAGTCCAAACTACTGTATCTGGAACAGAGATGACTATTCAAATTCTATACTTTTGAAATTAGGGCTGTGTTTTGGCAAGAATCTGGCGATACGTATCATGATACAGGGGTCACGATTCAATACATTGAGATACTAAGACAGGCCATATATTGCGATTTTAAAATCTAATTTTAGGAAAACTGTCATAGTATAAAGACGAGCAAACCTTTTCAATGCAGCAACAAAATGGTCAAAACTTAAAAGGGAAGTGAAATTACAGCATATAATGTATATAGTATATAAACATAGAATTGAATTGAATGGATTGGGCCCATTGTCACCGATATCCAATCCAGCTATTTGAGTCAGTATTGGACTGATATGTGATCCGGTATCGGTGCATCCCTAATTACAACACTGCTACCGGTTGGGGGTTTAACAAGTGAACCACTGTCTGCCACAAATCTTTGCATGTAAACTATTAATTCAAAATCGACAGTGTTTCTGGGAATTGATACAGCATCACAACGCATAATATCGCGATACTCAAGTGTATCGATATTTTCGTAAATCCCCGCCGTGCACGTCGGTATGTGCACTTCCTCATGTTTACACTGAAAGCGCAGTGGGCCGTTCCAATCTCAGCTGGTCTGCAATAGATCACATGTGCACACCCAACCCCCATAACCCTTTACCCAAGGCCACGACAAATTGCTTTCAAGTCAAGAGCGGATCAATATATTTGCCGGTGCTTTCCTCCTACAGCCTGGAATGGGATTAGGGTAGAAGAAAGGGCGTGAATTTCAAGAGACGTACACATACACACAAACACACGAGCAAGCATTGCTGATGTGTAATTCTGGTGGAGAGGCATGCTAACACTAGCACTCTGTCAGAGCGGGTTCATCATTCACACTGCTTGCTTCTCAAAATGACCGAGATAGGGGAGGCAAGCTGGAAGTAACTGGAACTGATCATTGTGAGTGAGTGTGTGTGTGCGTGTGAGGGATAATGCATATGCATGAGGAACTGTAAGTGAGCGAGCAAATGTATGCATGCATGGGGAGTGGGGGGTGGGGGGGGAAGGAGGGTGTCCACGCCCTGTTATATAGAAGCACGAAAGCACACACACACACAGTCGTGCCATGTGAATTATGAAATGCCACTCGACACTGCTGATAGGAAAAAAGGGAGTGTGCGTTTGTTACTGCACATGCATGTGCATGAGGCCTGTGCATCTATATTGTATAACTTGTATTTGTGCCCACGGCTGCTGTTTATCTGGATGTGAATTAATGATTCAAATTGAAACCAGTTAACAGTTGGAAGTGGCAGAGCAACTTCCACTGGTAGAAGCCGTAATGTGTTCCTCATAGGAGGTTTTGTTTAGTACAGCTGTTCACCCGGTAGGAAACATACAGTGATATAATAAGAGCTTTTATTCTAATTTTGGGATAGAGGCTGGGGGGTTGAGGGTGAAGGAGAGGGATCCAGACAGAAGACAGCAGTAAGGGTGGGGCCCATGGAACATGGCACACACAAGTGACTCAGCCACACACACTATTGTATCTCAACAAGGCATTTTTGCTCTAAAAATACACATTCAAATACGGCAACCTGACAGCAATTATGCCACAGTCATTATCCACGCAAGTGTGAAATTTCGCAGCCCCCCTTTGATCCGGCGAGCACAGCTTGTTAACGGACCGATTCACTTCAACTGCAAGACGGTATTTGCTTGAGGAAGAGGTGATGTCAGCGAGCAGGAAGTCAGCAGGTGGGAAAGAGGAAGAGGGACTTCCAGTAAAGTCTTGCAGAGCGTCTAACAGGATTTTACACTGAGCATCTGGAGCCAGGAATGCATGGGAACAGTATTGTGAGTAGGAAGAGAGGAAAGCGGGTGGCATCTGCCTCAGTGATGTCATGAAGTGAGAATCAGACAACCTGGTCCTGGTGTTCCCACCACGCACGGATGAGACAATGACGCAGCATGACTCTAAAACTGCGTGTGTGTGTGATGTAAGCTCCCTGTGAAGGACACTAAGTGTCAAATTTTCTAAACACACACACGCATGGATCAAATCATCCTTTTGGAAAATATAAGTGGACAGGAGGGGGGAGAGAAAGCTCCTGAGACCGTGAGATACAGAAACAGAGGGATGGAAGTAGAGGTGTGAACGCTGAGTAAAGAGGCCCAACATAAAGAAAAGATTTGTGTGCTTCCTCTGGCTGTCATCTCCCTTCCTACCACTGGGAAGAAGTGTGTCAAAGAGTACATTGTTTCTCTCTATGTATCTGTTTGTGTCCATCCCTTGCTCTGGCTCAATGCCCCCGTAGTCCCGGCAATTCATCCTCCCTCTCTCTCTTTCTGTATGTATATCCTTTGTCACCCTCCCCCTCTAACTAGCAGTTTAGTTAGGGTGCTGAGAGACAGGAAATGCCTGTAGGGCAAATGAATAAGAAGTGGCAGCTGCCCATGCGTGGTACGAATCCCGAGAATCTCCTCAGTGTCATCCCTTCACCCCACCCATCCTCCCTCCAGAGAGGGAGGAAAAGACACGGAGGGCTGAATCACGCCATCTCCTTACTGACCAATGTCATTCTATTCACGCGAGGTTATATTTGAAAACGCAAACCACTGGTTGACTAGTTGCCAAAGTGTCAAGTTGAATTGTCAGATTTAGAGACAGAAATAATGCTGTTTCCTACCCACTTTTGATCTTATGAAAACATGAAACATACTGGTGTTCCAGTTAGAGCTGTAACGGTTTGAGTATTTATGCAAACCGTCATGTTACAGGGATCATGGTTCGGTGCACGCAGAATACACGGTATGTCAATTGATGCACGTAATACAGAACCACATTTCACAGGCGCAAGTCCCGCCTGGAAACTTTTAGCTGTACGCCGTTAGCAACAGGGGAAATTTTTTCACGACTACACTTGGCATCACAAACATTCAAATAGCTGAATAAGCAGAATAAGAACAATAAGCAGAAGGAAGTAATGCCACACTGAACTATAAACGGTCAAGCGTTAAATGCAAAGTTAGGTCTTACACTTCCCTATCGGTCTTTACACGTGGTTTCCAGGATTTCCACCCAGAACTATTTTTAGCCAAATGCAATGCCACCTCAGTCCTGACGCGTTTTATTACCAATTTAGATAGTAGACGATGGCTGAAACAATAGTCACAGTAGTCACACTATTTAAATATACGGTATATGCCTTGTTAAATAGCATCTCTGCTCTTTGTTTATTTCCCCTAAAGGTTTAAACTGGCAATAGCAGATAGGGTATGCTTAGGGCGTGGCTACCTTGTGATTGACAGGTCGCTGTGCTTAGCTCCGCCCTCTCGTGGCACTTATGGTTGCAAAAAAAAAAACAAGATAACGACGGCCAAAATGCCAAACTCGAGGCTTCAAAACGGCAGTCCACAAACCAGTGGGTGACGTCACGGCGACTACGTCCACTTCTTATATACAGTCTACAATTTAAAGTAATTTCTACATCTATAGATACAAATCTGTCTTCGTGATTAATGGCTCTGCACCGGACAGTTTACCTTTTAATTTACTCAGCCAACCGTACTAAGTTGATTTACCCTTTGACCTTCGCCTTTCACGTTTATGTGGAGACAAACATTTACTTCACGCAGTCCAAACCCAACTGTCTCTAGCCTGTCGTCTCCAGCTGCAGATCAGCACCCATAAAGGGTTACCAAGGGTTACCATGCAAACGTGGGTAGGTCCCCACACAACGTAGAGATCGTAATTTGGTTTATTGGTTCCTGGTTTTTATGAGCTAAATTTCCAATTAGCTTGACGAGGATTAAGACTGACACAAGATGAAATGATAAGCCGATGATGGTTGGTCAATGAAAAAACCGTGGCAGGTGGAGGTCAACTGCCCTTCAACCACAGGCTCATCACATTCTACTGAGCAGGGTGTGTGTGTGTGTGTGTAGGGGACATAGCCGGGGTATGTTGGACTAAAAAGAAATGTTTGTACAAGTGTGTGTATCTGTGAGTGAGTGTGTTTCCTGCCGTTCTGGCCCCAGCTGTACCCAGATGGCCTGAGAGCACAGTGTGCTAAGCTAACAGAGACGAGACAGAGACATTCACCCCGAGTTAGTGAGCTGGAAGAACACTGTGGCCACATTTCATCCACAGAGGCCACGCCCTATTACATATCCCCTATTACATACATTAGATACGACATGACGTTAGTATCCAACAGCTTTAATTATTGAGTAACCACATGACTGTAATTACTGATGCGTTGACTCCAGTAAAATCAAGCAGCTTGAGTGCAAATGGTCTTTATTTTAAGCTATCCTAACATTTTAAGGCTTTAGCAAACAAATTTGTCTTGCATTTTAAGTTCCCTAGTTCTCTAATTCTACATGTAAAGTCAAAAAGAGTAATGATGCATGCAAAGAGGTTAAAATTAAAGGTTAAGTCAAAGAATTAAACAAAACTGTCCATTTTTTTTTCATCTTCCTGTGTTTCTTAGTCAGAGTAGATGAGGCATCACACACCTCAATTATTGAGATAAAAAATAAGGTAGTCACAAACTAACGATTGCATCAGCTGTTTTTTTTTATTAATCTTTCAATTATTTTTCAATTCTATAAATCTTTTAGTCTATGAAATGCTGAAAAAAGTAAGAAATACCTACCACAAGTTCTTTAATTGTCTCGTTTTGTCCGACTAATAGTCCGAAACTCAAGACATTAAATTCAAAATTATATAAAAACAGAGAAAAGCAGAAAATCTCGTCATTTGAGAAAATATTTGACTTTTTTGCTCAATTAAATAACTTAAACAAAAAAAAATCTGTGAATTGTTGCATATGAATTTTCATCAGTATACTGTATACGGAAAGACATCATGGCAAGTATGAAAACAGTAGAAACGGTGCTACACGAGTGTAGTTAGTTACTGATAACACCAGCGTAGGCCACACTGAAGACGCCATCTTATACTCACCACAAATCTTTCTGTCTGCAGTATCCTGATGAGTTTTTAGGGTATGTGCATATCTACCTGTCTTTACTACTTTCTCTCCTTTTAGCCCGTCCATTGCCCCTTTTCTATCACTTCTCCACCCTCCCATCTTTCCTGCACTCATCTCTCATGTGCTTCGTTAAGCTCTCTTCTCCAAGCTTTCATTTTCCGCCATCTCCCTTTCCCCCTCTTTCATCCTTAAATATCATCCTTGCTCTCCCTTCATTTCGTTCCTTTCTCTCCTCCTTATCCCGCTCAGCTCTCTCTCTGTGTCTTTAGGTTGGTCAGTTCAGCAAGGCCGAGTTACATTCCTGGGATGCCTGCTACATATGGTCCACATTCCAGCCGGTCTGCCGAGAGGCCCACCGCTCCTCACCGCTGGCCCTGCAGAGACCAGCCCAAAGCTGGGCCTAAAATAATCTTAGCACAGCTTTAGTTAAGCTCAGCCTGTGCCTGCTTGAGGTTAAAGCTAAAACTCAGAACTAAAACGTCCAACCTGAGTCTACAAAGATATTTCATTTAGCTCTCTTTCCTCACATACAGGCTGTAGTTTCTTTCTCCATATATCTGTTCCCTCAGGCTACTACCTTCTGGCTCTATGTATGTGTGTTAAGAACTTTTTCCAGTGGGCAGGCACACGTGTTTTACATATGAGTACGGGGCTGGTCTAGTAAACCACACACAGCCTTGCTGAGGAGTGGTGGCAATCTCTCTCCATATGAGGCAGTCGCAATATAGTCTGGCGGACACAGTTGGAATACCGTTAGCGCCGCATCACCAACTATATCTCAGACTTCGCCCATGCTGCACACGCCCACACATCCTGTGCATGTGTGCACACGCAAGGCACAGACAGAGAGTACATCTGTCTCTCCATCAGACGATTGCCATACACACCTACGTATGGCACGCCAACATCTGCCAAGGAGCTTTGTCTGTCTTAACCAGACGCAGACACACGCCCTTTTAACCCGCTTACAATTTCTGTACTCGTTAACCTCTTACAACTGTATTAGAAGCGACATTTAGATAGTCGACAATTTATATTCATCCTAAAGCGTGTAAAAAAAAATGTGCCCAAGCTAGTCAAAGTTAGCTCTCCAAGGCTGTCTGGGTGTGGCCATAATAATGTGCAACCTCACTGCAGCTACCGCATTTCCACCGCAGATCCTCCCCTCTCTGATTGGCCATCGATATCAATCAATGTTCAGTCCTGCTCACTTACACCGAGTCACTTGATGGATTGGTCGTTCACAAGCTCAAGTTAGCAGAGGAGGAGTGACTCATCAAATGACACATTTTTGTACATGGTATGGTTCTGATCAATGTCGGCAACTCTGGCGGTTGGTAAATCGGTTCCAGATCTTTCTGTGGGTATTTTCGAGAGTTAAGTAAAAGGCCTGTTTGTCAGACTAAACCCTTTCCCAATTTGCCGACCCACACATGCACACACATGTTTGCATAAAATATGGCAAATACTCACACACAAAGCATCTACATGCACTCAAACTTTCAGGATGAATTGACATTTGACTCTAGATTATAGGGCACACACACACACACACACACACACACACCAGATACCAGTCTTTCCTCCCTCTTACATGCCCTTTCTGTGTGTGTCTGTCTGGGGAGTGGCGCAATGGACGTCACCGCTGGACGGCTGTATTAATCACATCCAGCAATACAGAGATAATGACTGTGCCAGCTTACCACTAACACACACACACATACCTTACACATACATACATACATAGGTCAATTCAATGTGGCTAAACAATCAGAGCCCAGACAAAGCAAACACTCCAACAAGAAGGAGAGAGGGAGGGTGGGAAAGAGCTATACTGTACAGTATGTACGTAGCAGCAGGATGTCTGTAGTGGTGAATAATATCTGAGCAGCAACTAACTTTATAAAGTCATTAAATTCTTCACAAACCAACAATAATTACCCTTAAGTTGCAAGAATGCAGCTACAGAGGCTGCAGATTCACTTCCTTTTTTACTTGACATTGATTTGAACTTCTAACCTGGTGCATATTTCCTGCAACTCACTCAACAATAACAGCAATTTCAAATCCTTTTTTGCATACACCCATAACGTATCATTGGAACCAAAGTCAGTGAGGCCTTGTAAATACATTATCACACCTCCTATATGTGAAACCAGTCCAAACGCAGCACTTCCTGCATATTGAGC
Organism: Sebastes umbrosus; assembly: GCF_015220745.1. Taxonomy (NCBI): domain Eukaryota; kingdom Metazoa; phylum Chordata; class Actinopteri; order Perciformes; family Sebastidae; genus Sebastes; species Sebastes umbrosus. The sequence continues at coordinate 19,807,395 of NC_051275.1, forward strand.
GTGTGGGTGGGACATCCGACATTACTACCACCGAGGTTAGTGCTCTTAAAAAACAGTTCAATCGGTGGCATCCTGATAATCCAGATGTGTCCAGTGGCCCAGACTCTTACCGGCCTGCAGCATCATGTATAATTCACTATTCATACCTAAAGAGGGGGTAATTACAGCGGGCCGGGCACTCTTGAGGAAAGGGAGGAGGCAGTGGGGGGAAGCCAGAGTGAACCCTGTGGAACTAGCGAGCATTTCCAGTGCATCTGTGGCATGAAAAGTGCATTTTTCTTTGACTCATCATGTAGAATTGGAGGAGGAAAGGATAGTTTACAATAAACTCCTCAGTGCTGGGCTGGAAAATAAACAGCAATGGGATCCTCAGAACTACAATCTGGGGGGAAAAAAGGCAAGTCATTGGCTAACAGAAATGGGATTCGCACAAGGTCAAGTTATCCATCAGGAGCTTTGATGCCAAAGATCAGAGACGACAAGGTCTGACCAGTCATTCGGCTGACGTAAACGGGATGCAGGCGGAGAAAGCCACCGGTTGCTACACAGAATGCGAAGACGGCCCTCCTTATGAATCATAACCGGACTCGACGCAGTTTTCCACCCAAGAATTTGAGCTTTGGAACCTGCAGCTTAGATAAGTTGTTGTATTTTAACCCACTGTCTTCCTTTTAAACTGAGATTGCATAAGCAAACGTTCGAGGGCCCTGAACACTGCCTGCCTATAAGATTACATAATCCCTGTCACTAGAAGTCATAGAAAAAATGGGGGACGGAGTACACATAGACTGGTTAAACTTGCAACAGGTTGATGAGCACAATAATAACCAAAAAAAAGCAAGCAAACAGGCAAAAAGCTTACAAAAAAAACTACAATATGTCACAAGAATTGGCAAAGTAGACAAATAGGCCTACCTTTTTTAGCTGTAAGCATTCCACAGGTTACACAACCACGCCTTACCTCCACCAATTAACACCTCTCTGTAGATCCCTGGAAGTAGATCCTGATGATCTAAAGTTAAAAGACAAGAAGATCTACTGAAGACACCTGGAGACACTGAAGGGAGGGGGAAAACAGCATAAGAGAGAAGCTTGAAAGGGGAAATGAATGACGCGGAGGGAGAGACAGAGAGGAGGAGGAGGAGGAGGAGGAGGTGGGGGCAAACTCTCCACATCCATGTTGCAGCTACAAAGGGTGGGGCCTTGAAGGAATTCACTCTATCTGCTTTTTCCTCTCGACTTAAAGCTTATCTTAATTAGACTATACAGGGGTCAGTCTGCCTGTGTGCACTCAATTATGATGTATAAATGCATTGCAAAGAGTAGGAGGAAGGGACTCCTCCATATATTCTTTGACAAGTCAGGAAGACTATACTGTGATATAGAGACAACTCCTTCTGCTCCATTTAGATGCATTCAACGCCCAGAAGGTTTTGCCATGATAAAAAAAGACACACCCCATTATAGTCAGATCTGTATCACAGAGAATAAAGATTATATATATATATATAGGCCTCGATCAGCCTGTGATATAACACTATATAGCACGCTTTCCTCCTGTGGCCTTTTTAAATGTCACCTCTGCTAAAAAAAAAAAAAAAAAGTTGTATTTGACAGTCGCACTTACTTTGGTTTCAGGTAGATCCACTCGGTTCCACCGTGGCGCACGTCACTGGTGTCAAATATGCGCAATTTTGTGGCGAGTCTGGATGAGATTTGGAGGATTATTAGGCTCTTCTCTGCTCGGACTGTTTCAACCCCCCCACACACACACGCCCAGTTCGCCTGTGGCATTCATTCTGGCTACTGTAAAGTTGCCACGTCCTTTTTTTTTTTACTTATGAAACCCAAAAGCCAAGCAGCAAAAAAACACTCACTTCTCTACTGCGTAATAGTCCCTATAATAAACCAAATAGGTGCGCACATCATCAAGATGGCATTGTTATGTAATATCTTCTCCTAGATGAAAATGACTGTATCTATAAAGCCATTGGTAGATATATAGAAGACTACTCGAGTAGAAACAGTCTGGTTTTTGTGCCATATTTCAGTGCCTCACAGAAAAAAAAACCTCAGCCACACCTTAACTCTCAATCAATTTTTTTTTTTCTGACAGTTCCAGAGGTTTTCGACGAGAAGCGAATAACTTCACCCTGATAACACTGTCTGCTGTCTCCGCTGTTTAACGTTAAATCTCTAAAAGAAAAGGAAAAAGATAATGTGAAATCGGTCCAGTAGTGTGAGTATCCGGTTGTGCCGGTGCTGCTCGCTGCTCCTCGGGTTCTCCCTCCACCGGTCTCTCTCTCTCCGGTCCAACTCCTCTCTTCAAAACCGGCTTCTCACTCCGATCAGCTGGCAGGGCCGTGACGTCAGCGCACACGACCGGCCAATCAGGAGCGCACCGGAAAAGCACACCGGCTGACGCCCACCGTGTACGCACGGTGACGACCAGGTGCGTCGACCAATGAGGCGAGATGCTCTGTGAGAAATAAGGCGGGCGTTAGAAATAGTGACCAATGGGAGTGCAGCCGCCCATGGGAGGCGTTTCATCCTCTGACCTATTAGGTGTTGGGAAGTATGTGTGAAGTGTTGGGAACTTTTTCTACACTAGCAGAGGCTACACATGAAATTGAATATATTGGAATAATTATGAATAGTTGAAGTAACTATAATAATGTAATGAGGTTATTAGTCAACACTTCATAATGTCAACTTGTAATAACCGTTTTTTTAAGCTGTCAATGTCAAATGTTGTTAATTGTATTCTAGTAAAGCCTAGTAAGTTTTATTCCTATTGCCCAAAATCACAAATTTCAAGTTTCAAGTTTATTTGTCATATGCATTTAAAAGTACAGTGAAATGCAATGAAATGCATTTTACCCTGGCTCTCTCTCAGCCCTGAAAATCTATAAATAGTACCGTTGATAAATACTACAATAAATAAGACAATACCTGAGAATAAAATTATAAAACAACCTAAAACAGCCATAAAACAATCCACAGCTCTGCATTCATTTAGTGCTACTGTTCATGTGGATCTACCATATGTACAACATGTGTCCATATCTTTAGACATGCAATTCAGAAAACAAAAAAACTCCCACAAGTCTATTTTATTCTGGCAAAGGCCTGGTTTGTCTATTTTTTTTAACTGGAAATGGTCTGATGCTGCAATATGTAACCAGACTTAACCCTTATCCCGTAATTGTCCTGAAACTGGGCATACACTGCAAGATATTAGCCCGTTTCTGGCCCGAATGGCAAAGATGATCAAGGAAGCACGTTTCTGTCTTGTTAGCATTGTGACTCGTACAGACCTCTGCTAGCAAACAAACTTTACCTACCTTGGAGCTTTCAAACTGTCAAATTGTGAGCTTTGGCTTTATATTGCCAACAATCTACTCGTACAGTAGGAGTAGGAGTTACACAACAACATTTCCAAAATCATACAGTGTATCCCCAGCTTAAGAGGCCCCTCAGGTCTTCTTGTTTGGGTCTTTTAACTGTTCCCAGGTTAAAAACTAGAGGTAGAACATGCACGACCATAAATGGTTTTCAAGAGTGGCATTTAACAATGTATGAGACGTGCAACAGAAGTAAACCTGGCCAGACCTGACCTTGCCACTGCAAGCCACAGAACAGAGCATCGCCCATTGCAAATAAATAGAACATTTTCCAATGATGTAATCCGCCAGATCACACTTCAGGATATTCTTTTATAAATTATTAAATTCAGAGAGACAAAAAACTGATTTATTAAAAACGTAAAAGTAGCCGACAAGGCTGATGCAGAAGTAAAGCACATATCAGCCAATTAATCGGCTATCCTGCTCCAAACTATCGTTATTTTATCGACCTTTAAAATTCCACTTTCGGTCGATCTCTATTAAAAACTAAGGGTGATCGAGTCTTTGCTAAACTGGCTCCTCACCTATGAAACAGCTTCCCCATTTAGCATCAAGTTGGCTAACAACGTCTCAGTTTTTAAATCTCATCTTAAAACCAAACTTCTTCCTCATTCAGCTGTTTGTAATGCTGCATTATAACAGCTGCTTACAGTGTAGCTGTTATGTCCTGTCATTGTCTTTTATTGTTACAACTCTGGAAAGCACTTCCTGTTTGAAAAGAGCTCTATGAATAGACCGTTATATTATTACTATAAGTTACAGAGGTTTTAGGGGCACATTATAAATTCTCTTTGCAGTTATGCTACTTTATACGTTTGCATGCATTTGCTTCCAGTTGGAAGCAAATGCATGCAAACGCTTACCATTATGTGAGGACAAAATGGCATTAGATTTCCGGTGTCATTATACAGTATGGTACTTTATTCATTACGAAAAGGCAACACGACTACTAGTTGGACTTATTGGTCTTTACTCTTGACATTTATTGCGGTGCTAATACAATGCCCCTAACCGCTCGAGTAAAAGAGGCACTGAAATGGTGCTTTTCCACAAAAATAAATTCAATTTAAAGCTGAGGTACAGATGCATATTTATCTTTAATGATTGCCTACCAAAGAGAGACACAGCAATGTGGTGTCAAACTCATGACAAACACTCCCCCGACCCTCCATCCACCTCTTTATATACACATTATATACATTTCCCATCCATGGTCCCTTAACAAGTCTTCATGAGGAGCCCAAACAACAAAAAATTCTTAGCATTTTTAACTGTTTTTCATCTTTTTTTTTTTTTAAAGGCAAACGCAGCATTCCTGTGGTTGGGTGTGGAGTAAGAATCGGGTTCCACTACCAAATAAGTGATTGCACTTCTCGCGAATGGAAACCTCAATTGGAGGCTTGCTCGTTGAAGTCACTACAATTCCACATTTGGAACAGAGAATGGAGCGTCCTACATTTTCCCTTTTGAATCAGAGAAAAAAAAAGAAACATTTGAGTGCCGGCTGTGGAAGTAACTCTCTCCAGAGGATTCAAGGTGAAATGAAAATGATGTGATTTACATGATGAGATCTTTGTTGAGAAGATTAGCCATGTGACTGTCCGGATACGGTGGCAACAGAGTTTGGGGACTGAATGTGACATGCAGACATGAACAGCAGAGAGTATGGAGTCTTTGATATGGACAAGCAGTGCCTGGTGCTGCATAATTGAAGATACCTGAAGTCTTCTCAAGCCACTGCAGTGCATGCATGAGAAGAACCAAATCTTGAGTGAATTTTCTCATGACTTTTTAATGTAGTGGATGTGTTTGTGCATGTTGCACACGCACATTGTCGCATGGATTTTGAGCGCGAGGATCATTAGATGGTTACCTGTGCATATATAGTATGAACACAGATATTGTGTGTGTGTTTAGTTGTGTGAGCGATGCACATGTCCAGGTACAAACTGTAAATGCATGACTTCACGTCAGAATCGAAACAATGCAGTTTATACGGCGCCATGTCAGCCAATCTTTTGGCTGAGGCACAGAGCAGGAAAGTTACGCAGATCAAAGGCAACAACCTGTCAACCCTTTTTGTTGTAACGTTTTAAACAGGCAGTAACACAATGCCGCCTCAGCACAGTGACACAGCTTTTATTCCTCGCCTCAATTTATGTTGATGCATTCACAAAGCTGGGCAGGAATGCGCCGCGGGCACACATCGTTCAAGAAACCAATCCTTCCTCCTCTCGGTGTTCTTGAATGATTTTAACCACACCGTGAGGTGGATGTGACTGTCCCCCACCGCCCTTTTCTCTTTGTATCTGATAACTTAAACCCATCAGGGCAGGGTACACCATTCAGTTCATATCTCAGGGGTGATGCAAGGCAAAAGTGTTCAATAAGAACGCCATTCTGTACTGTAGGCATGTCATTTCATGCCATGTAGTCTGTACTGACTGCAGTGTAAACGCATCTGCATGAATATGCTACGCTCCGAGCTAGTGACATAGAATAAAAAGTGAGAAAGACTGCTTATGGTGGGCAGGAGGGGAGGTGGATGGGTCCAACAAACACAGAACTTTCAACCAGGAGACCAGTGTTCCAGACCGGTGTTGTCACATGTATTCCGTACTGATGTCACGTGGTTTCCATATGTATTTAACTTTATATTACGTTTATTTTAAGGCCAACCATACAGGGTTGTGTCATGAGTGTTGATATGCATTTATCAGGGCTGAGCCCTTTTTAGAGGTGTGAATATGTTGAAATTGATGGAATAGTTTTGGGGTATTTTACATCTTTCACTGAGTCAGACGACATCTTCATTCATTGGTGCTTTTCTTATGTCCTTAAATGCAGTATTTAATATGAATTAATAATTTGAATTAATTAATATTTGTGAGGTTAGCTTAGCTCTACACAATAATGACATTTGTAGTATTTTATTCTAGTGAAACATTTTGTTTGGCTAGTAATAGTAGAAGTAGAAGTGGTAATATAAAGATTGAAATCCTCATTAAAGTATTAAACCCTGCACATTGGGTAAGTTGTATTTGAACTGAGCTAAGCTATGCTCCAAGTATCTAAAACCTTATTGTAATTAGACGAGACGTTTTATTTTTCTCCTCTTCAACCGTGGTGTCTCACCTTTCACAGAATGCCCGTGGCAGAATCGGAAGGACGGTGCACAAAATGTACTTTTGCTGATATATAATTTGAACTGCAGCATGAGTCAAAACTTAATTGAAGACTAGATTGCTTTGCTTAGTAATCTGAATTTGTAATCAGCATCCTTTGAGTCACATCTGCAAAACATTTTGTGGCTGGTCTTGCTTAGTGTGGCGATAACCGGTTTGAGAGGCTTCTTTAGATCCTCTGATGCATGTAAGCTAAATCAAATGACTATTATTGCTCACGTTGAGGAAGCATACCTCCACTGATATTTTACAAATATAACCTGAGTGATTCAGCGTTATCAACAACAATGAAGAGAGCATCATTCTTTCTTTAGAAAAGACAAATCACAGAGTAAGCGAGCCTTGACGCTTTGCCTCCGGTGTGACGTGTTTGAGTTTATCAGTGGAAACATAATGCTGCCACTTCCTGTGTCTGTCGTAACCACACAGCACAGACTCGAGAACAGTGCGGTGATTTAAGTGCAACCTGTTGGTTAGAGCCACACGTTTTCCATCCATGTCTCCCTTCAATGCATGCTCCTCTTTTCTGTCTCTTACTTTGCTCGCCGAGAGCATAAATCCCTCTCTTAAACAGATTCCAAGTAGCAATTGGCACCTCTGCCAGGCAAGAAGCAATCTGGAAACTATTCAAGCCAGGTAATGGCTCTCCAAAGCTGAACAGAGAGAACACATTGCATATAGTCACACACAGTACAACAGGTGGGGGACTTTCTGCTTCGAGTGAGCGAGACCGACTCTCGCAGATGAAATTGAGAGCCTGAAGCCATAAGTCAGAGGGTTCAACACTTACAGTCTGCAGAGGATATTACCAAAACCAACCTGGCCATTCAGGATCAGGGTATTATGGTCCAAGAAACTGCAGCTCCATCATTTTAGATAGTATCCTTTTTTCCGAGTGATGTAAATAGAGACGCAGCAGGTAAATATGGTCTATTTGGCTGATTTATTTAAGTATTTATTTTAATTATTGAACATGTGAGCAATGTTACAATAGGCCTCTGTATTGAAACAAGACAGCCACGCTAGTGGCTCTGTGAGGCTGTACTTAGTCACAGCGGTGTGTTATGCTAAATGCTAATAATACATCCATAAATACTTCCTGACCCTGTTGTAGATCTCACATTGCTTGGATACCAGCACATATAGGAATCAAAGGAAATTGAATAGCTGACAAATGGGCACAGGAAGCCACAAAATGTAATCACATTGACATCACAGTGCCCTTTTGGAAAACGGAAATGAAAACCACGATTACTGTGAGCATAAGCGGAAAGAAAGGTGGCAAAAGCAGTGGGAAGAAGAGAGAACACGAAGGTGGTTATACAGAATTCAAAGAAAAGTAGATATGACGAGAAGCACGAGGAGAACCCGGAGAGAGGAAACAATAATATCTAGGTTACGTTACAATATTTAAAATAGGAAAACATAATACAGGAAGGTGTGGATTTTGTAATCAGGAAGAAACTTTAGAAAATGTTATGCTTTACTCTCCAAAATAATGAGAAAAGGGAACTGGTATTGAAAGAATAAAGTTGCGCTATAATCTCTTACAAAGGTAGTGGAGGTTCTAGGGAAAAGTGTTATATGTTTTTGTTTCAATAACTCAGGGGAATGAATGTGATGGAGAGAATATAACTTTAGATATTTTTTAATTTAATTAATTTAAAAAATAAATAAATATATATTTTTTAAATTAATATTTAAAAAAAATAAATAAATAAATAAACAAATGGATAAATAAACAGATAGATAAATAAATAAATAAATAAATATATATATATACTGTATATGTACAGTATATGTGTTTTTTAAAATGTCTCATATAAAACGTTGTTTGCCAACCGCCATAAAACACCAAGGAGAGCTAAGTGCTAACATCAGCATGCTAATATGTGCACAATGACAATGTTAAGATACAGATGTTTGCATGTATAATGTTTAATATATTCACCATCTCAGTTCAGCTAATGCTTTAGCATTCTAACATTTTCTAATTAGGACTAAATACAGCTGAGTCCAGCTGAGGCTGATGGGATGTCATCAGTTGTGCGATTATTTGTTCTTAAAGGGGACATTGCTCATTTTCAGGTTCATGCTTGTATTTTGGGTTTCTACTAGAACATGTTTACATGTTTTAATTTTCAAAAAACACTTTATTTTTCTCCCGTACTGTCTGCCTGAAAATGCTCCGTTTTAGCACCTGTCTCTTTAATCGCTCCTCCAGAAAAAGCCCAGTCTGCTCTGATTGGCTTGCGAGAAAAATATGGCACACCTTTGCAAATGAAGGCTATGTTGCAAATCGCATACTTTTACTTTTTACTTTTAGTACATACTGCAGCTGCCCTTACAAAGTACGTACTGTTGCATGCAGTATGCATGCAATTGGGACATACTAGTTTGTTGTAACATTGCCCCTGAACTTTGACCCTCTTGCTCATATATCTGCTGCACAGAGGATTGTGGGTCAGAAAATCCAGAAAAGCCTGCAACCTACTGCATACATACTGCATTTGACATGTATTGGGACATACTAAATCTTTTTCTGGCATACTAAATAGTATGGTAGTATGGGTATTGGAACGCACAGGTAGTTCTCAAGCTGTGGGCGACATATTCTAATGTGCCTGCATGTGACATAGGAAGGGGAGCCAAATCTGAATGGCTTGTTGAATCACAAGTTTTCTGATCTAGATAGCAAACATAAACTGACTGGGTTATCTTATTTAATAGTTTAGTGGTTGGTAAGCAATCATGATATGACCCCTTAAAACACGAAAACTAAAATTCTGACCTGATGATGATGCTAAATTAAAAGTCAAGGAATTGTCAAAGTCATAGGCTTCATCCTCTGGGGACCATGGATGTGTGTGTACCAAATTTCATAGGAATCCACCCAATGGTTGTTGAGATATTTCAGTCACATTGCCATCCTCATAGCCTGCCTCATTAAGCTGGTGTGCTTAAAAATCTGCATCTAGATGTGTCAATGTTTGTGCAGCACATAATGTATCTTTTCACAGCTACTTAAATGTACTGAAAATGAGTCATCGGATTCTGATCACCTTAATGACAATGTTAAAATAACATACTCCGTGTTCATGTGGTTATGGCACTATTTAGTTCTTGAAGTGTCAATACTTTTCTGTTAATTATTATCCACAGAGTTGCACTATCCAGTACACCTTTTAGCAGTGTGTTATTTTACTATATCAGTTTTCAGTTAAACAGCATTGAATTGCTGATATCCAATGACCTCCTTCATAGCCTGTTAGATGTCTCACATACACCTATTGTTGTCTTTACTCCAGAGTGCTGACTCTCCCTCAGTCTCTGATTTTACCACTCGAAGTGTCCACCGCTCCACCACCCATCCCGTTTTTCCTCGTCACAGTTGTCTCCCACACTGCTCTTCTCTTTCCAACATCCCCACAATTAAACATCTATGGGCTCCTTGGGTCTGGTCCTCTCAGGCTGTCAGTTAGACATCAGTCACAGGGGAGTACGGGGAGCACCTCTGTCACTTTAAGAAAGGCCTTTGGCGTAGAGAAACTGATTAGTAGTGCTGGCAGCCAACCACGTGGAGTGCTGTGTGGAGACCGAAGCCAATGAGAAGCCCTGCTGGGTGGAGGTTACAAAAGCAGTCTGAACCCAATGACTCAGCAAAGTTGGGTGCGTGTGAGATGACACTTTGCAGCGATTTAAAGGGCCAGCGTGCCGGCTCGCAGCCCTCCGAAGGAAGCTGAAAAATGCACTTTCAAAATCAGGCCAAGTGTTCACTCCCTCCCTCTTGTGCAGATCACTAAAGTATGTGGCCCAGGTTGTTCTGCAGGGTTGTCTGTAAATGCTGAACAGAGTCCAGAGTCCAGATCTTTTTTTTTACTCCAGGGACAATGTCAAACTAATAATAATAATAATATATTGGATTTATATAACGCTTTATAGTAATCTCAAAGACGCTTAAACTAAGTGTTGGTCATTAGAATATGTTTGTTTTAAAATGATCCACCTGGGAATTGTATGAGTCTTCAGCTAACTTCAGTTATGCAGGAATGATTACTATGAATGGATTCTATGTCATGAATTTAGTTAATTTAGTTTTGACCTGATTTGTATTTTAGGTCGCTCTCTTGAGGATATCACTCATGTCTTACAATAAGAATCCTCCCCTTCCTATAATTTGTTTCCTCCAGTATGACTAGCCGAGTCATCCTCACACGGAAACACAGATTTGCAGTTGATAATGAGTTGTTCCTTTCAGCTCTGTCATAGATCGAATGACCCACATTATGTTCGCTGTTCCTTCTTCCTCTCTATACTGTTAACACTGAGCAGTATTGTGAAGAAGAACGCAGCTCTGTGAGCAGCAGTGGAAACTTCCATTAGGCCACAGGAGAAGTATACTCCTGAGTATTGTTCTGGTCAGGCCTGCAACAGTCAGCACACCTCTGTGACAAGACGGGGCTATATATAATATATATACTGTAGCTAGCAGTAATTCAGCAACTGCAGCCATCTCCGGCATCCCAGCTACCACTGCAAGAGGAGAAAGGGCCTCTTAAAGACATAGTTCACAGCTCCATGTAAAAGAACAGATATATGCTTGTTCTCTTTCTTGCTGAGGGTTAGATGAAAATAGCAATGCCACTGCAATCTGTCTGCTCAATATGAAGTTGGAGCCAGAAGACGCAAAGCTTAGCTTAAAGACTGGAATCAGTTTTTTTTTTCCTTTGGACAGAACCAGACTAGCTGTATGTTCCCCCCTTGGGTGTATAAAGAGAACTGGATACAGCATTCAAGGCGGGGCCCCGTTCATTCCTCTGAAAGTTGCTCAGTGGCGCAAGAAGCAAAAAAAGCTAGACTTCCGAGCAGGGTCTGAAATTAGCCTAATCAGAAATTGACATCATCAGGACACCTGCCACTTTAGCAGTCAGGGAAAACGCTATTGATGGGAGTAGAGAACCGTAGTTGTCTGCTTTCTTGGCATCTCATGTCTCTGTGACTATCGATTCCTCTTGTTGATGCTTTCCGACAGATACGCATGCACAGTGACGCGTACGCACGCTGTATCATGTTTCAGTTTGTTTTGGACCGGAGATGCGGCGGAGAGAAAAAAAAACGCTCAACAATGTGGCGCTGCTAAACCTGAGGGGCGCACCCTATTTTTGCCAGATAATGCGACACTGTGAACAACAAACCTGTGTTTAAATCAACAGGAGGAGAGTTAGTAACGTTACCTGTTAGAAGCAGGTGGGCAGCACAGTCCTGAATGGATAAATAGCGGAGTTACTAATATTAACGGAGGTGCCATTGAGTTATTATTATGAGGCGTTCAAAGTCTGCTCAGGAAAAAGGAATAGTGGGCTACTGTAAATTACAACATTTTCATGATGTGTTCCCTGTAATCTTTTTTTTGTAGGAGATGTTTTCACAGCAATATAAAATAGATATTAGAGAGAGAATTATGACCTGTTTAACTTCCGAACGCTAACTCTAAGCAGCATGCCATGACTTTTTTTTAATCAAAGCAAATATTTAAATAATCATAATCATTTGAATTGTGTGTTTTTATGCAAATAACCACTATAGATGACAACAACAAAGTACAGTTCAGTACTTTGTACAGTACCCTCCCTCCACGGTGTAATTTTCACACTGTAATTTACCATGTACAGTATATAATGTTTTTATGTAAAATATATCGAACATTGAATGACATCAGATCTAAAATGTTATTCCTTCATTTAGCGCATAGATTTCAAAAGTGGCAGATAAAATTTCTGAGTGGCAGACAAAAAAACAGTAAGTGGCAGTAAGTGAAAAACGTTTAGTTCAGACCCTGCTTCCGAGTATAAAATTACCCGGATCATCCGGCGATCTTCTGCATCCATTGGACCCATAGCGTCCAGAGACTCTGCCTCCCAGCCCTCGGCCTGGGTCTCATTCACATGAACGAAGGAAGGAAAATAACTCTGGATTCAACTATTTGTGCATTTTACAACTTTTAGGACCTAATGGTTTAAATGAGGGCTATTCAAGAGTTCGTACTGGGAAGTTAATTTACCTCAAAAAAAATATCAGTTGACTTACAAACGTCTCTTTTCCGATGTAAGTCTAAAAGCATCATGTGACGGACACGGAAGTTGTAGTACCGCTGTTTAGCCACTATGTAAAATATGCTTCAAAGCACGGCGCTCTTCCTGGGGGCTTGGGTACATATGCCGAAAAAGTTTTCTAGCTTAAGGGTTTACTTCTGGGGTATGTGGCCCACTGATATGAACAGTAGTGTTTCTCCTGATGCCCCCGCCCGCGAGCTCCAGCTCGGCCCATAGACTTTACATTGTGATGACGTCAAAGATGTTTAAATCCCTTTTCTCGGCTAGAGGAAAGTTTTACAAATATAAAACCTTCATGGATCAAAAATTCATAATGGAAAGAGTCATAATCAACCTTGTTTGCAATTTGAGCTGTCCTGTCAACAGTTTCACAGATGTCTCTTTTACAATCGTGGTCTATGGGGAAAAAGCTTTTTAAAGCCCTGACACACCAAGGACATACTTGCTAACTGGCTGTCGACTGCAGTCTTTGGGGTGTTCAAGTGCAACTTGTCGGCCAAGACAAAGGCGACATGAGGCGACTCAACAGGCAGCCTTCATCACCGCTAGTTCTTTGATGTCGGGTTGGTGTGTCTGGAAAAAATTGGAAGCAAGGCTAATCGGAGGCGCCGTATCCAGGTTTTATTATTATAAAATTTAACATTCAAAAACATCTCCATGTCAAAAAACAATCTTGATCTGAAATTTCCTAAAACCTTAAACTAGGCAGATATAAATACTGTAAAGTAATTGATGCTAGCTGTTAGCTATGAGACACCAGCATCAAATTGTAGTTTTTTTTTTTAAATCTCTCCACATTCTTTGAGTTTTTGTCAACCAGACGGCTGCGTCTGACCCAATCCTGGTATCATGATAACATATACAAAACAAAATGATATTGCGTAAATGCCAGTGTTATAGACACAATGGACTTTCTGGAATGTTAATTTTCTTATTCATGCTCACAATTCAAATTGAAAATCCAAGTGATGTTCAACCAAGACTTTGTGAGACATACTTTACAAGGGTTCAGTACATTCTGTTCATAATCGTCAGCTATGCAAATTCACAAACAAATGAGAATTTATGGCAAAGGGTAATTTTGCTGAAAACAATGCCAGTGAATGAATATTTAGATACCGCTGTTTCCTTTCTATTCACGCTACAAGGTGACTGTTTGCATAACACTGGAAAGGAATAATTATGTTCCCAGTAGATTAGACATTGGTCCAAAGTGCTGTCCTCCTCGTGCTCTCCTCTCTGTGCTCGTTGTACTCTGCTGCAGTCAGTGAACTGTAACCGCTGCCCCCGGTCTCCGTCACCTCTCCACGTTGAGTTTGTTTGTTCCAGGAAATATTCTCACTTGAACCCTGAACCCTTTAAAAAGTCACCTACTTTCCTCACAGCTTGAGCCAGAAAAGTGTGTTTTCTCATCGATCATGTGATCCAGCTGTTTCATAAGCTCGCCGTGGCTGTGATGTCAAACACACTCATTCATGGAACTGTAACCTGGATTAACTAGAAAGACAGGGTATTTTTATACATAGTCACAGCTGACATTAACCTCTGAACTGCCGGTGTAGCAGAGTTTTTCGGTTTAAAGGTACTTATTACCCACTATTCCCCAGCACAGCAGACAGGGAACTCTGATCCCTTTGCATGTAAGGACGAGGAGGCCACGGCAATGTGCACTCATGCCCGAATTCCCGGAGAACAGCGTTTCCATAAGGTTTATCTTGGTTGCCACATGCAGGGCCAAGGCCTACTTACTGATATGATTAGCCTTGCTGGTGGAAAAGGAACACATTATCCTCAGACAGTCTGATCCAACCTCCATTCTTTCCAAACACCCTTATTTGTCCGACGCATGGAACGACTAATGGTGGTAGTAACTGAAATGCACCTCTCTCTTACTAAAAGAAAGAAAAAGATGATGAGACTGTTGAAGCTAATAGATGGAGACAGGACGGCAGAGCTGTGGCCGGTGAAAGGGATGACATCACTGCGATAGGGAGACTTTGAGAGAAGACGTGTTAGTGACAAGTGGTAGCTATTAGAGCTGACAGGCCACTCTCAGGCACTTTCTTTTTCTCAGTAGCAAAGTGCCAGGGCTTGCTCTTTCACACCAGCGGGATAAATGTTCATATCGTTCCAAATCTTTTGTTTCATTTTACCCCAAAATCTCATACTCATTGGATCAGTTTGTACCTCCAGCAATACTCATGTCCGCTTTCCACGCTGCGACACCATGTGACAGTATTGCGGCAGACACACCAGCAAGATGCCTCAGCCCCCCGACTGGCACTCCGTTTTCCGACGTGCACTCTCACGGATCAATAACCTCTTACATAACATTCTGGTTTGGACTGGAGGCCAGATTTCAGCTGACTGGAACATGTGACAGGGCTTTGACTGTGTTGACCCACATTTTCCCTTCCTCCCCAGATCCCTCGACCCCTCCCCTCCCTTCCTCCCTCCGTCTCCTCTCCCCACCATGTCCCTCCAAGAGCCCAAGCCCCTCTCTACCCCTTCACACCCGTCAGGAAAGCAGTCATGTAGGCAGTCAGATCCAGACTTGGGTGGGTCAGGCCGTTCTGCGACGTGCCCAGACATGCACCCAGACAGAGTGAATGACACACACGGGGAATAGCTGGTGGCTGAGCAGCAGCTTTTACTCGGACAAATGACATAACAGGGGCGGTCATGGAAAATGTTTGACTTTGTATGGTATTCCAGACACATACAGTGTTATGGCTTGATGCTATGGCTGGAATTTTGGTGTGTTTTTCCTCTAACTGCTAGCTAATAATCACTGTTGGGCAGCAGCGCATTACAATAATGAAATTGCTTTTTTCAGTAACAAGTAGTGTGGCCATTAGTAGAAATTACAATTTGAAATTTGGTAATTACATTACAGTTAGTAATCCCAGTAATGCTCTGTTATCTCCACAATTTGAGGGTCAACTTGTTTGCTGTTTTACCAGGAGTTTAATGGAGGGTTGATACGAGACAGACTGCTGCCGGATGCATTAGCTAGTCGTAGATGAAATAATTAGAAGAATAGGAAAACCTCCCTATATTCAGACTTGGGTGCGTTCATGCATTTTCCAGAAGGGTCAACCCCACTGCTAGCCTTGTAGTCACACCATTTAAATAGCATAATTTAGCTTATTTTTGTGTTATGTGTATGGAGCAGTTTTTTAACAAGTGAAGCAGGTACAAACTTCGTAATTTTGTAACTCCTTTTTAAATAGCTGTTGAGTTCATGTTAATGTATTATTTAGATGTAACTGCCATAGGTTGTGTATAAAAAGTGGACGTAGTCATCGTGACGTCACCCATTGGTTTGTGGACTACAGTTTTGAAGCCTTGATTTTGGCATTTTGGCCATTGCCATCTTGGTTTTTGGCGGTCGCAACCAGAGGAGTCGCCCCCTGCTGGCTAATAGAAAGAATGCAAGTTTAATGCACTTCCACATTGGCTTCACTTTTCAAAACTGGAGGTTAACGCATGGTAATTGCCAGCTAATTTTGTCAGCTATTTTCTTTATTTAGTCTTAGTCCTGTGTCAAATGTCCTTGTTAGTTTTTATCATATTTAGTCAACCTCATCCTGTTTTCTTTAGTAATGTTTTTCTGCTTTTTTGCAGTCATTACTGCTGTTGTAGTCCTGATAAGGCCTCCTGAGCACAGGAAACGGAATTCCACTTTTTTGTCAAGTTTTTATTTTATTAAAATATATTTTAGTCTTGTTTTTTTTTCGTCAACAATATTGCATAATGATATAGTCACAGTTAGTATTTAATGACGTCAGTGTCGTCTCGTCATCGTCTCGTCTCGTCTTAATTGTGGAAAAAAAGGTCGTTGACAGACATATTTAGTCATAGTTTCATCTCAGAGATATTGTAATTGTCAGAAATCCCCAATAATGTTATTTTTTTCTGACTCGGCTGTTAGTAATTACGGTCTGAATGTTATGACACAAATGCAGTAATAGCCTCTACCAAAACAGGAGAAATGCACCTATTTTTTTGGAAGGCTTCGATGGAAAAGGGCATTGTTACATTGGGGGATATACTGTATTGTATATCACAATGGTATATTGAAATCTTTTGAGGACTTTGTACAACAACTTGAAATTCCCAGGTTTAAATTCTTCAGATATCTGCAACTTTGCTGCTATCAGGGATCTTTGGATCTATTGCACCAGCTCACAAATCTGTGGAGTTATTAGATAAAGAACTAATGAGCTATGGAGGTCATGAGGCATCTGTGTATTATTCCATGATGATTCAGAGCCGAGGTAATGGGGCCTTTTCAGCTCTCAAGGAGACAGGGGAAAGGGATCTGAAGCTGACATTGGATGTTGAGGAGTGGAATAGGATTTGTAAGAACATTAAAACAATGTCAAAGGATGCAAGTGTACGCCTCATTCGATTTAAGATTATGCAGTACGTCTACTGGACTCCCTCCAGATAGTTCAGACTTGGGTTAAGAGACACGACAAACTGCTGACGATGCAAGTCCGAGGAAGGTCACCTAATTCATGTTTTATGGTCCTGTGACAAAGGATATATGATAATCTCTGTGAGATTTCAAAGACACAAATCCTGTTCAGCCCCAGATTATTGGTTCTAGGGGTTGGATCATTCTTAATGGGAGGAGACAAGTGCATTAGAAGTTGGGTTCAAACTAGTATTATGATAGACAGACAGATTCTTCTCAGAGGAAAGGGAAACTGCCTGCAGTTCAAAAACGGTCTGCAGAGATGGCAAGAGTAGCAGCATTCAAAAAGATGTCGCATAAACGCTTTTGAGAATATGATGTATATATTAGAAAATGGGGCAAATAACATGACACCTGATATAGGCCAAACTAGTGGGGAGTTACATGTTTTGTGTTTAGAGTCTTAATCTATGCATGGCCAAAAATATATATTTATTTTTGTACTTCCTTGTTTTGCGATTAGTCTGTTCGTTGAGTTTTGCCTTCAGAAAGTTGTCTTGTGCCTTATTAGTTGCCAGCTAGCCACCAGAAGCTTAGCCTAGATTCGGTTGAGGACGGGACTTCTCTGGAGCTAACATTAGCTGTTAATGGTCAGTAAATACCTCCTAACAGTAGGCTGGCTATTTATTAAACCACAGTGTCTTGTTTTCTATGTCAATAGGTGTTAAATACAGAATATTGTGGGCATGATAGGTCTTTGGAGTTGTTTAAAGGCATGTCTGTACGCCATGTAGTGTGTACTGACTGCAATGTAAACGCATCCAAAGTAAATGATGCTACGCTCAGAGTTAGTGATCTACAATAAAAAGCAAGACAGACCGCTTACGGTGGGCATGAGGGGAGGTGTATGGGTCCAACAAACACAGGACTTTCAACCAGGAGACCGGTGTTTGAGACCTGTGTTTTCATTTGAAAGTAACGTTAGTGACATTAGTAACGTGTTTTTTTTAGTGACGTTTGTGACGTGTTTACCATACTTCTGTTACGTAGTGTCCTTACGTATTGTACTTACTTATTTTGAGGCCAACCCTGATTTTTTTCCTAAACCTAATTAAGTAGTGTTGTTGCCTAAACCTAACTGAGACCGTTATCGTAGTTTTGTTACGTGGCGTAAAAAAGACACGCGAAAAGGTTAAAATACATTTTCATGACGTGCAGAATATCCTTTTTAATGTTGTGCTATTTATACGCCTTCCCATGAGATTGGGTCAATAAATAACCAGTAATGTAGCTAAGTACTGTTTTTTTGCTTAATAATTAGTACAGTAATGTAATTATTTTTCACTGAATAATTTATTAAATTTTTCAAGTAACTTGCCCGACAATAATGAATATAATGTAGTAAAGAATGTGATAGTTTCTTTGCCTGTTGTTTATCCAGTTTTTTGAGGTTTTGTTAGAAGCTCGGGTGACTAACTAGTGTTTCCATATACAACATAAGCTTGTTGTACCTTCAGGAGAGAAAGGAGATCACACAGACTATACAATAGATGCAGCGGGTTGCACACTGCATTGTCTCTGCAAAGCTCTGTGATGTTCTTACAGCGAGCAATCAGACAGTATTACAGTACGAGACTGAGCTTGAGTGTGGTGAACCCCATTATGGTTTCCTGCCACATTAACCTGTCTGACTCCGCATTACAGTAAGCTGATTAAGTCGCCGCAGGTGTCCTATTTAAGTGTTTGTTTCACTGAAACTTCCTCCACACAAGAGCCTCTGAAGCTTGTGAATATTCCTGTTTGATCAGTTTACCCTCAGCAGCTGAGTGACGAGTGGTCTCTGAGTCTTTCTTGCAGCCTCGATCATTCTGAGCAGAGAGTGCAACATAATAAGCCAGTCGAGGCTTTTCACTGCCTAATCATGACTACTGTAGTGCTGGCCAAAAATGAATGAGCGATTCTTTTCTACTGATCCATATGCAAGTTTGATACCGGGTATTAACTGCCTCCGGGAAATAGCCATGTGCTCTCATCAACACAATTACCACAATTAAGTAAAATACTTCTTGATTTCTTCAGCTTTTGATCGGCTTTATGTAGTCTACAACCAGCATTCAACTTCCGGGTCTGTAAAATGAAGCCAATGCTGAAGTGCCTTAAACTTGCATTCTTTCTAATATCCAGCAGGGGGCGACTCCTCTGGTCAGATTGTATAGAAGTCTATGAGAAAATGACCCTACTTCTCACTTGATTTATTACCTCAGTAAACATTTTAAACATGAGTTTATGGTCTCAATCACTAGTTTCAAGTCTTCTCCAATACAGCATGATGCTGATTTAGTAAATTATGGTCCCATTTAGAGTCAAATAGAGCAGAGTATGCTTTAGGGCTACCTTGTGATTGACAGGTCGCTACCACGGTGTTGTTCGGATTGGGTGTTGTCCGTGTTTTTGTCTTACAACTTTAACCCTTTCACAGCGTGTTTTCAGTTCATGAAAGTTAATTGTAACATTTTGGTCGCCTAAAAATTTCTTATTTAGTATTCGGTTGTACTTAGCTCCACCCTCTTGTGTCACTTCTGGTTGCAAAAAATCATGGTCATGGTGACTATGTCCACTTCTTATATACAGTCTGTGTCTACAACTTAATGATATGAATGAATGAATGAATGAATGACTTTATTTCGAACATAAAAATAAATAAAAAAAAGATACAAAATAATAACTAACAAGAGTAATAGTGTCGTCCGAAAAGGAGTAGGTAGAAGTAAAAGTTATATTTCCCTACCCCTTTCACACTTCTCCTCTATTAACTCATATATCATAGAATGATAGTATAATATAATATATAAAAATATATATCATATATATATATATCATGTTAGTGTGCTCTGCACTCTGTGGCCTGAAAGGCGCGCAACACCCAGAATATAAAAACTTGAAATACTCGATACATTTAGAGACCTGGGTACACAGACAACATAACACTCGAGCCTCGCTGCACTAATCATGATAGAAAACCTTACTTGAGTGTTCTCCATGACTTTACTTACTGTAACTCTGATTCAGGTCTTGGTAAATTGTGTATTTATTTAGTCCCTCAGTCATCAGCTTGCGTACATTATGTGGGTAATTAGACTGTGAATAGCAATGGCCTGCAGTTAGTACTTTAGGAAGTAGCAGTGACTCATCAGAAGCTCGCTTCCTGCTTCTATAAATAGACAGTTATTCACTAGCTTGAACAACCAGTACAAATCAGAGTACAGAACCATCTCTTTAATTCTTGTTTTCTACAAACCTAAATATCAGTCTAAGGCTTGTTTCTCTCACATTAAACAGAAAAGAAGTGGTTTGTACATCTCAAATACAATAATCAGATCTTTTTACCATGCAAGTTAAGGTTGGATGTAAAGTTTGAAAAGGTTATATGGACATTTTCTGCAGTCTGAAGCCTGACAAAGCCTTTTTTATATATATTTATTTCCAAACCGTATAGACCAAATTTTTGTTATTGTTATTTTAAAACCTATAATTCAAGTTCAGCTCTCTTGTCTTACCGGCTCAAGCAGTCTTGAGTCATCGTTTTGTTTTTGTGGAGATAAAAAAATTAATATATTTAAAGCTCTCAAAAGTTTAAACTTTCTGTAAGTCTCAGGTACAGACTGCTCAATTCCCAAGTACGCTAATAGTTTACATTCAGAGCCAATGAATGCAAATTAGGCACAGTGACATCTTGACGCCATGCTACTTTCTTTTTCACTTTAATGGCTGTAGCGTGAAAAGAAAAGAGGGGAAGAAGAATGAGAGGAATGACAGACCCGGGGCACAGGAGAATGGAAGGGTGCCACCACCACTGCCGCCACCACCACCACCACCACCACCACCACCACCACCAGTAGGGTGGGTGGGTGGGTGTGCAGCAATAGAACATCCAAACGGACTGTGAAACAGAGATCCGTGAAGGAAGGCTGGTATTTTTCCAGGGAGGCTTGCTCTGCACGTGCATGCACACACAAACGCTGCTAACGCACACACACTCTTCTCATCTCTCATGTCTATCTCCCTGCCCACCCTTTACTCTCTTTCCATCCATCCTTTTTATTTCTTACACCCTCTCCCTTGTTTCGGCTTCTCTCTACTCCTTTTTCATGTCATTCCTTCCCCGTCGCTCTGTTTCTACTTTTCCCTCTCTGCCTTGCCTCCACACTCTTTCCACTTTCGTTCCCCTCTCCCTTTTTCCCTCACTCCCCATCCCTGTCTCACCCCCTCCTCCCCTCCCCTCCCCTTCAGTCCCCATCTGGGGCCCTCGTCAGAGCCGTCTAGCCCAGACAGGCACCAAGGGCAAGGAAACATCCTCCGGTGACGCCTTGCTATCTCGCACACGCTGATATGACAGCGTTAGACATGCTAAAAACTTTTGTTTTTGTGCATACAGTATATGAGCATCTTGAGACAGCTGCACTATCTGTGTGCCATCATGTATGTATGAGCTTGCATGTGGAAGAGAACGCATCCCTGGAGTCATTTTGAAAGCAGCTGCTCATGTGCTGTTTGCTTATGTAAGCCTGTACTGTAAAACACAGCAGAAACAAGAACAAACTGGCTGCCCGGGACAAAGGCCCTGCCCTCACTGCTGCACCGTCAGACGTGTGTTTTTGTGTCTGTCTGCATCTCGGAGACACAAAACGAGAGAGACAGAAAACGAAAAAGAAAGAGAGTCCTCTGGAGATTAAGGTACTGTAGGGTCATACTGCACAGGACTGGTGTGCTGCAGATGAGGGGAAAGATGAGCCCTGCTGCGCCACGGTAGCCCACCTGCTGCTCTCTGGCCCTCATCTGCTGCTGCTCCGTCATACAGCACACGGCCTTGCACAAGACTCCATGGGTTGCACAAGGAGAGAGAGAAAGAGCACAAACAAGATCACATTACAGGCGGAGAGAATGAGTGTGAGAATACAAATGAAAGAAAATCAGAGCGCTTTAAACTCTGGTCCGAATGCAGCAGCAACTTTTTTTTATTTTTTTTGCAACTATGCATCTTAATCTCTATGCAATCCCAGTTTCTTCCCACCACTGAGCTGTTATACGCTAAAATTGTCTTTTGCATTTAAAAACAAGTCATTCTATAATCGGAGTGGGGCTGATCTGCAACTGGGTCACAGGTGCACAGTGATAACAGTGCTCTATTGCTCAGCTCAGTTTAGTTCTTTTAAGTGTTCGTAGAGCAGAAAAAGCAAAAATAACTTTTTTATGGTATCAGTGACTGCATATTAGCGGTGGAAAAAAAAATTGATTCACCTATGTATCGCGTTTTTTTTTTTTTTTTTAGGATTTTTAAATAAAAATTTTTATTGCTTCATTTGAGTCCATACAGAGGTAGAAGGAAGTTACCATTTTTGTTGTTGTAGTCTGAGTAACGGGACGTCATATCAGTTCCGGATCCATCACCAAAACAAAACACAGCCAGCCGCGGTGAACAGGAACAACAAAGCAGAAAACGGCCTGCACTCTCACATGTTAAATCCAAAGTAGTAAACACTACACATACAGTAAAGTATGGAAACACTTTGGGTTTCACACATTCACAGGAAAAGCAGAGCTAGACATCATAGCTAATGCTGCATGCTCACTCTGTCATGGACATGAAATGTTATCATATTGCATTAACGTGCGGTCAAGCCTGCCGTCACTCTCACCTCCGTGGTCAAATCAGCCGACACTACAACTGTAGAGCACCCATATACTGACATTTATGTTAAATGCATTCAAGCGACCCCAATGGAGCTGATCATGGATGTATTTAAAGAGAACGGAGCTAACGGTAAGAGCTAGCGGCGGACTTGGTGAAGTTAGCGGAAGTATACACGTGTGACTACGTTCGATTTTCAAAGTAAGGTGTTAACAAAAGGAACTGTATATACAAAATACATATATGGAAATAAGATTAATGGATTATATTCACCAGTAGTTTAAAACATTACATGTCGCTTATAAATTAAAAGAAAAGGAGGAAAATGTATTAATAAATAATGCCTGACAATGACTGATATACAGTATTTGACTTCAGGACATCTCTGACTACATAAGTGCTGAAAATCAAACATTTTTACTGTTTTAATTTAGATATTTTCCAAAGTAAAAGTCCCTAGAAGTGCATGATTCAACTTTTTCCCATGGTCTAGTGATAAAAAAGTTAACAAAAATCGCAATAAATCGTAATATTGAATCGACACCCAAGTATCGGGATAATATCGAATGGGGAGATAGGTGTATCGTCCCAGCCCTACTGCATATGCCAGATATTTCAACTAAAAGCCACTTTGTTTTATTTCCCTGAATTGTTTAAACGAAGAAAAAACTAACCAGGATCGACCCAGCTTGCAGGTGACTCTTGTCCTACGCTCTTGTCTTGAGAGATGCTTTGGTTGTAGTTGCCATGGCTGTTTGGCAGACCAGGTTAACTGTCATGTTGCATTAGTTCTTCCAGTGTTAGCCGACTCCAATTTAGCCTGAAGGAGAGGTGGTTACCCACTAGCAACCTCATCGTACAGAGAAAAGGACATGCATACACATGCAACGTGCAGACCGAGATGCACACGCTCACACAGCGGTGCACACTGACAAGCAGTATGACTGTCTTTGTCCCCCCTTTTCTCACCCTCATTTCCCTCTCTAGTGTCTCCATCTCTTGTCCCTTTCAGGCCCAACAAGAATGAAACTAGCACACATAAGATGGTGGATATACGCTAAGCTAAACCACTCCTCGCCACCAGAGAATGGCCACACCCTGTAAAACCCATGTAATGTGACAGTTAAGGAATTCGCTGCAGGCTAGCCACAAATACTTGCAGCCTGAGTCCAAGATGCTTGTACGTCACTTGCGGTGTAAATTGCGGAGCTGGAGTCAGGCTTGCTGAGAACAGTTCTCAGCATGTTGGCTCCTTTTTTTTCCTTTTTTTTTAAACTTTTGCAGGTGCTTAAAAAAACGTTTGGCATTGTTGAAATACTTGTATTTGTAAATGGTTTTAAATGTTCGTATTTTGCATAAGATTCTACCCCCCAAAACCGCTTAGTTTTCTTTGTAATATAAATAGTGATTTTTGGGTGAGGACTGGTTTTCATATAGAGCAAGGGTTACTGTTGCATGTATGTTGTCATTGGTATCAGGAAGTAACTTTGTTTCTATTGCAGTTTGCACTACAAAACAACTTTGAAAACAACTTGTTTGCTTGACAAGCAGAACCATTTTTATGATTACAATGTAAATAAATAATCTGTAGTATCAAAGTTATTTGTAAGTTAATGTATCTTAAAGAAACAGTGTATAGGACCTGGCGGTATCGAGCAGTGAGGTTGAGATTGCAACCAACTGAAGCCTCTCCCGTGTGCCCAGCATGTACAAGAACTACAGTGGCCGACGCGAAAACGCGAATGTCACTCTCTAGAGCCAGTTGTTGTAAGAGTAGCGTAGGTCATTTGGAGCCGAGACAGTGCTCAGTGTGTGTGTGTGTACGTGGGAAGTGAGTTGTGAAGCAAAAGAGAGAGAGTGGCGGCGACGGGAGCGAGTAATGTTATCGACTCCGGCTCAAACCGTTCTGGGCTACTGAAGAAACTGGACTCCGTGGAGAGGACCCGCTCCCTATGTAGATATAAACGGCTAATTTCAAAGTAACGAAAACACGACGATTCTTATTTTCAGGTGATTATACACTAAAGAAAACATACTTATTAATATTATATTCCATTTCTGCCAATAGATCCCCCGAAATGTTACACACTGGACCTTTAAGTTGCTCGGACCTCTTGCCCACTTCACTTTGGAGAAGTACGACACAACACCCACTGAGTGACATGACCTGGTAATATTACACATTGTGATTCTTTCTCTTATCTCCGTTTAAGCTCAAATTTGGAAACATGAGCTGTTCAGTTCAGTGCAATGACACACTGTACCACAACTCAAGCAACAAGAATGCAGATGATATCACATTTTCAAAAACATTCAGTATCAAGTTTAGTCTTTGTTCTTGGACAACTGGGACATTTGCTTTGTGTTATCCCAACATTGGTGGAGAACACATTTCCTCACACATTCTGATGACCTTGGAATTAACCAGCTGATCAGCTCAGATTTACACCAGCATTTAATCTACTAAATCTACTAAATCGGAAACCTTGCTCACCTGTCCCTGCACACCTAGAACAGACAAGACAGCACTTGTTATTATCATTGTTGAAATGTAATTTAACAATGCAAGTGCGGTACACTTCTTTGTTGAAGTTATAAAGTACTCTCACGTTACTACTTACTTGTTTTGCGGCACTATTGTAGGGTTTGAAAAACTGACACTTGTATTATATTGCTGTTTATTAGTCATTATTCCTACCATAATTGCCAAATCATGGGAACACTTTATTTTTGTTTTTGTTTTATGGAGACCCAATCTTGGTTTTGCATTTTCAGATTCTGCAGAATGTCAGTCCTACATGCACGGACACACCCCATGTAGCTCATTGTCAGTGACCAGGCCACGAATTATCTATTGACTCATGGACCAAAAGCAAACGCAATATGTCAAATAGTCTTTATGGCCTTTCAGATAACATTTAATGATGTTTGTTTCTGTAATCATTAACTGCACTAAACACTATTAAACACAATATTCTATTTTAGAGTTATTTAATTGGATTTCATTGCTAATGAGCATTAAATAAATGTTAAGCAGGGTATAATGCCACTATCAGACGGGCCGCAGTCCAAGGTGAGGCTCAGACTCCAACCACATGGCACGCTAACATGCCAAGGAGAACCCACTGTTCACGTGAGCTGCGTTAAACCAACGCTCACACATGGCGAACACATGTTCGACTACCAACCCGAGTATGCAAAGAAAATGATCTTATAATCTGGTTTCATTCAGCAGCATGCTAGTTCTGAATATGAAAATAGAAGAATTAATAAACATATCTAACAGCAAGTATCTAACAGTACAATGTAGACATTTTTAGATCACATGAAAAATCACACTTATATTATCCGTCAAATTCAGGATTTTTGAAAAATTAGGAAAAACATTGTGTTTAGTAAAAGGTTTTCCAGGGCTGACCAGAATACCATCTTTTGGGCTTTTGAAGCTTCGGTGAGAAATATTCGAAGAGATTTGAAGGTATTCAAAGCTTCGCCGCCATCTGTTTCAGTGCCCAGGACAGTGCCGCTGACGCACTACTGTACACACCCATATACACAAAAAAACAGTGATATCCATCTGAGAATAACTAATAATAATTAATGTTGAATATGAATAATGTTATTTATGTGATTTATCCTTATTTTATGGGCTATTTGGGGATTTATACTTTATTATTACATACTTAAATATAAACAAAACAAAAAAAAACGAAGCATTCGAATACTGATTATGGCAAACGGTCGAAGCTTCGAAGCATTCGAGTCAGCCCTATTGTTTTCAATATGGAATATTTTTTTTACACTGCATATGTGTGCATACCTTTGATATTCAACTTGTTATGAGTTCATACATACCAAATACTTGCTCCTTGTAGTTTCTGAGATACCGCCATTTATCATACTATATGTCGTATTAGGGCACAGGGGACTACTTTTATAAAATATAACAGTATACCGCTACTGCTACTACTTTTATAATATACCATGGAGTCTATTGCAAAAACATTAGTTCCATGTGCCCAAAGACTAGATATAGTATGATAAGAAAAACTCACTTTTAAGCCAAATGGTTCGGACGATTTTGAAAATGTCT
This sequence comes from Sebastes umbrosus, assembly GCF_015220745.1. Taxonomy (NCBI): domain Eukaryota; kingdom Metazoa; phylum Chordata; class Actinopteri; order Perciformes; family Sebastidae; genus Sebastes; species Sebastes umbrosus. The sequence continues at coordinate 19,834,305 of NC_051275.1, forward strand.
TCAGATTTTTGCTTAATCGAACCTAGAGAACACTTCCACTAGAGGAAATTAAAAATTTCAGTTGCGAATATAAATGAGTTAACTAGTTCTTCTGTTCTCATGCACACTGATACTCAGGTGCTGCTGTTGTTTGTATTGTTTTTTTGCTTTAGCTAGTTTGCTCCTTACCACTCTGTAGAGTGGAAGTAATTCCAACTGAGTCATGTATCAACAGCAGGCAAGTAAAGTATATAAAGTATATCTCTCTACAATTAATTTAGTCACGTGGTTTGTATCAATGCAAGTAGTTATAACTAATCAGTCATGAATGCTCAGTTTGTTCACATCTCTTCAGTATGGAGTCATGTGACATGAAGTAACCTTTGTAACACATTTCATGAATGCAGAATGTATCTATGGAAGATGATCGGTCGTTTCCTCAATAGTACAACTGAGGATCAATATTGAATATGCAACAAATTCAAAACTTGGTCAAATGCTTTTATGTTCAGTTCCCCTGAAAGCTGAACTCCTCCATTACATCTCCACAGTATTTATGGACATGGACATGTGTGACTCGGCAGATATCTATTTAAACTGCCAGCTTAATATATTCCCCATGTGCTGAGCTCTAATTTTAAACAAGGTGCTAAATATACAGGCAGTTTCCGAGCCAAAAGCAGAGATAGCTGCGTCATTGTGTCTGTCAGAGCCGAGTCAACCCCTGGAGGAGAAGTCTGAGGGAGGAACATGTCAGGCAAGAAGCCACGTTGATGCCGCCATCTGCTGGCCGCTGCAGCAGAACAGGTGGTCTCCATGGCGACGTCAAATGACATGGTTGGGTAGTTTGGATGGGCAAGTAGGTCGAGTGATCTTGATGAAGGCACCGTTGTGAAACCAGGTCACAGGAAAGCAGACAACGTTTTAAGGGTCATGGATGTAAAGCTGCACTGAATAATGATGTGATCAGATAACTGCAGTGGTTTCATGTGCTCTCATTAAACAAACAGACTGTCTGCTTTATTTACTTTACTTTACTTTACTTTTGCTCCCAATGCCACTTTAAAACTTTGGAAGCTAAATGCATTTTCTGACCCAAACTTTTTTTTCTGAGTTAACTTTTTTAAATTAACATTTGCTGTCTTAAAAATAGTTAAATAAACTAATTATTAATGCCATTTTTTTAGATAATAATATTACAGTAATCCCAATAAATGTGCTTGTCTCTCTTGGCACAATCTTATACTTTTTGTAATACTGTACATACCTGATACTAAAATGACTAAAAAGTATATTAAATCAATGCCAATTTTGAACAAATACATAGAAATTAAATGTTATTTTGGTCGCCAAGGAAATCCTTCTTTTTTTTTAATAAGAATTACAATTTAATTGTGAATTGAACATGCAAACCCTCTTTAAAACGCTGCAATTGGGACCACAAAGAGCCATCCTTTTCCCCATAACATCCACAAGATGGTGCCCCGATCAAAGTAATTTTCTGGGAGATATCTCAAACTGTGTTGGCTGTTTTTTTTTTTCATATCTGCACTTTAAAATACTTCTTTAAGAGAACAAAATGGGAAATATGAAATAGATAATAGATACCAAGGACATCCAGAATGAATGCCTGACCAAAACCCAAATATGAAGCCCAACATGAAGAAATGTTATATATGTGATATTACATTAAAGGTGCTCTATACGATATCCAGAGCATTAATGTAGCAGCAAACAACTATTTGCTATGTAAAGATATAGAGGAGTAATGTCTACCTGAGCAGAGAATGAAGTAGATGGGCCTGCCGCAAGTGCCTTTTAGTGCCTTTGAGGCTGCATTCACACCAGATCAGGCGGTGTGGCGAAAACACAAGTCTTCCCATTCATTTACAATGGGGGTAGTGCTTTTTGACTGCGGCTGCAGTTACCCCCCCAGGTAAACACTATTAGCTCTGTCAGCACTGTTGCTGTTGTTTGCAATGTCAGCTGCGAGCCGCCGGCTCAGCCGTTGCCATGTTGAAAGCAGTGTTAAGGCAATAGAAATGCTCCCAATCTCGCATTCAGCACCTTTAAGCGGAAATGGCACACATTTTTACACCTATAATAAGACGTAATAAAGCCGACCGTTTTCTGATATAAGTGGAGCTCTTAGTAGCTGAGTGGCCGGGGTCAGCAGTCTCAAAATGAAACATGATGGCACATGCTCGCTCGACAACCACACTGAACTGTGTCGTGGTAAATACTGCATTAGACATACTGCAGGTGTATTGTAAATATTTTACAGCCTCACATTTCATAAAAGATTGATAGTGCAAACGGCTTGTTACTGTATGTAATAAAAGAGTAAATATCCCCTGAATCGTAAAAGACAGTGAGGGTTTAAATGTAAACTGCTGCACTATTTGTGGTCCATTTATTCCAAATAGTCGATGCCAACTCCCTGCTGAATGTCAAAGGTCATTGTTGTTTTTGTGCTGAACTCTAAAGCCAGGAGCCAACACGTCACCCAGAATTAACAGCAAGCATAATATATGTATATACCACAGTAGATCAAACTTGAGATACAATAAACAGAAAACTGAGAGTCATAAAAAATACAGCAACGGTTTCAGTAAGAAATCATGGGAGGTTTATCTTTCTCTCTTGTCTGTCCACACTATCTCTAGTGCTTTATTTGAGCTGTACACACACATAAACAGCAGGAAGTCAAGAAGTCCTCTACTGTAATCATAGCCTGTGTACAGTATAACTCGTTTGGATACTTACTGAGAAGCAGAGCCAGCGAAGAAACACCAAAACTCTTATTCCTCACTTGTTGATCACTGTCCAAACCAAGTACAATTAGAGTGTCAGTGACCCAATCCTAAACATCTGTTTTGTATTCTTGTTGGCCTGCTGTCTCTGATCACATTTAGTTGTCTTGGCTCTAAAGAGACCCTGATAACGTAATGCTTTCAGCTAAAATGTCTCTAAAGTTACTGCACAATATCTCAGGCATTCCTGCTATTTTCTGTGAAAGTAAAAGCTTTGACCACACCAGCTGTTAGATCATCTTTAGTAGTGATGGAAACAAAACAATCCAGAGGAGGTGCTTCTTGTCTGCAGTGGACGTTCGTATGATTCATTTACTATGTTGACCACATCGGAGTGTTTTGTTGCTCCTTCTTGACCCGGAACTGATTTCATGTTGATTTTGGAGAGAGTGGCTCAGTTCTCATTGTAGACTGTATAAAAACATTCAGTGGAGACATTTGTTCTGTTGATACTGCATGTAAAGCTCATAGTTTATCTACAATACAAAGAGTCTATCATAATAGTTTGACATTTTGGGAAATACACTTATTCGCTTTCTTGCTGAGTGTTTTATGAGATAGTGGAAACTTCTCTCATGTTTGTTTGTTTGTTAATTAGTAAACTGTGTAGCACACAGAAAAACTACGGTAAAGTCTGCAGTTAGGTTGAGGCAACAAAACCACTTAGTTAGGTTTAGGAAAACTATCATGGTTGGGCTTAAAATGAGTACGTAAACTAAGTAAAATACATTCCGAAACAACGTAACATAAGTATGAAAAACATGTCACAAACGTCACTAAAAAACACGTGACAAATGTCACCAACATCCGCGCATCCACCTCCCCTTCCGCTTAGCTCAGAGCGCAGCATATTTACGCAGATGCAATTACCATGCAGTTAGTCCAGACTACATGGCGTACAAATGACACTCCAAAAGCAAAATAGGTGTTCTTATTGCACGCTAAATGCCTAGCACATTATCGTGTCATTCATGCGCCTTTTCGTGCGAATGGGCTGAAACATTATACTTTATATATTTTGTTACATCCGTACTGATTCCAAAGTGCGAAAACAACACGTTGTGCACATTACCTGCCATAAAAAATCACAAATTGTCATTTGTACACTTCATTCTTTTTTTTAACATAAGCTAACATTAGCCACCAAAAGCTACCGGTCATACCAGACCAATAAGGGTTGTAGCAGCAAAACCCCTGAGTGTACTGAACTGATAAATTGTTTGTTTTATTGACTATTAATTCATATTTTCATTTGTAAGATGAAGATGAAGAATTTCTTCTTTCAATAAAGACACAATCTTGCTTTAACACACACATACAGTATTTCATCCCCCAGGCAGTTTACTGAATATGATGGCAACTCTAAATCTTTGTTGAACTCATACCTGCAAAGAATTTCCTATTGTGTATTTACCATATAAATGCATTAACCAGCCTCCCACCTCTTTATTTCCATTATAATGCAACCATTGTGTATTATTTATGAGATGGTACAAACATATTTTCTTCTAGTTGTCCCACTTCAACAAATGCCCAACAGAGCATGAGCCTCGATATAGAGAACCTATGATTTAGTGTAATCAAAGTGATGGGAATGTCAAGCTCTTTCTTAATGAAATATCAATCATTTTAATTAAATCAGTCTCTGATCACTGAGGCAGACTATAAGGTCTGAATTGAATAAGCAAAGTGGGAAAGGGCAATTCAATCTTAATGGCTTAATTTGCTAGAGGCCAATGAAAGCCAGCGTTTATTGCGAGGGGAACCGTGTCTACTTGTGGTCATAAATAATGAGGCTTAATGTCAACAATAAAACAGGACAGGTTGTATAAAGCCCTGTTTTCTTTATTTTTTTTCTGCATGGCACCCCTGCTGTCACGTATGCTCTTTTTCAGCATGTGCTGGCCAGATTTATTCCAGTAATAAAAAAACACAGACTTGTTTTTCTTAGAGGTCCCAGATGTTTGTTCTGGTAATTTCAAAATAAGAGTGACATAATGTGCCAACATCTAGTCTAAAACACATTTTCTAGGAGTGATTAAACAGCTTGCTTGCATGTTGGTGTGTCTGTTATGACACCAGTGATAAGATCTATCTGCAATGACAAGTGCATGCTTTACTTGTCAACAGTATTTACGCCTATACTGCATCAACATTTGATTATGAAATGCTTTATAAAGCACACTAAAATACTACTGTAATAAAAGAGTAATTTGTGCATCATCACTTACATAATAACAAGACCCATAACCATCCATCCATCTTTTATACATCCTTTGCTATTTAATACATCCATAGCTCTGATGCATGCGTGTAGTCTGCTTACGGTATATTTGGTGACAGTCACACATACACATGCACATGGTATCTGTGCAACATTTTAAACCAGTCTTGTATGGTCTTGTTCTCTAAAAAACAAAACAACGGTTTTAAAACTCTAAAACCGTATACATGAAATGTAAGGCCTCTAATTCTAATTTTGACTTTTTTTTTTTCAAGAGAACCTGATAATTAAAGTAACCGTGTGTAATATTGGGGAATATAATATTAATAAGTATGTTTTCATTAGTTTATAATCACCTGAAACTATTAGCATCAATGTGTTTTTGTTACCTTAGAATGAGCCCTTCATATCTACATAGGGAGCGGGTCCTCTTCACGGAGTCCGCCCTGTTTCTACAGTAGCCCAGAACGGACAAACCAAACACTGGCTCTAGAGAGAGCCTTTCACGTTTTTACGTTACCTGAAGGCCACCGTAGTTCTCCAACATGCTTGGGAAACTGCAATAATGTGAGCTGCAGGTTGCAAGACCGTGGTACCACCAGCCGCCACTTGCAATCTGCAGCCACACCGCTAGATGCTAGATGCTCCTACAAACTGTAGCTTTTAAAGGGATTCATTTAAGACTAAAGAGATGTCGGTTTCACCCCAAGACTGACAGGTAACAGAATAAGACTTGTCCATCCACAGCTGCAATACTGATGATTAGTTACAAACTGTCATTATCATGTCTTGATGGGTGCCACCTGCATTTGACAATGTCAACAAAGTCTACTGTAAATACCAAACGTGAAGTTAAATTACTTTTTTGTATTTCTGTTGAGTTCCTAATGAGACAGATTCTGGCTTGTTATCACTTCATGTTACTTTTATTGAAGCGTAATCTGTATTAATGATGGTGTCATCATACACATGTGTGTTTGTGTGTCACAGCCAGGCAGCTTGTGTTTTGCATGAGGCTGTGAATCTCCCCGTAGATAATGAGCGCATATAAGGATATCCTGCATGTATGTGACAGCTCGTTTGCATGTCTCTGTGTGTTTATTCTCTGTGTGGGTATTTCTGTGTGTCTCTCTGTTTATTTGTGTGTGTGTGTGTGTGTGATGGCGAGGAGGATGCGTGTTGACAATGTGTCTGCTGGCACACATTTTGTGTGTGTACACTGCTGTGTTCCAGCTGTCTGAGTGGATAAGGCTCAGTGGGTGCACACACACACACAAACACAGAGAATGACTGTAGGCACTGTGCTATAATAGGGTGTGTCTGTGAGCATTTACTCAGCAGGGTTTTGACAAGACCTCAGATCCCAACTTTAGTGTGATGTGCTTTAAAATGAAAATGATTATGAGCAAAAATAATGAGAAACTGAGAGCACGATATATTAATGCAACATGCTGGTATTAATGAGGCATTTACTTACCTGTAGTGGAAAGATAAATGCTATCTTTCAGATACAAGTGTGTATCCCAAGTTTATCATCTTGGTTCATTTATAACATTTCAAATGTTTGAATTCCATCACATAATATAACACATTTAAAAGGCGTTTTTATAAAACAAAAATCCGTTGACAGTGCTTGGTAGTGTTGTGTCCTGATGCTTTCTACTGCTCTGAATTAACCTCTGCTTTTTCCTGCCTATTAAACTGTCGAGCTGCCCTTTGAAGTGTTTCAACACAATATTTATTACTTTGTATCGTTTTAATTTGTGTAATTTATTTGCTTAATGCACAAGAATGAACCCAAATAGCACAATTTCCAGGTATTTGCAACGTATCCTCATACAACGGTTCGTATAACTCACGAAAAGTTATTCGTAATTTTTTGTGTTTTCCTACTAATGTCCAGCAACATGTCCCACACATGTCAGTTCACGCTCCAGTCTTTTCAAAATAAGCATCAGTCTTCACAGGAAACAACTTGGTTAGGTTTAGGCAGCAAAACTACTTAGTTAAGTTTAGGAAAAGATTGTAGTTTGGGTTAAAATAACACCGGAAGTGGCGTAACTCAAGTATGGAAGTTACGTGATAAATAAATCAACGTTGACTTCTGGTTTCACATGGGGTACGAACACCGGTCGCTTGGGCGAAGGTCTGGTGTTTTTTTAGCCGCCCATCCACCCCGACCTCCGCCTTACGTGGCATTTGACGCTCTTTATACTTCCTGGTTCATGATTACGTGGATTGAAATTGATTTAGTGCGATTATTTACGAATTACATTGCATTACTTTTCATAGGTATAGCTACGAACGGTGTATGAGAACAGCCTGCAAAAAACAGTATGCTGCTGTCAGTCTTAAATGCTCCAACTTAGTGCGAAACCAGCCACCATCACAGCTCCACCACCTTCAGATCCTGAGCAGCCGGGGGAAACCTCGGAGCAAAGAGTTTAAATGATGAGACAGGAAAGTGCTCATTAAAATATCATAATGTCGTGACACAGATTTTCCTCTATCACACATATATTCCTCTATTCCGGGGCACCACAGGACATTTCCCAACACAGAAGAGAAAATCAAAAAAAATACACAGTAAACTGTCTTTAATGTGCACAATAACACTGGATGAGTTCAATAAACTCATTTGACATGTAGCTCAAATTCATTTCACAGGATTGTTTTCCCCTTCTTTCTACTCTACTATACACAAGACTTTCAACACTTTTTCTCCTCAATAAAAATCCTTTCAGTGATAAAAAGAAAAACAGTAAGATGCCACACTAAGTGTCCAGATGTCAAACATCTTGTGTAAACTGTGTAAAATGTGAGGCAGATGAATCAATAAAAGCATGTGCGACAGAAGAAGCCTGTAGTTTTGACAGCTGGCAGTGAAGAGATTTGTATCAGTCTGTAGAAAAATATATCCCCACCCGTCTTGAGAGTTTAGTTTCAACTGTTCAGCAGTTAAACATTACGGCTGCATGCAGGCTTGTGGCCTGTCGTGCTCTTTTTTTCTGTCCCGAGTGTTTTATGGTTCACATCAAGTGTGCGAGAACAACACACACTTAAAAGTACTTCATGACCTCAGTACTTCACAACATCTGCACTCTTCTAGATTTGGATATCTTGACATTTTGAGTGTCAGAGAGAGCAGAGAACAATCAGAACACCCCCAATCTAAATAGAAAGCATCAGTGGAGTCCATTAACTTCCATTAAGCTCCCTCATCGTGTATAGGACCTCTGCCAGCTGTAAATGGCGTGGATATTATGGGAACACGCTGGCACTCTTTTACATGTACTGACGCTGCGGTGGCGGAAAGCTCTCCCTCCTGCGCCTCCCCCCAGCCCCCTCCTCCTCGCAGCGAGCTGCTTCGCTCTCTCTTCTGCAGCGAAGAAGTCTGTGGTCGCCCTGAAGAATTCCAGCACGGCTTTGTGGCTCCAGTTGGTCCGACGGCCCTCCGTCCCAGTGTTCGGTGCAGCGGCAGCACTGACTGCACCACATGCACCAGTGGCGCTCCCCTCGGTCTGGGTGGAGAAACCACAGTGACTCCCACGGTCAGTTAGGAGGAGGAAAAAATGTGGGTTTGTCTCAAAGAGTTCCAAGGGTACCGTGGATTGGGCGTCGCCGCGGACCGGGTCGTCCTGAGAGCACACACTCAGAACAGGAATAGCCACTTCGTCCACATCTCTCAAGGGTTCATTGCGTTCCCAGTAAGCGTCCCAGGTACCTGAAGTATTGCAGCTACTGCTGGTCCCTGCCGGTGCAGGTGCTGAACCCACATGTCCAGTCTGACAGAACAACGCCTCCTCCAGGCCACGCAAGGAACAGCTGGAAAACAGGGTGTCTGTCTGTATGGTCTCACCCAGCACCGTCTTGTACCTGTGCACATCAGCCGAGGACACACACACATGCGCCAAAAAACAACACAAACATACAAATAAACAGAGACAACAAGAGAAAACCAGTAAATCAATTTTGAAGAGCTGCATGGCTCTCATATTCCCTCAGTGGCATTGATTAGAGAAACCTCACCTGGGTCACGATGTCTCTCAGAATCAATGACTTGACACTGAACAGGCCGTCTGTTGCTACAGTAACTTGATTGTCTCCTTAATCTGTCTGCGCCTTTCCAGTTAATGGTTAGCGAGTACTTGCATCTGTTTTTCTTACAATTCCCTGTAACTGTGTCTCCCTTTTGGCTGACTGAAAATTCATCATTTTCCTCGTCTCAGTGTATTTTCATTTGGCATACTTCATGAAGCAGCCTTATGAGGCTGTGCTGTTTTTCATCATCTTGACAGTAAACTGAAAGAAGAGAAGGAGCTGTTGATCTCGTTCTGTCTTCCAAAACTCATTATGCTTAAACTAATGCACCATGTTTCAAAAGGGTAGGATGTGTACGTACTGCATATCTGCACCCAGAAATCTACTATAGACCTTTTGAAATAGAACTTCTTTGCAGGTTACAGGGTTATTTTCATAGGTCTTGCCATCGTTCTTATAGAGTGCTGCAGGAATGAGTCCTGAAACCCAGTGATGTGTGTTAGCATTTTAGCACTTCCGGTTCCCTCGTCTCGGAATATGATGTTTTTTTTTTTTTTTAATGGGTTTTTAGTTAGATGCCTAATATGAGGTCTGTGGGTAACACAAGCTTAAGAGAATTTAACGTTTTGTTCTTCGATATAAAATACTTAAGTAAATATCCCACTTGTGAATTTTGTAGCTTTTACATGTCTTGAAAAAGGTGATTGCTAACAAGTGGCTAAATGAAACTACTAAACATCATCACGCTGACTCGTCCGCCTTTACAGCCTTGTTGCGTCTACTCGCGCTCATGCGACCGCGGTTTAGTTAGTTTATAGCCTAACGTTAGCTTTTTACTTCTGGCGATTGCATTCACACTTCAAAAATCTAAAAATGTTCATTTGTGGAGATTATCTTGCTGAACAAAACATGTAAGTATCATATACTTTTGTTTGCCACAGAGCTTATTTTCTGCAATAATACAAAACCCAATAGAAAAATCCCATTGGCTCTTTGTCAAGGGAACCAGCGCAGTGCTAACCTCCTGGTTGGCCTACAAAAATACGTCATCCTTGCAGCACTCTATTGGTAAATATTCAAGTTAATTGCTGACACCTGGGAACGAGGCAACCTCACTAAAAAGGAAAACAAGTTAGACACCAAGTTTTTAACAAACTCCTAGGTTAGCTAAACATCTTTCTGGTTCAACTTTGACCTACCCTATTTGCCGTAGTTATGCACATGTTTTTCTTGTGTAAGTAGGGATTGTTGCTGACATTTCCGGTGCGCTCCTATTCGAAATCTGACAAAATTTCTGACTTATTTACAACCTGTCTGATCCTTTTCTGGTTTTTGTTTGACAGATATTGCTGTGGTGATGTCGCTGTGCTTCCAGATTTCAGCAATTACTTTGTTGGTGAGTACAATGTTATCATAACCAATAAAGGCCCAAACTATGCAAATAAGACCAGAATCTTTCTGTTTACCTATATCTGTATCATCACCATTTTGCCCACACATCCCTCACTACCACCACCAGCATGTTTCCCTCCATACCTGCTGAGACATATCTTCTGGTAGAGCACCAACGCCCACTGCAGGGGCCAGCACAGCCCGTTCTCAAACCAGCTCTGACAGCGGAACACGGGCGACAGGCAGACGGCCGCCGTCACGTAGCTGGACGATCCACACTCCCCAAGGTAAGAGAGGAGAAGGCCCGACCCGGTGCTCTCGCTGACCGCATACAGCCTCCCTGCAGGCTGTCGGTGTCGAATGTAGCGCACGGCCTCGCGCAAATCGGCAGGGTCACCAAACTGCTGCAGCTTGAGGGTGGTGAGCGGGGCGCCGTTGTGGCTGCGCCGGTTGAAAACTGCTGGGAGGTAGCCGTGGGACAGTGCAGTTTCACACAACTGTAGAGAGAGGGAGTGGAGAAAATAAATACAAGGCTGTCCATGTGTCTTCAAAAAAAGGGTGGAAGTGTAACGGATTGGGAGCATTATGGAGGAAGACAAGATGGGAAAGGTATTAATCCATTTACGTAACATTACAGAGAAAGGACATGAAATAGTTGATATACGATGCATTTTACATACACAAAGAACTCCTCTTTTTTGTCCCTCTGAATACCTTGCGTGGCAGCTGGATTCTCGCGATTTAATGCAATGTAAACCACAGTGCTTTGGACCAGTCAGCGTCCTGTGAGGAGCTACTTGCAGCTATGGGCGTGGCTTTTTGTGTGTGTGATGCGACACAGAGAGGCGACTGTTTAGGTTAGCGTAGATGCTGCAATAGTATCAGTTATATCAGAAGTGGAAAGTATTTCTTCTTTGAAAGAAGAGCAAAGAACGGCACTGAAGTATTTTCTCGATGGAAGAGGTTTTCGCTCTTCTCCCGACTAGTTTCAGCAAGAGTTTGATTGACAGATGGTTCAGCCAATCTTTATATTTTTTGAGATTGCCTGCCTTTTTCCAAACAGTTTCCAATGAGAGCTTCTGTGTAACAATCTACCTGGTGGGTCAGTTTATCTGAACATGCCACATGCTCGACATAGTGTGGCCTAGTCTCTTGGTTGTAATGCCACAGAATTAAACAATGCCTCCTTTTAGAAATCAGTTTCCATTTTGTTCCACTAAATGTCTTTGCAGTTGTAACACCTGAAAATGGCATGGTACTACTTTTTATTGTATGGAAAAAGAAACGGTTGCCGGGGGAAGTGAGAACCCAGTAAAACTACAGGATTAAGTGTTGCTCCATTTCGCTGTGCTGCTTCACTGTAATATTACAGAATAGGTGCAACTGCCTTCACTCCTTTGAAAATAAACACAGTAAACATTTTGTCATACACTGAATCCCAGGTTATTTTCTCTTACAGTTTCACCTATTCATGATTTCAGACGGTTGAGGAACCAACTCTTGTGAGACAGATATACAATATTAGGCTTCTTAGTAATACAGTTTGGCTCAGTTGAACGGGAGCAACATTATATATTTAGGCTGAATGAATGAATGGATTTAAGGAAACGCTTTACAATTGAATGAGAAGTGATGCCCTTTTCATGTTTCTTTAACCGAAATTCAAATGTGTGAATCGTTTTAATCACTGCTTGTAAACTTGGCAGTTCTATTCAGCACATAAAAACATTTTTACTCAACTTTAAATGGTGTGGAGAATGTAGGAGAATGATATATCTTCAACGTTTACGACTATAGGTGCAAAACAGCATCATTTAGTGTATGGCTCCATGAAGAATTATGCAAAACTGATGGGAATAACACATGACAATAACAAGCCATAGAGCAGGCATCATTGAATAGGTCTCTTTCATATCAGCAAAATGCTCTTCTGCTCACCCAAAAGTCTTTTTATCTTCAAAACAAGATAAATTAGCATCATTTTCTTTTGCTTATAAGACGTTTGAGAATCTGGCTCTCCACATGTAATGGTTCTGCTGGTGTCTTTTCTCTCTCTGCATGTTTACTGTAAACTGTTGTTTACTAGAAATATTACAAGGCTGTAGCTGTAGCGTTAAGGAAGGAAAGCAGAGTAAATATATAACTTCTTCTTGTAGCTTTGGCTGGACATTATCTTATTCTAAGCATCATTTGATTTGTTAACTCCTTAATCTTGTTAATGATAGTATTTAAGTGTTTAATTAGCACAGATTCTCATATGACATAATTCTATTATACTAAATGTTGAGCAGAAAAGACTTAAGTAAGCCTAAACCTGAGCTTATAACTACATAAAGTGGGGAAAATGACTGTGAAGTTTTGATTCGGAGCAGAAATGACAGTTAAATATATAAATTACACTGAAAAGTTCTCCCTGCAGAGAAGGACTGAAAATGAGAGATTGTTCCAGTCACAGCTCTGAATATTACCTTTTAGAATAAATTATTCAATCCACTACAGTGTCTGGAAACACAAGCAGAGGATTTGTCTTCCCTCTTCCCCTCAACATAGAAGGAGAAGAGTTCAGTTCTCTGTTTCCTCAAGTGGTCAGAAACAATTGTGGTAGCCTGTGCAAATAAATAATCAGATTTGAAATGAGTTTCATTCTGCTTTAAATCTGCAGAAATCCCAGTGGGATGCAGGAAGAGCTGCAGAATTGCTGCATTAAATATTTACCAGCAGAGGAAGACTGCAGTAGGATTTTTGCCACTTTCTGGTATGAAAAGAGGATGCTTTGCGAGGCAGTGTTAGGAAAGCTCCGAGCAGAGCTAATACACCGGAACATCATTCATTCATTCAATCATTCTTTCCCTAACTCATTCAATAGATACTACTCTGAATCATGAGCGGAGGAGAAGAGCCATTTCAAATGAAAATGAATCACTTGAGTTCAGTTTAATTCTCAAAGATATTGAGAGACACGATTAGATATTTCACAATCTAGACTGCATATGAGGGCCGGGGCTGAGCGCTGACTGTCGCTGACTGAGATTAAATTAGGTGAACTGAGTGTGAAATGATTTCGTCCTGCTTACGCCTGCCTGCTCCGGTATTAATACAGCAACACTGTGGTGATGCACTCTGTGAATCACCCACTATAACAGGCACAGTGAGGGATGAGTAACAACTGCGCACAATAAACACACCGTGAGGATGGCAAATAGGAAGAATCCACTTAGTCCAAAGATACTACAGCTGTTATGTAATTTTTCATCAAAACCTAAAAACCTACTTTTTGTTTGGAAGCAAAGCAATAACTCAATACAACTTTTTTTTGACAATCTGATGAATTCACCAGCTTACAGGGAACACTTGTACTGAGTACTTCCTTAATGTGACTATTTATTAGTTTTAACCTATTAAGCCCAAGCCCTATTCCTCGGAAGAAAACGCCTAAAATAATATACCCAAAATGAATCAGGCATAGCTCCTCAACCATAAGGTTTATATGCATATATCTGGTCTCCTTTGAAAAGGTAAGAAGCTAAAGAATATGAATCCAGTGTAAGTAAACTAAACTCTTTTACCATTCCAGAGAAAATGAAGATGCAATAAAGGAAAAAATAAGATTTTTATCCTGGTATGAAAATTTTAATTTCAAAGGCAGTATCACCATTATAACAAAGGTCCTATGGATAACGGTGAAACTGAATGTTGTTCTAGACAACCTTGACAAAACACGGCTACTGTTTTCTGCCTGAGCTTCACCCAGACTTCCCATCAGCCCCAAGTGACTAAAATGTGCCGTTTCGGGTGAAAATAACATCAGCCTTGGTGAAATAGTTTGGCAAGAACATGGAACACTGTGTCAGTGTGACTGTAAAATGTGACGTTTGACAGCTTAGTTTCCCCGTTAATAGTGGGCGATGTGTTTTTTGAGTGGAGGAGCGTTTAAGTGCTTTAGAAAGCTTGGAATTTCTAGTTTCCAGCAATACCAAACATGTTATTGTAGACTGACGAGGAAATTATCACGGATCTTTTAAACGCAACTTGTTCGTATCTTTACGAAGCTTATTTTTCTATGACTTTATTGTTAAAATACTCCATAATAAGACATAGTTTGGACAACATACAGTTACAGATTCTGAAAGCTGAAGACCCCACGTTTTCAAAACAGCATAACATGCATATCTTCTACAAATAGACCATCTTCCATGGCAACATTTTGTAACTATGCCACAGGGTTCGGTCAGCGGGCTTTTTTTCCAGATCAGATTTGTACACATTCAATTTCTGGCAGTACTTTTCCGAAAATGTTATGTTGACAGTGTGAATTTGTCTTTTTTAGAGATCTCAGCGTCATTGCAGGAACAGTAAAAAACGAGCAGCAGCTGCCCCAGCAGTTTTCTGCCAGAGCTGATAAACTGTCAACTCGGTGACAAATTCCTTCAGCAGGGTCTCCAGACAATGGACAACATGCCAGCCCTCATACTCACTGTCCTTCTTATACACACACACACACAGCATTTAGACAGCATTTATTCTGCTCCCCGCTGTACTGAAACAATGACAAAGACATAAATACAACAATAATCCCTTTAAAGCATATTGAATGAGGTGATCTACTTCTGTGTGACCACATCTAGTGTTAAACAAACTTCAGCAGCTTCATGGCGACATGTTGCCACAAATCAGGTTAAATTAAGGATGTTATTTGATTAGAGGCCTTTTAGAGGCAACAAAGCCTCTCGCTACAATGCTCTGCCCTCTATCCAGGTCAATAGTTTCCCTAAATACTCTTCAACAGGACTGTGATACATGTCCAGGGAATAGATTTGATTCTCTCATTTGGATATGTGCAGCAGCGCAGCCAACATTTAAGGGAAAATTTGTTTTTGTCCAAATGCAACATGATACTATTGTATACTACTGTATGGGCTCACCACATGTAAATCTTCATTTCACTGCTTCGCTGACAGTTCAAAAAAATGATAAAAATATAGATTAAACGTTACTGTTCTTGTTGTGTAATGAATGCCACGACTGCCATCTTTATAGTTAATTGATTGACAGTTTTCTGACCAACTAATTGTATGAATGAACCCTGGCTAAACAAAGCAGAGTCTGTTTCTTCTGCATTACAGCAGACAAACAGCAGAGATAGAAAACTCTCCTTCCATCCAACATGGCAGCACTGCTGGGGAAGAGAGTGGTTAATTTAAAAAAAATCATGATACCATAGATGTAGAGTGTTGGGAAGTCTTACAAAAATGATGGACTTTAAAAAATACCAGACAGTTTATTCCTCTCGCTCAATTTCAAAGTGTTAAGCATCACATTGATAAATTCAAAGGGGAAAGTAGTTATTAAGTATTGAGGATACCTGTCACAGTAAAAATATCTAGAACTGAAGTCCCAACCGTTTGTCAAGCTACAGTGGCTCCTGTTCCACAAGCCTCCATGAAAATGCATTTCGTCATAGAGGGTTTGTTGCATTTGTTGCATACTGTATTGTAAAGTTTAAACACATTAGTGGCATCCATATTTTAAGGTAAATGAGCTTCTGATACTTTATTGGTTAGTGAAAAATGTGATACTTTGTCATTTTAGCAAAGAAAAAACAACCGATTCCATGAACCATAGACAGAAGTGCTGCCAAATCCTGATGCGCAAATTGAATATTCCAGGTAAGGCAAGGCACTGATATTGGAAAAAGTGTGAGGACAAATAAGGAGAATTCCCTCTGTATCCCAGTGTCCACTCCACGCACTCCCAACAGTTTTTAAATGGTGCAGCAGGCCAATTATGGACTACAATTCCTACACTGGTCAGAGCCCATTAGGTTTTATTTTAGTGAAAGAGGTCAATGTCTTGGAGTATCTTTTTTTTGTTCTCTTTCCAAACTTTTAATAACCCTGTTGTTTTATTTTGAAATGAACAATAATGACTGACTGTGCATGGTATGGCTTGTCTGTGTTAGTATGGCTCACCAGAGCAGGACTGGTGTTTGTATGGCCAGTCAATCATGTGTTTCACAAGTGTATTGATTTATCTGCTACACACATGATAGCCTGATTTTGGTTTCTCCATTGGCTGTGGTCTGGAGGTGGTCATGCTTTTTAGTTTGAACAGTTCATCCAATATGTCCATAAACACCTTCTAAGTTAAGTTGAAAATCAGTTCTTTAAACACGTCGTCATTATCCCATTTCAAAACCAAGAGCCAACATCAAAAGATAAGTTACTGTTTTAATAACACAGACTGGCACGGGTGTGCCGACTCGACACCAAACCTTAAAATTCACAAAGAGATGAGGGGACAGACAACACACATCTACTGTAACGCCCCATTTGCTTCCTTGCCTACTCGTTGTTATGTTATATAGCAGGCCGTTCTCATACACCATTCATAGCTATACTTACGAAAAGCAATGCACTGTAATCCGTATATATCCCACAAAATCAATATACTCCACATAATTGTGAACTAGGAAGTATAAAGAGCGACAAGCCCCAGGTAGGGAGGAGATCAGGGTTGATGTGTGTCAAAAAACACCAAACTTTCGCCTACGAGACCGTTGTTCGTACCCTGTGTGAAACCAGAAGTCCGTACATAAGTTATGGCACCTCTGGAGTTAATTTAACCCAAACCACAATCTTTTCCTAAACCTAACTAAGTAGTTTTGTTGCCTAAACCTAACCAAGTTGTTTCCTGTGAAGACGGAAGTTTGTTTTGAAAAGACTGAATGCATGTATTTAGCGTAAATTGACACGCGTTGCTGGACATTCATAAGAAAAATGAGGAATAACTTTTCATAAAATATCATACGAACTTTTGTATGAGGGTACGTTGCATATAGACATAGATATCAGTACATCTGTCCTAGTATACCCCGTCTTGTGCTTTGTACCGCTGGTAATGTTTCTTTGATTGAGACATTTCCAACACTATGACTGATGAAGTATTACTGCTACTATTACCTCTTTCACTGATCTAATCGGGACTGTTAATGGTAAAACTTTCCCACTGTTACTCCAGGAGTGCTAAACTGGCCCGCAAGGAATTTGGAAAATTCCAAAGCTGCTCTCAGAAAAACAATTATCTAAGTGTTGAATGGTAAATTATACGTAATGACCGGATTATATAATACCTCATATCTATAAGGAATGAAAATGAGTATGCCAAAAGCATTCAGAATAAAACACTTAACTAGGTCACAAGCTTATGGTAAACTGCTCACAAGTCTATCTGCTCGGTCAGGAAAGTGTGACGCGTGTAAATCATAAGAAGCGAGACAGCTGCAGCAGCTGGATGTCTGCCTCAGGAACATTTAAGGCCTTTCAACACGTTGCTCTAAAACGCTGAATATGAGTCTCAGTCCAGCATGTCTTTACACACCTTCAGTATATTAAACTGGCCTCTTTTTGAGGTTGAGGATGAAAATGGGTTAAAATTTAATTTGTTGATGGTTGAGGTCAGGAGAATTTATGGACCTGTAGCTGTCTGTGCAGACGTGCTTGGACTTGAGAGTTTAGATTAATGCAGTGCTGGTTTAAAGGAATAGTTCGACATTTTGGGAACTATGCTTCTTCACTTGTGTTCTTCATGTGCTGGATATAAACATGTAAAATCACAATGTGTTATTTTTACACTTCAGCTTATTTACTGATTAAAGAAACAAGATATAATGCCTTAATTGATGAGCTTTAGAGGTGCCGATAGGAGGATTTTGTTACCTTCGGACTGAGCCAGGCTAGCTGTTTACCCTTGTTTACAGTCCGCTAAGTTAAACAGCTTAATTTTTTACCACACAAATATGAGAGTGGTATCAATCATCTCATCTAACACTCAGCAAGAAAGCAAATAAGTAGGGCTGTCCTTGACCAAAGAAATTATTAGTTGACTAACACTCATACGATTTTGTCGACCTATCGATTAGTTGATTTAATTGACAGATCTGTAAAACTGAGTTTCTCCACAAAGAATTACTCAAAAGCACCACTTTAAATGTTGTATAGAAAGCATAAAAATGGACTAACCAACTAAAGAATCTTAGTCCAAGACCAAATGGACCGGTTAGTTGACTAGTCGACTAAGAGGGAGCAGCCCAACAAATAAGCGTATTTCTCTAAATGTCGAGGTACTGCTTTAAAGGTGCTGTCTACGATATCCAGAGCATTAATATAGCGGCAAACAACTATTAGCTATGTAAAGATAGACTATAGAGGAGTAATGTCTACCTGAGAATGAAGTTGCTCTCCCTTTGTGTGTGTTGTAGTCCAAGCTTATCCTTACATTGTTGACATTGCGGTCACGGCTGATAATGCCGTCCGGATTGACGGCGCCATCGCGGAAGCGTAGCACCCACCCTCCGGTCCCCCCCCCCCCAGGTTAACACTGTTAGCTCTGTCAGCACTGTTGCCTTTTTTTTCCACTGTTAGCGCTGTTAGCTACGAGCCACTGGCTCAGCTATCTCCATGTTGAGAGCCGTGCGGAGAAAATAGAAATGCTCCCAACCTCGTATTTAGCATCTTTAAGAAACGGAAAGAACAAATGTGTTATGTGATCCTATTAGTAATATCATTCAATGCACAGTGATTTAACTTAACTAAGCAACTGACTGACTGACTGAAAGAATGAATGAATGAATGAATGAATGAATGAATGAATGAATGTTTGTATATTTTGTATTTTTTGGGATGAACACATTTCAAACTCTGAAGACATTGAAAAGACTGTATATGACTATTGTTAGTACTGTATCAACGTTTCTACCTATACCATATGTGAATATATATGAATCATTCCAGACCACATGAAACAAAGGAGCATGAGACAAACCGATAGTAAAAATATAAATGATTTAAGAGGAGATGGCTCATTCATAAATTCATGAGTTGCTGAAACGTACCGTGTAAAAGAGAAGGGGACGGGGACCACAAGCCTGCACACTCCGAAGACAATCTACATTTCCCTCTCTGTTTCTGCTCTGTGTCACAGATATAGACCCATGTGTGTGTGTGTGTGTGTGCCCACGCAAACATGAGCTCTTCTTATCTACACACACACACACACACACTGGGTTGTGCACACCAGTGATAGGAGCGATCTTAATTGGTGTGTATCCCTTGTGGTGCCTCAGCTTTCCCAGGCGTAACCGGCTGACAGCATCACTATACTCTCTACTCTGATGATGACCCAAAAAAAAAAACACGAGGCAGAGATCTGTCTGAATGTGACAATTACTTTTCATCTCCCCATCAGTTTTTCTTTTTCCCCGTGGTAAAGCTTTAAGTCACCACATGTTTATGTTTTAACACCGCTTTCCTTCTATTTTTATCTCTTCACACTTCTCTTCTGTCATCCCTTTATCCTTTATTTTCATAGAAGTTATTCCCTCTAGATTAATGTCAAGCACATTTGGTTTTGTCAGTGTGTTGAGTTCTTGCAGACTTGTTATTTCTGACATGGGGCTGACAGTGAGCCTGCTGTGACTGATTTGCACACAGACCTAACAGTATGAGATGAAATGAGCTATTGCGCGATGCCAGGTGCCCAGAGTGGCGCGAGAGCCAACAGGCAGTCATGTGGAGCGGCGCTGCACTTCCCCAGACCCCTCAAGTCAAGCGACGCTTTGTAATCCCTCACTCAATTACCTCAGTCAGTGTATTGAAAGAGCAGTTGAAAGCCTCCGCATCTGCTCCTTTTACCTCTCCGCTCTTTTCTTCCAACTGAGCTTTGCCATGGCTCAAACTCAAGTGATTGCCTTTGCCCAAATGGTCATTGTTGATTCGCACCGACATCTCCTCACGTCTCTTTTAAAGGGGAACTATGGCCATTTTCAAAATTCATACATGCTATTTTTATGGTCTAAGACAGTCCAAAAAATCTCAGTAAACATGAACAACTCTCTCCCAAATCCAAAAACCAGAGTTCCAAAAACTCAAATTTGTGATGTCATCAAGTATAACATCTGGTGCTGCTCCATAGACAATGAATTGAGAGAGATGTTCTAGATGACACTGAGAGCACCCATTTTCTGTTTCACAACTGAGAACGCTACCGTAGAATAAAGCTCATTTGGGTATAAAATAGAAAACATTCATTGTCTATGGAGCAGCTCCAGACTTTATACCCTCTGACATCATATGTTGAGACTCTCTGGTTTCTGGCTTTGAGAGAGTAGCTCATATTATGGAAATAACATATTTTAATTTTTAATTTAGTCGGTGTTCCCATTTAAATGGCTGAATGTCTGACTTCTCTTTTGACTATAGTTGAAATACTTGTTCTTGTATGTGTCTTGCATGTTTCTGGATTCTACCCTCTGAATTTCAAAATGATTCGCTCTGTTATTGTTTAGTATTTTGGTATTTTAGCTATATGCAAATGCTCACTTCTGCTTTTTTTTTATTGTAGAAATGCTACTGTTATATTTACATTGAATAACAGGACGCAATACACTCATGTAGTTGCTGTACTGTAATTTTCCCCATGTTGACTCTAGGGCGGCCCCCTCTTAGTTGACTAAGATTTCTTTAGTTGATTAGTCGTTTTTTATGTGTTTTTTTCATGCTGAATGACTTATTTCCAAGAAACTTATGAGCACATCTCTGGTAAACACAAGATTTAAAGTGGTGCTTTTGTATGATTCTTTGTGGAGGAACTCAGCTTTACAGATCTGTCGATCAAAATCGTGAGTGAAGAATTTCTTTGATCGTGGTCAGCCCTAGTTGGCTCATGCTGTGAGAGACCGAGCAGAGACAAAGAGCGGTTACGAAGTTCATTACACAATTTAAGATGCATCCTGACCTTTTTGCCAATGAAATGGATACAAATGTGTTTCTTTCTGTAGATATGTATAATTCAGAAACAGCAATATGAGGCTGTCAGTGTCTGCAGGGAAATCTGCTGTTTCTAACCTTTTACAGGTTAGCAGGTTTGTGGAATGTTTGAAGTTTATTTCCGTGGTATTGTTAGGGATGAGGCACCCGCTGTCCAGCAAACAGCTGTATGGATATTTTTAAAGGGACTGTTTGTAACTTTTTACAGGTATAAATCTACCGGGTCGGTGTCCTATGCGCGGTCGCATATGCGCGCTCGCGTGTGGCTACGCTGTTCAGACCGCTCTGCTGCCTGCTTGCCTTCACTCACACAACGCGCGCGTTCTCGCTCCACCTCACGTTCATGCGCGCTCACTACACCCTGCAGAAGAGTTAGTTTAGCTCTGAGAATATCTAGTGAATGTACAGTGAATGTTTGTGCAGAAACAAATGCTGTAGCTCCTCCAGACCAACAGAGGTTTTCCGTGTCTGGTGAAGTGACGGGGCTCCGCAGCGAGTAACGTTGTCGTCTCCGACCGGGTGCCGGTGTCTCCCTGTTCACTCCGGCTGCGGTCGGGAGACGATAACCCCGGAGCCCCAGAGGCTGAAGCAGGAAAAGCCAACACTAGGATCAGCATTGATTCATGGAGAGACCTCCGTCTGGTCAGCTAACATTACTGCCAAGCAGGTGAAATATAGAGTAATATTGTGGTTTTAGCTGACGTGTGTCGTCTCACTGTTTTGAGCGATGCTCGTTCATGTCTATGTAGACCGACGCTGACTTAACGGCCACAGGTGTCGCTGTTAACAAGCATTTCTGAAAGTTACAAATAGTCCCTTTAAATTTTCTATAACTTTTTATTATGAACACTGTCTGATCTTTTGTTTGATGGCTGTTCAGTTTCAGCATGCATATTATTTATATATATTATTATCTATGATCAACAGGATCATTTTATACAGTGAAGTCTGTGAGAGAAGCCATGAAACGCACCTTTAACACATTCCTGGTGATCTTCCCAAAAGAGTTTGGGATGATGATCAGAATTGGACTGGTGGAGTGACTGGAGGTCCTGCGTCGTCTCTGGTAGGATGGCACAGCCCAGTCCAGAGCCACCAGCCCGTCGTCGCTCAGCTGCAGGTTGTCCCGCACGAACTGGACCGGGCTGTCGTAAGGCCAGCACGCCTCGTACACACTCTGCAGGAAGGAGCTGGACCGCCACGTCCAGCCGACGCACGACGGAGAGTAGTTACTGAAGGTCCGGCAGTGTTTCAGCAGGTAGTTGGCCAGCGCGGACGGTTTGCAGATGAGAGCCACGGTGCGTCTCTCATCACTCCCATCTCTTGGTGTCTTGTCCTTCGCTGCCTGTTGAGAAATCCCCAATCCCTGCAGCAAGGCATCCGACTGGCTCTCGGTGCCAAAATATTTGGAGCCTGGTGGCCAGATTAGGACCACCAGGACCACAATGCACAGAGCCACCAGCCATTCCAGCATTGCAAGCAAAATGAACACAGCACTGGACTCCTTATTCCAGATCTGAAGTTAAGATCATTACAAATTTACATTACAGAAAACAACTCTCAGTCTTGTGCTGATCTTTTGTCCCTCAATTGATGCTCAGCTCTGAAGTTTGGTTCTTCCCTCCTCCGGTGCCAAAAGCGCACCTCGTCTTCTTCTTTGTATAGGCGTGCTGTGTCGTTACGCAGCGTTTCTATCACTCCAAACCGGATTTCATGTTTCCATTTCTCCAGGCACTTTTTTTTTTAATTAACGAGGAGATTCCATGCATCCGACGCCAACTGGCTCATAAACATAGACCATGTGCAGCAGGAGGACTCTGCGCTCAACCCAACAGCTGGGAGCGCAACACACTGTCTGAGAGCAACGCGCCTCTTAATGCTGGAAACGCCTCCCATCATGTCCAGCCCCTCCACCCAGAGGGAGCAGGTACTCACTCTGGCACGTGATAATCTCTGCTGTTAGAGTTTAATTTACTTCCAGTACACACACAGTAAAAGGAAGTACACTTAAGAGTGTTTTTTTTTACACTTAAGGTATTATCTTGTTTGCTCATCCTGCCAGATGTGTAGTAGTGCACATGGTCATTATCAGATCTGAGTGAATTCTTTGTGAATGAAATTGGCAACATGTGCACACTGTGACCTTGTAATCAGAGAGTAAAAAAATAATTAAAGGGACTATTTGTAACTTTCAAAAATGCTTGTTAACAGCAACACCTGTGGCCGTTAAGTCAACGAAAGTCAGCGTGGGGCTCGCGCTTGCTCGCTCTACATAGACATGAACGAGCATCGCTCAAAACAGTGAGGTGACACACGTCAGCTAAAACCACAATATCACTCTATATTTCACCTGCTTGGCAGTAATGTTAGCTGACCAGACGAAGGTCTCTCCATGAATCAATGCTGATCCTAGTGTTGGCTTTTCCTTCCTCAGCCTCCAGGAAGCAGCGGGGCTCCGCGGCGAGTAACGTTATCATCTCCGACCGCAGCCGGAGTGAGCAGGAAAACACCGGCACCCGGTCGGTAACGAGATGATAACGTTTCTCTCTGTGGAGCCCCGTCACCTCACAAGACACGGAAAACCTCTGTTGGTCTGGAGGAGCTGCAGCAGTTATTTCTGCACAAACGTCCACTGTACATTCACTAGATATTCTCAGAGCTACTAACTCTTCTGCAGTGTGGAGTGAGAGCGCGCATGCACGTGTAGAGGTGGAGCGAGACAGCGAGAACGCGCGTGGTGTGTGAGTGAAGGCAGGCAGAGGAGCAGAGACTCTAGCCACACGTGAGCGTGCATACGCGACCATGGGATCCCGACCCGGTAGATTTATACGCTTAAAAAGTTACAAACAGTACCTTTAAGCATGAGATCTGGATACCTGGACTCTATGAGCTGCTTCTTTGGTGGAGACCATAAGTAATGTAACCAGTTAAGCAGGTCTTTGTTATGTAACAAAACAACGTCAGGTTGACTTCAGACTTCAGTGTCTCAGTGTTGTAAGTTGAAGGAGGGGGTGAAAGTAGGCCAGCGTGTATTTGGACGTGCACATTGTGATGCACAGCGAGCGCTGCAGACATCCAGTTTGATTCAAGCTTATAACGTTTATGTAATGAGAGAACCTCCACTCTACTGTTTCCCTCCTTTTGTTTTATCTCTGAAACTCAAACAGATAAAAATAGCCCAATTCAATAATGAAAGCAAGGAACCAGAGAGCAGGAATATTATAATTGTAAATCAGATATGTTGGAGGATATATAGGGCAAATAGAGATTATCATCTACAAAGGAGTATTTCTCTCCTCTGTGGAAAAGAAGAGGAGCATTTGAGCAGCAGGAAATAACATTTTCCTTCACTTATAATATTGTTAGCTTCACATTCTGAGGCGCAAGTTGAAGTAGGGATGCTCATAATCCTAATTATTTTGGTCAATAGTGAGATCATGGTTATTTAACACGATTACTCGCTGACTGGAAATATCGTGCATTTAGAATAGAACATTTTGTAGGCTACATTTGAAAGTTAAATGCATCAATCTGGTGAACCTTGAGAGCAAAATTAATTAAGAGGCTAGATCTATGAAGAACTTTTGCTCTAGTAAACATTTTGATTATAAACACAGTGGTTGTATAGATAAGAATGGTGATGACACGGCAGAAAAGTCACACCCATAGCATGTGTAAATGACAAGGGGGGTCGACATCGCCGCACTGAGGACAGCCCCAGTTGACAGTCGTGCTGCACCACAATAAAAGAAATATGGTGCCTACAAATGGGGTCGTGTTTACCGTGTTCACGATAACAGTTCATATGAACGCTTCCCTCTTGTGGTATTCACAACCTCGTGAGTGGAAAGTTTCTGAAAGCTCAGAGTTCACGAGTTTTGACTTGTTTGTTGACGTTGTCAGAAATAGCGGAGGACATGGAGGTACATTTTTCGGTGCATAATAAGTTAATCATTTTGTAATTTTAGTTGTATATTGTTTTTCTTTGTAATTTTATAATGGGTCTGAGGAAAATGTTGATATTCCCAACGCAACATCTTTTTCCTCTGTCATTATGCCTGAACGCCCAGCATATCGTG
Organism: Sebastes umbrosus; assembly: GCF_015220745.1. Classification (NCBI taxonomy): domain Eukaryota; kingdom Metazoa; phylum Chordata; class Actinopteri; order Perciformes; family Sebastidae; genus Sebastes; species Sebastes umbrosus. Next base: position 19,859,656 of record NC_051275.1, read on the forward strand.
TACACGACATCCCATGTTGTAAACACGAGCTCACGAGTTTCATTTGAAGGCAACAATACACGGCGTGGGCCAGCCAGCGACGGGGAGAGTTACCATGAGAGGATCCTCCCACATCGAGCGGCCGTCACTGACCTGCCAAAAAATGCAAATTAGATTAATTTCACAGCCCTAAGTTGAAGCCATGGTTGTTATTGTACACTCAAAGATCCATGGGAGATTGAATTGACATCTTAATCAGTCACAAACACACGTTAGTGCTACTACTTATTTGGTTGATAGATTTCATGGAAAGCTGTAGCCGTGCCATCTGTTTTTGAGGAAATGTTGTTTTGGACTCTCATTTAACCGATGGCAGCATAAACAAAGCGCTGCGGCCTGCTGAACAGAAATGGATGGCGGTGTCACTGTGTGTTGTTCTAGTTTTCAATGCCACACTGTTCCTGTGGATTAGCCAATGGAAGAAATGAAAAACAAATGGCAACACGGGAGATGCCAAGCCGACAAGCGGAGAATTGAGACAAATGAGTGGCTGGAAGGATCTCAGTATCACCTCAGAGACACTTTGAATGCCAGAGCTGAACAGCTTACAGCTGGTACACCGGAGAGAACCGGGTGGGGGAAGTTGTATTATGTTAATTTACTTAGCATGCAGTTTCAGACGCTGCTCATGAGACACTTCCCATTTGTGCGTGATAACCATCTCACTTGTTGTTGCAGCCCCGGGGAAAGATAATCCCTCGCTGTAATGTAATTTTAGAGGCTCCGTGGTGGTCTATTAAAACTGTTTGATCGTCCCCTTTAATAAGACGTCACGTAATTCCTAGAAATGTTATTTGCACAATGTTGATTTTAACGCCCTTAAAGCAAAACTTGCATGAAAATAATATATTTAATGGTCATTCCTGTTCTTACTGTATGATAGTCAGATGTTTTCAAAGGCTGCAGTCTGAGCTGCAGGTGGAGCTGGATTTTCTCGTTTCGTGATAGTCATATCGGCCTTGACATGATCAGATTTTAGCCGAAGCTTAGAGATAAAGGAATGGAAGTCATCAAGGGGAGCACAACCTGTTCGAAACATTTAGTAAAATCATTTCATATTTTTAGTGTGAAACTGACTGACTGAAGAAGGCACATAAAATGAATTTTGGAAACTCCCAGGGAATAACCAGGAATGCATGAGATCAAAACACATTATAAATGATCGTGTTCTCTGATATACACACTGTCTATCAAGGGCTGAGTGAGGCTGATAGGCATCAATAAACACTAGACTTGTAGTCAAGACAGATTTGTAAGTTTGCAAATGGGAGATGACGTAGTCTTCAAAATATGATCCGTGACACCTGCATGTCACATTCTGTATCGTGGTTTACGGAAACATTTCTCTCAAGCAATTGTTTTATTAATTTGTATTAAACTTAAAGTAAAGTGTGTCACCCATCTTTGCAGATTTCTGCAAAATGAAAAACCTGTGAGGGATAGTAAAAGGAGGAGAGAAGACTGTCGATGTATCCGAAAAGGTCACAAAAGAAAAAAAAAAATGTGTGGAATATAATGATACGTTTTGCATTGATGGGAGGAGGTGAGGAAGGAAAAGGTCAACAAGTCAACTTGAACTTTGGGACCAGATGGAAGTGACTAGATTAGATAAGGTTTGGACTGACCGGGTAGTGTAGGAAGGTCGGACATCAAAGACCCTGGAAAATGTCATGAAGGTTGTCTAAAAAAAACAAAAAACGCTGCTGTCCTCTGTTTGAAGACCTTGACCCTCATCTTTAGGTTAACTGATAACTGAAAAAGACATACAAAGAATTGGTTGGGGAAATGGTGCAGACGATAGAGGCTTGTCATGTTGGTCATTCAAATACTTTTAGGTAGTTTAATCCATATGTAAGAGCCAGTTATGCACATATTTATATTTGGTAATTGTTTATGTTGGCATGATATATTACAAAAGTTCTGATATTATTTAAGTTTATACCACAGTTTTCGTATAGTTTGATCCATTTAGGATTATGTTGTTTAGTGCTAGAATAGACATTGTATTATTTACCACAGGTTATAGTGCTGAAAGGTAGTTTTTCATTGAATATGGCCAAAAAAGGTTTTTAAAATATGCCGTGAAGTCTGCGTATGTGTGGATCGCAACAAGTTTTTAACCGTGTTAACGTTTATTAACGTATATATTTGAACATGAAGTCGGATGTGGACCGGCAGGGATTTAAGTTGGATGGAAATCACCCGCCTTGATGTTGTAATTGATTCTCAAATAAACCCCTGTTCAAGTTTTCCCTGGCTCCTTGTGAGTAGATTGGGTCTTCACAAAAAGTATTGAAATGAATTGGAATAAGAGTCAGAACTTGTACAGACTGAGTGACCTATAGTACCTTAGAGCATGGTAAAACAGCCACTAAACCATATTTAAGATAACAAATCTAAAATAAAATCTGTAGGGATGAAGTTTTGTGGAACATGCAGTCCTCTATTCTGTCAGTATTTGGTATTGTGAGAATGTTGTGTTACCAAATTAGAGGCATTATTTAATGATCAATTGAGGGAGAAGACAAACTGATAACACACATATATCTTCCAGAGTAGACTAGGAGTCTTTGTATTCATTTTATTCAAGCAGATACATAACTGAATGCAAAACTATTCCCTTGGTGCAAAAAAGATGGGAAGAGCCTAACCCAGTAACTTTCCCAGTCATTGACCCCGGAGACACACACACACACACACACACACACACACACCTGCCTAATCCACAGTCAAACATTGTGCTTTGATACGCAGAATATCTGGGTTCTTTCTCCAGGAGTGCTGACAGGATAGGAAAAGTAGTGGGCCGAAATGAAGACGTAGCCTAGAGGATGCACTTTATCCTCTCTAGATATTTAATGAATGAAGTCTCCTGGCTGCGATTCTGCTGAGTTACACATCTTCACTGTGGCGGAGGAGGTACAGTAGCCTACAATCAGTATGAAGAAGCCAATAGAAATTTTTTAGTGTGACAGATTAATTAAGAGTGCGTTATTATCCGTGATGAAAATAACATTGGAAAAACCTAAATCTAGTGCATGCTGTTATTCTAAAGCAATAGTTCAGCACACAAAAATATGCTTATTGGGTTGCCGAGAGATAGATGAAAAGATTGTTATGCAGTCAGTTAGCATAGTTTAGTATGAAGAACGAAAACAGAGGCTTGTATTATTTGGCTACTGGCTACTGCTACATGTTTAGTTTCAGCCAAATATTTTAGGTACATACGTGAGTCTGCGATCGTTCTTCTCATCTAAAGGCCTTTATACACTGGGGGTGTGACGAAATAAACACGAAAATGCAAAATACTCGCCTGCAAGTATAATATGTTTAGGACTTTTATTGTGAAAGGGAAGTACGGAAGGAGTGGATCTCGTCTGCTCTACTTTTGTCAAGGTTGAAAGGAGTAATACAGTTTGCCATCCTGTGTCGAACTACGGAGCCTCTGTGTTGTTGTTTAATAAATATAGGCACAACTCAACCGGTTCGGCTGAACGTGATTGGTCGATGCCTTTGGTGCGAAAGCTCATAAAAACGACCTTGTTTCGGAAAAAAAGTAAGTTGCGTTTTTTCGCCGCATTAAATTCACGTTCTGCGTGAAAGTATTCACGTGTGAATTGATCGCATGAAAAAACGCCCTCGGTGTGTAACGGCCTTAACTCTAGACAAGAAAGCAAATAAACATATTTTTCCAAAATGTCTGAGTATTCCTTTAAGTCTCCCAAAGTGTCATGAATTGTTTTCTAGCAGCGCGGCTGGCTCCAGTAGGAATTCAACCTCTAACACGGTAACCTCTAACTCACTGAGCTCAACTGGATAACATCAGTAAACAGCATTTTAATGTGTCCATTATCACAATTAAGAGTGACACACTGAGACAAGAAGCTTTACTCAGGTTACTAAAAGTGAGCAGGACCAAACAAGCAGGAGAAAAGAGGAGTGAAGACATTAAATCCAAAGAGAAGAAGACAGAGAGCAGCCTGTGCAGCATCATGACACATTTTATTTGTTTGGATCTAATTCGTGGGACCAACCAAATATCCATCCTCCACATTTTTTATTGAGTTGCCTCCTTGGCGGGGATGCAAACCAGCTGTCATTTGATTTGATATTGAGATTCTTTAATCTAAAATAATGTCTCTGCAAGAATGGAGTCTGCTCTGCTACTATGCTGGTCTCACTGCGTCTTCCTCCTCTTCTCCCCCCTCACAGACTCAGCCCCTCGTCACCATGGCACAGCCACAACCTTTAACATCAAAACAAACAGTGACTGTGTCACAGCTTCAAGCTGATTACTGTAATTCAGGGGAATGGGAGCACCATCTTGGCTCAGACATGGTTCCGCTTTTTTTCTTGACTTATGTTTGATTGTTTTATGGGTAAACTTAGTCCAAACACAGTGCACCAACATCCCACCTAAGCAATTACAAAAGGAGAAATGTTACCTCTCCCAACCCAACCTCTGTAGCTGCAACCACACGCAGAGCTCATGTTTAAGTTGGCTTTGACTTTTTTCTATTTATGTGGTGTTGCAGTGCATGTCCTTCTCCTGAACCCTGACTCTGACGCAGGTTTACTGTTGACTGACTCATACCCATGCTCAAACAGATGTGTCCACTTCTCAGGGTGGTTATTTGATGGGCTGCAGTCTCTGAGGAATGGTGGATGAAAACAGAAACAAAATCCAAACAGATGTCTACATTTACACTTGCTTTGATAACATTAATAAATCACATATGAATTTAGAGCGTAAACATCGTCTTCCACAAGTGTCACGAAGATTAAAAAAATATATATCAAGTCACCAACAGCCCATCCTGTTGCATTGCCACAATCTTGCATGTCAAGACTCGACCACATCCGAAGCAGCGGCCTTCCTGCTCCATTTAAACTTCCTGTGACATCAAAATGAACATCTCAGCTGAGGTATAAAACCTCCCAGCAGCTCACTGAGCTATCAAGATAAAGAGTGAACAGTAAATTAGCCAAACAGGACATCAGGTAATGTCTTTAAAACAGAACATTTATGAATTTTGTACCTTGAACTTCACTTTTTGATCATTTACAAGTGAGGTTTGGCCAAGGTGTTTATCATAAAATAGTCGGTCTCATAAAAACACCCAGTCAACTGCAATCAGCCAACTCCCAAGCACTGTTTTAATTTAAAAGCTCGTCAACAGGAAAGCTAATCTGAGACTTGTTCATTCTCCAAGAGCGGGACAACAAATAAAACAACAGACGAGAGAAGCAGTTGATTGAGGAACTTTAAAGAGATGCTGAGGCAGAAAGTTAAATAAGGAAGGAAAGGGTGGTTGAGGGTAAAATAAAACAGAACGAGATAAAAGAGACAGAAAGAGGTAAGAGAATAAGAGACAACAGAGTCTCTCATGACAGTTGGTGAAATACTCATGAATTTTAATTGAATTTGATTTGTGTACATAAACACGAATTTCCCTTTTTTTTGTGACACTCAGCACCACTTTCAACAACGTAGTTTTGTGCGTTTTTCTATGAATGTCCAGCAACACGTGACGCACGTGTCAATAACTGCTCCAGTCTTTTCAAAATAAAACTGCTCAGTAACAAACTACTTAGTTAGGTTTAGGAAAAGATTGTGATTTTGGTTAAAATAACTCCAGAAGTGACGTCAATAAAGTACGGAAGTTACGTGACAAATAAATCAACTTTGACTTGTGGTTTCACACGGGACACGAACACCGGTCTCCTGAGCAAAATATTTTTTGACCCACTCATCCACCCTGACCCCTTCCCTACGCGACGTTCACCGCTCTCTATACTTTCCAGTTCACAATTACGTGGATTATACGAATTGAGTTTGTGCAGACCATCACAAAATAAATGTGAAATTCGTGTCTATGTACACAAATCAATACGTTACATTTCTTGACTATTTAACAAGCTGCTGTGCGACTGGGCTGTAAGACATGTTGAGGTGGTACAAATGAAAGGGACAGAAAATATGCAGAATTATGCAGATGTGCCCTGACTGGTTTTTTGCCTCTTGACCTTCTCAGCAGAGACGAGTGAGTTGCCTCTTGGAAAATAGATTAGATGGAGATTAGCAAGTCTTGGATGTCTTTTCTCCTGCTATTCCTCCTGCTAGAGGTCTCTTCCTCTCAAGTAAACCATCAGAAGGGCACGCCATGTGAGTGTGAGAGAGCACATCAAGCATTAAATGTTCAAACAGATGCTGCTATCGTTTACGAATGAATCCCAATTCCTGGTTCACTGAGTGAGAAACTTTAAAGGAACAGCGTGTAACATTTCATAACTATGTTTTCATTATTTTATAATCACCTGAAACTGAGAATTGTTGTGTTTTCGTTATCTTATAATGAGCCCTTCATATCTACATAGGGAGCAGGTCCTCTTCACGGAGTCCGCCATGTTGCTTCGCCATGTTTCTACAGTAGCCCAGAATGGACAAACAAAACACTGGCTCTAGAGAGAGCCTTTCACATTTTTACGTTACCTGAAAACCACCGTAGTTCTCTGACACGCTTGTGAAACTGCGGTAACGTGAGACGCAGAGTGCAAAACCTTGGTGCCGCCAGCCGCCGTCTGACTTCTTTGGCTTCTAAAGTAGTGTTATTATGGTATGGATAGCGTCTGAGTGAGGCGAACGACGTTACCACGGTTTTGCACGCACTGGTTCACATTACCGCAGTCTTGGAAAGGGAGGATTGAGTGGAGGGGTACTCAGATGGTTGCAATCTGCAACCACACCACTAGATGTCACCAAATCCTGCACACTGTACCTTTAAATACCTTTTTTAGAGGGCCTGGAAACCAGCTTTCTTCATCAGCTTTTCATCACAAGCAATTGTGGTCCTACACCAATTATTTAATCATGAATATTTAATGTTGTAGAGAATTACCCAAGATTCAAAGCAAGTTTTCAGGGGTTTTAAAATGTAGTGGGGTGATCTGATATAATGGAAAAATCAACTGAGGAAAATACTCCCAATCAAGAAACGCAAACGAAAACACTCCCTCAAAAAACATTCAAAATCTTATTTCAGCATCAGGTCAACATTTTTGTTTTTAATAATATCTTAATTGGCTGGTTGAGATTCATAAGTCAAAACACAACAGCAGGGACGTGCTGCAGGGAACCGTATGGTCTCATAAAATATCAAGTGTCTGCTAATGCAGAGTCCTTGGCTCAGCTGTGCTTTTGTAAAAAGAGAACAAGGCAAAATATGTCAAGGTCCAACTTGGCAGCAGAATCGGGTGTTTTGACAAAGACATCAGAGAGTGGGAGTAGGTCGATGAGGACAAACAGTATCATTCCACACCGCCGGACCCTCAGAGGAAGTCACTGACAAAACAGGGCAACATTCATTTAGCCATGAACTTTGTCTTCTTAGGAGGGACGGCAATTTTACAGACTCATTAATTCAATTGATAACGCGACTTGTTATTATTCCCAACTCATCACATATAGATGTCACTTTCTTACACACTGGGTAGCCCTATGCGTCAAACTATTACGCTCCAATGCGGTCGCAGTAAACGTTGTGAATTCAAACAAAAACACTCGGTCATGTTTAGGCAACAAAACTACTTGGTTATGTTTAGGAAAAGTTCGATGTGAGTTAAAATGAGTAACGTAACTTAAAATAACTCCATGTCGAGTTCTGGTTTCTTACAGGACACGTACAGCGGTCTCCTGGGTGAAAGTCCTGTGTTTGTTTGAGCCATCCACCCATCCAACCCTAACCCAACCACCTCTAAGTGGACTTTATCGGTCTTTATACTAAATGCAGACTTCCATAGCGCTTGTTCTGAGCGTCCAATATTGCCGCTGATGGGTTTACATTGGAGTTAGTTGAAAGCTTGGTGCGTCTCATACAGACACTAGTGACTTGTGCAATGTTTTCAGATGCCGACGGCCATGACAAAACATCAATATTTGACGCTCCGAGAGTGAGACTGGGCTGGATATAACCAGAGCGGTAAACAAAATCGTATGTCTTCTATTCAGCTGTAGTGTAAAAACCACACAATCCACAATTTGATTTAATTTTATTTTGTTTATTTACTTTATTTAAAAGGAACCATGTTCAATTTAAAACATAAATGTCACCATTTTAAGCACTGGTACGGTGTCTTTAGTATCTGCATGGTGATGATTTGCACACGTGGCATTCAAGAAACTAAGATAACAATTGATAAGTATGCCCAGGATGCTGTCACCCACTGGACTGAACTGCAGAGGATATTTCTTTTCCATTAACAGTATTTCTGTGGTGAGGAAAAGGGCCAGCTCAGGGTTAATGTTTTCACTGTGACCTTGGATGCCATCACTACAGAATATTAAGTACAGAAAGAAAATAGTTTGAACTCCTGCAAAAGAGCTGTCAGTCAAGCGGATGATTTAAAATCTCATGTTGGGGTGGGTGAAATGTTGCGAGGCAGCCAGCTAGATGATTGTTTAGGCCTACACTGTGACTGCTAATGTCAACATGTCTAGTATATAAGCACCAAATCTTCATTGGATAAAATGAAATATGCCTTGGATATTGTTTGACCTACAATATTATTTTGCAAGAAACTATACCTATTACATATAAAGTGCCATCATGACAGTAAATCAGTTGTCAGTTACTCGCTCAGGGATCCTTTACGTGAGGAGAGCCTCATCAGCTAATGGTGCCTCATTCACTCATAGTGCAAATAAACACTACCAGATTTCCATAGTATTAGAGTATTAGTCAGTTGAACCATAACAAAACACTGTCCTTTTTGTAGCATTACTCAAGGACGATACATACAAGTGGTGAAAGTGAAATTTAACTATTGAAGTAAACTATTACGGCCAGTGGGCGGTCCTTGCTTTTGGCTTCAGTGTTCTCAACATGGCGGCCGGGTCACAAACTTCCTCATTTTACAGCTAAATAGTTCACTACAAGATGTTTCTGAAAACATTTGGGTTAAGAAATAGGCATTACAGTAACAGAATATTGATTCATATTTGATAATTTGATCAGTTGCCCAGAGACAACTTTCTTAAAGGCCCTGAAAACCAGTTTTCTTTATCAGCTTCATATCACAAGCAATTGTGGTCCTACAGCAATTATTTATTATTTATTTATTATTTAATTTCTATTATCTATAGAAATTGTAGAATGTATAAAATATGGACATAGTCTCTGAATTGTCACCCATACATTTGAGCCGTTGTGAAGCTCAAAGTGGATGGCTTCGGTGACGACACAGCCTGACTCCCGACTAATCCAAAAATGGGCAAAGAGGTGACGCAGCTAGTGACCTGGTATGGCACCCACCTGTCACTCAAAGTGGCCACGCCTTTATTATGGCGAAGTTTAAGCCTTAATTTACTTTAAACTGGTGATTTTTATATAAAAACTCCCCCCGCCCCCGTACAGTTTATTAGGGGATATTAGCTATAGAGACCACAACTGTTGTTTGTATCAAGCTGTAAACATGTTAATTCCTTTGTAAAGTTGGACGTTTTAACCCGGGGGTCTATGGAGATTGCCTCGTTTTCGAGCCAGCATCAAGAGGCCATTCGATGAACTTCAGTTTTTGGCACTTCAGCGTTGGCTTCATCTCTCAGCACCGGAGGTTGTCGCATGGCTGAAACTTAAAATACATGTGAAACTGTGTAAAGTCAAGGGGAGCTGAAGAATCAGCTGATAATTCACTATGAGCGAACCCTTTCATATTTCCACATTGTTATTTCAAACATTGTTATTATAAAATATTGATTATAGCTGCTTTAAAGTATATAAGGTATATAAGGACTGCTATTCTTATTTTATTATTATTCATATTTATAGATTACTATAATAATAATAATAATAATAATAATAATAATAATAATTGTTATTATTATTATTATTATTATCATGATTATTTCAGTAGCATATGACCAATAAGAAAACAATATTTAAAGGTAACACTGTTTCTGTCTGCTGCTAAGGTTAGAAAGGATTGCAGGAATAAACCCTGTGACGTGTCGGTTGATGGGATTACGACTGCCCCAGCATAAGGCACAGTGAGTAGGAGTTTATTGACATTTATAGTGTTTATAGATGTTTTATTGATACAATAGCATCTGGACACTGACTGTTCTAAGAGTTGACTTCATGTTTCCCAAAAGCCTGCAGAGTTCTGTCCAAACAGTCCACCGTACCATCTGTTACTTCTCTTCTGCACATCTTATTGTCTCCATCTCTGGAGCACATTTTTGTCTGGTTTCTACATGATGTTCCATTGAAGGGTGTGTTAATCAAACCCCTGCGACTCTTTCGGAGTGGCGATGCCATTTTTTTTTTTCCAGGAAGCTGATTTGTGAGAGGCCATTTGGATCGGACACCCTGAACTCAATGTGCAGGTTACCATGGTGACCTTGCTTTAGAGGGCAGTTCCCTCACTAATGTGGAGCATTGTAGTACACCTCTGATTGCTTTGATAATAATATACCACTATAGAGTACGTCAAAGCTGATCTTTACCCTGAATACAGATGGGTATGGGTGACATTTGCAATAATAAACATAGGCAGAACAATGCCCGTTAAAGCTTTTGTCACTGCTGCACATGCAATTAACAAGATGAAAGCCAATCCCTTATGTTTATGCTGGATCTCATCCAATTACAGCTGAGGCGCTGTGGTAAATCCAAGCTGCTTTGTTTGTGTTTTTCACGGATGGTCTCTCTCTTTGAACCACATATCTGAACAGGTTCCCTTTGAGGGTGCAGGGTGCTGTTTACATGTGTTTGCACGTATTGTGTGTGCATGTGTGTGTGTGTGTGTGTGTGTGTGTGTGCTCTTTGTGCCAGCGCTGAATGTACAGTAAACAGAACATGACCCGTAAGCTACAGCGTGCTGGCTGCAGGAGCCTGACAATGAAGAAGGGCATGTGGAATCAGCAACTTGGTTAAAGGTTGCTTCAATCTGCTGATATATTCTGTGAACAATATAAATCACTGTTCTGGAAGGATTTGTAGATAATCTTCAGGAAATCTGAGTTTCAAGTTAAAGGAACAGTGTGCAGCATCTAGGGGGATCTATTGGCATAAATGGTATATATTATTAATAAATGTGTTTTCTTTAATGTATAATCACCTGAAAATAAGAATTGTCTTGTTTTTGTTACCTTAGAATGAGCCGTTTGTATCTACATACGGAGCAGGTCCTCTTCACAGAGCCGTCTGCCATGTTTCTACAGTACCAAACACTGGCTCTTTTCACGTTTTCGCATCGGTCAGCGTAATTCTCCTACACACTTGGCACACGGGAGAAGTTTCAGTTGGTTGCAATCTGCAACCTCACAGCTAGATGCTGCCAAATCCTACACATTGCACCCTTTAAGGGAATATCTAAAGTCATTCCACGATTGGAAACCAGTGATCTCAGAACAGCACAAATCAACAGCATCAGGGCCCCTTTTGTACCATAAAACACTGCAACACATAATTTACTTATGTAACTTTAATAATAAGGTGCAAATGACTAGTTTACAAATCAAATCAATCTCGACTGAGATTGACAGACTGATTATAACTGTCCATATGCCTGTAGACGCACCAGGCTTTCCATTAACTACAATGTAAACCCATGCATGGCAACAGTAAACGCTCATAGAAAGTGCACCGGCAGTGACGTAGTTTAAAGAGCGAAAGGACACACACACAGTGCAGGTGGGAGGGGAGGTGGATGAGTCCAACAAACAAACACCAGGCTTTCATTCAGGAAACCGCTGTCCGTGTCCCGTGAGTTTCACTTTCATGTTACAATCAGCTGTTCGTTCGTGTCCTGTGTTCACAACGTTCAGTTTGTTTTCACTTTACAAACGTAGTGGTAAACCCAACCATGTTGTTTTCCCTAAACCTAACTAAGTGGATTTGATGCCGCCAAGGGGCGTGACAAAGCGGCAGTATGTGATAAGTTGGGATGAGAACGTATTGACTATTTCTGCCACCAACATGACAACAGTTTCTTGAATTACAGAGATTTTCACCATATTATCTTATTCTATACTTTAGGTGGTAATTTAAAAGTACATGACAACCAGTGGCCTCTGTTAATGCTGTTTACTCAACTAGATGGTTTGCAAGTCAAGATTTGTTGCCGCTGTAGAGGAAGATTTCGGAGCTCAGACTGCTTACAAAGGGCAGATCTGTCAACTATGTCAACAAAGCCTGAGGCAATGTTAAAGTTTTAAGGTGTACACCCCAGACCATACAGTATTTGTTGAATTTGATGCCGAATGCAAACATTAGTGTTCCATTGTAGTACATTCAGAGAGCTACGGCATTAGTTCTCTAGTAAGCTCAGATTTCCTCACAGTATATTGCACGCCACTCAGTCCCATAGCCTCTCTTTCACACACACACACACACACGGAGACACACTCACACACATGCGTCACATCATTCTCCACTTAATTAAAGAGCCTTCACCTAGCTGCTTCTGCAGTGAGACGTATGAACCCGTGAGATCTTTAAGGATCTGTCAGTCACCGGGGGTAGGCGGTCAATCTTCCTTTGAGGGCGAAGTCAGTGCACATTACCATTATTATCATTAATTGCAGTCACTGAACCTTAAACGGAGCTCAAATGAGACAAGCAGCAGGGTTTTCTTCCAGAATCTCCCAACTCACAGCTTCGTGCTTTAAAATCCATCAGTTATATCATCATTGTGGGTAGAAAATGACATTTGCACACCAGCTGTTTGAAATTATGCCTCATATGAGGCTGTGTTAAACATTATACGTCACACTGAGTGTTATTTGCACGTCTGTTCCCGAATGGTCTTGGCGTTATATGTCTCTGAACACTGCTCGAATATGCCTCCCTGCCTCTTGTGTATTTCAGAGGAATCTGCAAGAGAAAATCATTATTTCTCCTCCCAAAGGTAGAAAGTTTGGCTTTCTGTTGAAAGATTTATTTCAGTCCCCTCCTGTCACGAGATGAAACAACAAAATGCTCTTTGAGCATGTTACAGTAGCTTGTGTCTCTATGAGTTTGAATTTTCTTGCATTTCTTTTGCTTTCCTTTTCATATTTATTATTTTATTTTGGATTTAGTTCTGAGTTTTTCTAATAATTGTATGGTTACTTTAAACTTCTTATTCATGCTAATGGCCCTCAGACCTCCTATTGAAGTCCTCTTAAAATCCCAAACTTTAACTTGATCATGATTCCTCCTTGTGACTGTCACCCCTGCATGAAAACTGCCATTTTAAGATGTGATAGTAGCCTGCTGCCTGTGCAAACACGATGCCCAGATAACAGCATGTGGCAGACGCTGAAGGTGAATAAAGGGCACGATAAGAGCATGTGCGGCTTTCCAGCGACCTGGCATGGGATTTTACTCAATCCAACATTTATTCCACGATTAGTCAGAGCATTGAACAAAGAGGGGCAGATGTTATTTGTGCTCCGATACCTTCAGTCACTCTTTCATTCAGTCACAATTTTCCAAAAGCTGCAATAAAAAATGGGTCATGTATTATGTATCTGTGGTACTTTACCATCATGATCCTGTTTAATTTGTTCTTCATTTTCTCCCCACTGGAGTTTTAACTCCTCCCACATGCAATCACCAAACATTTGTTTCAGTCTTCCACTGTAAGTCAGTCACACAGTGGTGACAGTTCGTGATGTGCTCTTAAAAATAGCACCGATGACTTCAACAGTGAATGGCAGGAAGGAAGTTCTAACATGAAGGGATAAATGCACATAGAAAATGGCCTTTAACAGAGTCGCAGACAACAATGGAGCCTCGCGAACCCATCCCGTCCCAACAATGACGCCATAAAGAAAAATAACAATAAAAGCCTGCAGCCACTTTGCAGCCGATGGAAGAGCAAACAAAAGTGTCGACCTGATTCACGGCAGAGATTTGAAGAACACAACAAAATTGCTTTTCACTGTTGTAGATAACTTCTAAAATAACTTTTGTTTGCTTGATGGTCTCAGTTTATCTCTAGTGACAGGTCTCCCTTCGCAGGACTACATTAACACTAAACAAAAACAATCCTTTGAGATCCTGATGGAGAAATGTCCTTTTAGGGTGTAAGAAAATGAGAACATGCAATAACAACTGAATAATAAGATCACTGATTTTCCCCATAATTGCATTTGTTTAAAGATAAAATAAAACCTTTAACCCTTTGGCCAGTACTTCATAACTAGAAAGGGAATTCTTTTTTTCCATTCGAAGTTTATATATTTGCTCTTCAGAAAAGAAAATTAACTGATAAGTGGTTTCATTGTAGAGAAAACATTTTCCACACTGATATTCTCAAGGGTGGAAGAAGTAACACGAGAAGTAACCAGAAGTGACACGAGAGGGTGGAGCTAAGTACAACCGAACGCTGAATAAGACATTTTCAGGTGACCAAAAAGGATATAATTAACTTTCATGAGCTCAAAAAACACTGTGAAAGAGTTAAAGTTGTAAGATGAAAACACGATACACCCAGACCTGACAACACCGTGGTAACGACCTGTCAATCACAAGGTAGCCATGCCCTAAAGCATACCCTGCTTTATGGTCTATTTGACTCTAAATGGGACCATAATTTACTAAATGAACATCATGCTGTATTGAAGAAGACTTGAAACTAGCAATTGAGAAAATGCATGTGCATACAGTGAATAGTGAACAGTCTTTCTGCATACAATGCAGTGCAATAGTGTTTAAGTAACAACACACAACTTTAAACTTTCCAGAGGGACTCTTTATGCCGTCAAATTATAGCATCTGTCATGGAGGTCTATTTGTTTTTCTCACATGGATTCACATGCAACTAAAGGTCTAAAGATCATTGTGTAGTTGTGGATGCAAACACACAGTCACGAGGGTTGACGCTGCCCTTTTTTGGCATCCTGCCTTAGTAAACAATATTTCCTGAGATACAATGCAAATTCTGTCTCTCCCTCTTTGTTTTACACACAAACACACACACACACACGCACACGCACACACACACACACACACACACACACACACACACACACACACACAGAGATCCTGCCTCTGTTTATATCACTTAGCACCCATTAAAACTTTAGCCTGTTGTAAGCTGTGCATAAACACACACAGATCACACAAGTTAGTGTGGATCAGAGCAGGAATTTAGTGCTTGATGTGATAATGGAAATGGTTTATTTTAGAGATAAATACTGTAGGGTTTCTGAGAAGTAGAGATATGAGCACTGCAGTTCTGATATGTAAACAAACCACATGCCCAAATACACTGAGAAGATTATCCTACCATGTGTGTATGATATGAGATGAAGAATTTGCGCTCGTTGTTGCTTAAGAATCAGTAACTCAAGGATGCTGCGTCCTCTATTCGCATGCAGAAAAGCCAGTATCCAGTATAGCGGTGGGTGTTTACAGCATCACTCTGCTGCCTGCGTTGATGTAATTTTGGAAATGCTGGCATGGAAAAATCACACATCATGGTTTTGTCAAAATCGGGACAGCTATTGTGCGTGACAGACGGATGGACGGACACAGTGTGTGAGTGACCGAGATGCTCTGACTGAAAATGAAGAGTGTTGAGGATACATTGTCAGCTCAATATCTTACTTTGCATAAATGAACTCCTCTGTTGTGAAGAGTGAAACAGAGAGACAGAAAGCCTTATTTGGCTGTCCAACTTCCAGGAGACTGCACCAAATATTCCCAATGAGTCTGAGCTTCTTTACGGACAGGGGAAGCCAGTTTTAAGGTTAAAGCTATGAATAATGAAGGGCTACAGCAAATGTTAATTTTGGCACCAAGTGTTTTATTCATGGGTTCTGGGTACACCCCCGAAAAAACATGGCAAATGGAATGACGTGGTCAAAATATCCGATACAATATGCATTAATGTAACAAAAACAGGTTTGGTTCCCAGGCAAATTCACACTCTTGCTTTAGTTGACCTTGTGCCATAGTTTGGGACAATAATGGTTGTCTTCACAGTGTTTAACATTATAACAACATAATCTTGAGGCAAAGATAAGCCAGTCAAAATGAAGGACCTGGTCTATGTTAGTGGGAGCTCAGTATTGGTCGACATTTTTTTAGCGTTTCAGCGAGAGTAAATAAAGTTGCCACCCACATGCAGAGTGAGCTTGTATAGTACATTCTATTCAAAGAACCATTTGAAATGTATAATGTGGGAACAGCAAAGTGAAAGTGTTTTCTCCGTATGGAGTCTCAGCACAGAGTAGCGGGAGTCAAATTTCACACACGGGATGAGAGAGAGTTGACAGACAAGATATGGCGGAGGATTTGGTGTCAAAGTGAGAAGCAAAAGCGCCTATTTGGCAATACTTCAGATTTAAACCAAATGGTATCAGGGAACCATAACATTAATGAGGTAATTGCCGTGAGGAGGACCGAGCGGTCACAGCCGGTGTGCGCGGCGGAGCAGCGCCAGGTGGAAACCTGCAGCCCCGCAGCGAAAGCTCGACTGGAGAGGCCAGACACACAGCCACCCGACGTTAAAGATCAAAGTAAGCGCTCTACACATATTGACCATCATCTTTTCTTGTAAAATGTCCGGTGTAATCGATAACACCGGTGTTGTCACAAGTTTATTAACCGGTGGGAAAATTTCTTCACCGCCACATCCCTAGCGGCAACCTTTGGTTTTGAAAAGTGAAGCCAATACGGAAGTGTCTTAAAATTGCATTCTTTCTAATAGCCAGCAGGGGGCGACTGCCTTTGGGCGTGGCTATCTTGTGATTGACAGGTCGTTACCATGGCGTTGTCCGGTCTGGGAGTTTTGTCTTACAACTTTAACCCTTTCACAGTGTGTTTTCAGTTCATAAAAGTTAATTGTATCATTTTGCTCAACTAAAAATGTCTTATTCAGCATTCGGTTGTACTTATCTCCACCCTCTCATGTCATTTCTGGTTGCAAAAACCAAGATGGCCACTACCAAAATGCAGAATTTGAGGCTTCAAAAACGTAGTCCACAAACCGATGGGTGACGTCACGGTGACACCGTCCACTTCTTATATACAATCTATGGATATAACAGAGAAAATGAAAGCGTAAAACAAAGCAAATATGAAAAAAAATCAAATAGTTCATTCTGTTACTTGCCAAATTTCTAAATCTTGAGTGCCTTGTCACCCTACTTCTCTCCGTGTACTGTAAGTAGATTCTGATGAAGATCTTTATTTCTTTGTTACAGATCACACAGAGTAATCGTATTAATGGCTACATTGGCTACAAGTGGCAATGTAGGATAATTATAAAAGATAAAAGTGTAGTTGTGAAGTGTAGCAAACGTAGCAAAGAAGACTCAAAGTCAGCAAACTGACTCAGTAATGTTAGTTACAGAGTAATATCTATCTTGCATTAGCTAACATTAGCCACCATAAGCCACTGGTCATACCAGACCAAGTAAGGCTGGAGCAGCAAAATCCGTAGTGTATAAGGGCTGAGTATGGCATGTTGTTTTTGTGCTTATAAATCGAGGTTAATATTTGTGCGATATTGTAAGAATTTGTTATTTTTCCTTTCAAAAGTCAAATAGTGTTGCTTTAAGGCAGAAGCCCTCTGTCCTCAATTAATGACATTAAAGGACTTCTACATCAGACTGATGCACTTTTTAATATCTTAGAGAGAGTGAGAGCTGGCTGATGAGATCAACTGTCCCAAAATAGAAGATTAAGTCAGCTGCATTGTGTGTGTGTGTGTGAGAGAGAGAGAAAGAGCAGAAGAGAAAAACTGAGCTCACGAGAGACGGAGAGAACATTCATCTAAATTAAAAAGACATGGACCCCGGACACCTAATACATATTACCACCACAACGACACCTGCTATAAAACTCATATTCATGGACTTATGCTCCAAACACTTAGATGCGATGCAGAAACAGATGTTCATTAATATGCTGTAGCTTGCTGTAGATCCTAACAAATGCACACACACATTTATTAGGGTGTAAATTATAAGCGGTGCTAATCAGTTCTGAAAAATGAGCTTTTTCTGCATAGCTAAAATGTCAGATTTAAAGGTCACCTATATGTGATTAATAACAATGTGTGACCTTAATGTTGAATGTGTTTATGTAATGGAAAAGTACACACTAAATCCACTTGCACTCTAAAAGGTTTCAAGGAAGAATCGCTTCTTTGCCAAAATATTTGAGACTCTCGTATTCCACCCCTAAAAGACAGAGCAGCTAAGTGCTTCTAATGGCTGCCAGAAAGCTGCTTTCAGGTGTAATGCACACGCAAGGACACACACACACAAACACTGCTATTGCCAATTGAGATCCGATGACGCCGCATATGGAAATTAATCAGCAAAAGAACTTCCTCCTCAGTATGTGTAAAACTTTCCTACATCATTTTTCTTTCAAACGCCTTCCCTTGATTGAATGAAAACACAATGCAGAAAAACATACTTATGGATATAAACACACTATCACAGAAATACACTCAGATGTTACTTACTCTTTCAGCAACAATCCAAAGCTCCTATTTGGACCAGTGGACAACCTTCCGGGTCTGAGAAGTGAAGCCAATGTGGAAGTGCCTTAAACTTGTATTCTTTCTAACAGCCAGCAGGGGGCGACTCCTCCGGTTGCAAAAAGAAGTCTGATTGTATAGAAGCCTATGAGAAAATGACCCTACTTCTCACTTGATTTATTACCTCAGGAAACATTGTAAACATGAGTTTATGGTCTCAATCTCTAGTTTCAAGTCTTTTTAATATAGAATGACGTTCATTTAGTAAATGATGGTCCCATTTAGAGGCAAATAGACAAGGCAGGGTATGCTTTAGGGCGTGGCTACCTGGTGATTGACAGGTTGCTACGACGGCGTTATCCGCTCTGGGAGATGTCCGTGTTTTCGTCTTACAACTTTAACCCTTTCACAGTCTGTTTTCA
The DNA here is from genome assembly GCF_015220745.1 of Sebastes umbrosus. Taxonomy (NCBI): domain Eukaryota; kingdom Metazoa; phylum Chordata; class Actinopteri; order Perciformes; family Sebastidae; genus Sebastes; species Sebastes umbrosus. Next base: position 19,878,600 of record NC_051275.1, read on the forward strand.
CTTCATGAAAGTTAATTATATCCTTTTTGGTCACCTGAAAATGTCTTATTCAGCGTTCAGTTGTACTTAGCTCCACCCTCTTGTGTCACTTCTGGTTGCAAAAAAACAAGATGGTGATGGCCAAAATGCCGAACTCAAGGCTTCAAAACAGCAGTCCACAAACCAATGGGTGACGTCACGGTGACTACGTTCACTTTTTGTCTACGGTCTATGATTTGGACACATTGGCTCCTGGCATGATGGGAAAAATAGAAACATTATACACCCTACAGAAAATCCACACTCAGTACACAATGCAAATTTAATTTATATCGACGCATTATATGATTTTCCTTCTGTAACAGCAGAGAAAATATGATACAGTAAATGTTAAATTGGTTTTGTATGAGCTTATCTTGAAAGCCTGCCTGCATAGCATAACATCATTACTGCTGTGCTCAGTTACCCTTTCAGTGGGGCGGACTCAGATCTAATAGAGAGTAAAATGCCACATGGGATGAGTGTGATCTTTGTGCAAAGATTAGAATAGGTGTGGCTCTCCTAACAGTGACTGCACAATGGTACATTCTTATATTCCAGGTTCCTGTTTATTTCAGTCATTCAACGTTATATAACAAAGACAAAAAAAGTATTTCCTCCGTCCTTGGAACAATTGTGTTACAACAGCAAACCTTCCTCTCTGGACTGATGCTAAATTAAACCCATGGTTAGTTAGTGCCACGGAGGTCAAGGTAATGAACTGGAAAGGGGATACAAGCTCGCTAAGAGCTGCCATGGTCAATGACCCCGACATCCTCTCTCTCCTGCAGCGTCTCTGAATAGCACGATAAGGGCCCCATAATTAGGAGGATGGATAGCTATAGTATTGGCCAGGGATTGTAAAAACTAATGGATCACTAAACTGACATCCATTAACAGGCTGCTGTCACTGAGGCAGCATGGCAAAAACATACTCTCCTGCAGTCCAATTTAATGTTTTATCTTATTCCTTGTAATAATTCAGACCTACTCTTTTTTTTTTTTTTTTTAGAAACTCATTTCCATATTAAATATATTCAAGTCAGAGGTGCCTGCAGTGCATTAACAACATCCTAGGACTGTAGCGTTTATGGCAGCTTTCTTGCAGTCGGATGTGGGGTCACGGTGTTTAATGATTTCTTAAAGGTTCTATATATGATATCCAGAGCATTAATATATCTGCAAACAGCTATTTACTATGTAAAGATATAGAGGAGTAATGTCTACCTGAGCAGAGAATGAAGTCGCTCTCCCCCTGTGTGTGTTGTAAGCCGAGCTTCTCCTTGCTTTGTTGACTTAGGTGGGCTGGCCACGCGTGCCTTTTAGTGCATGTTCGTGCATGTGAGAGTGCACCACTGGCTAGCTCACGGCGGCCGCTCTGCACTGCTCTCATATGGTGGTTACAGCTGATAACACCGTCCTGACCGGTTCCCCCCCACCTTTTGCTCCGTCAGCACTGTTTGCCGTCGTTTTCACTGTTAGTACCTACTAGCCGTCGCCATGTTGAGAGCCGCGCAGAGGCAATAGAAATGCTCCCAATCTCACATTCAGCACCTTTAAAGTGTATTAAAATATGGTTTAAATCTAGAGAATGTGACACTTTTGAGACCTATTCAAGTCTATCAGTTGCAGTGTGTTACACAGTTGTAAAGAAAACTCTATACTTGTTTTACATAAAGTTCAGCAGAGAAAAAAACAAAGATGTTGCATGAGACAATAGAGCTGGACTGACCTTGAATAAGAACACAAATTACTTTTCCCACACCCACACTGTTGCTCACCACGAAACCAAACAGAACCAACAAAACACTGACCCAGCACAGCCCTCTTCTAATGTAAAACAGCCTCAAATAGAGAAAAAAAGTCTCATACACTCTACAGCTGACAGCCATTTAGTGTAGACAAAGGAGGGGAAATCAAGCAGCCTCTATACAGATCAGTGACACATAAACCCTGAAGACCAGCGTAAAAGAACAGAATAGACTAAATTTACTGAAACAGGAAGCAGTAGGAAGAACTAGAGACAAAAATACTTAATAAAGAAAACAGAAACGGACAGAAAGACAGATATGTTAGTCCATCTAGACACAGTTGAGGCTCAATAGCAGTGAGTCTGCCGGCTGATGTGAAATGACAGGCTGTTTACTGAGGCAAGAGAGGGCAAAGGGAAAGCAATAGGGAGCACTTTGGCCTGCCATCAGGGTGGCTGCCGGAGCTTTTAAGAGCCTGAATGAGGGGTGGCGTAACTTCATTAGTGTCCCTGGGCAGCAGCGAGAGCAGGTGGGGAGCACTGAGGAACTCGAGGGAGGATCCCATCTGCAGCCAAACAAGCAATTAGACACACAGAGTCTCTGCCACCTGCCTGGGCTGTGACAAATGGCAGGATGAAGATTGCCTTGTAATTATGACGTCTATCTAAGCCATTTATCTAGGTGTGTGTGGTGTGACTGTGTTGTTCACGTTTGCTTTCCATGGCTGTGTATGTATGTGTGTCAGAGGGGATTTTAATATACAAGAGTGTATTAGAGTAGTGCATCAAACTGCTGTCTGCAACTGGGGAAGGGTAACGGAAAAAGAGGGGCACTTATTGATCTGGACTCTGTGAACACACAAACACACAGAGAGAGTTAACTGTGTGAAATGGAAAGATTGCATATTTGTTTCTATGACAACAGTTTGATTAAGGCCTTGATGCTAAAAGCTACTCAGAAATACAACTTTCCATTTGTACACGTAAGACAGTCAAGATTCACTTTGTTTTCCTAATTATAACAATGATGATGATAATGTTTAAAGGTGCAATGTGTAAGATCTGGCCAGAATTTTAGTTCAAGACATGCAAAAAAATTAACTAATATTATCAACAAAATGTGAAGAGGTTACAGTGTTGACGTTATGTATGTATTGTGTTGCAGAGATATCTACTGAAATGAGCATGCTAACCAGCTAGCCCCGGCCTGTCCTGTCTTGTAATACCACTTGTTCACTCGAGAGGTGATAGTGAGTCGCTGTAGCGTCCATGTTTGTCACAATTCTCCTGTATTTCTCCCAATTTATGGCAAATTTTCCCACTTTTTTTCCTTTTTTGTTATATTAACCGGTCTCTCTGTACAGCATGTATAAGCCCCACTGTTCCCACTCGGACAGCAATAGAGCTATACCAACTGTAGTTTCCCGGCGGAAGAGAGCAGTCTATGCTCGAGACACAGCACAGTGTGAGCTCATGTTTGAGCACCCAAAGTTGGGCTTTGCTCGTTATAGCGGAAAGCCGTTGTGGCGCAGCGCAAGCCATTGGAAATAACGGGGTTCAGAGCGCAGTGGTGTTGTTGTCGCGTTGTGTTTGAAAGGGACTTCATTGAGTGAGAAACGGAGAGAGAAATGGAATGTACCAAGAGAAAGAAATACTCAAACTGGTATATAATAAAAACTGATGAAGATTAGTTCATTGCAGAGATTCACACAAGTTTACACCAGGGGGGCGAATTATTCAGTTTTCTCTCCTGAGAGTTAAAGGTAAAATTAAAAGTTTAATATAAAAATGATGTTGCAGTGTACTTATTATTTAGTTATTTAATTCTTTGAAAGTCTCCACAATGCAGGAAACGAAGTCTCTGAAACTCTAATGTTTCTAGGGGAGGACCCCCAGACCACCCGCTTTGGTTCTGAAATCCTCCCTATTTTTAAGGTCTCAAGGTTGGCAAGTATGGTCCACCATGAGAGGGAGAAGAAGTAGAGCTGCACCGAGGGTTCGTCAATAATACATTCATAGTCCGTGTGGGGATTGATAGTTTGTTTATTGGATTAAATCCAAAGTGGCAGAAACAAGAAAACAACTCTCACCCTCGCCTCGTCCTCACTGCCACCAGGAGACTACGGAGGAGAGCCTGAGGCGGCGGCTCTGGGAGACAGAGACAGACCTTCCATTAGCAGTTAGCATATCGCTCGAATTCAGCCAGAGCAAACCTCAGGTCCAGGGGTCTGATCCTGGGGGACTGCTGCCCTGACACCTTGCTGGATCAGCAAACTTTTTGTTGCTGCCGTTTCACTGGTTAGACCCAACGCTCCACCAGCCCACTCCGATTTCCGGTGCTGGGGTTTTCGCCGGCTGAATCTGAGCCACCACCCGCTGTCGGAGGGGAGGGAAAAACGGTAACACGAGTTGTTCCCTCATCTTTGTCACCCCAGAACCAATCCAATAAACAAACCATCAAAAACTACCGTACAGCCCCTGGTTACTGTCACAGTAAACACACTAATTTAAACTATAGGCCACACGTTAACATTGTAAAATAGCAGTGTTATTTTGACCGGCTCTCAGTGTTTCAGCAGTTTGGTTGAATTTGACGTATTCTCGCCCTGCTGTTGATTGATGACTGTAAATTTAGATTATATGGACCCAGTAGTAAAGGTGAAATGCTGCAGGTAGCATTACACAGTGCACCTTTAAGTTACATACCTGTAAAAAAAATCATTCTGTGTCAGCGTCTTGATCGTCACTAAAGCAAAGAACATTTGTTCAAGTACATACTCTGAAGTGTGGTTACAATCCGTGAAATAATTGGTCGTAAATACAGTAAACCTTCATTAACTGTGCGTCTCCTCTCACTCTTCTTAAACTATTCAGGGGAAACGTTTGCATATATTCTAGATTTGTCTTTAACACCGATTCACTTTTGAAATTCAAAATAAAAGCAGGAGAAGTGTTATATAGGAGGACTGTTGGCTGGAACCACAGAATTGGGTCACAGGCCTGTTTTTGTTGGGTGCCATGAAGAGAGTTCACAAACAATATCTTCTCTCTAAAATGCAATGAGATATGCTCAGGAGCATTTAAAGACACATTTTATGTATTGTCTTACACTTGTATTGTTAACACTTCAGGTGACAGAGTTAGGATGGCTTACTGACACCCTTCAGTGTGTTTTGCCCTGTAGCACCATCTAGTGGATAAATACTGTCATAGCAGCTCAATGCTTTTGTTGGTTACTAAAGTGAATTATAATGAATGAAGTGTTTAAGTGAAATGGTTGCACATCAAATTTGTGGTTTATTCTTTATTCTTGATGGTTTGCACAATAGGAGCAGTAAATTCAGGTATTGTGACACTATTTTTTAAACAACATTAGGGGATTAAGATACTATAGAAAACATAAAACAAAACATATGAGTCGTATAAAGTGCCATATTTTGTCAAATTTGTACTATTTGTCTGTTTAGAGTAACTACCTGGTCCTGCAGTCACAAACAGAAGGTTTGCCAGTTCATTTTAAAGGTCTAAACTATGTACAAATCATTTAAAAAAGACAAACCATCAACACTGTAAGTGGTATTTATGTATATTACTATGTACCATGTATGGGTTGTGTGTATTGAGAAAAGTGAAAGATTAATGCAGTGACATTTTCATAGGTTAGATGTACACTGACTTAAGAAAATGTCACCGCACACTCAGGTGACTCTATGATTGTTGGCACTGAAATAAAAGTGTGGAACTGAATGGAAAGATTTAAAAGAAGATTATCCCTAATTACCTGTGAAACACATCATCTTAGACCTATGATCTAAGACCTTATCTTAACATTTGCCTTACCTAATCTAGGCTACTTAAACACTTAGTTTCGTAGGTTTGAGTAAAGGCATAATAAGCCATATGTTGATACATTGGTCACAATGTTTATATTAGATTTAAAGTATTTGCTTTGTCTTTCAGTGAAGCATCCTCCTTTTCCTCTCCTACAGTGAGTAGCCTCAGGGTAGCTCATTACTGTTTCTGTGGCTGAGGCAGCAACTGGATGTTGGCTTGAAAACAAACAAATTAAAATAACAAAGAAGAAAAAATAGACGCGAGAGTGTTTACCTCTGCATGAAGGAGATTTACTGTGGCGCACTGTGTTTTTATTGAGCGTCCTCTTTGTTTTTCTTAGCATTCCTCTATACTACTTGCACATGCTTTCAGCTCGCTTTTCACGTTTCACAAATTTCAGCATTTTATATGTGCTGTGGTTTCTAAAACGTTTAGCTTTTAATCAAATTGCTTTTTCCCATAAAATGTATGTACTCTACACACAGATGACGCACAGATATTTGACAATGATACCAATACTGCCATCCTGTGGCCAGTGATGAAACACTTTAATTGTTGGTTTAGTGCAGTCATACTCTTACAGATATGACTTCTATCTTTGTGGCTTATTATGTAGTTAGTTCAGTTTCAGAGGAAAACAGCCTTCACCACCTTTTAACCAACACCTAAGACCATTAAAGGATGGAGTACGTATGAAATACAAACAGAGGTTACCGAGCTGTGACTTTGACTCTATGAATACATGCATAACGTTTATTTATTCATTGAGTTCAAAAGGAGTGAAGCAGCAGGCTTCTCAGTCATCTATACAGGGATCCCAACCAACTGACTGGGTAAACCAATAGTTCAAGCATTATTTACACACTAATAAAATTGGAGTTATATATGCAGATAACTACAGGAATTTTCTATACAACCAGCGGTGCCACATGGAATCACAGCCTTCTAAAAGACAGTCACAGTTTCCTTCCTCATGTGAGTAATCAGTAAGAAATTGAGTACATAATGAGATTACTTGATCTGTAAAAAAAAAGAGAAAGTCACCATCCTTAATTTGCATACAGGCTACAGTTTGCAGGCATGTGCTTCCTCATGCATGTCCTCATCGTGTGTCATGAAAACATTTACTCACATATGCATGAATGCTAAAATAGGCACACATGCAATGCACCTCTCGTGTTAGTTCCAACATTCAGACACGCAAATGCACCAGCACCCGCCCCCCACACACACAGACACACAACACACCCGCTCAATATCAGCGGTAAACCATGTGAACATCCATTGAAGCAAAAATAATATGGCTTCTTCATCACAGTTTGAATAAAATAGGACACTGAGTCAGACGTGGTCTGATATGAATGCAGTTGAAATTGGAACATCTGTACAAACCATCAGATGTAACTTTTTGCACGGAGCGTTACGCCACTGAAATGCATTTACAGATGGATACTCTCTAAGGCAATGCGTTTGATTGGCAATAATGTTAAGATGTCCTGTGGCATTCAAGCGTGACTCCTCTTTTGTCAAGGGGCCCAGTGTTTCTTGAAAACATCGCTCGCATTGTCCCACACAGCCTGAACGACATGATCGATATGTTTTTACCCGCAGGCTTTTGCCGTTAGCTCGTTGTCAACTGGATGATTGGCCATCCTGGAGACACAAGGGAAAACTGAACTGCAGCTCCTGAAGTCGAATTGAACCAACTAACAGGCACTACATTCTTCTGTATTATACATTTTAACTGTACACAGATACAATGTACGTCTTAATAATCCACTCTATAGATGTGCCTTTATAACCTTCTCTCCATCTGCTCTGACTGAAGTAGATTAAATATGTGCAGTCAATAACAGAATACTGTAGTTTGTACCTGTTTTGACCTGCACGATTGCTGTATTTAATAGAAAATGCATATTTTATCAAATATTCTCTATACGATATCCATTAATATAGCATCAAACAACTATTTGCTATGTAAAGATATAGAGGAGTAATGTCTACCTGAGCAGAGAATGAAGTCGCTCTCCCTCTGTGTGTGTTGTAGTCAGAGTTTCTCCATGCTTAGTTGACATAGCCGGGCCGGCCGCACATGCCTTTTAGTGCATGTGAGCGTGCCCCACTGGTGAGCTCATTGCCTCTCAGCGCTGCTCTCATACGGCAGTTACAGCTGATAACACCGTCCCGACCGACGGTGGCATCGCGGAAGTGTAGCACCCACCCTTCAGTTACCCCTCCAGTAAACACTATTAGGTCTGTCGGCACCTTTGCCATTGTTTTCACTATTAGCACTGTTAGCTACGAGCCGCTGGCTCAGTCGTCGCCTTGTTGAGAGCCTTGCGGAAGCAATAGAAATGCTCCCAATCTCGCATTTAGCACCTTTAAGAATCCAGTACTGGTATCATAGATTTACTCACCCAAGTAATGAAAATGAAGTTTGGATTTAATGCAGAAAGAAGTTTAATGTACATCACGTTCCATAGTTGGGCCAGGTGAAGGACGACAGATTCAATAATGTCCCAAATCTGTGCCTTTTTTTCAGTCTAATAAAGTTATGGGATCTTTAATCCAGTGTATGGATATTCTCCATTTTTACTCTTTCAGATTTGATCTCATCATTGGATCATGTCTCATGCTTGTAAGGACTGCTTTTCTGAAATGAACCAAGAAAAATCACTCCATAGAATAGATTGTTTTATAATATTTGTTTTCCTGTAAACCCAGCTTTGTTATTGACCATTTTATTGCTATCTTATTTAAAAGTCCCTCTGGTCCCCTCACACAGGACGAATATTACAAAGAATCAACTAGAGAAGGACATAAAGATCCACTTAACCTTTGCAGTAAACTGCATATTAAACCAGATATTGATCAGGTGGACGTAGAATCAGAGATGCAATAGTGATGAATCAAGAACGTATATCATCCTAGAGGGTAAACACCCATAACCACACACATACATATGCACACTCAGGTTGAGAGGTGTGATGTATGCACTTATTCTCTTACTGTGTTATAAACAAATACTGAATACAGGCACACAAACACATGAGGTCCAGCTGCATTGAGGTCTTTTCCTGTTTCTGACAGCTACACGCACCACTGGCTGGTTTTGTCTGAGCCAATCAGCAAATGGCTCACTGGGTGTTTCCTTTTACTGCAGCGGGAGTTAAGAGGAGCAGGGCAGAAACAAATGACTGAAAAGGAAAAAAGAAATGCTGAAAGGTGTGTGTGTGTGTGAGAGAGAGAAATCGGACCACTTACTACAGTGACGTGAATTTGTTAACTGTACGTCAAACAGGAGAGCGGTGTCACGCCGGGTGGACCAATAGGAGGCAGAGAAATGGGGCCACTTATGACATCAGTGCTGGCATGGGATGAGAGTTGCCTGCATGAGGGAGCTTTCCAATGAGTAGACAGACGGAGTGAGCATGCAGTGATACTCCAGTCATCAGCAATACAAAAACACAACCCACACACTCTCTGCTTTATAATCCACGTTGGGCTCATTTTGCACGAGCCAAACGTTTTCTTGTTTTTCATTCACACTTATGTGTACATACAGAGCATAGATGCACAAAGCTTGTAAAAATGGATGGGGATTCCTGCGTAATATTAGACACTGTGGATTTAACATGTCTGCTCCGTTCTTGGTAAAATCCCTCATATAAAAATGTAAATGTAAATGCAACTATTTGGCATATTTATGCATGTAGGATTAAGCATAAATGGGATGCCCTTTTGTTTCAACATAGGTAAAACACTAATATTTGGACGTTTCTACATTGGTTATTCCTACAATAAATACAGGGAAGTAATGTACGGATAATAAACAGTAATGGTCAAGCAGCTAAAAAACACAGGTTGTGGAAAGATTGTAGTAAAAACATTCATTAAATAATGATAATTATTGATAATTATATATATATATTGTATATATTATCATGTAATTATGATAATTCGCAAGGCATTTAGTGTGCAATACAAATGCCTTTCTTGCTTTTGTCATTTGTACGCATGTAGTCTGTACTGACTGCAGTGTAAATGCATCCGAGTGAAATGCTACGCTCAGAGCTAGTGACGTAGACAAAAAAGTGAGAAAGACCTCTTATGGTGGACAGGAGGAGAGGTGGTTGGGTCCAACAAACACACAATTTTGACATTCATTTTCACATATGTTGATCTACCTTGGAGGCCTTCAGTGTTATTCGATAGTTTGTTGGGTACAATACAAAATCTTAAGGCAAAGGCTCCAACTTTGAGATGCTTTTATGCATGTGCACGCAAATATACATGCAAGACACACACACACACACGTAGACCTAATGCATGTTTGTTAAATAGGCACAAATACACACTTGCACATGAAGGACTATGGAGGAATCCAGGTAGCCAGATCAGGTTTCTTTCCTCAACAAAGAGCTCTCTTTCTGCGTTTATCTCTGTCTCTCTCGCTCACACACATACACACTGAGCGGCACTGCGGCAGCTGCTGCTGCTCATACCATCCATATTTCACAGTCATGTTACTCATCAAGAACACAGCGGAACAGAGTATTAGTTGTAGGTGGTGATTCTGCTGTGTAGTTAAAATAAATTACAACACACTGTAGCAGCAACCATCCAGAACCGATTATTGTTTGTTGATGTGTTTTACAAGAATTACATTTTGGTAAGTAGCTTGTTAACATGAAAAAAATGCAGTTAGATTTCCTGATTTAATATGATGACATAACATTTAAACATATTATTTTAGTGGAGAGGCAATGTTTTTTTCATGGGAGGGTTCAGCACAACCGCCCCTTCACCTCGATGACCCCTGACACGTGTATGTATGCAAGTCTGTATGCAATGCAAATCAGCAGGCATGAACGTGTGCACATACATAATTCATGAACATTGATGGATGAATGTACACACAGTGTGATAGTATGTACTGTGTTCTAGGTAATGGTAAAACTTTATTGATCCCAGACAGAAGGAGGTAGGGGGACATGTCCCCATTCACAAACACACGCACGCACGCACACACACACACACACACACACACACACACACACACATACACACACACATTGTGAATGAGCTCTTATTGATCTGAGACCTTCACTTTTGAAGAGATTGAAATCACTGAAAACTTGTAATTACTTTTATATCCCTCCTATTATGTGGACGGCAGTAATGTGTTGATCCCTGGAGTACTGACAGTGACACTCCAACATAAATGCTGTTTTGTGTACAGACACAGTAAATGAATGCAAATGCACACACGTACTCACTAACACTTTTCTGGCCTGACTGACCCCCACCAGAGGGATTACAGTAAGTGCTGGCCTCAAGGAAAATGTGTTGGATCGACCATCTGCATAACAAAGAGAGTTAGATGACATATTTAAAAAAAAGTAATCTTTTGTTTTTCATTTGGTCATTCCAGCCACATTAAGCCAACATTTTCAAACACACATACCCCAATGTATGATATGTGGTGCTCTACGAAAATGCTAATGCTAATGTTACTATTATTTGAGTCATGAACAAGCCGCACAATAAAAGTGTGCAACCCGATATCGTGGCAAAGCGTGTAATAGGCCCACCTGTCCACCAGAGGATAGCATGTTAGTGTCAAGTTTTCCCTCGCCGAGGCATGAATATTACACACGTGCAGTACCAGCAGAGGGCAACAAAACCACTTAGTTAGGTTTAGGAAAAACATCATGGTTGGTCTTAAAATAGTACATAAACTAAGTAAAACACGTACAGAAACAACGTAACAAGAGTACGGAGGAAACGTCACTAAAGAACACGTCACTAATGTAGCTTACAAAACAAAACACTAGTCTTGAACTGCGGTCTCCTGGTTGAAAGTCCTGTGTTTGTTGGACCCATCCACCTCTCCTCCCGTCCACCATAAGCAGTCTTTATAACTTTTTATTCTCTGTCACTAGCTCTGAGCGTAGCATATTTATGCGGATGCATTTACATTGCAGTCAGTACAGACTACATGGTGTACAAATGACACGCCAAAAGCAAGAACAGCATTCTTATTGCTGACTTTAGCCATGCGCATTTTCGTGTCATTCATATGCCTTTTCATGCGACCGGGCTGCAGTGTGTAGATGCATCCGATTCTTCAGGCTTTGGCCTGAAAGCAACAAACTTTACCAGAAAAAAAGGAATAGCAAGCCACTTGGCAGAGGTGGCCTTGAGCTGCCTGATTAAGTGGCCTGCACATAATCCTATCACGTGTCCACATCAATAATGCTTGATAATATTATGCGTCATTATTATTATTATTTTTGTGTGTTCATGGTTTCATAACAAACTTATCAGCTATTGCAAAACAAAATTCTGGTCAAGGCAAGGGTTCAGTGTGACTCAGGAAACGGCAATGAGAGAAATTCACACAACTTTGTATGGAAATACCTCTGAGGATTGGGGGGAAATTTATGACGTCATGACAGACCGCTGTGAACCAGCCCGTTCTTCTCAAGAGGGGACTTGCCGAGTGAGAGTGAGGCCGGGATGTGGCTAATCAGAGGGACCTGTCAACTTGTCCAGTTGTGTTCCCACATTGTCGAAGTGATGATGACAAATTGGGCATTTCTTTGTTCATATATTTGTATGCAAAGATATGAGACAGGCACAAGTTGTACCAAGTATGAAAGCATTCATTATTCTTGCATTTGCACACTATGTGTGTACACTGTGAATTACAAAGACTCTAGATGAGAAACAGGCCTTGTCATAACAATAATGTATTAGAAAATACTTTTCTAATACGCAACATGAATTTGAAATGTTGGGAACAAGCTGCGCAGTGACCGTCTGGCTGCACTCTTACTAGTAAAAACAATTCACATTAATTCCAGACCAACTTCAGTATGTAGAATATTGATGTGGATTTTCCATTGGCACTCATTTGTACAAGCTGATGTGATTGTTACAAAAAAATATCCCTCTATATAGAAAAGACCCCCGGGATTTTACTTTACATTAATCTACATTTCCATCTTCTTTCTTTCTTGCTTTCTCACCCTCCCTCTGTAAGGCCACATCTCCTATGGGAAGGTGTTGGGACGATAAGAAAAAGCAAGTCTGGAAAGCAGGGAGAGGCAGGAAGGGGAGCGGGGGAGTGGAGTAGGGGGGGCCTTTACAGCTGTTTCATTCTCTTTCTATTTACGATTCCCACATGTTTGTAAGGCAAATCCTGGTTTAGTAGTGTACACAAATCAAATAATGCACAAATCAGGATAAACTGCTTAATATACTGCGAATTGTCTTCTAAAAGCCAGAACACCAGGTGGTGCTTTTGGTTGCATAACTTTGACATGGTGCGTTGTTCAGAAACTACTTTACAAAGACAAGAGGCAGAAAGAATGAAAGATAGTGACATTATTAAAGACAAACAGGAAGAAGCATATGAGGTAATGACAGCACCGTTGGCTCTGTAATATCTTTATTTATCCAAAACATACAGTTATGGAGAAACTGCCCGTAGTCGCATTCTTTCACCGTTTAGTCAGTGCCTTTGTGACGGTAGCTGTGAGACATTTACTCTCTCTGCAACTTTTTGCTGCTGTTCTGAGGAGTCAAACCAACGACCTTGTGGGCACAAGCGCAGTGCTGTAACCTTGCGTCTACCTCCATCTCCTACTTTCCAAATCGTAGAGCATTACATCCTTTGTGTGTGTGTGTTACAATATTCTTAATTATCGTTAGATTGTTTTATTTTTATTTAAAAAAGGCCTGTCCCTCATCCTGAAATACAAACGATCAGGAAATGAACAACTAATGTTACGCACACATTACACGAGAATCAAGCCAATTTTGGGCCCGATTCCCCACTCTGACAATGGTCAGCAAAGCCCTGATTTTTTTATGGTTCTAAAGATTATCTTGCCAGATATTCTTGTGGTGTGAGGTATGATAAGAGTATTTTTTACATCCCCGATCTTCCCGGAAGTCCATCCTGGCCACACTGATTTCGAATCGCAAATATTAAAAAATTTGAATATCTACGACTGGATATCCTGTTGTGTGTGGAGAACCCAGAGGACAGTCGATGACGCAGTCATGTGGGAAAGAGCGATAGCCCATTGAAAACCAAGCTGACTGAAGAAGGAGCCAGAGCCGCTAAAAATCTTTTAGTGTGGGCCAGCCTTAAGAAATGAGAGAAAAAAAGCAATAAAAAGGTCAGCTAGTAAGCACTTATGTATTTAGCTGTGTAGATGTTCCTTCTTCAAATTGTCTTTCAAGGGTCTTTTTCCTCACCTCTGTGGATGCCCACCGCTGGGTTTATGGCTTCACAAATAAGGCCAATGTCAGTGCTTCCGGGTACGCCTGCTCACTGTGAGCCAGTATGACACTGGTACAATGGGCCGATAATGGCTCTCTTGCTGGGCAATAAGCCCATAAGGATGATGACTAAATGGACCAGTCTTTTCCTTATGCCTCTCCTCCACTCGCTTGCTCTCTCTCCTGTTTATAGTGCTTCTATGCCTGGTGTGTGTCCATGTGCATGTTTTTTTTAGAAATAAAGAGCAGCCCAGACAACCTTTTTACTGGAAACCTGCAGCTTCTTGTAAAGTATTATTACCAGGCCAGCTGGGAAATGTAGTTCATTTTGTCCTGCATTTCCTCCCAATTGGTCGCCTCTGTGTCCCCAGTGAGGAGCCCCGGGGGGAGCCTCTTTGTCAATTGCCTGAAGAACATAAACAGACCAGCAACCCTGCAGGGAAATCTCAGTTGGGTAGTTTGTATCCACAATCTCATTCTGTTGGTCACCACCTGGCAATACTGTAGCCACTGCACTTCATTAGTGATTCATGTCACAACACTTCTCTACTTGAATAAGGGTTGGGCTATGCTCCAAAAGAACTAGTTTGTACGATGTGTTGTCCCACCACGTTGGTTAGCAAAAGTGTATAAAACTCTTCTGACAGGCTGTTCTCATACATTGTTTATAGCTATACTTATGAAAAGTAGTGCACTGTAATTCATATATATCACACTAAATCAATTTGTATGTGATCCACGTAATTGTGAATCAGGAAGTATAAAGAGTGACAAACGGCGCATATGGAAGAGGTTGGGGTGGATGGTTGGGTCATAAAACATCAGACTTTCACCCAGGAGACCGGTGTTCATACCCCATGTGAAAAAACAGAAGTCAATGTTGATTTATTTGTCACGTAACTTCCGTACTTAAGTTATGCCATTTCTGTAGTTATTTTAACCCAAACCACGATCTTTTCCTAAAACTATCGAAGTAGTTTCGTTGCCTAAACCTAAATTGACACATGTTGCAGGAAAACACACGAAAAATGAGGAATAACTTTTCGTAACATATCATACGAACCGTTTTATGAGGATATGTTGTTTCCGAACAACTACACTGGAAGATAATAATTGGTTGCGCTCGGTTTTTTCACATGAAAAGTGACAGAAACTGTTGTGTAAAGAATGAAAAGTTTAAGGACGAAGTTCAAATTCTGTCAATTCTGTCATCTCAGTGGGCGTGGATGTTGCATTGTCAGTTTCACAAAGTTGTCGCAAAGGTGTGAAAGCCGTTCAACCGTCCAACAAGCACTTCAGTTGAAGAATACTGACGTAAGGGTGACATCATAAATGAGAGACGGGATAAGATCCTTTCAAAAATTCTGATAGCCACCTTGAACATGCTTGACTCAATGCAAAGCATTAGATCTCATTGTAGAGGCTGTGCACTATTAAACTACCAAAATGGAATCTGCATCATTCATTTGGAATCTGAGGTTCAGCATTTGACCAGAGTGAGAATAAAATGTATTTTGCATTAAAGACGACATGATCTGTACATGTTCTGTAGAGAGCAGTTCCATATTATGACCAAAAAGAGATAAATGCGGTATTCAAAATATATAGCAGAACTCTGCTTCTTCCTCCTTTTAGTAGAGGATGTCAGGGTATAACAAATGACTGCAATAAAGCACTGGCTGCACGACGGAATTCAGTTTCCACACATATGCATTTCAAAGCTCTTATGAGGGGGGATGTGACAAACAAATTCAATAGAGCAGCAGAGATGAATCGACACAGAAGAAGAAAAACAGACTGGTGTTTCCTGCAACCTCCAAACAGTTCTACCAATTGTACCTGAAAGTCAGTCATTCACTCTTCAGATTTGTGTTGGCTATTGAACCCTACTTGCTTCCAAAGAGTTGGCTTTTTCATCCATCATTACCAATGCCATACTAGCATTACTAAACGTCTGATCCACTGTGGCAGCATTTCACGCTTTCGTCTGGAAACTTAAAACATCCGTAGGCCAGTCGCACAGCAGAGTTATTGGTAGCTGTCCAGAATAGAAAGTGCTGCAGAAGCTTAACCACTACACTGTCCCTCAGGAATGGTTTCTATTTCAGTGTAAGTACACTGTCTGCCAATGGATATGGATGAAGTGATTGGAGGAGGTTTGGAGGAGAGAGACAGGAATATTTTATCCCAGAGTGAACCTGCTTGGCAAATCCTTCTGGCTGCTAAAGCTTTGATCGTCTCGTGTATCCTTGATTGGACTGCTTAGAGCTGAGCAGAATATATGTATTATTTGGTACAGTACAGTAAGTGAGATGTGAAATATTAAAAAGCCCAATAAAAAAAACTAACCAAACTGACGACCCTTAACTAAGTAGCATATTTTATGGATATTTCACATTATATTCAATGCATAACAATAATGGTACAGAATAACTGATAAACTGTACAATTAACTCAGATAGGGAACGGGAAAACTGCAGGAAGTTTGTTTAAAACGAGCAATTTAGATGAATTTTGAGCAGATTATTTCCTGTGAATATTGCATCAGAGATGAGTTTTCCTGTTACTTTTATGAACTTGTATTACAAATATCTGTCTGTATTATTTATTTTATTTGTTTTTTTTAACAATCATACCTACTCAATAAGCTTCTTTGCGCTTGGCCAGCCTTACAAATGCAAAAGTCTGTCAGAGTGACTGACTGAGTGATGAAATTACACGATTGGTTGACCGAATGTCGGAGTTTCCTCTTTGGCCATTGCTCTTTCAAAATGAAAAGGCAGGGAACAGATCTTTATGCAAATGAGCCCGTCCAGCGTGACGCATCCGGCTCACGAAACTTGGACCAAGCTGTCAAATAAGGCGATCTAGTTCTAAAATGAAACGAGATTCAGCAGTGGCATAGCCTATTTCTCACTTAAAATGTTTTCAGAAGTAGATTTTGGTGGATTGTTTAGGCGGAATAACAGTAAGTTTATGAGCAGGCCGCCATGTTGTTTCCTGTTGGGAACGACAAGCAGAAAACCAGGTACCATTCACGATAGGGTACGTTACCGTTTGAACGCCTCGCCAAGACCATTGACTATTTGTGTAACAATTTAGCACAAATTCGCAGACTGACCATACACGGTCCAGCCATATACTCGGTTTTGACCGAGTCTTGTTTAACTATGTACTTTTCTAATCTTTAATATTTATTTTTATATATTTCTATTGATTTTTATTTATATGTTAAATAATAATCCAAACTTTAGAAATAATTTAATGTAGTTTTCTTCACAGAAATGAACGAAATGCTGAGATACAGGCCATCTGTATATTTTTTTTTTTGAAATTGTCTTAAGCCAAGTTTCCACCAGGAAGTTCCTGGTAATTTTATTCCCAGGACTACTTATGGACAAGGAAGATCAAGAAGGCCTCTCGACCCCCTGTGAAGCTTTGGCGACCCTTAGTGGGGGTCGGGAACCAGTAAATTAACTTATGGCCCCTCATCTTCAATCCATCCAACATGTATGTGACTGTAAAAAAAATACATACAGATATTCAGAGATCAGGATTACTCTGGTAAATCCCCTTGCTTTTGTTTGAGGAAGTTGCACTCTGACCCCTATGTACTGGAGTTGATGCAATCCATAGTAAACACTAGTTGATATAGCGGCAAATAGATTTCCCTGGGAGGCTTATCGCATACCTCGACCTCTGTATTTACGGAGAGATTGGGGCGGCCTGGTGTGCAGCCATGATTGCATTTTTGTATTGTGGCTGCCATTCAGGATTTCAGTTCTGGGCCCAGTTGTAATAAAGCTTGCAGTGGGATGGGTTATGGGCATTAGTAATAGTAGCTTTTCCTAGAGCTGTTTTTATTCCAGCATTTTGTATTGTATATTTGTGAAGTGACAAGCATATACAGTAGATGTGTGTGTGTGTGTGTGTGTGTGTGTGTGTGTGTGTGTGTCAGTGAAGTA
The DNA here is from genome assembly GCF_015220745.1 of Sebastes umbrosus. NCBI lineage: Eukaryota > Metazoa > Chordata > Actinopteri > Perciformes > Sebastidae > Sebastes > Sebastes umbrosus. Next base: position 19,896,462 of record NC_051275.1, read on the forward strand.
AGAGCAATATGCTGTAACATGCTGTAAGTGCCTTTGTGCCGCATAGGGAGGGAGTGACGTGGGTGGGAGAGAACCGGGGGATAATAGAGGAGCTCAAGTCAGCGAGGTAATGATGACGACAGGGGAGGGCCAGGATCATAAAGACGGGCATGAAGGCTGGGACTGCTGATCTGCAGAGTTCAACCAGGGACAGCTAGAAATGGAGGGTACGCTGTTAAGGAGAAGGGAAGATCGTGCTAAATGAACTGGTTCTGTCACTTACAGTAAAATCAGCAGGGATGGGAGGTCTGGGCCTTCTCAGTGGGGATGAATGTTGGATGAAAATATCCCCCCTCCCACATCCACCACCTCAATACACACACAAAAGCACATATACTGTAAACAAAGACTGTCTGTAAGGCTGCATTCACACCAAATCAGGATTGACAGGATGTGAGGCCTATCAAAATGGTTGGTTTTAAACTGGTGCACAAGGCCAAACTGAGAGAAAGACAAGGTTACACTCCATTGTGTCACATGCTGCTCTTTTTCCCGTGGACGTCTTCCGGTCTGATCAGCGGTTACGTGATTAGCCATTGCAGCATGACGTCGGGTTGCGTTTCTCCAACTTTTGCCGCTGCAGGTTTATTTTCGTCATCCCTCAGCGGCCCCCAACATGCCTAAACGCATTACCCCCATTCAGATGTATGGGGGTAATGCTGCAATGCCTGATTTGGTGTGAGTACAGCCTCAGGTTAATTATTGTGTAAAGCAGTGGGCAACCTCCAGGTCTGAAAAGTGAAGCCAATGCTGAAGTGCCTTAAACTTGCATTCTTTCTAACATCCAGCAGGGGGCGACTACTCTGGTTGCAAAAACAAGTCTGATTGTATAGAAGTCTATGAGAAAATGACCCTACTTCTCACTTGATTTATTACCTCAGTAAACATTGTAAACATGAGTTTATGGTCTCAATCGCTAGTTTAAAGTCTTCTTCAATACAGCATGATGTTCATGTAGTAAATTATGGTCCCATTTAGAGTCAAAATGCCGAACTCTGAGGCTTCAAAATGGCAGCCCACAAACCAATGGGTGACATCACTGTGACTACATCCACTTCTTATAAACAGTCTATGGTAAAGACAGATGTTTAGCATCAAGACCTTCAGCTGATTCTGACTTTAGAGCAGGAGCTGTTTGTATTGATGCTGCATCTCCATTTTTTTCTAGGTGTGTTTGTGTGTGTTTTCTTCTATGTTCACATCAGCGTGCCTTTCGTTGTGTATTTGTGTGTACTGGTGTTACTTTTCAAGCATGTGCAACCATGCATACAAGTGTCTTTCCCTGTCTGCCTGAGTACATCTTCATTTTAGCATTTGGCCTTTGTCAGGAAATGCTTCAGAACTGTGGCTGCATGCTATGATTTCATCATGTTATGGGGATTTTGTTTGTTGGATGTTTTAAGGAGAGATTTTCACACCTTGTTGGAACATTATTAATTCGTTGACAATATAATTTTAAGGGGAAATATGTGGGAAACAAGTTATATGGCTTATATGTTGCTTTTCATAACTGGTCATATCACCCATTGGTAAATAGAATAAACAGTTCAACTGTGGTAGGAAGGGACTGATGTGATGCTGACGAAGCGCCCTCTGAGTAAAGCTGATCAATGACAACCAAAAGTGGTAGCAATCATGTTTATCCAGTTTGTGTTTGCGTGTGTAAGCGCTTGGGCTGTATGTAAAGGAGATGGACAGGGAAACTGAGCTGGTTTGATGTTAATCAAGCTTGGCACAGCTACATTAACTTCACTGGCCCCACAGGCTCGCTCTCATTCTTTGACTCTCTTGCACCTTTTTCTTTCCCCCATCTCTGTCAGTCAACTCTATACTGATGGGTTAAAGGTTTACATGGATCTTTACGCTTTAGTCTCACACTGTGTCAAATGTAAATAGCAAAACGAAAATATATAAAATTATCATTTCAATTTGGCAACTTAACAAAATATATTAGCTGGAAAATGTGTTTCAAGATTGAAGTTGCTGCAGTCAGTCCTGCTGTTGGAACAAAAAACGCTGCATGCTAATCATACCATCAGGGAGGTACTTTAGCCTCAGGAATGCAAGGTTTGACATTGCAGTGATGGTAATCTGCCAACACAGAATCTGCACTGACACGGCGGCAAAGGTATCCCACGTACAGTAATACACAGAGATCTAACTCTCCACAAGAAAACTAAAAAGCACATTTCCCAAAATGTCAAACTATCCTTTAATAGTAATCCTTTGTGGCTAACATCAATATCCAAAAAATTCAATGATAATACAGTCAGGACCCCCGTTTCTTAGCTGATCTATTTGTTTGTGTTTTGTTTTGTCTTTTTAAGACATTGTTACATGTTGCAATGGGAAGTAGAAGCTTTATAATTATTATAATGTGATGCTCTGAGTATTGTGAAACCACATCATTAGGTAAGTGAGGACAATTATTCAATCAGCTGCCCACATACAGCGACATATGCTGACAACGAACAAAACATTATTGTGAATAACAAACAGGTATAAATAGACTATTAGCATAAGGTTCAAAAGCAAAGAACAACTCGCGCTAGATGGGATACTTGTCTGGAGGACAACAAGAGGCCCTTGGAGTTGCACACATAAAAACACACAGACACACAGACACATGGCACAAACAAACCAAATTTGAGAGTTTTTTGTTAACGCCACTTAGACGCATGCTCCACTCAAATGCAAATTTTTTCATTTACATATTACTGCAATGGGAGAGTAAATGCAGCCTGCTGTTCATGTTTGGTTCTGTTTTATCAATGAATCCATGTGAATGCTTTATTATGACACCCATTCGGGTGACTTAGTGACATAATGAGCCGTGCGTCAGTCACTCAACCTGAATTCACCTTGGTGTAGGAAAAAAAAACGAGATGAAAGATGGAGTGTGTGTGTGTGTGTGTAAGTACAATAAGGCTTACATGTATGTGTGGCCATGTGTTTGTGTGATTTACGTGTGGACAAGAACACGTGTTTTGTAGCTTAAAAACAGATTTTGGGATAACAAGCGTGCTCTCCGATGCCGCGCTGCTCTGTCTAATCAGATGGAAGAATATGGAGCAGTCAGTTTCTCTTTTATCATCCTGTTCACTGTGAGGTGAACTCATAAGCAGCTGTCTGCATGTGTGCACACAAGTGAACGCACAATGCATGCACGCGCACTGAACCCTTGCTGATTTTTGCACCAGCAGCTCTGTTCTTTCATGATGACAAACTCAAAACTCTAAGGCATCCCAAAAAATGAGTTTCTTGCAAATGCGTTTAACAAATTATGTCATCAGACTTTAAGCAGCTATAATCTGTATTTCCATATAGTTCCCCTCAGCTCTAAAGATATTTATAGTGTCTTTTAGCTCATTGTTTTGGTTTTCCATTTAGCAATTTTACTGTTTTGATTCACTTCACTGCTCTCAACCCACTGTGCACTACTTGCTCAGCACCAAATGGCAGAGAGGCAGTTAGACTAGCTGGTGAACATAGTAGAGCTATTAGCAGCTAAAGAGACAGATATTTCCCTCAGAAGTTGGTGGAGACCAAATCAGAGCAACAAGGAGAGTGAATATTGGATTTAGATTCATCAGGTAGACACAAACACGACTCTAAATGAATGATAATGTTGCTCCCTACCTGCAGGATGTGGCAACTTTTTGCTAACAAGTTCTTCATATTAACTTAAAGTGTGATAACATGTCTGTGTTGTGTTTAAGTAAGATTATTCTTGTATCTTGTTTCAAGAAAGATTCAAGAAAGACTTTGCGCCAAAGATCACAATAAAACTATTTAAAAAAAAAATGTACAACATGTTTTTATCTAATGAAATATTCTGCTTCAATCCATATTTGTTGGCATTTAGCCTTTCAAAAACAATATTTTTCACTGCAATCAAAAACCTATTTACTCTCCCGATTGCTGCACACAAAGGGAGAACCGCACACGGGGAAATCTAGCAGCGATCTAACAGCACCATAAATTACATTTATTTAACAACAATAACAAAAAATCTATTTTGGCTCCAACACTATTATAGTAATTAATTAAGTCGGTACAAAAAAAAAGATCGGTCTTTGTGTAGTAGAATAGGCTTCAATCAAAATATGTTGGGAACTACTGCACTAACCCATCAGGATGATTTTCTTTTTTTAAATTTGCTTAAAATATCAACATATTTGGATGGAAACATAACTTGTGTTTCTAAGGGCCTCGTCATACTACATAAAACTGTAAAAACTGTTCAGCCGCCTCATCTTGTAGCATCAGTAGTCTGATCTTGTCGCTCACATATAGGGAGACAGGCTGTAAAATATTCATAACATAAGGCCTTTCTATATAATTCATTGGTATTTTCTGCAGGCAGCCACACCAGGTTAGACCTTATATTTGTTCTATTTAAGTGGGATTTGTAAACCACGGTGGGATGAGTTGCCTGGCTCCTTGTACATGTGAATGTGTGTTATCCCAGCGGATCACAGTAGTTTGTAGATAGCTGGACAAACACACGTCTAGAGAGGGTCAGTCAGAGGTGGCACATGTGAGAAGGAGACGCACAAGAATGGAGTGTGCAAATAAATTGGACTGAGACCAGCGTTGAAGCACAGGTACAACTCCTGATAACACATCGTTTCTTTTCTCTGTCTCTTTATATACGCTGAGGTCACACAGTACCATGCGTACAAATACAGGAGCGGATGAATACTCTAACCACATTTCCTTCTCACCTGTAGTCCCATAGATATTGCTACATACATGCCAACATATATGTACAATGGCAGGTAGGGCTGCACGGTTATGACCAACATGATAATCACGATTATTTTGATCAATATTGAGATCACGATTATTCATAGATTTTAGGGACAAAATATTTTTATTGCACTTTCTAATGTCTCATTCAGCATTCGGTTGTACTTAGCTTCACCCTCTCGTGCCACTTCTGGTTGCAAAAACACAAGATGGAAATGGCCAAAAACCAAGATGGAAACGGCCAAAAACCAAGGTGGCAACAGCCAAAAAGCAAGGTGGCGACGGCTTAAAACCAAGATGGAGACAGCCAAAAACCAAGTTGGCAACAACTTAAAACCAAGATGGAGACAGCCAAAAACCAAGATGAGACGGCCAAAATGCCGAACTCGAGGCTTCAAAACGGTAGTCCACAAACAAATGGGTGGCGTCACGTTGACTACGTCCACTTCTTATATACAATCTATGGGCATGACAGTCCCCCAAAAGTGAAGCCAAAATGGAGCACGCATTTTAAACGTCAATATCACAGTCGATCATGTTCATTTAATTGTGGGAAACAAAAATCGTGATCGCAATTAATATTCGATTAATTGTGCAGCCCTAATGGCAGGCATGGAACTGCTCTGAATTTCTCCCAGGCTGTCCCTTTCCTGTTCCCAGGCCTTTGACTACCTGAGTTAAAGTGACACACACACACACACACACCACACACACACACAAACACACGCACACACGCACACACCACACACCACACACCACACACACACATAGTGAGGCCGCTATCGCCGCCCTGATAAGCAGTCCGTGGATTCCTGAAGGGTTAGCAGACACAGCTTATCTTGCTGCTGACGCAATGCTGCCCTGTTAAGAGACTCTTTCTAGTTTGACCAACAGGGACTGACTGGTTTGGTTGTGTTTTCCGGGTCTGGTCTGATGAGATCAAGCAGCAGCGGGAGCCCGTATTAGGCCGGGCGTCTGCGTTGGTTCGAAAGAAAAGGTTGAGCAAAATACGCTGTGGCTTTTCTGCTAGAGTCACAAATTCATAGCAAGTTTTTTTTCCTCGTTGTAAAACATAGATAGGACTTGGAAGACACAAGAAGAATAAAATGCATATTTCACTATCACGTCGTAAATTTCTCTTCTCTACTACCACACATACAAAACCTATAAAGAGAGAGCTGCATGTTCCAAGTCATTACTGGTGTGAACAGGCCACTGTTGGAGATTTATGACTGGTGGAGAGTAGCAAACAGGATATGGAACATTTTCTGCTGCGCTAACTCATAAACAACTCCTAATCCATCATATGGTAACAATTAAGGACAGACTGAACAATATGTATATGTGCGGGTTGGGGTATTGCATGAGCACATATCAGTGTAATTTTGATATTTTCCTGTTTAGCAAAGCAGTTCTATCAAATGAACTTGAATAAATTCCATACTTTTGGGTATGATCCCACCAAGCAATTTCCCACTATTTGCTATTTAAGAGACAACCATAGAATTGTAGACATCTCTGCTAAATTTAGGCTCCACGAGGAGGGGGAATTCAAATGTTTAGTAGATGTCTAAATCTTAGATTACTGTGAATGACTTCTGGAAGACATAACAATAATAAAGCTTCATCTTAAACCTGCAAAGCAGCTGTCTATGCATTCCTCATTACTGTTCTGAGAAAGATAACACGTTATATGTCTTTATTTTTAACATACCACTGGATACAATACATCATGCATTCATCTTGTCTGTGTGGAGAATCAGTGATGCCTTGTACCCTTCTCATCGTAGTGCATTTATGTCTTTTGCTTCCCTGTAACAGATCTCAGGAAATATTGATTAGCTAACTCCGAGGCGTTCCATATCCTTCCTGTACCATTTGCAATTCAGTCAGTGTTTCCTGCATAAAACGCTGCTCTCATGTAACATTAATCAAAGCCGTTATGAAGATCTTCTTTCAAAGTTCTTAGTGCAGATAAGGTTTTGGACAGGCTGTATTATCGAGCCTCCTGCTCGTCTTTTCAATTCACATGATTGGTTTGTTTTTGTCGTGGTCAAAGATTTCGTGAGAATTCAGAGTCCCAATTCCTGGACCTTTACACAGGTCAACTGAGATGCTGTTTACTCCCTAATGTTCTCACGATCAACAGATTTCTGGCTACTCCAGACTTCTTTCTTCAAGCTGTCAGTTTTGCATCCCGTGTATTTTCAGCTGCTCAGAGATGGCAAGTGTGCTACAAGCAAGTGACCAGCATCACAACACATTTTGGTGTCGATCCAAAAGGAAGATGACGTGATATGTTGCTGAACTCACCATGACTTTTATATTAATTTTCTGTTATTACATACTAAACAAGTCCTCCCTGGTTAATGATGAAGAATGGAAGCAATAAATGAATAATGTCTTTTTAAAAAATGACTTCAACAGTAATGAAGTGCCAAAAGAAAAAGCGCTGCCAGGACAAGAACTGCTTTCAGCTGATCAGAGGCATGTTCACAAACACACTTGAGGTCTGAGAAGTGAAGCCAATGCAGATGTGCCTTCAAATTGCGTTCTTTCTAATAGCAGGCAGGCGGTGACTCCTGCTCAAAAAGAAGTTCTCACTTGATTTATTACCTCAGTAAACACTGTAAACATGAGTTTATGGTCTCAATCGATGTTTCAAATCTTCAATACAGCATGATGTTCATTTAGTAAATTATGGTCCCATTTAGAGTCAAATAGACCATAAAGCAGGGGATGCTTTGGGGAGTGGCTACCTTGTGATTGCCAGGTCGCTACTACGGCGTTGTCCGGTCTGGTAGTTGTCTGCGTTTTCGTCTTTAACCCTTTCACAGTGTGTTTTCAGTTCATGAAAGTAAATGATAACTTTTTTTGGTCACCTCAAAATGTCTTATTCAGCATTCGGTTGTACTTAGCTCCACCCTCTCGTGTCACTTCTGGTTGCAAAAAACCAAGATGGCGACTGCCAAAATGCCGAACTCGAGGCTTCAAAACGGCAGTCCACAAACAAATGGGTGACGTCAAGGTGACTGCGTTCACTTCATATGAGCAGTCTATGGTTGGAATGGGCAAAACAAATCTGTTTTCAGTGAGTTACCCAAAAAGATGCACTTCTCCTTTAAGATTTTAGAGCAGTGCTTGTAGAAGTATTTTTTTCCACTTCCATACATTTTTATTTCCCCCACTCCACATACATAAACAAACACAGAAAATCATTATAACCACACTGTGTTTTTCCCCTCCAAAGTATTACAAGCCTTGTGAAAGAGCGGCTTCGTTCTGAACCTCTCATATGATCAAACTCAGCTTTTTCTATGTAATTCACAGTGGATCACTAATTTGGTGTGCTTTGTTTAGTGAGTCGTGTGTCCTTGGCATACAGTCACTGTTGGAGTGTGCCACTGCACCCAAAACTGTAGAGCGCCACGGGTAAAGAGTTCCCCCCTCAGAGCAGGAAAAGGGTCAGAGCAGCACCTTCAAATAACATTTCTGGTGTTTAACAAAACACGGAGAGGCAGAGGGAAGAGGTGAGAGAGAACAGTCATCTCACTGCTGCACAGCCCCCCAGAGACACAGCCCCTTCTCTCTCCACACATTCACACATGTAGACACACTCAGCGTTATATATATATATATACACACACACATGTAGGCAGACACGTACAGGGGCAGCAGCACAACCTGCGCTCTCCTTCAACAGGCACAAGCACAGGCGGTCTGTTGTCTCTGGCAGCCAAACAACTGGCCAATGACGTCTCTCTGGCCCAGTGTGTCAGAACATGACGAATAGTTTTATGTGCCATTATCCAAAAAAGGTTATGACAACAGGAACACATTGTATAATGTCTAAAAAGCTACACCTGCAGCGGGACGAGGCTGTAAACTTTATTGTATAAACCAAAAAGCAGTCACACGCTCGGGTTTGGTTTTAAAACACAGTGCAACTGCGCATGACGTATGTTTGAATGTGTGTGTGTGGGTGTGTGTGTGAAAAGAGAAGAGAAATGAAAACTCAGTGATTAGAATTGGCCCACGACCCTGTAACATTCCTCTTGGTGTCCTTCTGTGTGGCGTTGAGGGTATTTTTAGTTTCTCAAAATGCATAACACTGCATCTCTCTCTGTGAGCGGCCAAATCTTCAGAGCCCGGAGGTCTAAGTTAACCATGACAAAGCTAATTAGTCAAGCATAACAAAAATTAAAATCTGTTATCATTATGAGTCACCCCATAATTTGGAAACTTGCAGTGTTTAGAAAGTTCTGGCTGTTTTATTGTCGGCTATTTTTGATTGCACCTGGTGTACTTTTAATGCACTTTCACTGTGTTACAATAAATGGGAACCATGTGTCCAGAAAACATTTGGAGCTCTATTTCTGTAATACAGCATATTACGTCTGGGTTAATGAAGTGAAAATTACTGTGTTTTGGATCATAACTGAACTGATTTTGTTCGGCTACTCCATCACTTGCAGCTCAAAGTCACATATCATACAGTGTTGATGCACGTGGTGAAAACACATTGTTTTAGTCTTGTATTACAAAATAAATCTGTCATTTTACTTTTACTTAAGTATTTTTTATCACAAGTATTGTAGTCTACTTTGCTACATACAGTATATTTCAAGTCACATGCCTTACAGAGTAAAAACAAAAGTCACATGAAAAAAGTCCCGATAAACTATATGTGAGAAAGGAACAAAGGAAATTTGTCAAATCAGCAGCCTAGGCCGAGAAGAAGCACACACAGGCCAGCAGATAGAGAACACTACAAAGTAGAAAAATAAAAATAAAAATAAAATAAAATCAAATAAAAATGTGAGGACTTCCTGTTGTTTTTGACAATAATCTCTGATGTGATTGCAGCTCAACATGTTTGAAAACTTTGAGGAGCTCAGTGGGACCGCAAGGCTGAGTGGACTGGTGATATTATGGATTGAGAATGAACGAGCAGAGAAGTTGAACCTGGAGCAGATTGAGGACTCCCAGCATTACGTTCAGACAGGTGAGTAAGCCATAGGATAACAAACCTGCTGAGTGTTGTATTATAACTGTGCAGCTCTCTATTCACTTGAGTGGCTGCAGCCGCGTTGGAGTTTATATTGTTGATACATCGTGTTGTGTCTGCCTTGTTTGTGTTTTATTCTGCTGTCGATTCTAACGTTACAAGAAGTGGCAAGTTATTTAATTTATGTGTCCATAGACGTTTTATTTATTAACGGTCATTTTTGTTTAATTATGTGAGTTTAGTCTCTTTAATTCTTGCGGGGCTACATTGAGGACGATGGTTGGATATCTATAATTAATAATCAGTTGTATGGACAGGCTACAGAGTGCCCTTTTATAGAAGTGGATTTATTGTTGCTGTGGACATAAATACTCCCTGGTGAGATGTTGTTCCAGTAGTGTAGCTATACTTGACATTGAATGCAATCTTGTGCAGCCTAGAGGTGTGTCTTTAATTTTGCAATGGTATCACATCATCATATAACATTTTTTCTTCTGTCTTTAAAAATATAGTACAACATACAATAGCCTATATATGCCATATATGTTATAAACCATAGACATTACACAAGCTTACAGGAACATTTAATAAAGAAGTCATCCACCTTGAAAAGGTCAGAACATAAAGGGGAACGTTTACATATGATGCCAGGAGATATAGTATATCAGGATGTATAAGTGTGGTTGTGTAAGCAAACCACATACAGATAACCTGATGAAACACATTCACATCCAGTTCTCTTCAAGCACTTCACAATGATAGATGACTCTGTTACAACACTTCCTCAGTACAACTGGAGGAGTGTGTCTGGACAACATCTCTGAGGCCAAAGGGCGAAGAATGTTATTATCATGGCTACCTTTTGCCAAAATGTGATTTACAGTGTGTTAGTGCTGATGTACAGCAAAAGACGGGGCTAGACCTCGCTAGAGCCGGCCCAGACTGAGTTTGCTTCTTTATTGCACCTGTGGGTCCCCATGTAGAGGACCATATCACAGTTCGGTGATTGTTTTTCTTTTTTTTGAGATGGCAGAGATAGCGACTGACTTGTAAACATTCAGCGAGGGCAAAATAACTGTGTACCTGTCCTTTAGTCAAGTATCAGAAAATTTGTACTGTGACTGTAAAGTAATTTGTCACTTTGGAAAGTTGTCAACCAGTATAAAAAATAACTATTTGGCCCCTTGTGCACTAAATGTTCCTCTCTCAACCTCCCTGACCTGACACCATGTTTCTAAGGAGAAAAGAATGAATGAGAATGAACAGTTTGTACTGGCAAATATCCTCTGACCACTGTGATGCGATGACTAAAACATGAGATTTATGCCCTGATTGCACTCGACTGATTGTGCTAACCCATGTTGTGTAATAAAATGCTGTTCCTCTGTTGCATCGTAACTCAAACTACTAATGGGGGAACGGAGAGACCTCATAAATTTATGATGCATATAAAGCTACAAATAACAAAATGAATGTACCCAGTGTGTTAGACAGATGTTTTTGACTACTTTTCAGACCTAATACAGCCTTTTTCAAGTCAACTGTATTTATACATCCCAATATCACAACCACAAATTTGCCTTTAGGGGCTTTTCAATCTGTACAGCATACAACACCTTTCATTCAGATAAGCAAAAGCTCCACAAAATAACAGCAGAAAAATGGAAGAAACCTCAGGAAGAGCAACAGAAGAGGAATTCACCTGCATCACGAACAGACATGCAGTATGTTGTGTGTACAGAGTAGACCAACATGGTGGACAATTTGGATGACAAAATTATAGATAGGTAAACGTATATGAGGAATATGGATCCGGGAGGACGTCAAGAAACTTCCAGGTGTCGCCAAACAAATATGTGACCACCACATGATCTCCTCTCCATCATGGAGACCTGGAAAGAGGACTGGCTACGCAAGCACACAAGAGGCAACGCTCAAGCACAACATTCATACAGACAGGAGAAAGGACACAAGGGAGAAAGAGAGACAAGAGGAGAGGCTGAATATCCTGCAAGACGACGATCCAGATCCAAAGCATCTGGAATGACACTGACAGCCAGGAAAGAGAGAGAGAGAGAGAAGGTCTCTGGACGGCTGATGATCCAGCACAGAGGAGTGAAAAGAGAGGACAATGAGGAGCAAATGATGAGAGAGAAAGAGGGGCATCCAACTTGGAAGCTTATGTGCTTGTGGGACAAAAACAAACGGAGGGTTAGAGAGATGCAGAAAATACACAGTATATATCATCGGCGGGACAAACATAGACTATAAGTATGAGGCTTAATAGATTAAACCTGCAGTATAGGCAGAATGTTTTTGGCATCATTGGGCAAAAATGTCATAATAACCTTTCAGCATATTGTGATTCAAGTGTTCTGAGAGAAAACTAGACTTCTGCACCTCCTCATGGCTCTGTTTTCAGGCTTTAAAAAATCTAGAGACTTTGGCCAATCACAGGTCATTTCAGAGAGAGAGAGCGTTCCTATTGGCTGTACGCTCAACGGAGGCAGCTGTCAATCATTCGGAAACTCCAATCAAACGGTCAAACTAGGCTATATGAATCAATATTCTGTTACTGTAATGCCTAATCTCGGTTACTATCCATCCGCCGGGTCGGTCTCAGTCTCAGTTAAAGCAGCTGTGGGTAGAAATGGAGCAAATATGATTAAACAGCTAAACAGTGTACTTTTTAGCTGTAAAATGAGAAAGTTTGTGACTCTGCAGCCATTGAGATCTGTTGAGGAAATACCAAGCACCGCCCACCAGCTGGAGCAAACTTTCTCATTTCACAGCTAAACAGTACACTACAAGATGTTTCTGAAAACATCTGAGATGAGAAATAGGCATTACAGTAACAACATATTGATTCATATTTGAGCGCTGCCTAGTTTGACCGTTTGATTGGAGTTTGCGAGTGATTGACAGCTGCTCAGAGATGACAGGCTCCAGATCAGCTCTGATTGGTGGGCACCAAAGGACACAGAAGCACAGGATTTTTTTTCAGATTACCCGTCTCATGCACTCGTGATCGTTTTATAAAAATAACTTTTTAAAATCATGTTTGCTCCAATTCTACCCACTGCAGCTTTAACTGAGACTGAGACCGACCCGCCGGACGGATAGTAACAGATACAAGGCCTGAAGTAATCAAAGAATAAGCGGAGGAGATCAGACAGGTTTGAATCACCTAGGTAGACAATGATAGAAGCTACAATTGTTGTAATATAGTCAAATGTTCTAGTTAAGAGGCTAGCTGCAGCATTCTGAACCATTTGAAGACTTTTAGTACTATAGCACACGGCCGGCCTGACAAAAAAAAACGTTCCTTTCATACAACCAATTTAGAGGATTTAGTTGTTTAATAATACCACAGAAAGAGACGACAGATGTATATGTGATTGCAGAGCAGTGCATCCTTTTTAAATCCTCTCATAAAATGTAGGGCAAACAGGTGAAGGCTGCTAACTTGTCCTCAGCCGGTCTGCCACACAGACAGGAGGCAGAGGATGATGTGATTTAGGATTTTAATCCGGGGGGGGGAAATATCATGGGTAGCAAGATGATTATTATAGAGCTAAATTCTGCTCTCTGTTGTTTGTAGGATTCTCATTTTGTTTTTTTGGAGAGCATCCATGAAATGAGCACCGGATGTAACCAGATTAAAGGAAAGTGAAGCTTCCTGAAGAGGTTCTTATATAGTAAAGTGTGCTTGACATGTGAGTTTAGGCTGATAAATGATATAGTATAAAGTTGTGTGGAACTAGTATGTTATCCCTTTTTTGGTGCCCTGTCATATTTATACAGTGGAGTACCTCCAGAATGTATTACAGGATCACTATAGTCAATTCACATAATGGCCCGCTCCGTCTTCCAGAACAAGCCAGGAAATCTTCATGTAAACATGGCATCCATCCACCGAGGACTGAGTCACATCAGCCTGCAGAATGAACCGAAAACACGGGGAAAAGAGATGAAACGTGACGGAGGAATCACCGGAGCAGCACAAAAACGGGATAGTGTCTAGTGGGAGGAGAGAGACAGAGAGAGAGGGAGAGGGAGAGAGAGAGAGAGAGAGAGAGAGAGAGAGGGAGAGAGAGACAAAGAGAGAGACAGAGAGACAGAGAGAGAGAGAGGGAGAGAGAGACAGAGAGAGGGGGAGATAGAGACAGAGAGACAGAGAGAGAGGGAGAGAGAGACAGAGACAGAGAGAGGGGGAGAGAGAGACAGAGAGTGAGAGAGAGAGAGAGACAGAGAGGGAGAGAGACAGAGAGAGAGAGAGACAGAGAGTGAGAGAGAGAGACAGAGTGAGAGAGAGAGAGAGACAGAGAGGGAGAGAGAGACAGAGAGGGATAGAGAGTGAGAGAGAGAGAGAGAGAGACACAGAGAGACAGAGAGAAAGAGAGACAGAGAGGGAGAGAGACAGAGAGACAGAGAGGGAGAGAGACAGAGAGTGAGAGAGACAGAAAGGGAGAGAGAGAGAGAGACACAGAGAGAAAGAGAGACAGAGAGGGAGAGAGAGAGAGAGACAGAGAGGGAGAGAGACAGAAAGGGAGAGAGAGAGAGAGAGAGAGAGAGACACACAGAGAGACAGAGAGAAAGAGAGACAGAGAGGGAGAGAGACAGAGAGACAGAGAGGGAGAGAGACAGAGAGTGAGAGAGACAGAAAGGGAGAGAGAGAGAGAGACAGAGAGACAGAGAGGGAGAGAGAGAGAGAGAGACAGAGAGAGACACAGAGAGACAGAGAGAAAGAGAGACAGAGAGGGAGAGAGAGAGAGAGACAGAGAGGAAGAGAGACAGAAAGGGAGAGAGAGAGAGAGAGAGAGACACAGAGAGACAGAGAGGGAGAGAGACAGAGAGACAGAGAGGGAGAGAGAGAGAGAGAGAGACACAGAGAGACAGAGAGAAAGAGAGACAGAGAGGGAGAGAGACAGAGAGACAGAGAGGGAGAGAGACAGAGAGACAGAAAGGGAGAGAGAGAGAGAGAGAGAGACACAGAGAGACAGAGAGGGAGAGAGACAGAGAGACAGAGAGGGAGAGAGAGAGAGAGAGAGACACAGAGAGACAGAGAGAAAGAGAGACAGAGAGGGAGAGAGACAGAGAGACAGAGAGGGAGAGAGACAGAGAGTGAGAGAGACAGAAAGGGAGAGAGAGAGAGAGAGAAAGAGAGACAGAGAGGGAGAGAGACAGAGAGAGAGAGAGACAGAGAGTGAGAGAGACAGAAAGGGAGAGAGAGAGAGAGAGACAGAGAGACAGAGAGAAAGAGAGACAGAGAGGGACAGAGCGGGAGAGACAGAGAGGGAGAGAGACAGAAAGGGAGAGAGAGAGAGAGAGACACACACAGAGAGACAGAGAGAAAGAGAGACAGAGAGGGAGAGAGAGAGAGACAGAGAGTGAGAGAGACAGAAAGGGAGAGAGAGAGAGAGAGACACAGAGAGACAGAGAGAAAGAGAGACAGAGAGGGACAGAGCGGGAGAGACAGAGAGGGAGAGAGACAGAAAGGGAGAGAGAGAGAGAGAGAGACACACACAGAGAGACAGAGAGAAAGAGAGACAGAGAGGGAGAGAGAGAGAGACAGAGAGTGAGAGAGACAGAAAGGGAGAGAGAGAGAGAGAGACACAGAGAGACAGAGAGAAAGAGAGACAGAGAGAGAGGGAGGGAGGGAGAGAGAGAGAGAGACAGAGAGAGACAGACAGAGACAGACATAGAGAGGGAGAGAGAGAGACTGACAGAGAGGGAGAGAGAGAGAGACAGACATAGAGAGGGAGAGAGAGACAGACCTAGAGAGAGAGAGAGAGAGACAGACATAGAGAGGGAGAGAGAGAGAGACAGACAGACCTAGAGAGAGAGACTGACAGAGAGACTGATAGAGAGAGAGAGAGAGACAGACAGACCTAGAGAGAGAGAGAGAGAGAGACAGAGAGAGAGAGAGACTGATAGAGAGAGAGAGAGACTGACAGAGAGAGAGAGAGACTGACAGAGAGAGAGAGAGAGAGAGACTGATAGAGAGAGAGAGAGAGAGAGAGAGAGAGAGAGACTGATAGAGAGAGAGAGAGAGAGAGAGAGAGAGAGACTGACAGAGAGAGAGAGAGAGAGAGACTGATAGAGAGAGAGAGAGACTGACAGAGAGAGAGAGAGACTGACAGAGAGAGAGAGAGAGAGAGACTGATAGAGAGAGAGAGAGAGAGAGAGAGAGAGAGACTATGTGGAGGCAGTGGCCTAGATGTGTGAAAAGCCAGCCAGGGGTTAGCTGTGTTGGTTCACTGGTTGACTACCAGAGAACAGATGAAATGGGGGAAGTTGTGAAAACTTAAAGAAAAGTTGTGTGAAACCTGTAATTTGGCATTTTCTTTTTAATTGTATGCATACTTACTGAACTTTAGTTTTGGGAGGAAAGCATCACTGACCTAATGTTGCATGCAGCACTATCATGGGCATCAGGTGGAGACATGACACTGACACACACTTTTAAGGATTGATCTATTATTCCCTTCGGTCAGCAGCAGCAGATATTCCGCTTGACTCCCTCCACAGCCATGGCCTTGGAGGCGGACAGCGACAGAGGTTCATCCAGAAGCGCTCATGACAAACATCCCCGGGCAGCGTTGGAGCGCAGCGGCTACGTGAAGACATGTGTCACCCCGTTGCACCGGGACGCACGACGGAGCCAGTCGTCGTGGCTGAGACTCGCCGTGACATGGACTCACCGAGGAGCGTCGTCGTCTGCGGTCTGCTGCGTCTCCGTTATTATTCTCGCTCTGCTGCTCAGACTGGTCGACTGGGATGCAGAAAGCAGCAGCGGGGATAACTCTCCTCTCCGTTTCTTGGCTGCGGAGCTGCTTTTGACTGTGTGTTACTTTCTCTCCCCGGTTTTTACTCTCGTATGTGCCTTCTTCTGGGTCGGACTGTACTGTATCCGCTGCGGGGTGCTCGTCCGCACCGTGGTTTTCTTGTTAGCGGTGTGCCACTTGGGCGAAGCCGCCGCGCAGTGCCTCCTGAGCGGCTCCGAGCAGCAGCTGCTGTCGCTCCCAGCAACCCTGGTAGTCCTCGGTTGCCTAGGCAGCGGGGCTCTGCTGGTCGTCCGGCTGCACCAGGGAGTGTCCATCCTCGTCTTCGTCAGCGTCGTCCGGACCGTGTCTTTAGTCTCCCTGGGCGGACTCCGGGCCAGCTGGAGACCCTACCTGGCCTACCTGCTGGGGCTGCTGGGGGTTTTGCTTGCGCGGTATGCTGACCGGCTTCTGCCGGCCTCGGGGACCAGCGGGACGGGGTGCTGTGGCTCTGTGACCGGGGCGAAGGAGGAGGACATCCCTGTCTTCAAGAGGAGACGGAGGTCCAGCTCCATAGCGGCCTCGGAGATGATTATTGCTCACAGTCAGAGCAACAGCAAGTCCCACCGCAGGACTTCGCTGCCATGCATTCCGCGGGACATCCAGGTAAGACATGCTTCCAACTTCGGACAGCTGGCTCAGAGAGTAGAGGTCTAGAGGTCGGAAGGTCGGTGGTTCGATCCCCGGCTGCTCCAGGTCACATGTCGATGTATCCTTGAGCAATACACTTAAACCCAAATTGCTCCCGAAGGCATAGCCATAGTTCAGTTAGAGACAGCCAGAGTTTGAAGTCCTTCATAAAATATGTTTTAAACATAATATTCTGCATCTTCTACTGAGGTTCTTGGTCTGTTGAAAAGGGAACGAATGGACACACCATTGTGGGCATACAATTTTAGATTTTTATTTAAAGATAAATAGCAGTGTGTGTGTCAACTCGCTGTCAGAGAGCAGAGAGAGCAGTATCCATACTGTGGAAAATGAGTATTGAAACCGTTTCAAATATTCAGTATCGATACTGAATGTTTTTGACAACACTAGTGCAGATGTAAAGATGTGAATGTGACAGTCAAATTTCTTCTGACTCCTGATTAAGGACTGGCATACCATAACACATCTGTCTTTATGTTTTACGGAGAGAATTGGACTTTCTTGAATGCTGATTGCGTTGCAGCCTAATGTTATATAGAAAAAAAAAATTGTTTGTTAATGGTGTATATTTTTTTGTTCAGTTAGAGACAGACAGAGTTTGAAGTCCTCCATAAAATATGTTTTTTTCCACAATAAGACTTTACACAAGTAAAAAATAATATTCTCCATCTTCTACTGAGGTTCTTTGTCTGTTGAATCTACAATGTTTAGCTTAACCCCTATACTGAGCCTCTACCGACTATCCTGGGACTACCTACTTTGCAATTCACTTTTTAGTGTCACACCATAACTTGACAGAAAGTTGAATATATTCACTAAAAAGTGGGACCGAATACAGTATAAAGCACTTTTAAGATGTGTCATGCCCTGCAGGGTTAAACATCAAATCTTTATTTTGTGCTTTGCTTCATCTTTATAGTCACTAAAGAACAGTAAGAAATATTATATTAAAATTCTGTCATAATAATGTATTTTATAACACAAATGTGTGGAGGGAAACTGTAGCTATAAATTAATTATTTAAATTGAAAAAAGGAAGGAAAACATTAATCGTGTTTTAGGCCCTGCAAGTGGTGCATCGGTGTGTGAATGAGTATTTAGATTAGATCCTGATGGGCAAAGTTGGCACCTTAGTAGCCTCTGCCATCAGTCTATGAATCGGTGAATACTGACATGTAGTGTAAAGAGCTTTGAGTGGTCGGAAGACTAGAAAAGCACTATATAAAAGCAAGTCCATTTACCATTTGCTTATGACCTTTCCCGACCTCTTTTTTGGGTATCCTTTTCTCTTTACGCGCGTTTCCTTCATGGCAACATAAGATTGTAATAACACGCTTTATTATTATGATACTAATGATTTCTGTGCGTAATAGACCCACATCTACATTTTCTGAGACTTAGTACTATATAGACTCAATAGTGCGCTCCGGGCGGCTGTGGCTCAGATTGGTAGAGCAGGTCGTCCACTAATCGGAAGGTCGGTGGTTCGATCCCCGGCTGCTCCGGGTCACATGTCGATGTGTCCTTGAGCAAGATACTTAACCCCAAATTGCTCCAACATATTGGTGGATAGCTTATTGTAGAAACTTATATTGTAGCTGTACAGTATATGTCAGCTGATAAGGAACCAGACACTGCGATACAGGAATGCCAACTAGGTTTGAAGTCATTTGGTAACAAAGTCACCATACATATTTTGTCCACTAGAGCAGACAGAGATTTCTACGCTGCAAAATGTCCTGCTTAGTATGTATCTTGGTCACAATTCTAAAAAAAATTAAGGGATCGACATGAAGTTTATTGTCTATGTTCAGGCTGTTCTCATACACCAGAGGTATTTTAACCCAAACCACAAACTTTTCCCAAACCTAACCCGAACTAAGTAGTTTTGTTGCCTAAACCTAACCAAGTTGTTTCCTATGAAGTTTATTTTTAAAAGACTGTATGCATGTAGCGCACGGAAATTGACACGTTTTGCTGGACATTGATTGGAAAACTCACGAAAAATTAGTAACACTTTTTTGTAAGATATCATACGAACTGTTGTATGACGATACGTTGTTATGTTATGTATGGGGCATATGTTATTTATGGAGCGGCTGTGGCTCAGAAGGGAGAGCAGGTCGTCCACCAATCGGAAGGTCGGTGGTCCGATCCCCGGCTGCTCCGGGTCACATGTCGATGTGTCCTTGAGCAAGACACTTAACCCCAAATTGTTCCCGAAGGCATAGCCAACGGTTCGTGAATGAGTATTCAGATTAGATCCTGATGGGCAAAGTTGGCACCTTGGAAGCCTCTGCCATCAGTGTGTGAATGGGTGAATGCTGAGTTCATGCTTGAGTGGTTGAGACTAGAAAAATGCTATATAAATGCGAGACCATTTGCTTATGACCTTTCCTGTACCTCTTTTTTGGTAACCTTTTCTCTTTTACGCGCGATTCCTTCATGGCAACATAACACAGATTGTAATAACACGCTTTGTTATTATGATACTAATGATTTGTGTGCGTATGAACCATATATCTACACTTTATCTGAGACTCAGTACTATATAGACCCAGTAGTATTTTTATGGTGTTTTTTTAATTGCTACATCCTGCAAACACTGCTGTTTGCCTTCCTCTCTCTGACACTGCTGTTAATTTGGTCATCATCATTGTGCTGTGCTGTGTTTGTGCTGCTGATAAGCAAATGGATGGATGGAGCACTTAGCATGCCAAGTCACCGTGTGCTCTGTGAGTGTGTGTGAGTGTGCGCGCATGCATATAGGTGTGAGGTCACATGTAAATATTTTGAAAGCCTCTGTTTATCCTGGGTGCTGGCTAGTGGTGGTGTGGCGCACGTGTCTTCCAAACTTAACACATGATGGAGCCAAATTTGATACAAACTGTGTCCTCAAGAGAACCTCCTCCTGCGGTGCGTGATTATTGCAGTAGTGTCAGTGGAAATAACAGCAGGGAGGATTGTTATAACAGTCATAGTGACACTGTATATCACTCTGATGTGTTAATTAAAATGAAACCTTAGTATTCCTGGTGTTGATCCTGGTGGTGCTTGTACGTTTTTTTGGAAACTCTCAGTGTAGAGAATGCAGTGATATGGGGGAGATGTTTAATGTGACTCATGATAATTAGCTGGATGTGACCAAACATCCATGAATGAGGTGGATGTGCTCTCTCTCTGCCCTGAATACCTTTTCAATGAGCTATAACTTGGAGCTTGAAGCACACTCTCTGTTTGTTATCCAACTTGAGCTGCTCACATCCTCAAATATAGCACTGACTTCAGCTTCTGAACATACTTTACTTAAAGCGTGTTGGTTTATTGTTCATTGAAAAACATTCATTTTTGGCATGCAAGTGTGACACTGATTGTTTTTTCTATGAATCAACATGTCAACATCTGGCTCCTGTCACGATACTGCAATTTCTAACTTTGATACAATACCTTTAAAAATACTGATATTCAATAAAATGTTTGATACCACAGGGAAAAATGGGCACACCATTGTGAGCATACAATTTTAGATTTTTATTAAAAAATAAATAGCGGTGTGTGTGTCAACTCGCTGTTAGAGAGGAGAGAGAGCAGAAAGCACAGCTGGTACCCAGGTATCCATACTGTGGAAAATGAGTATTGAAACCGTTTCAAATATTCAGTATGGGTATGTATCGATACTGAATATTTTTGACAACACTAGTGCAGATGTAAAGATGTGAATGTGACAGTCAAATTGCTTCTGACTGTGGTTGACTCCTGATTGTGGACTGGCATACCATAACACATCTGTCTTTATGGTTTATGGAGAGAATTGGACTTTCTTGAATGCTGATTGCTTTGCAGCCTAATGTCATATAGAAAAAAATGTTTGTTTGTTAATGGTGTATATTTTTTGTTCAGTTAGAGACAACCAGTGTTTGAAGTCCTTCATAAAATATGTCTTTTCCACAATAATACTTTCCACAAGTACAAAATAATACTCTCCATCTTCTACTGAGGTTCTTTGTCTGTTGAATCTACAATGTTTAGCTTAACGCCTATACTGAGCATCTATACCGACTATCCTGGGACTACCTACTTTGCAATTCACTTTTTAGTGTCACACCATAACTTGACAGAAAGTTGAATATATTCAGTCATTTTTTTTTTCAGTTTAAATTAAAACATTTTTCCACTACTAACTATCTTATATGTAAACATGTCACTCGCTCACATTTGAGTATCATGAAAACATATCAGATCATATTTTGATATGTAATTTACGGCCGGGTGTTGACCTCCCGCTGAAACAAATGATGCTTCCACTGATCATGCTTTAATACCTGTGAATACCTCCTTCACTGAAGGTTACTCTCCTGCAGTCTTTGCCCCTGAATGTGTCCCTCTAGTGACAAACTGAGATAAAGAGCTTTGGGGGGGAATGAACGAGGAGCTTGCGATGTTATTACCACAGGATGGGAAATAGAGCTGGTGATCCATAAACATGCATGTGCAGCGGGGATTCACCGTGATCATTCTGAGTGGGCGAGCTTGTGTCACACTCACCCATGTATGGCTTAGCTGAAGAAGCAGCGTAATCCTAACTGATCACACCGGTCTCTTCTGTCTGTTGGCATCGTCGCCCTGATCGCATTTGCAGATTTTGAGACTAGAGAGGGAAAGAAAGTGTGACTGAGAAAAAGAAAAAGCTTAATTGCAGTAATTAAATGGCTCATCAGTTCTCTACTTTTGATTTGTGGTGTAGCTGACCGGGTATAGACCTTACAGTGATGGGCTACTCTGTTTGCCTGCATACTAACCTTTGCACTTCATAGCTAGTAATGGTTCGTGCCATTTTCGTGGATATTAAAACAAAGCAAATCTGATTTTCAGATTTTTGTGTTATTATTTTATTTGATCTAGATTTTTGTTACTCATTTTCTTAAAATGTAGTTTTCTCATGCTTTTTATTAATCAAAATAAACACTGACAAATTTCCTTTTTTTTATAAAAGCAAATACTAGCGAGCCCCTTACTCAGCGACATAACTCTTCAATTAGTCTCTCTAGTGCTGTTTGTAATCAAGATGGTGTTAGGCAAAGTCCTCTTAGTGTCAGTAAATTGTCACTGTGGATTATAGCAATAGCCATAGATTTAACCTGAACTTGTTTTTTAAATTTACCTGAGATTGTAGTCTGTATAGTTAGTCTGTGTGGGTGATGGTGAGCTGAGACATGGTTGTCCTATCTCCCAAATTTCCTTCTCTCATTTGGAAGCTGGAGCTGATCCCACATCAGCTGCTTGACTTTTGGATGCTTGGTTGTTCATAACTAATTGGTATCCAGGGAACGCCGACTTAGTGGACTATCTGTACTATTAGAACAGCTCCATTAGCCGCTCTACCCCGTCATGTCTGGAACAGGACTGATGACAAATTGAACTTTGAAACTTAAAATATCTCACAGTTGACCAGATGCTGAGGACAGCGTGTCCTCCTGTAGCCTGTCCTCACCATGTGATGTGTAGGACCAGTGAGAGGAACATGGAGATTGATGTAGAGAAACACAAACAAATTGATTGCACTTTGGGTTTCAAAGTAGTTAAAGACATTACCAAAATGGTACCATTTTCTAGATTATTGATTTATTGCATTTGATTTTTGCAATAAGTGTAGTTGGAAATATAAAGAGTTTTACATATAGCACAATAACACCTAAAAAGGCGTGCTGATATCCAAAAATAAAAGATGATTCCAGTTTTTGGCCACTTGATGAATGGAAATTCATTGTCAAGCCTGTCCTTTTAGCTCTGTTATGGTATTTTACCTTCCTAGAGATTTGACTTTCTTCACTATTTAGTTGCTAGCTTTTGTCCGTCTGCTATTTGGTGCTGGGAAATGAATATACAGCTCTTTGTCAGAGCTTGTGTGTTAAAAACAGTTTCCTGCTGCAGCTTTAAACATTTTATTTGAGTGACCAGATCCTAAGTGTAAAGTATAGTCACCATCGTCCTCGAGAGTTTACATAATGGAGTGAAAAATGTGCACTATGTATGTTACTTTTGATGAAAAATGAAAGTTATACAACACTGTACCTCTGAGAGAAATGCTGCAAAATAATGATGATTCATTAGTGTCAGAAATGTTCTACTCACTGTAGAGTAAACCTCTGAGTGTTTCCTACGAAGACGATGGTGAATGAGTCAACAAGGGAGTGATAATTCGGACACAACCCCAGTCTGCATATAAAACTACCCCATATGGGACCACAACGTATCCTCATACAACGGTTTGTATGATATCTTACTAAAAGTTATTTCTCATTTTTCGTGCATTTTTATACGAATGCCTGCGTGTGCCAATTTTTTGTTTTCAAAATAAAATTCCGTCTTCACAGTAAACAATTTGGTTAGGTTTAGGCAACAGAACTACTTAGTTAGGTTCAGGAAAAGATCGTGGTTTGGGTTAAAATAACTCTGGAAGTGTTGTAACTTAAGTACGGAAGTTATGTGACAAATAAATCAACTTTAAATTTTGGCTTAACAGCGGTCTCTTGGGTGAAAGTCCAGTGTTTGTTGACCCATCCATCCACCCTGACCTCCTCCCTATGTTGTGTTTGTCGCTCTTTATACTTCCTGGTTCACGATTACGTGGATTACATACAAATTGATTTCATAGGATACATACGAATTACAGTACTTTTTGTATAGGTATCGCTATAAACGGTATTTGAGAACAGCCTGGTGACCATGACCCCCACGGGTGAGAAAGTACGCAACCCTGCCATAATGATTTAATATTTTAAGAATATATTACATCTCCTGATGCCTCTTACTACTACTGCATGTTGTTGAACTGAAATGATTGTACCTTTGAATGAACACAAACTTTATCTGTGTGGTTTAGTCAGTCGTGGACCATTTTGGAAGCTGCCATTTGTCCATTCGCTTGAATTGTTACACAACACACATTTAACAAATTAGTCAGATCAGTTACTCACGTTTGCTTTCTCCTTCACTTCTCTCTCAAAGTCTCTCTCTGACGCAAACACACACAGTTTGTAGGTACAGTTTACTCGTACTGTAGATAATGAAGCTCTCCAGAGTGCAGTTGTACCTGAGAGAAGTGGGGGTTTTCATCAAGCGTTGGTTGTGCAGTATTTATGAAGCAGGCTGGTGCAGCCTGCCAAGCCAGAGGCAAGACAGTCACTCTGCTCAACTGGAAGCTGGAAAATAGCTTCAGCTATGTGGCTTTATTTCTGTATTATTTTCTCTTTTAGGTGAGAGGAACTTATTGTTTTGGTGTCGTACTGCTATGCAGAACAAACAAGCTTATATTAATGTAATGAGAGGTTTCTATACTATCAATATGATGCCAACGTGAGTCTTAATATTGGAGGATTTTGACATGAATTCGATTTTTTTTTGTGGGCTAGCTCCACACAGAGGCCGTGCTTTTTGACAGAAATTGTTTGTCTTTCAGCCAGGGTCTCTGTAGGATGGGGATTTTGGGGTGGGGGGTGGGGGGAAGGCCTCTGCTAGTGGTTTTTGGGTCACATGCAATTCACTCGCTCTATACAAGATAACGGCAGCCATAAATAGAAAGTCTAAAAAAAGCTGCAATATTTCCAAGTGTTTTTTTTTTGTTACTTTGACGTTTCATCATGCAGTTCTTTTCCCCTCTCTGTTACACAGTCACAATTACAGAAATGGTAACATTCAGTCACTTCCTTCATCAAAGGCCATCAAAACATGACAAAGTTACTTTTGCACTACACTGGAAACATGTCAAAGTACAAAGCCTTAGCAGGATGAAACAAATGAGTTCATTTCATTTGTTCATTTAAAAATGGAGGTCAGACCTTGATCAAGGCCATACTGTGTTACATAACGTATTCATCATCATCATCATATACAGTATCTCAGAGAGAGAGAGAGAGAGAGGAGGACGGGAGGGAGGGAGACGGACTTTAAAGCAGAGACATGTGCTCAGAGATCTATTTGAGGGAAGGCCCATATTCTCTCATTGACGCAAATGCATTTCCAGGGAGACATGCAACCTGTTCCGGTTGCTGGAGCCATCTGACTGTGTAACATTGAGGCTTATTATACCTTTATATAGAATATTGTTTTATTTCTAATGAATGCATAACACAGTGAGGTTGTAAAAACCTTTCTCACCAGAGAGAGCATTGGTAGTGGACTTTTATTGTCATGAAATTGAGCACAAGCATGAATGCATGAACTTTTCATACAAACAAGACATTACCCATCCTCCTTATGTAGTATAAACAGCGTACAACAGCAGTCTCCAACCTTTTTCCCTCTGAGAGCTCATTTGACCAATTGACTGCGGCCATGAGGTACTCATAGCACCAAGTTGTACATCGCCAATAGCAGATATAATTTCTGTCTTACTTAATAACGTTTCAGTCATCACCTCTATTACAATCCCGCCATAGGCGAAGGGCTTTTTGTGTTTCGTTAGGATGTGCGCCACTAAATGAAGTCCCTGTCGGTGCGTTTAGAGATGTTCCGATAACATTTTTTCCTTCCCGATACCGATTGTGATACCCGATCTTGCGGTATCGGCTGATCCCAAGTACCGATTCGATACCAGCATGATAAGGTAAATATATTGTTATTATTATTATCAATTTTATTGTTTATCAGCTGTTTACTACTGACCATGTATGGCTGTGATATGATTACTATCTTTGTTGTATGGCCTGGCTCCGGTTAAACCCTTTGTCAAACACAAACAAATAACAAAGAAGAATTGATTTACAGTTAAACAAGTTGATTTTTTGAGGGGGTTAATAATTTAATGTATCGGACGCATTTCCGATACTGGTATTGGAACAACTCTAGGTACGTTGGACTTCTTTGTCGGTTTGGTAAACAGACTTGTCTTTTAAGCGTTGTTTTCAGCTCTTTTACTTTCTCTGTTCGTAGACTGCTACCAGCTGGAAAGTCCCTTGAAAAGTTGTTGTGGACTTTGGTGAAGTGACGCACAACGTTACATCTTTTACCGACTGATGCGCTCACACCGCAAATGAGACGCACACAGTTGTCATTCACATTCGGGAAAAAAAAAAACTCTGTTACCCATTCCTCATGAAAATAGTATATTTTTTGCCTTTTATTGGCCTGTCTATTTTCTGTGGTCATTGTCAAATCTGGTGTGAGCTTGCTAGCCTGCAAACATCGTCACTGCAGCGTAACTCGTTTAATTGACAGAAAATTGGAAAATAATCATGTAGTGTCAGAAGGGGACGGCATGTCTGTGAATTTGATTGGACAGCAATTTAAACAGGTTTACAAAGTGACTTTGTGTTATCAAATTTATGTACATATTCTTTGAACTTTAGCAAGCCACTTAGAAATGGGTAGCAAGCTAACTGGTAGCTGGTAACTGGTAGTCCTCTGGTATACCCCCCCACCCCACCCCACACACACACTTTTGATGGCTCTTTCGAAAAAAAAGGTTGATACTTTCATCCAAACTACATGCAGATCAGTTATAGATAAAACTCCTGGTATTGTAAAAAGACATATGAATGCAAATTCAATCAGGGGCCAAAAGTGCTTGTGCATAATCGGATGAAATATCAACTGTCCTACTCCTCGGGATTGGTGATTGGTCATTGCAAGACGAAGGGAATGAAAGAGTTGTGTTAAGGAGAGAAAAAAGGGGAAAGAAGTGGAGTGAGATGTACAGAAATTAGGCAATCTTAAGGAAAAACGGGGTTAGAAAGTGTGACTTTAGGTAGCCAGGTTTGTGTTGCAGAGGTGCAGCTGTGGCCTTCTTGAATGGACCATTGAGAAAAAACAGGAAAGGTAGACAGACGATGAAGAAGATAGTGGAACAGAGATGGAAAGATGGGTTAAAAAAAGAAGTGATTGAAGGAAAAGAACACACTGGCATTAGCGCAGGCTGCATCCAGCCCTCAAGCAGCAGTCAAATAGCCAAATGTGGGTGAGTGAGGAGGAGAAGGAGGAGGAGGAGGAGGGTGGACAAACTAGCTTGAGGGGACCTAATGCAGGAGCTACTGCGTGAGAGAGGAGCAGGGAGGGAGTGAGAGGAGGGGAAAGAGAGAGTGTTGAAAGATTTGCTGGGGAGGGTGAGGAAAAGAGGGGGGGGAGTGAGAGGAGGAGGTTTGCTGCCAAGCGCAGCAGAAGTGTTGATGGTAAAAGGACAACTATCTGGTCCCCCCGTTCAACCTCTCTGCTGCCGTTTCTAAACACACCGTCGCTCTGAGCGCTCACACGGACGCACTGTTGAGGCAAGTTTGTGTCGATGGCATGTGGTTTTGTGCGACAGATATTGTGTTTTTGTGTGTTTGTCTCCACATAATGTGAATATGGCTCTATGCCATATGCTCCCACAGAGAGAGGAGAGGGCCGGGGAAAGAGAGTGTGTGTGTGTGTGAGAGAGAGAGAGAGAGAGAGTGGCCTCCACAGCTTGCTTCTGAAAGGCAGCAGCAAATAATTTTAACCTGGCCTGGCCACTACTGTATACACGTGCTCACACACACACTCGTACAGTGGCTTCCCTGCTGGCTGTCCAGATGAGGTTTGTTGGCCTTGGACAAGGATTGCCTTGTTACTTGATTCAATGGTGTGTTTTAGCTCCAAAATATGCTTGGTGAGAGGTGAGAGGCGGGGAGGGGTGGTTGGCCTGGGCAGGGGGCAGCATCGACGAGCAGAATCTACATCTGTCCATACGTCTGTCTGGACTGTATGTCTGTCTACTTTTCTCTGGCACTACAGTAAACACTCAGTCAGCAGGAGAGAGTTATAAACAGTTCTGCTCTGACTGTTTTATGTGAGTGCTTTGCTTTCATGACATTTGTCAGTTTGAGCTTTGAAGAAATTCAATTTCACAAAACATAATTAGGGATTTCCAGTTTTTACCTTTACTCTGTGGACACAGCACGGGCAGTTTGGGAACCCTAGAATCAGGAATGGTTGGGATTTACTCCTCTGTGTTCTTTCACAGCTATGCCCTTAGTTTGCAGACTTAAAGCTGGCCCACAATAAAATAAATAAATAAAATAAATGTTAACAGATGTTGAAAATGGGAGAGACGCAGCCGATAACGACATGTAAGGATACATTTAATAGTTTTGTTCCTATAGAGTGTGGAGAGCAAAGATTTGCGATCTTGCGTCCTCTGGGTTCACCCCTCAAAACCATAGACTGTATATAAGAAGTGGACGTAGTCACCATGATGTCACCCATTGGTTTTTGGACTGCCGTTTTGAAGCCTCGAGTTTGGCATTTTGGCCGTCGCCATCTTGACTTTTTGCAATCAGAAGTGACACGAGAGGGAGGAGCTAAGTACAACCAAACGCTGAATAAGAAATTTTTAGGCGACCAGAAATGTTACCATTAACTTGGTGATGAACTGAAAACACACTGTGAAAGGGTTAAAGCTGTAAGATGAAAACACGGACAACTCCCAGACCGGACAATGGTGTGGTAGCGACCTGACAATCACAAGGTCGCCACGCCTTAAAGCATACCCTGCGTTATGGTCTATTTGACTCTAAATGGGACCATCATTTACTAAATGAACATCATGCTGTATTGAAGAAGACTTGAAACTAGCGATTGAGACCATAAACTCATGTTTACAATGTTTACTGAGGTATTAAATCAAGTGAGAAGTAGGGTCAAGTAACACTGAGTGACGTGTTTCTTTTGATGATGAACACTGACAATAACGCTTACTCTCAGCTCATCTGTGTTACACGTATATTTCCTCTTGTAAGCAGGATGAATTCATTGTTTGTTTTTGGTATTTTCATGGGATTTGTTGAAAATAATAAAAAGATAAAACAACGCCAGCCTAATCCTTTAAAAGCAATACTAGTTGATCTCAGAGGAGAGGGCATTACTTATTCAGTAATCTCGCACAGTGACACAATTTTCGGGGGCCATTTGTAAGAATCCTCATTTAAACGTAGAGCCAATTAAAAACTTTGCCTTTGGCCTTTATCATCCTGCATTGTATGACGACAATTTCTCCAAACCTCTGTTCCTACATAGATTAGTGAGATTATTTATTCACAACACTTCCTCATTTGCCTCATTTGCAAAACAGCATTATTTAAGTCAGCGATTCAGTAAACTTTAGGTCACAAGAGTTTAACCTGTGACTTTGTTAGTCAAAAAACATGTATGACTGAAACCCTGATGAGAAAAAATGCACACAAATACAGAGTAATCGAATTAAAACAATAGTTTGATTTAATTGAGTTGATCAGATTTTCAGAGAAATGAGTTTTGTGCTTATTATCAATTTAGACAACGTAATTGTGTATCACGATATCTCAATATTTGATTTCATCACGATACAATTCTATTTAAAGACAATAAATTATCATATTGAATTATTGCCCAGCCCTAACCTAACTATGCAGTTCCCCTCAGCTACCCGATTCGACTGTTATCAGGTCATTAAATAGGCATTATAGGCCACTATAAGGACCATAGATGTGGGTCAATATGGGGCCTACTACGCCTACTACGTTGTAAAAGTGAAAGTGAAACTTAAAAGCAAAACGTTCTAACATGTAAAACTGAATGAAACGTCACTTCTTTAGGTTTAGGAAACAAACTACAACTTCTTTAGGTTTAGGCAAAAAAACTGTTAAGTTTAGGGAGATATACTACAGCGCTTGACTTCCACTTCTGCTCCAGTTATAATTACTACGGTCACTAGAGGTCACTTTCGTCTTCTTTTAAACCTTCTTTCAGTAATCTACCAAGTGAATAGATGATAAAACCTACTAGTGGGTGTAGTAGGCCCCTACTGACCCACATCTATGGGGCTTATAGTGACTGATAACGCCTATTTAATAGCCTGACAACAGTCTAATCGGCTGCCTCAGCTCTGCATATTTAAAGAAAATGACAGTTCCCGACACATCTTTGCCAAGTTGTCTTATGTGATCATAGACTGTGTTTAAAACTCTATTCAAGAGATTATGCTACATTTTAAGATAAGTTGACTTCTTTGCAATAAACACTTAAAGAGAAAAGTTACCCTATTTTGTCTTATGTTAGTCATAAATAGTGAATTTGTGTAAATCGGCACTATTTATTTTGTACGTACTGCTCTTGAAGCGCCCTCTGTTGGCAAATTAAAGCTAAATGTCTTTCCTTTACTAGACCCTTTTTGGTGTGTATTCTGCACAGCTAATGATGTGTGTATAACAAACATTGCATAAAGACATGTGTGGACATGAACTGTACACACGTACACAGAGCCTGGCCTTTGTGAAGCTCCCAGATGTGCTGTGTCCTCGTAAAGCAGGATCTTATATTCAGATTGAGTTGAGGTGTCATTGTTGGTTAGCTCACTGGCCCAGTCAAGCGACATACACACACACAGCACATGCTGTCAGCTGCCAGCCTCATATGTATGTATGCTAATGTTGCAATACAATCAGCAGCTCGGTTTCTTCAGCTTGCCTCCGTAATACACAGATTCCCTCTACCTTGCACGCACACGCAATATACTGTAGCTACTGTGTGTGCGGGAGACACACAGATGCTAATTTTTTGTGATGAATACAAATCACTGCTGCTTTCATCATCACAGCCTCTCAGCTTGGCGTTCACTATATCTATGCATCGTTGAGCACTGCTCAAATACAGGTGTGTGTGTGTGTGCACGCTTCCCCGTGGTTTATGCTCGGTCAACAGTCTGCCGACAGCGTGTTTGTCTTGGACGCCTCCAGCCTGCCTGTAGATTACCCAATCAGATAATCAAGGGTATAATTGCATCACATGCATCTGGGAGTGTTTTTCCCTTCCATTATCCCTCATAATGCACGCATACACGTCAAACACACACATGCTGCAGACACACATTGATGACGTACATACAGCAGTTAATTGCCAGAGGTTGTCTGTGTTGAGGCTGACAATAAGTCCACTTGTCAGGACATAAAAATGCGAAAGCTGCGTCTTTACATGCTGTTTTGACAGCAGAGCGTCACTGAGAGAGACTCTGGCATACCTGCTCCTTTGAAACTGGGCCTGAAGTTATTGTAATGACGGGGAAGTGAACCATGAAATGATGGATAAGAGAGTACAATGTTACTTTGCCTCTGATGTTTAAAATAACTCGCCAGGGATATTTCGGTATGAGACGGGCCCTCTTTTCTAACGGGTGATCCAGCGGTCTCATTTAGTTACATTTTCAACATTTGGTCCCTCACTGGAAGACATTTATTACTCATGCTATCACATGCATCATTAACCACCATTGTAATGCTATTTTGTGATGTAATGTGATTAGTTTAATAGTGTGTTAGTCTGATAAAAGTTACATAACTGTACTTTTTCAATCAGGAAAGACTCGTATGAATTGAATGATGATTTATTACAAAGTGCACGAATTATGAATAGTAACAGTCTTTGGCGATTTAGACCCGATGTGAAATAATGAAGGGGAAGTGAAGCTGTAGTAGGATGTAGAAATATTCCCCCAAAGAAACATGGAATAAATACATCGATTTATTGCCTATGAATATGAGGTTAAGACGTGCACACCTCCTTACCTTACAGCATCTGGGAATTTAAGCAGAATAAAGTTAATTAGGAAAAAACAAATTATAACTCACGAGGTATGAGGTAAAGATAGAACATGATATATATATAATATCAAGACCAGGTGATACATGATAGCAATTAAATTATGAAGGCACGTTAGCCTACTATGAATGATGTTGAATCAGACTAGTGTAATGTGAGATCTCGATAGACCATTTAAATGAAAGCCTAGTAGACCATGTTGAACGCCGGTCATGCTGACCATGAGACACGTGAGTCTCGGACCTTATAGGGTTGATGATGAGAGCCGCTTGAGACGCAGGTCATGCTGACCATGAGACACGTGAGTCTCGGACCTTATAGGGTTGATGATGAGAGCCGCTTGAGATGCAGGTCATGCTGACCATGAGACACGTGAGTCTCGGACCTTATTGGGTTGATGATGAGAGCCGCTTGAGACGCAGGTCATGCTGACCATGAGACACGTGAGTCTCGGACCTTCTTGGGACAAAGGTCATGTTGATTATGAGAGCCGCTTGGGACGCAGGTCATGCTGACCATGAGACATGTGAGTCTCGGACCTTTTTGGGACGAAGGCCGTTCTAGTGTTAAATAAACATTGCATAGTGTGATTAATGAAACGAGTGAAATAGTTTGAATAAGGTTGTGCCAGTGTAGCCGTAGTCCTGAGAGATGAAGTATAGTATTTGAAGAAAGCATAATAGAATAAATAACCACCACCACCAGTTATATGAATGACTTACCGAAATCAAGGTTTTAATGATCTTTGATTTGCGAGGATGGTGTTGACATCGGGGCGAACGTAGGAGGTATAAGCAGACTAAGACCAGAGTATTAGAGAGGTCACGATAGACCAGAGCAATAAGGAGGTCACGATAGACCAGAGCAATAAGGAGGTCACGATAGACCAGAGCAATAGAGAGGTCATAATAGACCAGCATATAATAATAATAATAATAATAATAATAATAATACATTTTATTTAGTGGCGCCTTTCTGGACACCCAAGGACACCTTAAAAAGATCAATTAGAACATTGACAGATAAAACAATATAACAACAACAGGACATGACAGAGACATGATTGTACAGACACATAGGATGGGTGATGATGAGTACTAGAGAGTGAATAAGAATAATTACCTTAGCTGTGAATAATGGAAATAGCTGAATATAAGATATATAAGAGTGTAGGAGTATCCAAAGGTAATGAATTGATTGTAATGATCTGAATTAATTAATCTGAACAGATGATTTGATAAATGCCGAGATCAGCTGTACAGGACCCAGATAAAATAGAGGGACGATTAGCAGCAATGCAGCAGCTAACTGAACACCACCACCAGTTGTATGCATGAATATAGTTATATGCATGAATATAGAGGATCTGCTGTTATTTGTGTGAAGGTCGTGATGACTTTCTGTGCAGAGGAACGCGTGATGCTTCCGTTCGATCTGAAGTGTACTAAACATTTTGCAAAATAAAACGTGAATATGTAGTAATAAAGAACCCATACTTGAGAGATTAGACGGAAGGCCAAGATTTGCTTGCGATACTCCAAATGAATTAAAATGAATAATACCTGATGAATTCCGAGGTCAGCTGCAACCGGAACCAGCCAAAAGGGACGATTAGCAGCATGCAGCCGCTAAACGAAAACCACCACCAGTTATATGCATGAACATGAAGATCTGTTGAATGACGCCGAGGATCCGCAAATTGCTGTTGCCGCTGAGATAGGTCGTGATGACCCTCTGTGCAGATGAGCGAGTGATGCCTCCGTTCAATCCGAAGAGTTTACCATTGGGATGCCGACGACTGAGGGACACATGAACCAATGTAATTGCCCCGACATGAAGCCCACGAGCCTATGATGAACGCTGGAGCCAGAGGGAGGCTGGCGCTGAGACCGTACCGTTATATTCTCCCCCAAAAGAAACCCCACGGATGACGTGTCCGTGGAAACTGAGACTGTGTAATTTGCTTGCTCGTGAAGAAGAATGTATGCCGTTATGCCACTGCACAGGTGTGTGTGATGTTGAGATGAGGTCAGCCATGACTAAACACTGTTTAAGTTGGATCGTGTGATCGAGCA
Organism: Sebastes umbrosus; assembly: GCF_015220745.1. Classification (NCBI taxonomy): domain Eukaryota; kingdom Metazoa; phylum Chordata; class Actinopteri; order Perciformes; family Sebastidae; genus Sebastes; species Sebastes umbrosus. The sequence continues at coordinate 19,930,397 of NC_051275.1, forward strand.
TATGTCAGAAGGCGACGCGTCCCCAGCCATATGTCCCAGTTGAACCGTAGCTGCACCGTGGTTATGAGTTGATGCCAGAGGTGATGTTGTTTACACGTCGAATGCATTCGTTGAATGCATTCGCATTCCCGGCGTCGGAACGCCAAAGCTTGTCGCAGCCATCGCATATATATTAGCCAGAAGGCTTCGTTGTTTCCGCGAGGCACTGGCCTTCCTTTACCACGATGTGACTTTTATTTATTTATTTCGAGCATGGTTTTGAATCTGCCTCCAGCTGCCGTCCATGAGAGCCACGAGACGTTCATTTTGCCAACACCTACCGACTTTCAGACCAGTTTATGATTATATGAATCATATTCTGTTACTGTAATGCCTACTTCTCTCTCAAATGTTTTCATAAACATTTTGTAGTGTACTGTTATCTGTAATTGTTCCTAACGCATCTGCAAGACCTCAACTCGGGAGGAACAGGCAGTAAGAGCTGATCTGAGGTCTGCTGCCCCTCTGTCGTCTATGACCCGGCTGTCATGAATCAATATTCTGTTACGTTAATGCTCATTTCTTTCCGCATGTTTTCTCAGATCATCTTGTAGTGCACGGTTTAGCTGTAAGATGAGAAGGTTTGTGACGCCGCCGCCATTGTGAATTTGGTGAAGGAACAACGAGTTCTGTTCACTTGACCGGAACACACCCGATAGGAACGCTCTCTGATGAAAAGACCCGTGATTGGTCAAAGTCTCCCGTCCAGGGTTAGATCTTTTAAGCCTTAAAACGGAGCCATGAGGAGGAGCAGAAGTCTAGTTATCTCTCAGAACACTTGAATTACTATATGCTGAAAGGTTATGGAATTGTTCCCAATGCAGCCAATACTGACTCTGAATTTTAACTGATATGATGACTATAATGTATTAACTTGCATTTAAGTCCAATTACACAGGACTTGTAGGAACGTACAAGCGCCACTAGATGGAGACAGCATGAAGACAGCGTATGAGACTTGCAGTGCTTATTATCGTAATACAAGTATTTAAGGTTCCACGTGATTTGCGATGCTTTATGAATATTGATATTTGTGGGGTTTAAAACACATAATGTTGTCGAGATTACCCAAGTAAACCGAAGTTTGATATATGTCACAGATTTCAGAAACAGAAGGCTGCTTCAGTCCAGAGTCTGTAACCCTGTACGCTGTAGAATTAGAGCGCACCGCTATTACAGTATTTACGGTATTAGTTCTCTTTGAGCCGTGATGTGCCGAGAGAATGAAAAGTGTTACAGTTTGAACAAACACCTCGAAAACTAGTTAAAAGACAGCTAGTTATCTACAAGTACTGGATCCCGTGAGACCACCGGTTTGATGTACCCGCTGAACTTGTGGATTTATTGAGCAGATGACTTTGAATCACGCCGGTTCTTCTGTGAGGAACCCGAAAATGTTTGAACTCTGACTGAATACGGAGCGGAATGAATGATGCATGATATTGAAGCTATCCAAACCTCGAGTGCGATGTCTGTAGCCTGGAGTAGTGAACAGAGGGAGAAACTCCTTTGCTGAGGATAAGACGTCGCTGGTTATACCACTGAGACTGGATTAAAGTACATGAACTATTTGCCGTTTGCATCGAGCTCTCTTTACTATCGATGACTTTGAATCACGCCGGTTCTTCGTGAGGAACCCGGAAATGTTTTAACTCTGACTGAATACGGAGCGAGATAAATGATGCATGATATTGAAGCTATCCAAACGTATGACGACGTTTCCTCGATGGTGATATGTGGCCTCTTGCCAGGTAATATGAGGCTGGTGAATTTTGTGAAGCCTTTACCTTTAGATGAAGTGGTATGAACGTAGTGACGAGGCGGCTGTGATGAAGAAGCCAGACTCTGTTGAAAACGCTGAGCTGAATGCATAAAGTTTGCTGGAATCAACCGAGACTGCGAGTGCTATGTTTGTAGCCTGGAGTAGCAGATGATGCTGCCTGAGCAGTGAACCAGAGGGAGGAGAAACTCCTCTGCTGAGGATCAGACGTCGCTTGTTATGCCACGAGGCTGGATTAAAGTACGTGAACTATTTGCCGTTTGCATCGAGCTGCTCGCGTCCGTTAGTGCTGAATGCTGACACTGAAAACTCATAGAGGAGAACGGTTTTTAAACTTTTGACAGCAGCATGTTATTGGTTGAGGGAGATATGGCAAGCTCTGATTGGTCACTGAAAAGAGAGACGCCCACAATCAGCTGACATATTAATAGCCCATGAGAGAGAGAGAACCAGAATGAATGAGCTTGCACCCCTAGTCTTCCTGTCTGAATTTACGCATAAGCTTCATATAACTTCTCATTAAAACACAGGATTGGATCTCAATCCCAAACCTGTCAGCAGGTCTTTTAATACTGGAACTAACCCTGGGCTGCTAAGTATAAGGTATCTTTGGTACAAACAAAACACTTGTTTGTTCCCGTATTACACACTTCGTTTTCAAAGGGCAGATATGTCACTTCACTGTTCCAGATTGAATCTGGGTTGTTCTTGTTAAATCCCAAATGTATACATTGAGGAGCAGACCTTTTCTTGTGCGTTAGGTTGCCACCAAACCCCAAATGTACCTTTATTCTGAGATGCAGCTGCATGACATCTGAAATCAAAGCTAAGAAGCTATTAGATAAGCCTACATCAGAAGTCCCTACAGTCTAAATTTGGATGCATCTGATCTCCTGTCTTAAAATTAAAAGGAAGTGCTTTTTTTTAAGGGGACATGATGGAAAAACTGTGATGAAACATTAATGAGGAGTCATCGGCCCAAATCTGTAAATGAATTGCACTTCCCCAGTAGCACATCTGAATATATCCAGCCAGCTCTTTACATTGTTTAATACAGTGTGACTATTATGAGATGTACATGCTATCATTCATATGTGAAGTGTCTTTAATTTGGTTGCAAATCTATCATCCACGCATTATAGTTGAGCCCCCTCCCCTTTGATGACAATACATAAACCTCACCTCAAAGCTTGCTTTAAGCTTTGAAGTATATTCGAATGGTGCATAAAATATAGTCATGGATAAAAGCACTTTGGTGCATTATTTCATAGTCTGGAGCTGCAGTGCGTAGGGGGGAAAGGCGACTCTTGATGAAATAGAAAACTGAGAAGACATGAAAATGACTGGACTGCAGCATTAATTTGGGTAATAATTTACCTCGGGGCATTTTGCCTCAGGCCATGGGCATCTGTAGTCAAAAAAATCCCTCTCTGTTTGTATCTCTTTCATTCTCTCAGCCTTCCTCTCTTCTCTCTCTTTCTGTCACCTTTTTGTCTGCCTGTCCCTCTCTGTTTTCTCTCCCACTCACCCGATTTCCTCTCTGTCCAACTTTCACAGGACAAATGCCAAAGGCGGTATTATTGTGTCCTCAGCTGCCATCACTCACTGTGTTATGTAAGACACTGCTGCTGATGTGAGTGTGTGTGTGTGTGTCTCTGCATGTGCTTGTGTTTTTGCCTGGCTTCAGTCCTGATATGCCTTCTCTGAATTCACAAACATCCCAGCGTATCCAAACTGAGTCCAGCCTTGTTTTAGCTCTACAGATGTGTTTCAAACTTGACCTCTTGTTCTATGGCTCCGTTTTAAATCCATATAAAATTGGCAGGAGGGTGTGTGTGTGTGTGTGTGTGTGTGTGTGTGTATGTGGAGCGGGGGGTGGGTGGGTGAGTAAAGACAGACATGTTTATCTAAACGATGCAGGTTGTAGTACTTCAATAGAATTATATATGTTAGAGCCATTATTATATTCTATAACCAAGGTGATGTTTTGTTCCTTATTAGACAAGGTGTGGCCAACTAAATGGTTTGTATCCAAACTCTGGTATACATTAGGGATGTGACGGTGAAGACATTTTTCAACCGGGTAATAAACTTGTGACAACACCGGTGTTACCGATTACACCGGACATTTTACAAGAAAAGATGACGGTCAATATGTGTAGAGTGCTTACTTTGATCATAACCGTTGATCATAACACATTTTTTTAAACTAAAAAACATCCAAAAAGGACATGTAGGTCTCCCTTTTGCCGTCAAAACAGCCCTGACCCGTCAAGGTATGGACTCCACTAGACCTCTGAAGGTCTGCTGTGGTATCTGGCACCAAGCCGTCAGTAGCAGATCCTTTAAGTCCTGTAAGTTGCGAGGTGGAGCCTCCATGGATTGAACTTGTTTGTCCAGCACATCCCACAGATGCTCTATCTGTAGAATTTGGAGGCCAAGTCAACACCTCAAACTCGTTGCCATCCACATGATGTAAACGAAAAGGTGATTCATCAAACCAGGCCACCTTCTTCCATTGCTCGGTGGTCCAGTTCTGATGCTCACGTGCCCATTGTAGGCACTTTTGGAGGTGGACACGGGTCAGCACAGGCACCCTGACCAGTCTGCGGCTACGCAGCCCCATACGCAACAAACTGCGATGCACTGTGTGTTCTGACACCTTTCTATCAGAACCAGCATTAACTTTTTCAGCAATTTGAGCTACAGTAGCTCTTCTATTGGATCGGACAACTAGGGCCAGCCTTCGCTCCCCCTTGCATCAATGAGCCTTGGCCGCCCATGACCCTGTCACCGGTTCACCGGTTTTACTTCCTTGGACCACTTCTGGTAGGTCCTGACCACAGCAGACCGGGAACATCCCACAAGAGCTGCGGTTTTGGAGATGATCTGACCCAATCGTCTAGCCGTCACAATTTGGCCCTTGTCAAAGTCGCTCACATCCTCACGCTTGCCCATTTTTTTCTGCTTCCAACACATCAACTTCAAGGACAAAATGTTCACTTGCTGCCTAATATATCCCACCCACTGCCAGGTGCCATTGTAACGCTATGTTACAATCAATGTTACTCACTTCACCTGTCAGTGGTCATAATGTTACGGCTGATCAGTGTATATTTCCTATCAACACTGCATACTTTGCTATGTGACAATTGCTCATGCATACAGTACATATGTATGAAACAACTTTATTCAGCTCCACTGTAACTAAAAACATTGCGGTTACAAAAAGAGAACATGGATGTCACTTTCAACTGGATCTAAAAATTACTTAATTTAAAAAAAAAAATACATCACTTTGCACTACAAGCATTCAAAACCAGCAGATCATAGACCACATCTTTTTTTGCTAAATTGTAATACATTTTCATGATGTCTCAAACATCTTTCAGAATAGGTTTAACCAGGTAAGGAGCAGCAGAGAGTCTATTTCAGGTCAAGTTTCAATATTCAGAAATAATTGGCTCCCTTCTATAAATGGCGCCCTGTTTTTCTCTGCGAGCTGTGGGAAAGCATCACGAAAGGAGCGCTCGGTTCTCATCTGAAGAGCAGACGAAGGAGTTGGCCTTGGGCTGTGATGTGTATACAGCATGGTACACACACAATCTCTTCCTCTCTGTCTCTCTCTCTGTCTCAATCAGACACTCACACAAACGTATACTGTATATATGTGTGGCTTGTTTGGTTCCTTTAGGCCTGATGCAGCTAATGTCAACGTGTTCCCTTCGTTCATTCAGCTTATTTTCTCCAACGTCTTTCTCTCCCTTTATCTACCTCCCACTTTTTTTTCCTTCTCTACCTCTCTCTGTCCAATCTCATTCAACAAGGAATTCAATGAGCAACTCCTTATTGGATGAAGCTGCTCTGGTGTGAAACAGGCTGAGTGTCTTTGGTTTAGCCTGAAGTCAAGGCTACTCAGAAGAGCCTCTCTCTTTCTATGGATTTGCTCTCCTTCAAGTTTCATACTCGGTGTCTTTCTTTTTGTTGTTGGTCCTGTCAGACCAGTGTTTACTAAGTGTTATCTTTTGGGTACATACACAAGATACACACTCAGATACACAAACCAGAGTTATAGCTTTTGTATGGACCGTATACCAGCCTCTGTGTGAATCAATAACGCCACTAATTTCTTTAACGTATTAACGCAATCGATCTTTTGGAGGTTGTAGCGGGCTCAGTTTTAAAGCTAGATCGAAGATACGTGATGGCATCCTCCGAAACTAGAAAACCTAAGAAATCCATTGGTAGCAACCATGTCATACTGGCTTGTCGCGATGGAGGGTAAATGAAGCTACAAACTTACACAAAATTTTGGCGAGGAAAAACTGTCATGGACATTTTCAAAGGGGTCCTTTGACCTCTGACCTCAAGATATGTGAATGAAAATGGGTTCTATGGGTACCCACAAGTATCCCCTTTACAGACATGCCCATTTTATGATATTCACATGCAGTTTGGGGCAATTCATAGTCACGTCAGCACACTGACACTCACACACACAGGTGTACATTTTACTGGCATCTGATAGTCGCTTTCAGTCCAAAATGGCGGAAACGTAGCTCTGCTGCTGGGCGCTGACGTTGCAATGGAACGAACAATTATCTTTCACTTCTCAGTAATATACGTTCTTTGGTTCAGATCATGTAGTTCAGGGTAAAGCCAATCCTTCAATCATTACAGTAAGATGAACAAAAATGTTATACTGACATACATTGTACTGAGAAATGCACCGGTGATAGGTTTTAACGGCAAACACTCCGCTGGGTCCTAATGTCGACTCTTTTTCTATGTCTCATGATCCTGAGCTTTATATTTTATTTTTCATCTTAAATCAGACAGACAAAGCAAAATAATTACATACAGACATGTTGCGGCACAATTGTCTGTTATCAGTTATCTTCCATAAAGAGTAGCTATCATCCGGATGATTTTGGAGGGGAAGCATGAAGAAGCTAAACTTCAAGAAGCACAGAAACAAAATGGGATGTAAGTCATTATGCATGCAGCAGCTCCAAATGGAAGACCAGTGTCTGGACGCTCACGTTGCTCCCATGGGACTCAGCCTGAAATGCTAACGCCCGGCAACGTCAGTGTCAATCAGCGAGAGCAGAAAGCTGACAGAGAGAAGTGGGTTGCGGGAGCTGTGACGCACTCCCCTCTCACAGTAATAGGAGTAGAGAATGACAAGCTGGCGTCAGTAGCCTAACATGGGTACAACAACACGAGGGAAAAGCACTCCACTTAGCCTTGGAGGAAGGAGGGGAGGAAGACAGGAATGAAATGGTGTGTGTGTGTGTGTGTGTGTTTCAGATGAGTTTTGTGCATGCATGAGGGCTCGTTTGCGTGTGATTCAGCTTACTCAGTGAAGTAAAGATGACAAGTAGATCGTGCAAGAATATGAATGCAAGCTGTTATTATTCCAACTGTGTTGAATGGTATAAATGTATATGTTTTGTTATTATTAGTAGTACTTTTATTATTATATTATGTTCAATGTTGTGTTAATCATTAATTCAGTCATTTATTCACTGCAGTACAGGTCCTACTGATTTTCATTGGTAAGGCCACATTCAAGTGAAAAGATCCTTTTTCACTGCACAAAAAGCCGACAAAGATAAAAATATCATGGAAGAGATTATTTGTTTTAATTCAACAGTAGGGTTGGGTGATATGGATAACATCTCTTACCATGGTAGCCTATTTGTAATTTGATATATAAGTGATATATCATGAATATTGGACATCTGGAAATACAATTGAGACACAATTTACATATTAAATAACCAGATGGGAATGTCTGTTCTTGGCTTATCCAGTGACTTAAAAACATGATTTTTTTTTTGACATTACCCATAATTAACCTAATAAAACTAGATATGTTACATGGATTTTGTGGAAAATTATGTAGCAAAATCCATTTATTGGTTGGCACATCTCTATAGTCTCATGTCTCTTATTACACGGCTTTGTTGGATACTCGATTCTGATTGGTCAATCACGGCATTCTAAGATCTGTTATTTCTCAATAGCAGACCGTTGCTATGTATAACAGACCGTTGCTATGGGCGCAGTTCTGATGTCGGACTCTGGCAGACTGTTTTTGTGTCAAATTATCGATTTCTGAAGTAAGTAGCCGTGTAATAAGTGGGATAATGTACAGCGAGCTGGTCATTGTTGTGAAATAAACCCATTCAGGAGAATGCAATCATGACGCATCGCCCTGTTGGGTTTCATTTCACAACAATGACCGGCTCGCTGTACATTATCCCATACATATTGCACAACACTAACCAACATTATGAAACTATGCAAAAACAAAAAACAAAAAAAGAGTTTAGATACAGTTTTTTGTTTCAAATGTTCAACTTTCTTCACACGTCCACACAGGTATTGTACAGTTGGCTTGAGTAAGCTCCTGTGCTAGGAATGCATGGTTTTATATGAAGCAGTGTTGTGTTGTTTTTGTTGGTCCAGATGACCAACTGAAACTGCTTGAATGCTGTGTAGAGCTGCAGAGTTGGGTGTTGATTCTCAGTTGAATTGGTAATAATAGCAACCCTGCCATTTGTCAAGAATCATTTGATTCAATGTTGATTAAAAAGAATAACACTTAATTCATCATTCAGTGCAGTATTTAGCGCAGGTAAGGAAAAATTGGCATCTTAAGAAGAATATTGAGCATAGTTTTAGAGCTGCATTAAAGAACTTCAAAAGCTTATTAAGGGTCATGAACATTAAACCTTTTTTGTCAAACAGGAATGCGGTATTATTGATTATTGGTTTTGCCTTTTAAAGAACATACATACTTATATTTAAAGAGTCAGTCAACACAGACAACTCATTAATTTACGGTGTTGAAATTTGGTGCTTGTTGTGTCATTACTCGGGTTGCAGTTAAATGAAGCATTCAACACATCAGCAGATAAAAGGCATCATGCTACAGGACATATGATCCCACACAACTTCAAATCCGCGGTTTGTGAGCTGTTGTCTATGAGAAGGACATGACAAAGATGTAAATCTAAATGTGCTGACAGATGCATGCATTTACTTGACAGTACATGCAAAGGCTTAGTCATGCAACTCCACTGTGAAACACACACACACACACACGTACTTGCCTGAGGCTATGTTGGTGGCTGCCGTCAGCACAATTCATTCACAGGGGACAAAAAAATGGTAGAGCTAGAAATGAAAAGATGAAAATAATTTTGCTTTTCTACATTTCAAACACTAACATATTACAGTATCTGTCAGCATTAACTAATTTTTCATTTTAGCACATACTGTACAGTATACTGTACAGTATGTGCTACATAGTGAGAGGAAGGCTTTTGTAAACTGTGTTTCCTGCAGCTCTCTAGCCGACTTTTACTTATTCATAGCTACTGTAAACAAGTCATCTTACTGTGACTTCTGGGAATGCAACGGATTTAGGGGAACTTGCCCTGGTCATTAATGATATACGACAAAACTTTTTTGTCATGAAGATTTTTAATTATACATAACATTTAAGCTTACTGTCTGTCATCCAGTTGTGGCACCCCAGTTGCAACCAAAGATTGACCGATTATAGGCCTGGCAAAGACCAACACATTCGCAGACTGGAGCAGTGTATCCAACATAAGGCAGCAGATATTGCTGAAGTTGCGATAAACATCTACCAGAATGCATTGCACGACTGCTTACAAAGACAACGAATGGGAAGCGTGGAAAGGATGGAGCCTGTGGTCACGTACCATTAGTCTTGTTTCAATAAATAAATCTGAGTTCACATGTTTTGGTATTGATTACATGCTCAGATCATCCTTAGTGTCAGTCCGCCCCTCACGCAGACACACAAACGCTTGCTTGACGGAGTGACGTGAGCGTGTAATGAGATCAATAAGCAATCGCTGGTGTGGTCTGGTTTCGCAGTGCTTTGACAGGAGACCCCTGATACGCTGATTGGAAACAATTAGCATCAGAGAGCAGCGCTAACGTGGTTTTGAGTGATGACGGTGATGATGAGTGCATGTTTGAATTCACGTGTGTGAGTGTGTGGGTGGGTGAGTCATCATCATCCAAGCCCAGAAGTCCCATCTCTCTCCCTCTAACACACACACACACACACACACACACACACACACACACACAAACACACTCAGGCAAACCATGCATACACAGGCAGCTTTGCCAAATCCTTTTGGCAAGCTAGTTGTTTTGAGTGGGTAAACAGTGCTTCTTGGGGTCACTATGAACCAGTTGGTATAGAAAACATCATGTGCTGCGTCATCAGTTAAACTATCTTCTATAAGGAATACAACACAATTAGAGTATTGAGCATCAACATTAAAGTACAAGCAAGTTGACTTCAATGACAAGCCTTTGTCAGAAGCCTGATTGCTACAACAGGGAGCATTGATTTAGTATGATTGGTTTTAAGATGAGATGATTGCCATATCACCAGATGAAAAGAGGTGAGATGAGGAAATGACTGTATATATCAGCTCAGATACATTATATGCTCCTTTGTTTTCACTTCAGTTATTCACATTATACAGTAGTTCATCTTGGTAATGGAACCATTTCTGTATTCTACTGTGCGTTGTCTAAATTTTGATTTGTCATCATCACTCTCTATACTGTATATGTGCTATGCCTCTCTCTGTTTTTCTGCCTCAGCTGGGATCTAGTAAGAACAGTTGCTGGCCAGTAGGGGTTTTGGTCTGGCTTGCTGGGTTCTTCACGACTGGAGTGTCTGAGTCGTGACAAACAGAGATGCGTGTGTGTGTGTGTGTGTGTGGGGGGATAGTCTCACAGTGTGTTTCAGTCCTGTAAACAACCCCAAATGCTTTCACATTGATAACATGGATTTCATGTAAAGTTAAAGAGCAGTTCAAGAAAAACAATGAGGATATCAAAGTACACTGTCGTGGAGAAGGAATTTCGCCTGCGGTGATAATGATAATGATGTTATTTCCCTTTTTTTTAAATTATTTTTACTTTTATAAATTACTTATTTATCCTGATTTTAGTGCTATATAAACAAGCTCTATTGTTGTTTTTTAAATGACAAAGATGAAAGTTTTAAAACTAATGAAATATTTGTTTATTGTTAAATGCAGAACACAGAAAAGCAATGAGGCACAGTGGGTTTTATTTAGCTGAGACGCTTTGGTTGCATGTGTATTAATTTCTCCTCCATTGATATTGTTCAGCATTTGTAGCCTACATGTAGGATATGACGGTTGGTCTTTGTGGTATTTGTCCCGCCCCTCCTCCATTGTGATTGACTACTGGGTATAAAAGTGACACTGACAAGCGCAGCGTTTTACCCAAAGTTTAACATTTTTCAACTTTTGGCAACCAGAAAAAAACAAACAAACGTGCAGCGCTCAGCGCAGAATAGACGCTCAGCACCTCGTCACACTGCTGCCGTTTGTAGCATGGTATAAATACGTGGCACTCCCATTGCAAATAATTAAAAAAAGAAAAAACATGAACAAAGCGGTTGTGGCGGTTGCTTGCAATTCCCTGCGGTTGGCTTGTCAATAGTATATATTGCGGTTATTGCAACAGATATATCTTATTTCCATGTTGTACCTGTAGTGGATTGAAGTAGTAATTTTTAGAAAGCCAACATAAGGGGCTGCCGAAGAAATCACTATGGTTTAAATGGTATTTATCTTGTTATATTAATGAGATTGATGCAGCACTACCGTAGATGTCATTTAGAAGTAGTCAAGATGAACATAACTCATTTATAATATGCATAATGGACTACAGTGTTTCATGTATTATTTGTTACATTCTACTTTAATTGGGAGAGCATGTAATCACTCTCTAGTACAACGCTCTAATTTGTAACAGATGATAATTGTTCTGTGGTTTGTAGTACGACCAAGTTTGGATCACTGGTACTCTCTGGATAGAGATATAGTGTTTTTGCACGTTTTAATATTTCAGTTACATGCAAGTCAGGTGAAACTAAAGGTACTGAGGTATAAAGAGTGCATGATGGGATGGGATCCAGCCTTCTTTGGACTTGAAAGATTTTTATTAAATGTGTTAACTATTGTGAAATCACTCAGGTCATTCAGGTCATTTATTAAAAAAAACATAACTGCACAATTATATAAAAATAATGGTTTTAAATGTATGGATTTATCACATATACACAGGAGGCTTGTCCCTGTGAATATGCATATTTTAGTTTTGCATACCGCAAAAACACCCCTGAGACTAGCAGTGTTCATGTAAACAAAAAGAGCTCCCCCTGCAGTGTGCAGTGTGTTCGTGCATGTGTTGGCCATCCCGGCAATGTAACACTCAGACATGTGTGTGTGTGTGTGTGAAGATGAACCATATCTTTTTTTTTTTTACCTATGCTGCTATGCTTATATTTGCATGAGTGCAATTAGAAGCAGTCTACTTAAGACTGAATGATGGAGCTGTCAAGGATTATGTGGCTCAGAAGTGCATTAGGCCTCTGTGATTTCCCAGCATCTTATAGACTTGACATGAGAAGTGTATTTGAGCCGTAATGGAGGTCTTCAAGGAACGGCGGAGCACAGAGGAGGATTTAAGGGCCTGGCTAAATGATAGAAGCTGAAGTGTAGTTTGTGATAGAGAGAGAGAGAGGGACTCATTTGGTTTTCCCGAGTCTGATTTCTGCAGCACTGTCACTGCATCATTACTTCAGTATAGAGCACCTTGTTTACCGGCCTGACTCTTAAATAAGCACCAACAAAAAAAGAGCGGCACACACAGTATTCCATGAGGTATTTTACATGATCGTGGAGTTCATTGGGATTCAGCATTACAGTGCTTTTATTCTTCCAAACAACCTCCCTCCCTCCCTCCCATCCTGAGGGGCTCGCATAAAACATGAATCCGCTGTATTAGGCAGATTATCTCATCTGCCATTCAAGATGCAAAGTCATCTCCAGTGGATGACAGTTGCACTGTCAGGTCATCTCATTTTATGCCATTTTATACATCAGCCTACAAACTGTGACAGCTAGGGCGGTCCACAGACACAACACGCACTCGCAGACATGCACACTAGGCCTGGGACCAGTTATTATAATAATAATAATTATTATCAAGAATTAAGCAACATCTATTATTAAAATTACCCATTTCCTTTTGCACAAGAAACACTCTGCACGTTGACCTTATGCAGTCAATTAAATTGAAGATACAGTAAAGCCAAAGCTGTGTTTAAACATTAAAAGTAAAGACAACATTAAAGCTGCAGTAGGCAGACAGTTTTTGTCATCATTGGGCAAAAATTCCATAATACTATACTATTATACTATTACTATTACTACTACTATACTACTATATTGTTGACTTTTGTGTAGCACTAGAACTGGCACTAGAACTGGCACTTAAACTCTTCCATAAAACCATAATAATAGTTCCCGTTTGGAGCCACGATTGCAGTGTTTTTAAACCCTTCATAATTGTAGCCACCTCCGCTTACTATCTTGTCATCACAGTTTAGCTTGTAACTAATAGTAGTATTTGCACGCACTACTACCCAACTACGTAGCTGCTACGTGGCGGGGTAGTAGCACGTGCATACGTTTTTGGTTTCAAAATAAAAATATTACAGCAAAGCCAAAACTTATTTTAAATCCGATTTCAATGATCTCATGGTTAAGGTATCATTTTGATAGTTTTGTTTTTAAACAAATTGTATTTAATTTTTAAAAAATATTTCAGAGTTTGCTCCGTGTACCACTAGAGGGAGCACGCTCACCACCAGTGGTACACGTACCATAGTTTGAGAACGACTGGTCTACTACAAACTAAAATTGACCTTGGTATTTTGTTGCAGTTTTAAATAAAGTGACATAATCTTAACAAGGTTGCACAGCAAGGGACAAAAAAAAAATGAATGCCATGTGTTGTGAAGCTCCACTGGACTGAATTTTTGAATGCATTTTTATCTGGCCATGTAAAGAAGGTAACCCATAATATGGGAAGCTCTTGTGAGATGGTTAAGGTTAGGCATTGACCTCGAATGCTTAAGGTTAGGATTGGTCATCGGGCAGCGAGTCTTGTGAGAGTTTTCGCATTCTTTTGCACTTTTCCACAGTTTGTAGGTTACCTTCTAAACAACCTTTTTATTTCACGCAGTGGGGATGCAACAGAGAAGAGCATCCTAACTGAGATGCCATATGGCTTTCAAATTAACCTCTGCTGTCCGGTGTGATTACTCGTGTGAAGCTTTCTACGTACATGAAACAATTAATCAAAACTAAAGTGCAAAATGCTCGACTTGCTCCAACACAGCAACGGTTAGTTCTTCATTCAAGCTTCCCATTTTTGTCTCTTCTTCATCCCCACTACACCAGCTGTTAGTAACATTAAATGTAGGTCAGAGGAGAGCACACCCCATGATTTCTGCATTGTCTTTAAGTGTCCAAATTAAAAAAAATACTATAAACAGGAGGAAACAGTTAACCTAGCTCTGTTAAAGGTGCCTTCCGAAAACTTCAAAGCTGTCGTATTTAGGGAAAGCCACTCTGAAACACATCGTCTGACTGTGAAATTGAATTACGGTTTTCTCTTATTGAACAAAAACTGGGAAATGGTTGCAGTGAGGAGACATAGAGGGAGGTGGTGGGGAGCTGTATGTAGATCAGCCCTCCAGCTTTAAGGGTGATGTGTTCTTTTCTCTTCCTTCATCAGCAGCGCCTGCTCTTCTTTTATTTTTAGATGGGTTGACGGAGAGAGGGATGAAGGGAGGAGGAAGTAAAGGAGAAGACAGCAGGAGAGGAAAAAAAGAAGTTATATAGTACTGTATTGTGTCACAGAGTGGACAGGTCTCTGACAGCAGCTTGTGTTTGTATGCTTCTATCTCCAGATTATGGGCCAGCCAGAATGGGACTACAAGAGAGCTCTGAGCAGATCCCAGGTCAGTGCAGCCCTGAGGGAAAGTGGAGGAAGCATGTGTGCGTGCTTGGCATCATTTTTCCTCAGTTAGTGTAGTAGAATAGCACTTGACTCGTTACTGCGGGATGTTTTTAAGCATTTAATTAGTTTGTGAGTTCACAGATGTGTTCAGATTTGAAGGTTGTTTACTTGAATGCCTGAATAAATGTATATTGTATTTCTGTTGTGGTAACAATAAGCCCATGAGCTTTTTTGTCTAGTTTAGCTCTCCTAAGGTTGAGGCTCTTACACCTTCTACTTTAGCTAGTTAATTTGCCCCATTAAACCTGTCCAATCTGTACAAGAACTCTTTTAGTTACTAAGTAATTAAGTGTAGTAATTAAGTAGCTTGGTTTCCTCAAATGTGTGAAGTGCTTAATGATATGGCTTTTTAAATCATGTAGTTTGTGTTGATCATTTGTCAGTCTTTAATGTTACCTGAAAATATAAAATATAGGGCTGTGCAATTAATCAAATTTCAATTTCAGGTTACAATTTTGACCTCCATTAATAATGAAAACAAGATAATCAACATGAAACAGTTATTGTGCCGCATTACGTTTCGCAATGACACTGTCATTTTGTCTTGTACTCTAAACCCAGCGCACCCCTTTCCTGTACAGCGGTGCACATTCACCCCGCTTCGCAGGTCAGGGACAGCCACAGTGTGGGAGGATCCCTTCATGGGAGCTCTCCTTGGTGCTGGCTGAACCTCGGCGGGAGTATTTTGTTGTGGTGTGCAGCACCTGACTCTAGGTCGGCTTGGAAAGGCTCGGAGTGATGGTGGTGCTTTACAGCACCACTCGCCCGGACCTTGCCGCTAAGGGCCCGTTGTGCGATGAGAAGGCACCCACCCGACCCATCTTAAAACACGGACCCCGTCTCTTTAACCATGTTTGTAGGTGTGACTTTTTTAGCCGTGTCATCACCGATCATATCTATACAACCAATGTGTTTATGAGCAAATTGTTTACTAGGGCACAAAGTTCTTCACAGATCTAGCCACTTCATTTTGCTCTCAAAGTGCACCAGATTGATGCATTTAACTTTAATATGTAGGCTACAAAATGTTCTTTTCTAAGTACATGAAGTTTCCAAAGTCAATGAGTAATTGTGTTAAACAATCGTGGTCTCAATATTGACCAAAATAATCAGGATTTATGAGTTTTGCCATAATTGAGCAGCCCTAGTATAATATTTGTTTTTCATACATATTTCAATTGCCATTTTTCAGCTGGCAGAAATTACAGGTCACTAAGAGGCAGGACAGACAGAACGCCTTAACTGGAGCTTCTTCCCTCTAATTGTATGTGGAGTTATGTCCTATATGTTTTCTTCTTTTTGCACTTATGTCCTCTATGTTTGCACTGATGTGGTGTACCGTTACATCTGTATTTAATTCCACCAGCCTAGCTGTGTGGTAATATAAGAAACTTGAACTTGATGGGATTGTAATTTAAGTTTACCCCATTTTTTTAAAGACGTAATAACAGGAATTGTTATTGACATGCCGAAACAAGATGCTGCTAGTTGAACAGATCACTCGTCCCCCTGTCCGCTAATTATGGCAGGATAACTTCTTTTAATTGTCATGAGCATGCAATGCAAAGTAAATACAGATAATTGGTTAAGAAAGAAAATCTGAAAAATCCAAGTTCATCCATATATATTTGGGGAAAAAAGCTGGTTTGACTTTTCCCACCAGGGCTCCTAGATTTTAAAAGTCAGCATGTTCTTTTCAACAAACAATTGAAAACTGTCTTTATTTTATACTCACCACTCACGTAGACTCCACCACTCATTGGTGTAGATTTAAATCATCCATAATATGCAGCTCCAGCTGTAGCCAACAACAATCCTACCATCTTAATAGTCTTTTAATGAATCAATATGAACCTCAGTTTCCTGATGCAGAAAGCAGCTGTTCTGATAATGCACATTACTCGCTGCTCGGTTGTCATGCATCACCTGCTATCACAGGAAACACTTGACAAGTAGTGGGCGTAGTATAACTGTGGCCAACTGAGCCCCGAACAACAATTTTATGGTCCATAGTCGAGTCACTTTGATCTTTGTCCCGATGTATCCTAGCAACCAGGTATTTTCAATACAACTGATTTCAACGTACTGCAGGTCTTCTCATCCCTGAACCGGCGGTGAACATTTGCAATTGGCAGATGCAGGCGAGGCAGGGGCGGGTGAGAGGACGGAGGGAGGTTCATGAAGCAGCAGAGGAATCGAGAGCAGAGCAGAGGAGAGGGCGAGGAAGTGTGTGTGGACTACATTATTCAAATGTCAGCTGCTTGGGATTGAGATTCTTACGACGGTGACATTTGAACAAGGGTTAAAGGAAGGGAAGAGAGCATATAGAGTTGTCGTATCATATCTATAGGAATCTATAGCGAGATCGGGAGGAGTGAGCGGTTGTGTTCAAACTGAGCACGAATGATGCAGAGAAGACACTCAGCAAGTATCATGGGACGCCACCAGGACAACACACGTCCTCCTAAACAGGTTCAGTATTGGTTTAACTGGAGTCTCTCCTCCTCTTAGTCTGGGTGCTGTATGTACATGTGCTTTGTCTGTGTGTGTGTGTGTGTGCAGGACAAGGAAAGCCATTTAATCAGTAATGATGAGCTGGTTTAAATAGGACAACTTGAAGCGATGTCTAAATTAAGCTTCTTGAGTTTTTAGGTCAATTACGCATGTGAGACATTGGTGTTCGTAAGCAGGGGAGTGAACTGATGAGAGATTCAGTGTCACTCTTACTGTTCTTAGATGGGTGCTATTTGTTGAGCAGCGTGTCCTTTTAAGGCTGGATGTGTTATAGATCTCACAGCAACACAATGGTTTGCATAGTTTCATTATCTTCAACACAAAACGTGAAGGAGAGATTGCATCGATATCTTTTGATTTTGTGTCAGCACCACTTTTGCAACATTGTGAATATGAGAGATTGCAAAATGACAAACAAATGGTACAGTCTCTGGCGTTCACACATCTTCACCAGCTCAGAAAGCACATCTTAGCTACCCCTGTGCACCCTCCAAAACATATACCTTGTCCATTGTTACTAAATCAATAGAAACATTTGTTAACGATTAATAGCCTCGCAACTGTGAGGCGCTCCCGCTCGGCAGTCCTGCAACTGATCTGCGATCATCCTCCTGTATCCAGAACATGAGCTTGGCCTCTGGCACGCTTCATCATTAATTCTTAAAGCAGAGAGAGGTGCGAAGGATTTCTGTACTGTTTTGGTGTAGTAGTATGGAGACAATGGGCAGCTCCCCTCTCACTGTAGTGCTGTATTTACAGTTGTTGTAGATGAGACTGTGGAGGAGCTCAGCTGGCTTGCTCGAGTGAGCTGTCCTCTTTTTCACTTGACTGGCCATGGCCTGCCTGTGGACTCAGCTCCTCTCTTTCTCTCTCTCTCGCTCTGCCCGTCACTCTCTTTATCTCTCTCTCTCTCTGCTCTCACCATCTGCCTTTATGCCTGATCTGCCTACATATCTCCTAACTGTCTCTCAGGAGAGGGCTGGGGGATGGGGGCGCAGAGGGAAAACTGAAATAGTGGGCAATAGCAAAGAAAGACGAGGGGAAATAGGAGACTGGAGGAGACATAATTGCAAGAGGGAGAGAGAGAGAAAAGGGGCGATAGTGTACATACCATGATCATAACATAGACATCCATCTACGCTCAAAGGGAATAGTCCCACCAAGTATATTTGTATAATTACTAATCATAATATCTCATAACATTTAATATGAGACACATTCACATTAACAAGTAACATTTCAGTGACTTGTTTTTAGACAATGCATCTTGAATATCATGTTAAGTGACAAAATATTACTTTTGAGCATTGCAGGCTCATTATGACACAACACATCTTAATACTAGTTCAATTCAGCCTTAAAAAGAGTTTTCCCAGCTAATTTCAAGATCTTTTTTTATCTTGAAAGGCCAAAATATTACATCTTATTTCAAGAAATCTTACCAAGAGAATTTTCACTTGTTCCATTGGTAGATTTTTTTTTTACTTATTACAAGTAAAAACACCTTTTATTCATTATTTTTTGTTTTTACTTATTTTTAGAGTGGCTTTTTTTTCTAGTTTTCTAGTGTGCGTGGTGGTCAGGCATGATGACTGGAATCAAAACATTTAAAGCATTTTAAATGGGCTGTCTTCAAGTCAGTGTTATTCTGTGCATGCATGGGTGGACTTCTTTATGCGAGTTTTTTGTGCTATATCGCCTTTTAAATGATCAAATGTTAAGGTCATTTAAAAGAGAAAAAAATATTACGGGGATTTCCACTGGTTTTATTTCTTTCATTGCTACTTTCTGACTTTTTTTTGCCAAAAAAAACCCCAATATAATGCAATTTATTTCAATTAAAAATGTCCAGCAATAATTGTTATAAAGCCGTTTTTGTTGATGCTGTATCAGACATATATTGAGTCATTGTCATTAGGGCTGCAACTGCTATTATTTTCTTGATTAATTGGTTTGGTTTATATATATATATATAAATGTCGATCAGACAAGACCAAGATGGCGTCGTCAAATGTCTTGTTTTGTTCACAACTCAAAGAAATTCAGTTTACTGTCATAGAGGAGTAAAGAAACCAGAATATTTTCACATTTAAGGAGCTGGAATCAGAGAATTTTGACTTTTTTTCTTAAAAAATTACTCAAACTGATTAATCAATTATTTGATTAATGATTATTTTAATAGTTTGCGACTAGTCGATTAATTGTTGCAGCTCTACAATTTAATTATATTAAATATTCCAGCAATAACTGTTATGAAGCCGTTGTTTTTATGCTGTATCAGACAATATCATGGTCATGTTGTAACGTATATAAACGTTTAAGGTGTGACCACATATTGTACAGTATGTATCCAACCCTACTCTGAATGGATGTTGGTTTACCTTTTGACATTGATGATGTTATATGTCTTCGACTACTGATCCGAATCAGGCGGTCTATTTTTAGGAGCTTGTGGTACACTGATCCTATTTTCCTTATCTACGTTCATCATCATAGACCAGTGTTTAATATTGTCTTCTGTTACAGTGCACTGCATTTGTTGAGGGATTATGACCCATCTTTCTGTGCGCAGCATGTACTGTATTACTCTGAAAGCCCAACGGAGTCCCAAGAGGCAATTCTGGTACATGCATGTCTCTGTGTGTGTGTGTGTGTGTGTGTGTGTGTGTGTGCCCACTGTTGATTTACTCATTGACCATGGCTCTGCCTGCTGTCTCCTGTGGGCCTTTATGCTGGGAGGAATCGATAACCTTCTCCCTCGCCTCGCCTCTCCACTGTGTCTCTACGAGAACGGCGCTCTGTAGCGCTCCATCAGCTCAAATGCTTATGCATGTTGCACTGAATGAGCCTGCAAATGCACACATATACTGTATTCTTTTTTAAAAATGCTCAAATATCAGGATTATAACAGAGAAAAGTGCCATAAAAACAGCTGCAACACACACACACACACACACACACACACACACACACACACGCCGACACACGCTATCTCAGTCTCTCCCTGACATTAGCTGAACAGAGACCATTACTGCCAGGTAATGGGTGAATGTCACAATAGCAGGATGTCATAAAGCTCTGGAGTGGTCTAATGGGTTTTGTTCAGGTTGAGGTGACACATGCACACTCGCACATGCACACACACAGACACGCGCTCTTCCAGGAAACTATCTTCCTAGGTGCTTGATGCATTTACTCATCACATCGCAGCCCCCAAGCTCCGACATGTTTGAAGAGCTAATACAATCTGTTTAAGGAAGCAAATTATGTGAATCATCTGTCACTTTGTTTGAATACAGAGGGGTGGATCTGCTGTTGTTAACTTGTATGTTCCCCCTTTACTCCCCTTTGCACATCTTTTTCTACCTTTAGCTCTGCCAGAGACAAATATATGTATGAGGTACAGGAAAGTAATAGCATGAGTAGAAGAGGTAAACTCCCCAGCTCAGGATATGAGAAACCACTGAATGAAATCACAACTGAGGTGAAAACGTTAGGCACGGATACAAGCAGAGTGGCAAAAGCAGAGGTCGCTGCCAGTCGCCGAGCCCGGTAGCCTTGGGAGGTAGGCAGATGGGAGAGCGAAGGCTTATGGATGGAGTGATCACGTGAGTTCTTCATGTGTTGGCACAGTGGGGGAGAGTCAGTTCTTGTTTGAATGTCTTGATTAACTCACTCTAGCAATCCTTCATTGTTCCATGAACTCTCCCATCATTTCCATTTCACAACCTGTTTTGGTTGCGATTTGCTTTCCTCAAGGTGTCAAGAGTAGAAACCATAGACTGTATAGAAAAAGTGGACATAGTCTCCGGTAATAAATCAAGTGAGAAGTGAGAAGGCTCATTTTCTCATAGACTTCTGTACAATCAGACTTATTTTTGCAACCAGAGGAGTCGCCCCCTGCTGGCTATTAGAAAGAATGCAAGTTTAAGGCACTTCCACATTGGCTTCACTTTACAGACCCCGGAGTTTCCCACTGTTAGAGACAGATTCATTAAAGGAGATATCTATTATCAGCTCAATACAGATTGTTATCCAATTCATGTTGGTTAAAACATTAATTTAAGAGATAAGGTTCATGCAAAGTTCAGCAGCAATTTTTATCATCAGGCTACGCTGTGTTTTCCCCAACAGATTTGTTTCCAAGACTGAACAGCAGACAATAGTGAAGATGATGTTGGGAATAACTGTTTTATTCTTTATCATACCCTTCCTCCACTATATGGCTTTCTCATATTTCATTGATAACCACATTTTTTCAAATTCATCCTCAAAGCTTCACACACATATCAGTACCAGCACTGGTCCAAGAGTTCCTAAAAATGGTCCTCCGAATAAGAGTCTACGTTAAACTTGAGGCATGAACACACATCCCGATAATTGAACCAACTGAAATGTGTCTGTTGCGCTGAGGAAAACTGCCAGGTACTGACAGCTGGCATCGAATGTGTGGTCAGATTTGTAATCTTGTTTACATATTTGTTGATCAGACAGTTCCTGATTAAGTCAAAATGTAAGACTATTTTACTAAGGCAAAGGCTTGTACAGCTGCTTGACTTGAGATGTAACATGTGAGAAGTGTTTTTCTTCTTTTCTTGAATGAAAAAAGAGTTTTGCAAAAACAACATGTCAAAGTAAGTTATCAATGAAGGTTTCAGTATGAGCACTAGTATCGACAAGCAAGCACCGCTAGTGTTTGGCTGAAGACAGGCGCTTCCAGTCACTATAGTAAAAAATAGGCAATGTTTCGATTGTGATTGTGATTCAAACTTTAGCTTTCTGGTACAGTCACTGCCAGTCATTCCCATCACGACTATTTTAAACACACAAAGCTTTTATGATTGAAACTAGAAGTGTCAACATCACAGGCATGAGTGGGAGAAACACTACTTTGAAAAAAATATCTGGAAATGGCAAGTAAACAGAGAAGCTGTGTGATCTGCCACAAGTTTGACAGTATTATTATATAACACAGTTCATGGAGGGTTCAGTGGGGAGCCACAGCTCAGCAGAGTTCACTCAGAAAGTTCACTCACCTCCAACTCTCTCTGCACTCACTGTTGCCTCCGTCTCTTCTATTTAACCAAATGTTGTGTTTTTATTTAATTTTTTCACAGATTCCACAGAAGTTGCGACAGAAATGTTCAAAGCAAATGTTGTGTTCAAAGGTTATCAGTGACATTGCTACATTACTCATAAGTAAATGACACATAATTCACCTTAAAAACACAATTTATCTCAACGCTGACAGCCGTGACACATAAACATGTGTCATATCGTTTATATCGTAATATATTATTCTTTTAGAAATACTGTCCATTCATTATTACCCCCTTTAAACCAAACTTTTTGGACTTCGCTCCAGCTCCGCTCTAACTAGCTTTGTTTGAGGGCGTGCCAAACTATCCATTATGCAAATATTTAACTTGGTGACATCACCACGTTACGGAAGAAAAGGCAGGACTTCAAACAAGGCGTTTCAGGCAGGCAGTTCGGGAGCAGTGTTTCTGTCGGGGAGAGTAACTCCCTTTGGCGTGGACTTTGGGTTTTGTAACTTTGCAGATCTTTTACATGCACAAAAAACTATACAAGACACTAAAGGAAAGGGAAAAAGCATAATAGGTCCTCTTTAAGTTTTCCATGATTGCATTGTTGCAAGATATGTGAGTTACATCCAAAGTCTACAGTATCGACTCCTTCTTCTTCATGTACCAATTGTGTCTTTAGCTTTCTCCACATTCTCATGTATGGATTGACATTGCTAATTACAATTGCTAAATGTTGCATGCATGCACTTATATATACTGTACACGTATATACACGTATGTGTGTGTGTGAGCGTGGAAATTGATTATAAGCTAAAGAGGAGCTGATTAGCACATGTTGACATTAACAGTGGAATCCATTACGGAAACCTAACATGGTTGACCTTTGACATAGGCGAGCCTTTGGGCTTGTCCGTCAATATGATGAATCAGTGACAGCTAAATGTAGGCAGGAGGGGGTGGCGTGTGTTATTCTTTATAGGAATATTGTAGGATGTCTATTGATGATGTTTGTATGGCTATGATATGTTTAAAATAATGTCATTATTCCTCACCAACCTCTACATGTTAAACCCAGGTAGCCATCATGCTACTACCTTTATTTTCAGTCACATTTTTAGACTTTCACATCAGCTGACCAAGCTGTTGCTACACCGACTGACAGGATGTCAGTTCCTTCTGGGACTGTAAAATATTAAATTTAGTATAAAGACAGATGCTCACACACAAAGCCCAGTACATACGCTGTCTCTAAACATATCCTCTTTCTCTCTCAGGTATAGAGATAAAGAAGTGGTGTGCGTCAGTGCGGTGTGACGTTTGTTCACCGCGTCATCATTGCATTACACCAGAAAAGATGAACAAAGAATGATTATCTCATCCTCCATCTCTTCCTCTTTTCTCTTCTCCAGTCGTCGGGCACCAGCGTGGTGGTGGACATCGCGGTGATGGGCGAGGCCCACGGTCTGATCTCAGACCTGCTGGCTGACCCCTCGCTGCCCCCGAACACCTGCAGCTCTCTGAAGGCCGTCAGCAACCTCCTCAGCACCCAGATCAGCCTCCAACCGCTCCACCGGCCTCGCATCCCCGCAGACACACACACCTGCTCTGACTCCGAGGACGGGCCGGACAAAGCAGAGAGACTGGCCATCCCAAAGGTTTGTCTTCCTTAAAAATGCGTTTTTGTTCATTCTTGTGTCTTTGGTTAGATGTTTGAGATAATATCCAATGGCTGAACCACAATTTCAAATTCTGATGTAAGGATCTGAATTGGAAGTTCACTCAGCAGCTAATAGGAAGCATTGATTGGCCACCCAGAATGACTTAGAAGCTTCAAGACTAATTGTAAGAATTACAGCAATTGTGCTCAATCAAATTATTCTGTTGTATAGAGCTAATTAATACAGAAAATCAAAAAGTCATTAAGCAACCTGAGGGTCGGGATCCCCGCAAATGATCCCCAGATAAATCTGAGGTATCACTTTATGAATGAAAAGATCAGAATGAAACAAGATATTATTTTTGGCTCTCCTCTTTTTTTTCTTTTTTCTTCTTGTTCAGTACTAAATATGCTTTCACCTCCCCAGGCCTCTACACTGCTCACGTTAAATAATCTGAGAAGTAGAAATCGCTTCTTGGTTGAACTGCTCACAATTCATTTCCACACTTTATTAGACCATTACCTGTGGTGTGGGTCACAATTAGGTATCACTTCATTTTAAAAGAATACTCCAAAGATTTAGCATCACACTACTATGATCTATTTTTCAGACTCACGATTGACAATTAAAAAAGAAAAATCTAAATCAAATGCAGCAGAACCAGAGATATCGTCTTTTTTTTATTCCAAGAATTCTTCTTCCTTTGTCAAAACTTGGCACCTATATTACCCATAATGCACCTCGACCGCTGACTGTTCTGTTGGAAATTCAGGTGTGTTATGCTTGCAGCAGCTAAAGCAGCCTCTAACCTGAAGCAGAAATGGGAAGTGGGCTAGAGAGGACTGGTACACTCATGTCTCTCTAAAGACCCTGACACTCCAAGCCGAGGGTCGGTCATCGGCCAATTTCGGGCTGTGGGTGAGCGTCTGTTGCCCTAGTTTTTGCATTGTGTCCCACACCATTGGCTCTAGTCTGCCTTTGTTGGAAGCTTTTAGGCCAATTCAGCATTTTGAATCGGTGGCGGAGTCCGTCGGTGAGAGAAATCACTCTGATTGGCTGTTCAGCTTAAACGAATCAGTGCACGAGAAGAAAAAGGAAGTGAGGAAAGCAAGCCAACTAGTAAAGTCAAGAGGACACACACCGAAGTTTCTTCTAATTTTTCATCTTCATCTCATCTGATCATTCCAATACACGGATAATATTCACAACAGCATGGCCATCTGGAATGAAGCTAAGTGGTGAGTGAGAGTGGCGTGAAAATGGTCAGCAAACGCCGCTTTGTTTCATGTACGTATCATAACAACAGCTCGTATAACCGCCGTCTTCGGTCTTCCGGTTTCCCTTTTTTAATGACGAATACAGACTTCCGCTACCTGCTGGTAGGGAGAGTTATTTTATATCAGGCAGGCGCAGAACAAACACATTTGTCCGTTGGCTGTCGTCTTTGTGGTGTGTTCGAGTGCAACTTTTTGGCCAAGACACTTCCTTGCCGCTAGTTCATTGATGTCGGTTTGGTGTGTCTGGGCCTTAACTCCACACCCACAGATTCTTGAATTCTTCAGACCCAACTAACGCTGCCTCAGGTGACATCACTCGAGGCAATTTAGCAGCTTTCATGAAGCTCTTCCTGGAGCCACAAAAAGCTTTATACAACTTTTTTCACATATGTAGTAGCACTCCCCAAGACTTGTAAACAGTGGAGTTCCCATTTAAACTTAAACATTATAAACAAAACTATCTCTGAATTAGTGAAGTTAGATGTATTAGCATAAGTGTGTTCATAGAAACAGACCCAGTCGTATCAAAGTTTAGTTTTGTTGTATGCTGCAGTACACGTGTACGCCCAGGTGTACCTCTTCCTGCAGTCATCACCCCCGTCTCCTCCCTCACTGCTGGCGTAGTGCTGGGCTGTAATGTAGCTAACAATGACGCACATGCTTCCAGAGGGCTTTTTAATGTTTTACAAGGCCAGTGCTTCAAAATGTATGCGTGCACTTAAGGCGGCAAGGAAACTAAATAAAGCGTGTGATGCAATGCTGGATAGCCCACCAGGAAAGTGACAAGCAGCTTTAATGCTGCCTGAGTGCACTCAAATGCTCGGCCCATGTAGTGAAACTCAATGAGGTGCCGTCTCATTTTAGCTCATTGGGGATTTGTGAGTCTGCATGAAGCAATGGGTTAAAGTTGGTGATTCAGCTCACCTTGTTGTATGGCTCTGAACTAAGGACAGAAATAGCTATATAAGGTAATAAGAAATGCTGATGACTGAGGTGCATTTGTTACTCTGGTTTTGACTTAGCTTAACGGGACAGCAAAACACTTTGTTTCATTTCTTGTTCTTGTCTTTCTCTTGGTTTAACTCCAGCAGTTCTGGCTATTTGTCAAGTTTGTAGCAGCTCTGAAACATTGAAGCACACTTATAATAATACTTCATATTACAGCTACACATTTTCCAAAGCACACCATAGGGGGTTATATTTATTTCACTATTTCAGACTTTATATAAAACGTCCAAACGATAACATGCAGCAATCCATCACAGCCAACATCCCATCTACTTCTGTTATTGTCAGCTACATTATTGCATAATAATGCAGTGCAGATGTTTCAGATCTGCACTTAAAGCTGTATTACAACACAGTAATACAATTCACAATAGCAAAAGAAGACATGATGTTCACGGTGATTGATTACCACCAAATGCCTGTTCTCTCGCTCTCTCTCTCTCCTACTCTGTCCTTCGTTCACACACGACTAGATGCCTTTTGATTAGCTGTCATTCACTGTAGTGGGGACGTATACCACAGAGCACTATGAGTTCATGTGTGTGTATGTGTGTGTGTTTATCTGCCTAAGAATTGAACAGACAAAGAGGGATGGGACATGATTTTTAAGAATCTTGAAATTTGATCCTCTGCTGCCCTCTATAGTCCTTTCTGCTTACCGTTCTCTCTCCCACATGCTGTTTAAAAAACAGGAATGGGCTGGAAGAAAAAATATGGCATCCTTCTAGTTTGATGTCTTTACCTTTTTGATGGAGGAGAAAAGGAGGCACAACAGTTGCTCTGTAGGAAAATACAGCTCTATTTATTGGTTAAAACATGCTCCCGAGGCTGAAACGTCACTTTAACTGCTAAATAGAACTATATTTGTAGTATTTGGATACTAGACCATTACAGCGGGATCAGCAGCAATTAAATCAAATACAAAGGTGATATACTGTGTATAAGAATATAGTCACATTAACAATATTCACTTCATGAATACATATACAATACATACTGTATCATAACATATGCTTTTCATACAAACACAGAGACAAGGCCATATCTTTCCAATAAGATGCAAATATTTGTAGCTTTTAATTGAAAATCCTTCAATTTTGAGATCCTGTCTAGTGCCAGTACACTGATGGTGTCCTACCTGCCTCATCCACCCCGTTTGTTTATCTGCGTTACAGCGTCTAAGACGGAGTCTGCCCCCAGGATTGCTTCGGAGAATCTCCTCAACTTGGACCACGACCACCTCAGCTACGGGGCTGCCTACCATCGAACCAGGCCCTGTACGCCGAGACCGCTCAGCCAGCATCAAACACACCACAGACAGGTAACTCTCATTCACTCACTCACTACAATCAAAGAGGATTACAGTAACTTTGACAGTGATGGGTTTTGTTTTTACATTAAATCAGTGAATCATGGAACAACTCCGTGATGATGACCATCTCAAAGAGTCGCTCCATGTCTGCCTCCTGTGCTGTCTCCGTCACCTCCAACCACCTCTACAGCAAACCACTGGGAAGACCAGGTAATTGATGTGACTTAAAAACTTAGCAAGGAAACAAATACTCAATTCAAAAGCAATTGATTGAGATAAAGATAGATAAATACTAGTATCAAAAGCAAATTACGTAAAGACTGGAACATTAAAGTCGGTGTTGCTCTCTTTTTCAGGTTTCCCCCCCTCCAACGTATCACCTCTGGGCTCTCCGTGCCCGTCTCCTCCCACCCAGGGCACGCCTGCCTCCAGCCCTACCATCAAGACGTGTTCAGTGCAGCTTCCTGAGCCGATTGGGCCCCTGACAGAACGGACCCCTGGCTCTGTGGCCCCCAAGAGCCACCACAGAGCCTTAACTCACAGTCAGAGCGCCCCGAGCTCCACCACCCCTCACTGGCGGCCTCCATCACTCTGCGGCAGGTAACATACATGCGATCACGCACTGGATTAATTCTCCTGTTACATTTCGATGAGCAGTTGACAGTTAGCACATTAGCAAACAAATACAGTGCAATATTAATTATTATTCATTTGTGAGATCCAGTGTATGGATCAAGCCCACGTGTGACCAATATCCTGGCGCGCTTTAAACAAATGAAATGAACTAGCATGTATCCTCTGAATGTGTCGGTGTTTCTCTGTTCTCTTTCCATCAGCTGTGGCAGGCCGTTCAACAATCGACTAAACGGGGTAGACTCTGTCGACAAAGTGGACAGAATACCCCACCCAGGTAAACAGCAGAGTATGATAGCAGCCTATGAGTATGATATACAAGAAAATGCTTCCAGAATTTAACCTGATTGATAAACTTAGACTATTCTTCCAGCTTATTTTCTAGCTTGATAATTTGATTCATTCAGACTGACCTCCACAACTGCTCTCATTGTAACTTTTTATAACCATAAATTTGCACGTGTTTAACTTGTGTAACGTCTCTCCAGATGAGCGCGCTGTAGCTTCTTCGGACTATGACAGCACCTACGACAGCACCTACGAGACCAACCACAGTGACAGCAGCGACTTTGCACAGAATGAAGAGGAGGGAGAGGGAGGCAAGAAGCTGCCTGAAGCGAGGGAAGGTTGCAGGGAGTATCTGGCCGAGGGCATCGTTCTTCACCCTCTCCTGCCATCACCAGAGGTAGGCAATCTTAGAGCTTGGTAGACTCAGTTATTATCTCTAATGTGCTTTAATGTGCTTCAAATCCCTCCAAAGACAACGGGAAACAAAGATGGATCATATCTTTCGATTAGGTTTTACTATAATTTAACCATTATTTACTGTCATATACTGCTCTATAAACAGCATACCTTTTTCTAAAATGCTTTCCCAAAATGCTGGAAACCAAGCAGTGGTACAGTCGGATCGTGTATATCTCCAGAGTGAATTGTGAAATGACCCTAAGCTTGTTGTTGAGCATCAAACTGTGGCGACTGAAAAGTTATTTTATTGTACTTGCAAGTACTTATCTGTATTTTTCTGACCTTTGCCTGACAGGACAAGCCCATCGTGGCCGAGGAGCCTGTGGTGGAGCCGGAGCTGGAGCCTCTGATGAGTCAACTCAACAACTGGAACTTTCCCATTTTCAGTCTCGTGGAGAAGACCCACGGCAAGACGGGCTGCATCCTCAGTCAGGTAAACACTCATTAGTGAGGAAACTTTGAAGCCCATATGACATTTATTTAATGAAAACACATCAATACTGATTCAATTAAAAGGAACTCATATTGACGGAAATGTTCACAGGTTTGTAATTAGCAGCTTAATGTGGCAATGAGGGACATTAGCTGTCATTTTAAGCTTGCAACAACAACAACAACAACAACACTATAAAATGAAAGCAAAAATCAGTGATGCATGCAGTGTTGGCCAATCAGATCCAAAAACAATTCGATGTTAGTGGATACTAGACATTTTGGTAACACTTTATAATAATCATCATTAATAAATTGTAAATTGATAGTTAATTCAACTTAAGTTAATAGCTATTTTACAGTTAACAAGCATTGAAATGGTAATTAATCATATTTACCAATTATTAGTAATTCCATAATTTATGTTATTTTAAAGGGACTATTTGTAACTTTTTAAGCGTATAAATGTAGCGGGTCGTCACACATGCGCGCTCACATATGCGCGTTCGCGTGTAGCCGCTGTACCCTCCTCCTCTGCCTGCTCGCCTTCACTCAGACAGCTCAGCTCGCTCCACCTCTAGACGTGAACGCGCGCTCACTCCACACTGCAGAAGAGTTAGTTTAGCTCTGAGAATATCTAGTGAATGCACAGGGGACGTTTGTGCAGAAATAACTGCTGCAGCTCCTCCAGACCAACAGAGGTTTTCCGTGTCTTGTGAAGTGACCGAGCTGTGCAGAGAGTTACGTTGTCTTCTCGTTACCGACCGGGTGCCGGTGTCTCCTCTGCTCTCTCCGGCTGCGGGCGAAGAGAGCAGGGAGACATGCTGCAGAGCCCCGCTGCCTCAGCCTGCACTTAGGCAGGAAAAGCCAACACTAGGATCAGATCTAAATCATGTTTATGGAGAGACCTTCGTCTGGTCAGCTAACATTACTGCCAAGCAGCTGAAATATAGAGTGATATTGTGTTTTTAGCTGACTTGTGCGGCCTCACTGTTTTGAGTGATGCTCGTTCAGGTATATTGAGAGCGAGCAAGCGCGAGCCCGACGCTGACTTTCGTTGATTTCACGGCCGCAGGTGTCGCTGTTAAGAAGCATTTCTGAAAGTTACAAATAGTCCCTTTAAGAGTTTCACTGTTGCACACATTATAATATTTTATATTGTTAATGATTACGAAATGATTTGTAAACCGTCTATAAATACTATTTGGATGGCTATTAGAAAGTTGCAACTGATTATAATACCTTGTTAAATAGTTAATAAATACTTTGTAAAGCATCTATAAACATAATTTAGATAAATAGTTAATACTACTGTCTATGGTTAATAATTGGTTTCTGGTCTGTCTGTCTAATGCTTATACATGTTTTACAAACTATTTCTTAAAGGTTTACAAATCATTTGGTAATAATTAACAAGTACTTGATATAGTATATAAAATGTTATAATGTGTGCATCAATAAGCTGTTAATACATACTTTACTAATTTAATCAGAATGTAATTCCTATCCGTTACGATACAATATAGAATCTATAAACTAATTATTTCATATTACACAAACTAATGATAAAACAACATAAATTATGGCACTTCTAATAAGTAGTTAACATTATTAACCACCATTTGATTGTTTAACTATTAACTAAAGTTTAATCATCTATCAATTTACCATTTATTAATGGTGGTTATTATAAAGTGTTACGACCTTTCTATAACAAAAGAGTGCTGTAGACTGACAAGTGACTTGACCCAACTATACATCTGAATCACAGTATGTTTTCCTCGTGTAACGTCCCAGGTTTCCTATAAGCTCTTTGAAGACACGGGTCTGTTTGAGACCTTCAGAATTCCTGTACACGAGTTCATGAACTACTTCCACGCTCTGGAGAACGGATACAGGGTCATCCCTTGTGAGTAAAAGACCTCCATGTTCATGAAATTGTTCAAGTGAATTATTGATGTCCAGCATTATCTTTATCTGCCACAAGGGGGGTGTATTGCATTGTCATAGTAATAAAACACCACCGACAGGCCTACTTTCTGCTTCAGTAATTTATGGCATGCTCTTATTGTTCACAGTTGGCAGGAACATTGAGTTTCCTGTTGGTGTTTGGTATCAGAAGATGATCATATCTAATTAACTACGGTGTTTATGTCAATTCATATTGAAACTGAAGATGTAGCTGACAAAAGCATCTAAAATCCTTGTTTCTTAAAGGCAGTGTGTAGCATTGAGGGGGATCTATTGGCAGTGATGGTGTATAATCACATGAAAATAAGAAATGTGTTTTCATCACCTTAGAATGAGCAGTGTATATCTACAAACATCACCATGTTTCTACAGTAGCTCAGAACGGACAAACCAAACACTGGCCCTAGAGAGTGTTTTCATGTTTTCGCGTCTGCCACCGTAGTTCTCCAGTGTTTTTGATTACATGATCTGTACTTCCTAACTATTTATACTGTAGTTGTTGTAACCTGTTTTTTACTTAGCACAGTTTCAGGGGGACACACTGCTTTTGTAAAAATGTCTGGACTGCTCTCCTTCAGACAGATAAGATAACAAGTAAACAGCCTTTTGTCCTGTACATTTACTGTATACAGTACAGTATTGCCTAATGCTGTGTTCTCTGATATTTGTACATGTGTCAACATGGAATTTTCACATAAAATAGACCTAGATGTTAAAAAGCAGAAGAGCATTACTTCAACAATGTTACAGATTCCTTGACTGAAAGGGGGTTTATAGTAATTTTTCCAATTTAATATTGTTCTTGAGAATGTTTAAAACTGCTCCAGCTGAGATTTCATCACAGTGGTCTTTCTGCCCTCCACTGGTGTGAATTGGCATTTTATTTGACTTTCCCCAGATCACAACCGGATCCATGCCACTGACGTGCTACATGCTGTTTGGTACCTCACCACTCAGCCTGTACCAGGCCTGCCCGTCCTGCTGACTGAGAATGGGATACACACTGGTGAGGATGTTTAATACATACTGTCATTCCTTAAAGGAATACCTCACCCACAAAATGACCATTTGTATATCAATTACTCACTCTGTGTTACTTTGAATTCTTGAAGAAAACGTTGTTTTTCTCACATGCCTCCACGGTGAACGAAGAATAAAAAAACGGAGACGAGACTATCTCAAGACTTTTCTCCTTTTTTTATTATTCGTTCACCATGGAGGCATGTGAGAAAAATGTTTTCTTCAAGAATCCAAGGTAATACGTGGTGAGGCTTACAATGACTGATAACACATATTTAATGAGCTGATAATAGTCAAATCGGGTGGTTTAAACACTTATGACTTATTTTAGAGTCACATCCTGGTGAAATCCTAGGTAAAATGAGTCAAAGTGCTGAAAGTTTCTTTCTGAACAAACAGTCTAACAGCACCAGGTGTTACAGCAGCTAATGAGGCGGCAACATTTTAGCAAAGAGCACCATCAATGACGTGGGTTGTAAGCTGTGTTTTGTTTTTGCCCGTAGACTCAGAGAATGGCATTACACCTGGTGCCACAGGCTTCCTGGTGTCCAAGATGAACTCTGTCCTGGAGGACGGCTATGGCTCCCTGGCTGGCCTTATCCCCGGCCTGGAGCTCATGGCCCTGTATGTAGCTGCCGCCATGCACGACTATGACCATCCTGGAAGAACCAACGCCTTTCTAGTAGCTACCAGTGCACCACAGGTAAATGCGTATAAACCTTTAGAACAGGAGCTCAGCAGTTTAGATGTAATTATGATATGAAGAAGAGTAAAGCAAGCTTTCACATAAATCCATTGCTTTGAGCTAAAATATTTTTGCTTAATGCCAATGCGACTTCCATTAAGGCAATATTACAGCAAAATGAATATGCAAATGTTTAGATCCTTAAATTACATATACAATGTGTGTTAATTGGAACTCCCCCAAAAAACTATATATCACCACATCTTAAAACAGCTTGAAATAACCACAGTGTGCGTGACAACCAAGAACCAAAAGACCAATAAGCTCAACCACTACAAGAAAGCAATTAACAATCAATACCTATGGTTAAACACGTAGCAGCTTAAATCTTGAATGCCAAGACTGAATGTTAATTTCACTTCCTCCTCTTGGTCGTCCACTGTAGGCTCTTCTGTACAACGATCGCTCAGTCTTGGAAAATCACCACGCAGCTTCAGCGTGGAACCTCTTCATGTCTCGACCTGAGTACAACTTCCTGGCTAACCTTGAACACGTGGAGTTCAAGCGCTTCCGCTTCCTCGTCATTGAAGCCATCCTAGCCACCGACCTCAAAAAGCACTTTGACTTCCTTGCAGAGTTTAATGCAAAGGTGAAAAAATCTGTGAAATAAACTGTAGAACAAATAAGTGACCATCCATCATCCATCTGCAATGATTGTTGTTATTGGTTATCTTCTCTCAGCTCCTGTCTTTACTCCCAGATTGTCCTAAACTAAAGCTGACAAGCAATCAGTGGGGAATTCTTTACAATCAATAGCTGTGTTTTTCTTCTTTACTCAAACCTCCCTGTGTACATCTCCCCAGGTGGGTGATGAAGGGATGTCCGGTATTGATTGGACCAACGAAAACGACAGATTGCTGGTGTGCCAGATGTGCATCAAGCTGGCTGATGTCAATGGACCGCTGAAGTGTAAGGAGCTGCACCTGCAGTGGACAGAGGGGATCGTCAACGAGTTCTACGAACAAGTACGCTTATAAATCTCCTTCATGGTCTCACTTTCAAAGTTATTAGCATTTACAGACAGACAGTGGCCGTATGGAGTGCGTGGCTGAATGAGATTGCGTGGCTCCTGATATTGCTATAGCATGGTTTGGCATTCCTAGGATGGCGAAGGCATGACTCTCCTTACTCTGCCTCTGATTGGTTTATCATGATATACTTACCCTACCCAATCTCACTTCTCATGCCTAAACATAACCAATCAAACCAACGAAGGCAAGGAGTACTAACCATCAGAGGCAGAGTAGGACGGGTCATGCCTTCCCCATCCTAGGAAAAAGAAATTTGTGCCCATTCATAGCGCGTGGCTGTTCGGAGCATGTGCCTGTTTGGAGCGGGCCGATTGCTTAACCTCCGGAAGTGGTGCTTGCAGCGCTCTTGAAAACCGCTCATTACTAGTGAAGAAGAGTTTGGTTGTAATGATAGTATATCCAGCATCCAGCTGCAAAAATGAACTGCACTCAATGAGCCAATGGCCTATAAAGGCTCACTGTGGGCGATATGCTCGACTCAGTCCGCAGAGCCCTGAATTATTATTTAAAGTTTATTAATATTAAATGTGTCCCATGTCCAAATTGCACCAACTTCGACACTGCATGTCCTTGGGTCCCCAGCAATACACCCGTCCAGTGTGAAGTCGATCGTATGAATGGTTCTCGAGATATGCAAAGGACACACCCACATAGGCAGATAGCATCTCACACATCGATAGATGGAATTGTAATGTACCAAGTACAGTCAGCGGAAATAGAAATTACAGAAATCTACATAAAAGCAAATAAGATAATTTTGTACTACATTATGTCCACTTGTATAGTAATGTCAGTTAAACAACAATATCTCTCTTAAGTTTGCTAGTATTAGTAAACATTAACCACGATAAGTTAGTGGTCATACCAGACCAAACCGGCTGGCGGTACCACGGTTTTGCTCTCTGCGGCTCAATTGTTACAACAGTTTCACAAGTGTGTCGGAAAACTACAGTGGCCTTCAGGTAACGTAAATATGTGAAAGGCTCTCTCTAGAGCCAGTGTTTGGTTTGTCCATTCTGGGCTACTGTAGAAACATCAATCATCATCAGGACTGTGTGGATGTGGTTTGATCAAATTTGATTGACAGCGACCAAAGAAACCACAAACTGTCATCAGATTGTGATAATGTATAAAAATGCTAATAAGGATAAAAATGTAACCTAATTATAATAATGTTCCAATGCTCTCAAGAGGCATTTCATCTCTTTGCTCTCTTCCTCCACAGCGAGGTCGGGGTCAACTGCTGCATAACGGCACCTCTGCAGATGATAGTGATTTGCTTTTTGCTCAGGGACCCTTCAGCAAAGTGCTTTACGTGTGCAGCTGGATGTTCCCTCTGAACAGAAATAGAATAATCAAAAGACGTGCCTGCCAGCTGATGAATTTGTTAGAGACTCCTGTAGACGGACGCCTGGCAACAAATCCTGATCTTAAATAACAATGCCTCTGATTGGTCAGCTCAGTTAGTGCCGAGCTAGTCGATAAAGATCAAATCTGATTAGCCGGAGAGATATGATCACTCGCCTAGCAACGACATGTTAGTAATAACACTAATTTGAGACTCTTGAGCCATAATTGCAGCTATTTTATGTGGTGCATTACGAAGGCAAGGATGGAAAGAAAATATATTTTTTTTCTTCTCAAAATGAAAAATCTTTGCATTTCTGTTATCAGAATTAGCAAACTCACTATCAGCATTGATTTTGTTTATATAGTCCATTTTTTAATGAGGGGAACTTGTGTAACTTGAACACTGTGTAGCAGCTAGAAACCTAATCATAGCCGCGCTGATTACTGAGGAAAACGTCCTCCCTCTGATCTGTTTCTTTTCTCCTCGCAAACCTTCTCTTCAATTCTCATAATAGCTTTTAGAAATGTGTATGTCCTTTGAGCGGGAGCATCGGGAAGGGAGGGGGTGAAGTTAGAGAGAGCGGGTGAGAGACGGAGGGAGTGCGTATGTTTTTCTCTTCAGAGGGGAGACGGATGACCTAAATGAGTCATCCTTGACAGCGCTCATTCACAGTCACACATAGATCACAAGGAACTGACACACACACACATATATATATATATATAGAGAGAGATATATAGATATGTTGCACGCACGTATGTATTTGCATTATGCTCTGCAAGGCACCACTTTAATATTCAAAAAACATTAGCAATTTCTGGTTATTGTCAATTCCCTCTTTGTCCACTGGTGCTATACATATGCACACACATCTATCACATGAACCATCAGTGCAGTGCACTGACGCCATCCAGGTATCAGGTTGCCATAGCAATGGGAGCCCTTGCCCCTGTGTCCTCCTACTGAATAACTTTAAAAGCCCTGACGTCAGAAAAAACAAACACAAATGCTCCACACATGGCTGTCACAATATATGAAAGTGCAACAGAAGCTAAATCACATTAGACACTGCAACATAAACTAGGATCCATGTCAAAATATTGGAAAATATCCCAAAATGAAAAGGTTCCTCTGTTGAGACAAATCAAATTCATACTAATGAATGAACAGGTTAGGTTAATTGTTGACTCTAAATTGCCCGTAGGTGTGAATGTGAGTGTGAATGGTTGTCTGTCTCTATGTGTCAGCCCTGCGATGGACTGGCGACCTGTCCAGGGTGTACCCCGCCTTCGCCCAATGTCGGCTGGGATCGGCTCCAGCCCCTCCGCGACCCCTAATGGGATAAGCGGTTGCAGATGGATGGATGGATGGACTAATGAATTATCATTTTTTTTTTTTTTTTATCATGAATAAAGTATTTTGCTGCTGTGTTTTGAAGATTACTGTAGATATGGCCTCGGTTTGTGTGAGGATGCACAGAGCTATCACAAATGCAATCAGCAGAATAAATCTAAAAATGAGATTTTATTGCCAGATTGATAGCTTTGTCTTTGTGGATGCTAAACAGAAAAATGGAAAGTGCAAGAATGATGAATATCCCAAGGACGAGGAAGGAACAGTCTTTATCCAGCCTCCATTTATTATAGACAATTGTTACGTGTATATAAACAGCTTCTTCAACAAATACAGTCAGAAATATCTGATATATATAGCAGGGAGTCTGACATGGTTGTTGCGCCCTGTTGGTGCATACTTGGTGGTCAGAGATAGCACAGCATATTTATGTCAGTATTTATCAGTGGTTACCTTGTGGGACCTTGTGACCGTCTCATTTATGTGTTTGAGTCCTACAGATCAGCCATATAGTTTGAATTAATGTTTTTCTATTAGTAGTCTTCTTGACCTACTTACTGTACCCATGAAGTCGTGTATCTGGGACTTTCTGTGCTCGCCAGAGGAGCTGTATAGATGTATATACTGCATATCTGAATTTAAACAACTTGAGTCATATAGAGTTGACCTACATGTGCAAGACTGAGAAATGATTAAAATGTTGTATATAAATATATTTGATATATAATATAATTTATATAATGTAGTACTTTTAATACGGGGGTTGCATCAAGAAGGGCATCTAGCGTAAAACCCATGCTAAATCAAATATGCGGATCATACAATCAGAACTCAGATGATCTGCTGGGGTGGTGACCCCTAACAGGAGCAGCTGAAAGACGAACAACAGCATAATGTAGTACTTTTCTTAATAAATTTACAAATGAAACAAATCATAAAAGTAGAGTGAAAGATTAATTTTCAAAAACACAAAATTGCCATGTATGGTGCAACAACAAAGTTAGAACACTCATATGAAATATCACAAAAAACTCTTATAAATATTGTTTTCTTATATTTAAAAGAAGTTAAAGTGTGCCTGAGCTCAACAAAGTGTCTTTTATCTTTTTGAATTAATTCAGTTGTGTTTTATGTTTTTTGACAGGTAATTAATTATGCTATACTGTATGTTTTATTTTGTAAACAGCACTTTGAAGGACTATTTTTTATGCATTTATCAGGTCTGCAGTGAGTAAAATGCCTTTTTTTCTGTACTTCATATCTACTAATTTTAAGACCGATTGCAAATTTTGAATTCAAATATGAATTCTTAAAAGCAGAGTAGACTTCAAGCCAATATTTATTTATTTTTTTCCTGAAGCTATAAAAATAAGGGGCAGTGGAGAAAAATGTTCTCTCTCTCTCTTGAAATCTCATCATTATAAAACACAATGTTTGTGTGTATGTTCCATTTTCCAGCACATTGATATTTTATCATTTCTGCTCATCTCACATATTTGCCATGTTTGTACCCTTCTAGGGTGATGAAGAAGCGAACCTGGGCCTTGCTATCAGCCCGTTCATGGACCGCTCCGCTCCGCAGCTCGCTAAACTCCAGGAGTCATTCATCACTCACATAGTGGGCCCTCTGTGCTCCTCCTACGACTCTGCTGCTCTCATGCCGGGACGCTGGGTCGACCCACCCGAGGGAGAGACGGAGCCAGAAGAGGAGAAGGAGGAACAAGATACAGAAGAGGAAGAGGAAGAGGAGGACACGGCAGATGAGGACGCATCAACAAGCTCTGACACCTCCCGTATGTCAACATCTTATTAATTAATGTTGCATGCACAATGTCTGTCATCTTTTAATAGAAATAGTTTTATTTACATTTATCGGAATGCCTTTGTACCACTGGAGCCGGGTCATTCAACTGTGATATACTTGGAAAGCATGTCAACAGAGATTGTAACTATGAAACTTGGAAAATATTATTTTCTATACTATATTATTCGCTCTCTTCTTGAGAGTTAGATTAAAGGATTGATACGACTTATATCTATTTTTGATAATATGAAGCTGCATGAAGGGCAGCTGGGACTCAGGGGGTAAAAATGCAGAGGGTATATGTATATGTATGTATATGACGAAAAAAAAAAGAATAAGGAGACGGTAGCTTAGCTTAGCATAAAGACTGGAAACGGGGAAACAGGGAAACAGCTAGCCTAACTCTGTTCAAGTTTCCAGCACCTCTAAAGCTCACCAATAAAAAAATTATCAAATTTCTTTAATCTGTACAAAAATAGTAATTCCTTGTAGTCTTGTTGTCGCCGTGAGGTTGACAGGCAATGAGCAGAAAGTCACTGGACGCAGCTTGTCATTTAGGTTTTTGTATATATTAGACCAGTGGTTACCAAACTTTTGATTTGATAAGATTTTGCCCGAGGGTACCCCCATCTGATCACTCTAATTGGCTGGTCAGCTTAAACGAATCAGTTCACGACAAGAGAAACCGAAGTGAGCAAAGTAAAGAGGGCACACACAGAAGGCTCTTCTAATTTTTCATTTTTATTTCATGTGATCATTCCAATAAACAGATAATTTCACAATGACATGGCCAACTGGAATGAAGCTAAGTGGTGAAAGAGAGTGATTTGGAAATGGTCGGCAAACGCTGCATTGTTTCATGCACGTATCATGACAACAGCTTGTATACCCGCCGTCCTCGGTCTTCTGGTTTCCCTTTTTGAATGACGAATACAGACTGCAGCGACCTGCTGGTGTGGAGATTTATTTCCACTCACACAAGTGCAGGACGTACATACTAGTTGGCTGTTGGCTGTAATGTTTGCCGTGTGTTTGAGTGCAACTTTTTGTCCAAGACACAGGTGACATGAGGTAACGCAAGAGGCGGCCTTTGTCACCGCTAGTTCTCTGATGTCGGTTTGGTGTGTCTGGGTCTTTAGATGTTTTATGACAGAAAGTCTATGAAACTCATGACCAAAAATAGTCATACATTCTGTCATTGTGTTACTTATGGATGGACTTTTTGCTGGGGACCTCCTGGGCGTCCCCGGACCCCACTTTTAAATCCACTGTATTAGACTAATGAGGTATAACTTGTTGATTAGAAGGCTTTAGAGGTGCTGCTGTCAGATTTTCTAAACTTAGGACAGAGTCAATCTAGCTGTTTCGCCCTGTTTGCACTCTTGATGCTAAGCTAAGTTAACCGTCTCCTGGCTGTAGCATACAGACATCAGAGTGGCGATCGCCAGCTTTCCAAGTGTTTTTTGTCTAACTGTCGACTTTGTGTCCGACAGAGCGACAAGAAACCAAAAAGGTGAGCAGGAGGAAAGTGTTTTGCCAGATAACACAGCATATTCTGGAAAACCATGAACTGTGGAAAAGAGTCATCGATGCAGAAGCCCAGGAGGAGGCTCAGGAAGAGGACCCCAACTGCATCGGCAGCCCCTCCGATCCGATCACATCCATCCATGAGGAGGAGGAGGAGCAAGCAAGCAAAGAGGAGGAGGAGGAGGAGGAGGAGGAGGAGGAGGAGTCGATGGACGGCCTTGATGAAAGGGAAGAGGTGCCAGTTATAGAGGAAGAAGAAATCCTTCCACAACCAGAGACTTCAGGGGAAAAAGAGGAGGAACCAGAGTGATATTATGACCTCCTCTTAAAACCAGGAATCTGAACTTTGTCTAAAAAAAATGTTTGTTTCTTTCCTAACTAAACTCTTGATATGGTAGCCAGCACATCACTTCGACACAACACTGTAGAAGATGTTTTGGGTAATATGTGCCTAACAAAACCTGGGTTTGAGGACAGGGATGATGCATGCCCAGTTCATCTGACGAGGGTGAGATGAGCAAAAGATGACGTGACTGAGGAGTAGAAGAAGAAGAAGAAGAAAAAAAGAGAATGATTGGGACTGTACTTGTTTTTGCTGTAGTGTTTGTTTTAGTCTGGATCTGCTGCCCTGCCATCACCCAGGCTGCCCATCCTGCACTACGGGCCAACCACGCTGATTCACAGATTCACTCCACCAGTGAGTAATACACTGTCACGAGCACCCAACCACCCCCCGACCCACACCCTTCTTGTTGCTCCCATCATATCAGCACACTGTGGAGCCACCCAGGTGGTTGAGGAGGTGCAACAAGTCCCTTCTCCTTGAAGACAATGGGATGAAAGCCAGGGAAAAAGCTGTGTCCATGGAGAGGGAGACGGAAAAAAGGGCCAGTTGTAGTACATTGTGTATACTGACATACACCTACACACATGCACACACAATGCTACTGTAGAAACACATTCCTCACTCAGAACAGATAGGAAGCTTAACAAAAGATCCCTGTTGCTCTAAAAGCTTTATTCTCGCTCAAGGAAAAACATACAAAACAGGGTTTTGTTCATGTAAAACAATGTTCGTCCGCATGTTTTATCTCCCCGTCTTTTGTTACTCAAAGTCAGCGCAGCGCACCTACACGTTTCCAGGCCACACAACTCAGGAAGGCAGAAACCCGTAGAGAAAAAAAAGAGAAACTAAAAGGACTTGTAGTTTCCTCGTCCTTATACTCGCCACTGCTTCAAGAGTTTCTTTCCCTGCTGTTTGCGATGCTGTCTGATTTACTTATTTATTTACCGATGAGACACGCGGTTCCCTTTGCGAATCACAAAGGAACCACAAGGGAAACAAGGTTATTGATCACATTATACTGTGTATTACAATTCTATTTTAGTTAGTTTTGCTTTCAGCGTCGGCCTCCCATTGGTCTCAATGCTACAACACAGCAGATCATACTGTTAAACTAACTCACAAGACACAAAACTAGCTAATAAGGTAATGTGTTTTATTAAGAAGATATAATTTGTGTCCACATTTTATGCCACTCCCCGACTTGTTTTCTTTACAGTCTCACTAGTGACAAGAATTCTTTCTTCTTTGCAATATCATTTATAGCTTGGTATGTAGGCCAAATGTTTCAGAAAGTGAAGTAATCCAATAAGCCATAGTGGCCCAGGCCAGAGCTGACTCACAGTTACAAATCACCCCAGAGGATTTACATCAATAAGACATTAAAAAAACCTCCTCTGTGGAGGCTGTTGCCATCCAGGGGGTGCTGTGTACCCACAAGAAACTACCTGCAATCAGATCCAAATCATTCATTCCTTATTTTGTTGCACACAAAGGCAAAGAAAGTACATTTGATTTGATTTGATTATTATTGTGTCATGCATAAATAATATGCCCAGCCCAAACGGGGCTTACAAGACACCATTATTTAGAAAATAAAGAAAAGATAAAGGCAGAAACAAGAGTAGCAATATAAATTACAAATGATACTAAACAAATAAACCAACTTATAAGCATTAAAATTAAATAGCCATTCTGGATTTTGTACAGACATTTCATTTAAAATAGAAGTCCTTAACTCATCATATAGCGTGGACGATACAAAAGAAAATGTGATTCATTTTCAACTTCTCCTAATTCGCATACTTCTCACAACCTGTTGTCCTCCTGGATGTTTTTAAATCTATTTGTGGAACAGATAATATTAACTACTTTTTGAGCCTTACTTTACATAGAAAAAGAGTCACAGCTGCATCAATGTATAATGATAATATATGATGTTAGTTAATAAGTTATTAAGTCAAATTTAGGATTAACGAGCCTCATAGTCTCAAATGCTGCCGTGACACTGTCAGGGGTTTTCTTTACCTACTATGAGGAAATCAAAATATTTTGTATATGTAGTCAATCCTCAAGGAGAGTTAATAAAAAAAAGCAGAATGAGAGAATTTTACATGACAGATGAGGAAAAAAAATGCGCTTTCATGGAAGATGATGTCTGCATGGTTTCTTTTTTAAGTAGCATATTTTGGCCAAAGGTGCAATAGAGTCCATTGAAGTCTGATCATAGGTCAGCAGACCTCAGTAGTCCTTACTGATAATATAGCATACGGCTTAACAAGTCATGTCTGTGCTCTCCTTTGATGTCCTCAGAGATTGAGATTGGTGGTGATGGAGGGAAGTGTGAACAAGGAGAACAGCCTTAGTAATGAGACTTAGTAACGGAAGAGGAAGGAGGGAGAAGCCTTTTAGCTCGACGTGTAGCAGCTAACATTATGAAGGGTCAGGGGTGGGGGGGTGGGGGTCTCAGATCCTTTTCACATGTCAGTAGATTCCTCGAGATGTAGCTCTTTGAAGATGAGCCAGTTCAGTCGGATTCACAATCATGTGATGTTATACGTCTCCAAGTCTGCAAAACGTGTTACAGGGATATGCGGTAAGAGTGTATTTGATCTGAGAAAAGCAGCCGGGGCTCTCTGGGGATTCAGATCCAGAGATTTTAAGGGTGCTTTGTGTCTTTACTTACCGATCTGTAGCAGGTACTTTGTGTCAAGGGCACATTTTTGATACACTTCCTTGGATTTTGACAGCACTTTTTGGGAGAAGCTGCCTGGTGAATCAGAGTAGGGATTGTGTGGTTATATCTGAGGCCATTGATCTGTACATTTTGCTTCCGCTCAGTAGTAGGTAGGGAATGTGCAACGTTTGCAGTTGCAAAAATCCCTCAATGATTAGCTGAGGTGCACAGGAGATGGCACAAAATGCCCAGGAGTATCAGGATTTGTTAAGTCATTCAGAAACAAGATGGCAAACGGACAATTTTGAAGCCATGTAAGTTGCGAGTGGCTGGTGAGTTCCTGGGTAAGGGCCGATCACTGAGAAAACACCATTACCAGGGGGGGGGGGGGATAGAGAAAAAACATCCGCTAAGGTTACAAAATACTGAATGCAACCGGTCCATTAGACATTATTCACACACGCTGGATAAAAACAGGTTCAATTTAACAGGCTTGTTTACAGATCCTGTCTAAGTTGTTACTGGCTGAACTTGCCCTAATGTGACCCAATTTCTTAACTCAATTTGCCAACGTTAATGCTGTCTAAATCCTCAGCTGTATCCATTGCACTGTTATCAAAATGTCCATTGTGCAAAGGAGGGCTAAACTGTGCAACGTTTACTGTACTTACAAGTGGGTGCAGTGGTTGAGCTTGTTTTTACTGCAATGAAATGAAAAAAAGAAAGCCTGTGCTAACCAAAAGCCTGAGCTTATTGTTTGCGTTTCAGTTACAGTTGAGAGAAAAAGGCGAGGCAAGTTAGCACCTTTCAACAACAAGGCCAATTCAACGTGCTTTACGTATGTAAGACATGAAAGGCATTGAGAAAAGAAACACAAGGCAATATGAAACGACACATTGAAATAGAGTAAAATAAGATGAAAGATAAAAAAAGCTAAAATAGAATCAAATGACAACTGTTTTTCTGGGAGTTTGTTCCAGATATGTGGTGCATAAAAACTTTGTATTTAGATTGGACATTGGCGACAGTAAGCAGACATGTCCCAGATGATCTGGACGGTTCATAACGGAGCAGCAGATCAGAAGTGTATTTTGGCCCTAAACCATTCAGTGCTTTATAAACCAACAGTAGTATTTTAAAGTAAACTCTTTGACACACAGGAAGCCAGGAATCCAGAACAATGTGGTCTCTATTGGTCTTAGTGAGGACTCAGTGTTCTGAATCCACTTGTTCAACTTTTAGAGAGCCTACTGAAAATAATCACATGGAGACGTTTTTCTAAATCCTGCTGAGACATTAAGTCTTTTAATTCTTGATATATTCTTAAGGTGATGGTAGGCTGATTTAGTAACTGTCTTAAAGGAACAGTGTGTAGGATTTAGGGGGATCT
This sequence comes from Sebastes umbrosus, assembly GCF_015220745.1. Lineage (NCBI taxonomy): Eukaryota > Metazoa > Chordata > Actinopteri > Perciformes > Sebastidae > Sebastes > Sebastes umbrosus. The sequence continues at coordinate 19,975,026 of NC_051275.1, forward strand.
ATTAGCAGAAATGGAATGTAATATTAATAATGTTTCATTACGGTATAATCACCTGAAACTAAGAATTGTTGTGTTTTCGTTGGCTTAGAACGAGCCCTTCATATCTACATAGGGAGCGGGTCCTCCGCCATGTTTCTACAGTAGCCCAGAACGGACAAACCAAACACTGGCTCTAGAGAGAGTCTTTTGTGTTTTTACGTTACCTGAAGGCCACCGTAGTTCTCCGCTTGGGAAAGGACGGGTGAGCAGAGGGGTAGTCAGTTGGTTGCAATCTGCGATCATACCACTAGATGTCGCCAAATCCTACACACTGTCCCTTTAATGTGGATGTTAACATTTAAGTCACAGTCCATGACTACACCAAATTTCTAGCTTTGTTTGTGGTCAAACTATGTGGTAACTATTGCAGATATTCAAAGAAAGGACCTAATATTTTGAAAAACTCAATTGCGTTTCTCTTTACAAACTATATATGAATTACTGAAAAGCGAAATTACCTTCAGTGTTGATGTGAATTTGAGAGAAAGCCCCATAATGAAAGGATTGCTCGGAAAAAAAGGTTGCTCGGCAACAGAGAAAAGGAAAAGGCAACGTGAAATCTGACCCCTGAAACAATTACCTGCCAACACAAAGTGCAGCAGTGTATTTGTAGCATATGCAGCAGTTGGGTTTATCCAAGTCCCCTCCTGGACCAAATGTCTTCCACTAGCCCTGCATGGGCTTTTCCTGATACGTCTACCTGTAGCAGTAAAATGATCTGTAAACACCAGCTGATACACGACCGATCTACACATCTGTGGGTCATGTAAGGCATCGACTGGGGTCTTTTAGTTGAGCGTTTTTTGTAGCTCTGTACAGCAACGTAGCTTTCAACCTTCAGTTATTCTAAAGATAACCAAGACTGTAAAAAGCTCTACAAGCCTCCTGTAAACAGCAGGCGTTTTTGAGCACACATGAATGAGCTCGAGAGCTCCATGCACTGTAAATACATGACGCACCGTACAGTATATCGATGCCTCACTTGCAATCTAATGTGCAGAATTTTTCTCATATCTCACACTTGTATCATCCCACGCTCCACCTCTATGTTTGGGAATTTGTAGACACACTCCCTTCACGTTATTTGCTTGAATTCTATGTGATCCCAGAATTCAAAGTCCAAAATGGACGCGTCCCTCCTATGATCTCCCCCTACAGCGCTGCCTCACTGACTGTGTACACTGCAGTGCGGCAATCAAAGAGACTTAATCAAAGCTGTGATAGAATTTGGGGTGGATATTTTTGTCGTAAACAATCCAAAGCTGTGTGTAGCCATGTAGGGGGTTTTCAGTGAGACATATGGAATTGGTCAAATGGTCGTTTCCTTCAATCTTTTAACAACAGGTTTCAGTTATTTTTGTAATGAAAGAAAAGGACCGTACCAGTGGTTTTTATTCGCAATTTTTTGCTTCTTAACTACAAATAATATATACTTATCATATATGCTGATCACTTTCAAATGCAGGCTTTACAGTTTTAGATTTTCTACATGTACTTTCCCAGGCCAGGCCATTGGTTTTCATTCATTTTTCTACAGTATAAAAATCCATTAGCAGTGTCCATCACAGTGAATATATTCTGTCTGCATTGATTTGCGTCGTTATGCAGTCTCAAAGCCTTCACACACCGGGGACGTGACGAATAAATGACACGACAACGAGCAACACTCGTTTGCGAATATTATATGTCTAAGGCTTTTATTGTGAGGCTCTGTGTTGTTGTTTCATAAATATAGGCGCAACTCAATCCGTTCCGCACAACGGGATTGGGTGAAGCCTTTTTTCGTGGTGCGAAACCTCATAAAAATCGACCTTGTTCAGAAAAAAAAATAATAATTTCACCGAGTAATATTCAGTTTCTGTGTGAAAGTATTCATGACAAAAACAACAATTCGAAAAAATACATTAACGTGCAAATTAATTGCACGAAAAGAAGAAGAAAAAAAAGCCCCCCCGGTGTGTAAATACCTTAAGTGTTAATTAATTTGAAAACTCTGCATTGCATTACTTCAGAACAACAATGCAACCTGCGAAAAGTAATGCAGACTTTGGGAGGGATTAAATAACTCAAACACGTTTCAAGAGTACGCTAAAAGATTTTCATGTCGTGAGAAAATGAGTGGAAACCAATGGAGGGCTGGAACAGTTGATGAAATGCATCCAAATTTGTTAAAAATACATACAGACAATCTGTAAAGCTTGCATTTGAAAATGATCTCCTGTGATAATAAAATAACAAAGTATAAGTGATATAATAAAAAGGCCTATATTATGTGGAACCACTGGTATGGTCCCAGTTTACAGTAACTTAACACCAGTCTGAAAAACCAACACGTTCTTACTACCAACTCGACAAAAATACCAACTCTTGGTCAACGACCCTAAGCTTCAAACTATGACGCTCTAGGTTCCCATCTAGTGTCAGTTTTGGACGTGTCAGAGACAACGTGTCAGTTTCTGCTCCTTGCATGCATAGTGTCTTTTCAAAATAAACTTCCATGTTCACAGGAAACGTACAGTTTCCACTTGTTACATACATACAGTCTCTTTTCTAAATGAACTTCCAACGTTTGTTTACTTAGTTTTTAGGTTTACCTACGCAACAAAAGAACTTGGTTAAGGCTTTTACACACCAGGGGCATTTTTTTCATGCAAATAATTTGCACGTCAATATATTTTTCTTAACTGTTGTTTTTGTCATGAAGACTTTCACACAGAATGTGAATATTACAAGCCAAAAAAGCGGCATACTTTTTTTTTTTACTCCTTTCAACCTTGACTCAGATCAGATCCACTCCTTCCACTCTTCCCTTTCACAATAGAAGCCCTAGACATAATCGCAAGCAAGTATTTTCGCATTTTCGTGTCATTTATTCGTCACGCCTGGTTTGGGTTATAACAAGTAGATTTGTTACGTAAAATAAGTAGGTTTGTTATGTAATTGGCATTACTTAAGTACGCAAGTTACGTAACAAAACTAAGGAAAAATCAGTCAATTTCACACAGGACACCAACTGCAGTCTCTTGGGTGAAAGTCCGTGTTTGTTTGACCCATCCAACTTCACCTCCCGCCCACCCTACGTCAACTTTTTCGCTCTTCACACTACGTCAATTGCTGTGAGCGTCTAATAATGACACGGGTGGGTTTCCATTAGAGTTAATTGAAAGCCCGGTGCGTCTCATACAGATACTAAAGGGTGTCTCAGTGGGTCGGTATTAGATACCGAAGGGCACTGACAAAGCATCAGTATTTAACGAGTTGGGAGTGAGAACGAGTTGGAAAAGCAGTGTTTCACCTCTGACCACACACAGCATTAGCGCTACCGGAGTGGTCCGAAATTCTCTTTGGTGCACCTGTTACCACACCCAACAGTGATGTCACGGTGTACTGACACACCCAGGAGTACACTTGTACATCACTGCAGCAAGGTGAAAAGTTAAACCACTGGAGGTCAGCCAAATGTTTTAGAGGGTATTAAGTTGCTCTTAGATTTCATTCGACTCCCCTGCTTTTGGTCCCAGCTAATATCAACCCCCTGCTCGCTCTAAAAAAAAATTATTTTCATCCTGAATAAATTAGGTGAAGATTCTTGGCCACCAAAGCATAAAAGCTCATGTCACCTGTTTAGATTTGAGTCGTCATGGCCAACATGGGCCGGTGGTTTGTAGCAAGCAATCGCATGACATTCATAAATCTCAGAAAACAACAAAAGTACAGGGTCTACAACTAAATAATCTCAGTTTATCAAGTGGTTTCTTTGAAATGACGGCGAGAAGAAAGGGATTGCTGCACACTAGATTAACTTGTGCAAACCAAAGAAACTTTTTGAACTGTTTTTTTGTGAATTGCACAAAATGAGCCCTAAAAGGAGCATGTTTCTTGCATCTTCTTATTTGTCGGTGAGTGTTATCCAGAAGCTGGGGAGGATGTCTGAATATGCATATACTTTATAACAGTTGTCATGTGAAGACAGTACAGATTAAAGCAACATAAGAACCTTCTTAGCATTCATCTAAGAGACGGCGTCGTGTCCACACGTCTTTGCTGTCTGTTGTTATTTCACTGCCGTGTCAACAGGCAGCAGCAGCACTACAGTGGAACTGACCGTCCTGTTCTCAGACTGAAGCCCTTGTAGTTTCTTTCTTTTGATGGTTTGAACCAAAAACATTCCTTTTTGTATTGTTTGTTGTTTCAGACATTTTAAAAGCGGGCTATGCTCCTGTGCCATACCATTTTCACTTGTACGTATGTATGTCTACATTGTTTGAATGCTACATTCATCAGCTTTGTCACAAAGGAAACCAAAACAAACTTTTTCTTTTTTCCACCACCTTTAAAGCAAGACAAACAAGACTATTTTCTATAGCAGGCGCTTCACAGACTCAATTCTTTTCTTCTCTCCAGTATCTTGCACTTAACACATGTAGCAATACCTACAGGATGGGGAAATTGTGTGATTCACCAGTATTTGTTTAAGTGGAATATGACATTTTATTTCTAGATATTGTTTGACTTTGTATAAAAAAAAATATATACTGTACAGATTCAAAAAGTATATTATAACAAAAAAACTTTTAGAAAAATATTTATTTTTACTGTTTTGTAATTTAGACACAATACTGTAGCTCCTCTATTGCCAGACTTACTGGAAGTGCCTCTCGATAATGTATTACAAGGTAACTATACAATATATTGGGATTATTAGAACCTGTCACTAGCAGAGCAGTGTTGATGTTGTAATGTGAATATTGTTGAATAATAAGATTTATAAATGCTGCACACGTGTCTGTCTGGTTCTTTAGCCATTTATATTAACAGTTTGTTTTTAATTATTAAATACAAATTGTATATCACTGTAAAATATGAGTTTGTCTTCATATAAGCTGCAATTGTTGATCATATATTTTCAGCTGGTAATGAATAACAGGTAAACTTCTTCATTATGCCTCGGCGGCGGCGACAGACGTGACCGGAGGCAGTTCTTGTGAACGCGATATCTCGGCAACGCCTGGAAGGAATTTCTTCAAATGTGGCACAAACGTCCACTTGGACTCAAGGATGAACTGAGGACCTCACAAAACATGTGACGAGTTTTAGCCATCACTCAACACTTCATATGCTAATTATGACAACATTTCACACAAATGTCTAATAGGATAAAATGATGATATATATATCCAAAAGGTCAAAGGTCAACTTCACTGTGACATCATAATGTTCTGCAAAAACGCTTTTATGGCCATTACTCAACACCATAACTCAGGAACAGAAGGAAGGATTGTAACCATATTTCACATTTGGTCAGATACTGAGTTGGTGACACTAATCTCGGGTGCCCACTTTGAAACTGTGGGGTGATTGTTTAGATCTTCTGTGCTGCCGGGTTGAAGATGTGTGTGAAGCATTCATGTTTTAGAATTTGTAGCTTCTTTGCAGCAACATCCATATTTGAAGTGTTGTCTACTGTCTACTGGCACAACTTAGTGTTCCCTCAGAATCAGCTTTATTGGCCAAGCATGTAAACACATTTTTTGTTTCTCTCAATGAACTTAAACACTAATAGACAAAGTTTACAGCAAAACAATAACACAAAGCTTAAGTGGCAGTAGGCAGTTTATTTTTGGCATCTAGGGCAAAAATTCTATAATAACCTTTCAGCATATTGTAATTCAAGTGTTCTGAGAGAAAACTAGACTTCTGCTCCTCCTCATGGCTCTGTTTTCAGGCTTTAGAAAATCTAGTCCGTGACGGAAGACTTTGACCAATCACAGGTCATTTCATTGAGAGAGCGTTCCTATTGGCTGTGCTCCAGTCATGTGACCGGAACTTGGTGTTCCTTTACCAGATTTCACAATGGCGGCGGCGGCGTCACAAACTTTCTCATTGTACAGCTAAACCGTACACTACAAGATGATCTGAAAACATTTGAGGCAAGAAATAGGCATTAACGTAACAGAATATTGATTCATATTTGATCAGCGTTGCCTAGTTTGACCGTTTGGTCGGAGTTCGCGAGTGATTGACAGCCGGCTTTCATAGACGGCAGCTGGACAGCAGACCCCAGATCAGCTCTTACTGCTTGTTTTCCTCCGGTCTGTGAAATCTTGCAGATGCCGTTAGGAGCACCGGAGGACACAGAGGCACATGTTTTTTTTTTCAGGTTACCTGTTTCATGTACTGCTGTCACGATATAGCGACCGTTTAATAAACATTTTTTAATCAGATTTGCTCCAATCTCGCCTACTTCAGCCTTAACAAAGTCAAGTCATATACATTTTATTTATATACAGCACTATAACCACTTACCTCAAGGGGCTTCATAATCTGTACAGCAAACGAAATCCCACATCCTTAGACCCTCGACTCAAGTGACGAACAACTCCCATATTGTCCTTCATCCTTCTCTCTGCAACAAGCTGCCAATCTGCCACAGCTCGCTGTAGAAACGGTGAGAAGGATGAGCAAGATGGCTTTTGATTTTGTCCCCTTGTCCTCCTCTCTGTCACTGCCTCCACACTGTCCGCTTCCGATCTGATCACCTAGTTTCCTTTCCTTAACAGCTTTGTTGAGACTGCTGACCTCCCAAGTCTTGATGCCACCACTGCGAAGAACAGAGCACCGGTTATGACTGATAAGATCTGCAGCAGCCTGTTACACATTGAAGGATCTGAGTCTCCTCAGGAGGGACAGTCTGCTCTGTCCCTTCTTGAAGAGAGCTTCAGTGATGTGAGACTAATCAATTTTTAAATGATTTGGACCTTAAGGTACTTGTATGAGTCCTTTCTCTTCACTTCCTCTCCAGGACAGAGGGCCTCCTGTTCCTCGGGTGGTCCACCACAAGCTCACTGGTTTTGCTGAGCTTTCAGGTGATTGTCGTTGTGTAACCGTCACAAAGACGTATCACTGCTTAAATGCCTTTCAGTAGCTCTGTAGCCATGTTTTAACTTTGTGTTTAATCTTGCATGTTTTAGCTGTCTTATCAATGGATTTGATCTTGCAGGTGTTTTGTGTTCCTCTTTAACGTGAGGTGTTTTGTGTGATTGGCTGCTGACCATGACAATGTGTCTTGTGCTAAATTGATTATCTGTTGCAGCTGCGCTGTCTGTGTCCCTTGTGTGGTGAGTTGGAAGGAGAAGCATTCAGGATTTGACTGAGCACTCTGGACACGGCTTTAAATTGTTTTTACTATATCACAACTTATGTTACAGAAACACTCCCTGAGGGAATTTCTTCACATTTGGCACAAAGTCTAATTGGACTAAAGGGTGACCTGATTAGATTTTACAGGTCAAAGGTAACTGTGAACTCACAAAACGTGTTTTTGGCCATAATTTAAGAATTGATATGCTAATTATGACAACTTCCCACAAATGTCTAATAGGATAAAATTATGAAATGATGACATGGATGTAAACTGCAACTTGACTGGTTGGTGGAGGCATACAACCTAGAGGTGGGAATTCTAGTTATTGGTGTTGCCGTGATGGTAATTTGCAAAGCGTGAGTTGTGATGTCATATTGATATAAAGTGGAAGTGATTTTAAGCTACATCAGGTCTGTGCTGTACGCTTTTCCCCTTTGCTTTTATTGAAATGCATCTGTTTTTAGCCTATTGATGGGGCTGTAAGTTAAAGTGAGGTTTTTCATGTCTGTGATCTTAGTAGCTATTACCCAGTCATTTTAACATTGTGTTGCTGGGTCTTGACTGTTTTAACACTACATTATGGCTAAATCCAGATTGTAAAAAACTCATAAATAACTCTCAGGAAAGGAGAAAAAGAACATTCAACTGTAAATAAATCTCCTTGCAAACTGATATTGTTTACTTATTGATGTTTGACAACATTGGCTACACACTACCTAACTGGGGTCAATATAGCAATAACTTCCATTTCGACAAAAACTACAATTAAAGCTGCAGTAGGCAGAATATTTTTGGTGTGCCGTGCTTAGTATGTCCTCAAGAGATCTCAACATGGTTTCCGGGTGACAAAAATTCTCATTTTACAGCTAAACAGTACACTACAAGATGTTTCTGAAAACATTTGAGGCGAGAAATAGGCACTACAGTAACAGAATATTGATTCATATTTGATCAGCGCTGCCTAGTTTGACCGTTTGATCGGAGTTTGCGAGTGATTGACAGCCGCTCAGAGACGGCAGGCTCCAACTTGGCCCTGATTGGTTGTTTTCCTCCGGACTGTGAAATCTTGCAGATGCAATTAGGAGCACCGGAGGACACAGAGGCACATGACTTTTTTTTTCAGATTACCTGTCTCATGCACTACTGTCAGGATATAGTGACCGTTTTATCAAAATAACTATTTTAAATCATATTTGCTCCAATCTCGCCTACTGCTGCTTTAATACTTTTTAAATTAAAATCCTACAGAGTTGTCACTACATATATGATATGAGTCTGGGCATATATATATTTATATATATATGGAACTGAAACTTGGTTGGCGGAGGAATACAACCACAAGGCAGTAATTCTAGTTTTGTGTTTTCCAGTCCCGTTGGTCCATAACTAGTGAGCTACAGTATAGCCTAGCCTAATCAACATGAAGCACACAGCTCTATGCCTTTGGCCTATTTAATTGTGTCTCTGACTGTATGTGCTGATGACTTTGTAATAAATAATGCTGTTAGATGTTTATGTATTTTCTGCTTGGCTGAATCTTATCTATTTATAATTAACCTCACAATATGTAAAGTGGAAGTGTAGCCAAGTCCAACAATAGGCGTACGGTAACACTGTTCTACACACTATTAAGAGAGCTATGAGTGCCAACAAAAACACCCAGTGCTGCCAGTTCGAAGCCTTCTGTGGTTGTGACAACAAATTTGTTTTCACAGGTTGAGTTTGGAGAGGAAAGCTGGAGCGGGAGCCAAAAAGGGTCATGCACTTTACATCTGATTACAAGTACATCTAATTGGTAAGTAAGTCACACAGCATGACTTAGACTTTACAGTTAGACACACTAACTATTCATTGTTCAGGACCCAAATGTGCTACTTGCTGTGGCCATTCTGTCTACTTTCAATCCCATAGTTAAGTGAGTTATAAGCATATCCATATTGGAAATTACCCTGTTCAGTTGTTTTCAATTGGCAACTACCAGACTGGACAATGCCGTGGTAGCTACCTGTCAATCACAAGGTAGCCACGCCCTAAAGCATACCGTGCTTTATTGTCTATTTGACTCTAATTGGGACCATAATTTACTAAATGAACATCATGCTGTATTGAAGAAGACTTGAAACTAGCGATTGAGACCATAAACTCATGTTTACAATGTTTACTGAGGTAATAAATCAAGTGAGAAGTAGGGTCATTTTCTCATAGACTTCTATACAATCAGACTTCTTTTTGCAACCAGAGGAGTCGCCCCCTGCTGGATATTAGAAAGAATGCAAGTTTAAGGCACTTCAGCATTAACTTCACTTTTCAGACCCGGAGGTTGCCCACTGGGTATGGCACGGCTTTACTCATCTCCACTCGGTCTTTTTTTGGTTTTCCATTAGCAGAAGTTGAGGACGGCACCTGGTCCTTTTTTGGTACCCCCTTGCTCGAGGTTTTTTTTTTTTAACTTGACCCAGATTTAAAAAAATGGCAGCCTGCAAAACTACGCCGTATAATTAAAGTACAGGGAAGTGCAGACGTTCCTCTGCTTGGTTGCTGATGAAAGGGTTCAGAAAGTGTTACGTTGAAAGATGATGTCATGGCAGTTTCAATCTATGCTGATTGCTGAGAATCCCGCCTACACTGAGGGGTACTATCCACAGTAGAAAACAAAATAGAGAAAAGGACCTGGTACCAAAAGTGAGTTAAGTCAAGCTGAACCATGTAGTGGAAACGAGGCATAAGAATATAAGATAAGTTGGTGCTGGATTCGTACTTTGATATCGACATTTACTCTTCACCGTCTCCCTATCCGGCTCATTCTGTGCTCCTCCTATCCTCCACCATCTTTCTGTATCCACAACTATCTCAGAGCTTCACTTCCTCCCCTTCATTCATTCCTCTCGCCCGATAATCCGTGCCCTTCTTACACAGATCTAACCTTGTGACATCTGTGGATAATGAGCATGCATGGGAATCAAGCCTTGTGGGGTCACCACTCACCAGCAGTCACATCTGCACTTAGATCGACATTACTGGATCATTCACATTCTCTCTGCTGTCTTATCTCTTTAAGTCTATGTCTAATTTATAGGCTGCCTCTAAAAGTCCATTTTGGACAATTTCTTTAACGTATTAATAAATGTTTTAGATTGTAGTGCGCTCAGTTTTAAAGCTAGAGTGTAGATAATGGTATCAAATGAAACTACCAAATCATTGGTACCAACCATGTCATACTAGCTTATGGCGAAGGAGGCTAAATAACGCTCCAACGTTATGCTACATTTTGGTGAGGAAAAACTGGCATTGCCATTTTCAAAGGGGTACCTTGACCTCTGACCTCAACATATGTGAATAAAATGGGTTCTATGGGTACCCACGAGTCTCCCCTTTACAGACATGACCACTTTATGATAATCACATGCAGTTTGGGGAAAGTCATAGTCAAATCAGCACACTGACATACTGACAGCTGTTGTTGCCTGTTGGGCTGCAGTTTGCCATGTTATGATTTGAGTATATTGTTTTATGCTAAATGCAGTACCTGTGAGGGTTTATGGACAATATTTGTCATAGTTTTGTGTTGTTAATTGATTTCCAAAAATAAATATATACATATATTTGCATAAAGCAAGCATATTTGCCCACTCCCATATTGATAAATGTATTTGAACAAATACAAAATGTGATTAATTTGCGATTAGTCACAATTAAATATTTTAATTGATTGACAGCCCTAATTTATTTATATATTTAATATTGACTATGACATTCCATTATAGTTAAACTGCTGCATAAAGGAAAACGTATATTTCAAGTACACAAAAATGTAAAAAGGACAAGAACTGCAAAAATATACACAGATGCACACTACTGTATTTACATCAAAGTGTAAAACACAACTATGCACACACACATACACACACAATACTAGGACTTTGTTTGACGATGCACCGACATCCTGGTATCCTTGACTTGCTATGATTGTTTTGTTGGATATGCGTCATGTCAGTTATTTGCCATGTGAGTGCTGTGTACTCAATGCCCTCATCAGAATTAATTCCTCTTCCTCAGAATTCACAAACTATTCTGTATGTTCAACAAATGAAAACATGTTGAACCTCATGCCTGCAGCACAGGACAATGAGCACTTACATGAATGTAAACTGGCAGTGTGTCATACAGTTAGCTGTAATCCATATCTAATCGCATGACATTGGTATTTATGTTTAGGCCAAAGGTCACGGTCACGCCACAGAATTCCACAGAGGAACTGCAAGACACAAAATCGCCTTGATCCTTTCTCCGTCATGATTAATAGCAACTAAATATGACATATAATGTGTTTTTTACTCAGTGTCCTCCAAACAAAGTCACCCAAAAGATATTACATTTTGAGAGGCTTATCCACCTAAACCTAAACCCAACCAAAACTAGAGAAAATTACCACTATCCACACACACTTTATTTAAAAAAAAAGAGGTAATCTACTGCATCACCTTTGGCCCCGATTAGCCAACTTGCTGTTCATTGTGACATGTAGCTTTATCAACTGTGTTAAAGGCATTTATATATCTCATGGATGACTTAATGCTCTTTTAAGTAACATTAAGGTCATATTTTACAGTAAGAAAAAACTTCAACAGTGCAACTAATGCAAATACATTCCAGATTTGAATATAATGCTTTAATATAATTCTCAATTTAGCATCAAATAAAGTTTTCATTCTGTGTGAGACAGGGCTTTCAGGTGAGGATGCTATATTTGTGCAACAACTATAATATATCCTACAGCAGAGTTATCCAAGCCCTTTATATTTCTTGGACCACATGTCACCATAGCAACACAGAAACATGCCAGACTTCACAGGCAGCTGTAAATAAATAAGGCCACATGTTTACTTGTATTATTACCCTTTTCTGAAAGGGGAATTCTTTTTGAAAATGATATGCTTTTGGTTGGCTTTCATCACTCAGAATAAGCATGAATAAAATCCACGAGATCATCAAAATCTGCATTTTTTTATAGGCCATTACTAGAAATACAACAGAAATATAATAATATATTATTATTATTATTATATGAAATATAACATACAATTCAAAATATATAATATAAAAATAGTATTTGATGTTGTTTTTTTATGGTTTTTCAGTGCATACTGTCATCTTTATAAATGTCGTAATAATTTAATCCACTAACTAAACTCTACATTCACGTTATTAAAAGGTAAATTTACAGCTTTCTTAACTATTAATATTAAAACATTTGGGTCAGACACATTTAATGAGTGTGTTTAAAGACATCCAAGGCTGTTCCAAACATATACTTTTTCTTTTTCCTTTTATTACGTACTGCAGCTACCCTTACAAAATATGTACTTTTGCATACAGTATGCATAGATTGGGATGTACTACTTTGTCATAACTTTGCGCCTTGAACTTTGACCCTCTTATATTCAGCGGCTTCTGTCTATGAGCTGTCATCAGGCTGTCATCTGTCTGTCGGCGGCCCAGTCGATGCGACGTATCTTCCGCTGCGCAAAGGATTGTTGGTCAGAATAGCCAGAAAAACCTGCTGGCTTGCATACTGCAAAATGTGACTGGATGTAGTAAGACATTCTGGTAATTTTGAATGCATTTGACATACTATGTACTGGGACATACTGTATTACAATTTTTTTTTCTGGTGTACTAAATAGTATGGTAGTATGGGTATTGGAACGCACCCTTAGTTTCCTGATTTTGAGTTAGACCGGGAAGAAATGTCTCTGCTGCATGAGAGCGCTAATTTTCATTGGTCGGTGAATAAGTGATAAACAGTGATACAGTACATGATCAAGAGGAGGTCAGTGCCATCCAGACAGCCAACTACCTGTTGCATTACCATGGTTACCATACCATCGTTTTTTTATATAAACCAGAGTTTGAATGAGACATTCAGAAAATTCAAGCACATGACAGTGAGTGTTTTTGTAGTGCGTACCGTTTGACAGATGTGAGTGCCAATGAAATCAGATACAGCGTGGCAGGACAGGTGCTGCAACAACATGGTGGAAATATGCGTCTGTTTCAGCATGCTTACCTAAAATGTATCTGTCGTCCAGCAGTAATCACACCCGGAGGAGGAGGTTAAAGTGGTAAAACAATCTGTCCACTCGCAGCACATAGCTGAGCTACACAACATGATGCAGATGTATTTGGTTGATTATGTTGTATATGTATGAATATTTATAAATATGTATGGTTTTGCCTAAACTGATTGTGCATTAGATTGGAGGGCCTATTTGATGGGCGAGTTTTTTTATTTTCATTAGTCAATTAGTCAGAGTCGGAGTTCCCACAAGTCACTAAAGGCAGCTCGGATAACTTCAGTGTTCATTGCCAAGTAGTAATAAAGAAGCAAACCTGGCTAATTCCTTTTGAGTGTGTGAACTTAAAGGTAACTTGGACCACTTCTAGCAAATGAAATTAGCGAGCAACTCGTCTGATCCGGAACTTAATGATATAACTCCATCATGTGCCTATTCTAAACTTAATTACAGAAAGTTGTGAGTAAAGTAGCCTAAACAGGACTTGTATGAAACTACGCTGACATGAGAGAAGAGGATATTTCCGTTTATGCAGGGCAACAGAGAGACGGAACTAAATCAGCAAAATAAACAGTCACTTATGTAAACGTGGACTAAGCGAATTCTCTCCAAAAATAATTAAATCAGGGAAATACAACTCATTACAAAATAGAAACTGGCCATGTGACCGTGACTCAGCGATCAAGAGGGGGAATACACAGCAGAGTCTATGTGATCAAATTTCATAAACCAAATGAAAAGATGGGAACACAGCTGTCAGCCAAATATTATTTTTAACATTTGGGCCTCCACAGATTGTGCGGCGTGCACTACGAGCATCCTTTCATGACACATGATAATGTAAAGTTGGCCCATTTATGAAATGCAAAACATTTAACGGATTTCCTGCTGTGCATCTTAGTTTATAACCTCTGTTTTTGTGAATGTAATAGCATGTGTATGCGTGCGCGCCTGTGCGCATAAGTGCCCCGTACGCCGCTTTGTCACAGTTAATTTCTTTCATGAAACAGTATGATGTTAAAGGGACTGTTTGTAACTTTCAGAAATGCTTGTTAACAGCGACACCTGTGGCCTTTAAGTCATCGAAAGTCAGCGTTGGGCTCGCGCTTGCTCGCTCTAATTAGACATGAACGAGCATCGCTCAAAACAGTGAGGCGACACACGTCAGCTAAAACCACAATATCACTCTATAGTTCATCTGCTTGGCAGTAATGTTAGCTGACCAGACAAAGGTCTCTCCATGAATCAGTGCTGATCTTAGTTTTGGGAGAAACGTTATCGTCTCTGACTGGGTGTCTCCCTCCGGCACCCGGTCAGAGACGATAACGTTTCTCGCTGCGGAGCCCTGTCACTTCACAAGACACGGGAAACCTCTGTTGGTCTGGAGGAGCTGCAGCAGTTATTTCTGCACAAACGTCCCCTGTACATTCACTAGATATTCTCAGAGCTAAACTAACTCTTCAGCAGTGAGGAGTGTGCGCGCATGCACATGTAGAGGTGGAGCGAGAAAGCGAAAACGCGCGCGGTGTGTGAGTGAAGGCAGGCAGAAGAGCAGAGACTCCGGCCACACGCGAGCACGCATATGCGATCGGGGCATGGGATCCCAACCCGGTAGATTTATACGTGTAAGAAGTTACAAACAGTCCCTTTAATTATACACTTTTTAAAGGCTATATGTGAAGTGACCAGCTGGTTGCCATGTTGAGAGCCGTTGGGAGGCAATAGAAAATGCTCCCAATCCCATATTTAGCACCTTTTAAAAGTTTAAATCTTAGTTTTCTGATCATTGAAAGTATGATTTTTTTCAAATGTTTATTGTAAATAACATCACAGCAGCCTATTGACAAATGCATGACACTGTAAATGCTAAATGATTCTAATAAAGTTCAGTTGAATTGTACAGAAATGAGAGAGAGAGAGAGGGGGAGGGATAAAGGGAGGAGAGGGGAGAAAAAGAGAGAGAGGCAGGGAGACACAGGGGCGAGAGACAGAAACAGAGGAGAGAGAGAGAGCGAGCTGTTGCATGGAAGGAGTCCATCTGTCTGCAGAGTCAGTCCACTTTTCGAGCGCATCTCCACGGTGCGTTTTAACATCTCCAAGCTGCGTTTCACTGATGCGCACCAACCGCACATGTTTAAGGAGATAAAAAAAAATCCCCCCATTTGATCTGGATCAGTCTGCCTGAGAGTCACCGTGAAGTCGGCTGGAAATGAACTCTGAAGGTCCACGGAGCATTCATGATAAGAGTCGGCGCTTCTCCTCCTCCTCCTCCTCCTCCTTCCTCATCCTCCACATGAGAAGTTTGACCGGAGCTGGCTGAAGGGAGGCTGTCTGTCTGTCTGTCTGTCTGTCTGTCTGTCTGTGTGATCTCACATTGGCTGTTTCATCTTTGGAGCTCAAGCAACTGGACGACTGTTTCACAGGACACTGAGGTAAATGGTGCGCCTTTTTTTTCTTTTATCCTGGTGCTGTTTGTTTGATATCTCAACTGTATGATTTACAGGATGGCATTTTTTTTACTTCTTTTTATTCCAGTGGTAAATCTATTCAAATACCTGTATCAATGTAACTGTGTTTCACTAATAAATATGTAATTAAAGGCCAATGATTCCGGTTTAAAACACTTTTTTTTATTTTATTTTTTTTATTCTAAGTAGGCCTATGATGCATTATGATGTGATAAAAAGTTTATGTACTGAACTACTGACTTCTGGTTAACACTGAACCGACTGTAAGATGTGCAGGGGGGAAATTCTCAAGGGCATCCTGGTTCAGGAGCCTATATAACAGCAGCATCATGGGTGTTTCCTGAAAAATATAAAACTACAGCTTATAGATCTGCCACAAGCATCATTTGGTAAATTCTGGTCCTTAGAAATACTTCTCAAAAATGTGAAATAACTTTTTGTTTTATTCTCTCAATTGTAAACAGACCTTTGTCTAGTCTTAGTCAATATTATTTGAAAACAATACCTCGATTCTCAGTGATGACAGACCCAAAATCATAAAGCTCTCACTTTTACCAGACCATATTTATCACTACCAGTCATCTTAATTAGTCGTATAAGCAAATGTGGAGTTACTCCAGCTGCCATCAACACCTGCATGGTAACCATCACCAGTGTTGAGAGATCATTGAAATGATGTTCAAACTGCAGCAGAGATGGTGGAGCTGATGTGGGGAGGTTTACGTGGATTACCCACCAAACCTTTTCCTAACCTTAAGCAAAAATCTTAATCCAAACGTAACCATTTTTAATCTCCTTCTTAAACCCAATCTCTTCGTTTAATGGTTGGTATCATGCATGTGTGTTTGACCTTGTTAGCTCAGTGGGTTAGACTACGCAAGGGAAATTCATTTATATAGTACACTAAATGCACAAAGGTAATCCTAAATGCTTTACAGATTACACAAGAAAGAAATTATAAAAGCAAGCAAGAAAAAACACAAACTAAAAACAATAGAAAGCAAACAGGCAAAAGCACACAGAATAAGAACAATAAAACAAACTAAATTTGATTTTTTTAATGATTTATTTAACCAAAAAAAAAGCAAGCAAGCAATCGAAGAACAAAGAAAACATTGATGTCATTGCCTCTCTTGTTCTGGTAAAAAACTATAAGCCCACCCAGGTGCATGCTGGTCCTATACCTACCTATAGCTACCTATATATAACCACAGGTGCTCACAGTGTTACCCAATTCATATTGGTTATATATTATCAAATCATGTTTACAATAAGGTCATTTTTGATACATTTTGAGGTAAATATTGGGGTAATTTGACAGCAATTCCAAAGACACTTCAAATAGGTTACTTGCTAATTATCATCTAATTACCATGAAATTTGTGTTACTGAAATCGTCACAAA
Source organism: Sebastes umbrosus (assembly GCF_015220745.1). NCBI lineage: Eukaryota > Metazoa > Chordata > Actinopteri > Perciformes > Sebastidae > Sebastes > Sebastes umbrosus. The sequence goes on from NC_051275.1 coordinate 19,992,155, forward strand.
GCTGTAAACTGGGCTGTTTTTCTGAGCTCAAGAAAGATTGACCTTACAGAACTGTGACGCCACAAACATATGATCTTAAAGAATATGATGCAATGCTTTAGATTAAACTACCCAGCAGCATATAAAAGGGTTAAAATTAGCCATGCAACCATAAATGTCTACTGCAGTAAAATGCCACACACACATTAATGAATCCAGGAACGTCATAAATAATAGAAAAACACTGACAGGGAACATTTTACTTACTTTTGTACTTTTATTTTATACTTTTGAAATTTTGCTGATAATACTTACTTTTACTTGAATAAAGTTTTGAATGCAGGACTTTTACTTGTGTATTTTCACAGCGTGGTATTAGTACTTTTATTTACTTACTTAGGCTACTTCTTCCACAACTGGCTTTAACTAGTTCTTACAGGTTAAATGCTTTGCTGTTTTTGTTTCCACTAATACCCCTCAATCCATAATGAAGGCAACGTTTTCTGGCTAGTGTGTTGAGTGAGTGTCTTGACCTTTGGAGGGAAAATGAAAGGTTTTTCTTGCTGCAAATTAGTGTTTTTCAAATAGTCCTTTAGTCTTTTAGTTGATTAAATGTTGTATGCGAGAACATGGATAGCTGTTGGTGTTGCCAGTGGCTGCTGAAGTACTCTATAATTCTCAGTAGATTCAGATGGTAATACTGACATCGTACTGCCCTTTAGCAGCATGCTAAGGATTCAGCGGGGAGCTTAGGCATCACCCCTGGAGGTATACTGAACAGTGACATACTGTATGGAGAGAAGACACCATTTCATAGAGATGAAGTAAAAGAGTATAAGACACAAAGGAGGTTGCTGGGCTGCTGGAGGGAGTGAGCAGCACAACCAGTCAGTCCATGTTGATTTTCAAAGAGAGAAAGGGAAGTAATGTGGTGACCATATTAAAGTCTGAGGAGGGTGGTTCATACTTTATATGAAGGAAATAGCTGAACAACAGCAAACATTCACACGCAACGCTTGCCCTAGTTCACCATAGGTACTGCATTTCAATCCTAACTGATTACAAGTGGCCTTTAAAGGCCACTACCTTTAAAAACAAAGCTAATGTTAGAAGTGAGCTGCTTTTATCCGTGTCTGATTTACAGTAGTCAGTGGGGTGCTTACATGTGATTGGAAAAAGTCAATTTGTTTTTCTCATTGGGTGCATTAGTTGTTTGACAGGAATCCTAAACAAGATGAAGTGTGCTCATTCCACCGTACTAATGAACTGTTCAGTGACTTCACCTGTGATAAAGTGTGCGGCTAATGTTGCTTATTGGCCCCCTCTCTTCTTCCTTAGGTACAGCTACTAGCTCGCTACTTTTAAGAAGGACCAGTGTGTAACAATTAGGGGGATCTTTTGGCAGAAATCAAATACAATATTAATAAGTATGTTTTCTTTCATGTATAATCACCTGAATATAACAATCGTTGTGTTTTCGTTAGCTTAGAATGAGCCTGTGGAGGCAATTTGTCTTAAAAATCGAAATCCTACTTAAATCAAAGGACCACTGACGCACCATGGGTGTGTGTGGTTTACGCGTGCATGTTTTTCTGATGATTTATTTAACCAAAAAAAACAAGCAAGCAAACGAAGCACAAAGAAAACATGGATGTCGTTGCCTCTCTTGTTATGGTAAAAAACTATAAGCCCACCCAGCTGCATGCTGGTCCTATACCTGCCTATACCTACCTATATAACCGCGGGTGCCCACAGTGTTACTCAATTCATAAACAAAATACTAATTACGCAAAAAACTAAATATAGGCTACTAAAGCGGGTCCTCTTCACAGAGTCCGCCATGTTGCACTGCCATGTTTCTACAGTAGCCCAGAACGGTCAAACCAAACTCTGTTAACTTTTCCTGCTTGGGCTGGAGTTTGTAGCGTTACTCACTCCCTTCGCCGCCGCTCTCTCTCTCTTGCTTCACCACTCATTTCCAAGGTACACACACACTTTAAGCACTCTACTTTTACAATAACTGACTCTAGAGAGGGCCATTCGCGTTTTTGCGATGGCCACCATAGCAATCATACACACTTGGCACACGGGAGAAGTTGAAATCTACAAAGATACCGCCAAATCCTAAACACTGTTGCTTTAGTTCTTAAAAAGATAATTTTATAATGATAAATGATTATGTTGCAGCAGCGTGAAGCATGTTGGAGCAAAGGACAACCAGCATTACAATGAGTGAATGAGAGCTTGTGATTCGGGGATGTATATTCATTCCTAACCTTTGGGAACAATATATGGTAAAGGTAAAGTAAGCACAAGGATCCTCTTGAGTGAAGACCATTGGATGCACTTTAAAGCTCTGACGCTAGTAAGTAGGCTTGTGACATATTCATATACATACAGTATGATTTTAATATTTCATCATCTATACTGTGGAAGTGATGCTAACAAGTTACCCTAACCTGTAGGAGAGGGGAAACAAATCAATACAACATAGTGTCGCGATATTTTGCATGGCAATATTGTATCGATACACGGACATCAAGTATCGGTCTTTTATTAAACTATTAACCTCTTACAGTAACAATCCAATGGCCCGCTGGTGGGCTATTCTGTCTTTCAGAGGTTGTAGCGGGCTCAGTGTTCAAGCTAGAGTGAAGATACTGGTATCATATGAAACTAAAGAAAAACTCTAAGAAATCAATTGGTACCAACCATGTCATGTTAGCTTGTCAGGAAGAACGCTAAATATCCCTCCAAAGTTACGCAAAATGATGGGGTCCCTTGACCTCTGACCTCATGATATGCGAATGAAAACTCTAGGATGAACACTGTATGTTATTAGATAAAACAGATGTTGAAAAACTGCATAATTGCAGTTTGTTGACATCTGTTAGGTAATAAAACATAATATATCGCAATTTATCTTATAGCAATACTCAGCAAATCGCAAAATGTTTAAAATTGCAATAAGATCGTATCGTGACTTTAGTATCGTGATAATATCGTGGGGCCTCTGGTGATTCCCAAACCTACTAACCTGGTGGTCTAGTGGCTGTAATCCCCCACTTCCATTCCTGCTGCAGTGAATACGTTTGAGTCGGACATCCAGACGTTACATAATGGATTAAATGTCATTTGATATAATACCGTACTGGGTGGGAATGAGAGAAAGCTGTTCAAATGAGTGTAAACATTGGTGGTACACAAGAAATGCAGTGGAATACTGCTTCATATTGGCCCACTTAAAGCTGCTGTTGGTCTAATTCCTCGAAAGTAGGTCAAACCTGTTGTGATTAGCCAGGTCTGGTTCTTCAAGACAGAAAAATCATTCAGGGAGAAATCCAAACGTGTTACATTTGGCACCAGATGCAGTATCATTGACAGAAATGGTGATGTGTTCTTTGCTTTGTGGCAATCACTAAACCGGTCCCCTTGAGCAATTACATCCACTGCTTCACATGACTACTGGAGATGGACTGAGGGGGGAGGAGATGATGATATGTGAAATAAGAAAGATGAGTTAGAGTTAGATGAAAGTATTCATGGAAAGTGAGAGAGAGTATAAAAGCAGCAGTAGAAGGCTTTTGCAGTGAAGCATCAGGAAGTGTTGATTTTGCATCCGCAATAAAAACAATAGCTTCATGGGTGTATTGAACTCTATTATCGTCAGATTGGAAAACACTGCAGCTTCTTTCCAGACTTAATATGTATTGAAAGAATAGGAACCTAAAAACCGAACACAATTCAAACGACAGCAACTCCTACATCACACCGGAGCTATACTGAATGGGAAGCATATGTGAGTGTTTTCCGTGATGACTTTCTTTCTTCGTTTGAGCCACTCTGTTGACTATGATGTCAATATAGCTCAGCTGAAGGTGGCACACAATCATGCTTTGGCACACAAGCGTGCTTTGGCCCTGTTCACAAGTACTGCATGGATACTGCATAGGTTGACTCAGGAATTTCCTGCTGCAAATGCATGATGGAGCAGGTTGGCACAACAGTGAGTTAGTGGGGAAAACGGGTAATACCATGCTCATGAAAGTGGTTAAAGTGAAGTACATGTACATCATCCAGCCATTGTTGCATTTTTCCTTAAATACTGCCCACAGTATAACCATGTGGCGAACAATGGAAGTCTTTCCCTCCTTATGTTTATACTGTATATCTTTACATTATACCTTCAATATTTATATGTAACATACACAAGTCCGACACGTTTATTCCACACATCACTCTCACATGTTGGCCAGCTGAAAATAGATAGTGAAAGGTAGTTGAGTTCTGTGCAAGACAAGCCCAGCTACATTAAATGGCATCATGTTGGCTCTGCATCAAAACTGCTTTTAGTGAACCTGAGCAGTGATCCCACTGTTTGCATTCCTCTGGCCTTATTAGCAGATGTTGGCAGTGGCGATTTTAGACTCTTTTAAGGGATGCTCCAGCACACCTAAATTTCATCTCAGCACCCCTAAAAAATAAGACCATCGGCCGATATTTCTGTCTTTAGGAGGCTGTAGCCAGCTTAGTCTTAAAGCTAGAGAGTGTGATGATATAGAGTGCAGATATGGTATCTTATAAAGAAAATCTAAGGAATCCACTGGTATCAACCGTGTTATGTTAGCTTGTCGGGAGGGAGGCTGAATATTGGTCCAAAGTTAGGCTAAATTCTTCTTTCACGGGGGGCCCTTGACCTCTGACCTCAAGATATGTGAATGAAAATGGGTGCTATGGGTACCCACGAGTCTCCCCTTTACAGAAATGCCCACTTTATGATAATCACATGCAATTTTGGGCAAAAAACATCCAGTTTTTTGCATGCAGTATAAATGCGTTATTATCGCGTTATTATTCTAAAATGGTGTATTTTAATATTTCTACATACTGGGGTCCCTAAACTGTCTTAGAATTGGATAAATTGGGCATGACTGGAAATCTGAGACTCTTGTGGATTCAATGAATTGATTTGTCACCTGGCGCCTGAATTTTGTGTTTTCCTATACATAAATAATGACATTTCCACCATAACTTGATGTAGAAAAGGCATAAATTGGTGCATAAAAATTCACCACAATGCAGGACATGAATTGTTTCTCAAGTTTTCCTGTGGGAGGGCCCCCACACCCCACACTTAATATATCCCCCCAATGTTGAAACAAAGCCTACACCCTTGACTGTACATATCACACTCTCATTAGGGGCTGAGCTGCCCTAAAGGTCCGATCCTAGTTTTACCCTGTTGGGAAAAAAAGTGAATAGTGGCCATTACCTGTACGTCTTAACAGGTAAATTAAGGCAAACATCCACTTCTCTCCCACCAACTCACCTGGCATGGGCAATCGATGGGCAGATCACTGACAACAGAGAGAAACATGAGAACATTGGTGAGATTCTGGCACATATATTTCACCCTGTTTACAAAACCTTTCCATACTGCGCGTACGTAGTTCTGGCCTCAAAAGCAACATCCGTTCACCATATCAATCTTAAAGTAAATCGGATTTCCTCTCAAGTGGATTTTAGGTTTTACCACACTTCCACAACACGGGTTTATGTTTCGTAGCATTTGGTCACATGCCGCCAGTTAACGGCCGAACAATACAACAAAGTATGGTGTTGTGTAGCTCAGAGTTTTTGATACTGTGGCTTAAAATAGTTAGCTGTAAATGAAAAGCTTTTGTTCTGAAAAAGTGCACACGTCAACCGTGTCATTACGATGTTTAATTGTGATTTAAGTCTTAAGATCTCAAGAACGCATACAGGGACTATTGTTTGTGTGCGTTTGTGTGTCAGTCTCCCCTCTGCTGGCTGCCGCAGACATGTTTCTGTTTTTTTGTGCCGAGGATGAGAAGTGGGTCACATGCTTGAATTATCCATTTGCAGGATTGCATGCATCAGTGCCAAGAAATTGCATTACGTGGGAGACTTCTGCTAAGGAGACACAGAGACGCTTCTGAAGGATGGAGGTGGGAGCTGAGCAAGGACGCACGCAGGGGAACGGACGCAGTGACGCCGCCGCCAAAGAGCCGCGCACCTCTCCCTGCACCAGCCTGAAGGTACGCAAACTAACATGTCTAGGAGGAAGGACACCTATTTCTCTTGTAGATGCTGCGTGTGTGTGTGTGTGTTGGGGAGGGGTCACATGCTCTCTTAGTATGTACGCTTGCATGCATCTGTGTGTGTAGAGACCTGTACTAAGTAAATAACCAAATTACACTCCAACAAGTTACTTCCACAAGGATGATGTGCGTATCCATGAGGGATACTGTAGTTTTGAACCTGTGACTTCTCTATCTTAATAATACACAGGCATTCGTATAGGATGCCAGAGGCAATGAATCATGTTTCTATCCATCACACTGTAGTCATATAATACAAGGTTCTGCACTAATGCAGCACATCTGGTATGTATGCATCTGGCAAATACACCAGGCACTCGGTCTGGGTTCTCATAGGTTTTGCTGACGTTACTAATGTAAAATGCAGAATGAGAGGCCTTCTGTGCTCTTTACACATACTAACATTACTTCTTTTTTTTTTTTAAATGCTCATGTTACGTGTGTGAGCGGGGCTTCTGTGCTATTGACCCATAGTTGATAGTTGTTAGTTGATAGTTTAGGACACACAGATAATTTCTCATTACAGCTAACTTTGTGTACCATCATTGCTGCTTCTACACCTGCTGTTTTCTCACTGGAATATGTGTCATGTTCATAGACTATATAGGAAGTGGACGTAGTCACTGTGATGTCACCCATTGGTTTGTGGCCTGCCGTTTTGAAGCCTCGAGTTTGGTATTTTGGCCATCGCCATTTTGTTTTGCAACTAGAAGTGACATTAAAGGGTGGAGCTAAGTGCAACCCAACACTGAATAAGACATTTTTACTTTACTTTTCTAACTTTCATGAACTGAAAAACACACTGTGAAAACGTTAACTCCCAGACCGGTCAAAGCTGTGGTAGCAACCCGTCAATCACAAGGTAGACACGCCCTAAAGCATACCCTGCTTTATGGTCTATTTGACTCTTAATGGGACCATAATTTACTAAATGAACATCATGCTGTATTGAAGAAGACTTGAAACTAGCGATTGAGACCATAAACTCATGTTTACAATGTTTACTGAGGTAATAAATCAAGTGAGAAGTAGGGTCATTTTCTCATAGACTTCTATACAGCCAGACTTCTTTTTGCAACCAGAGGAGTCGCCCCCTGCTGGCAAATAGAAAGAAAACAAGTTGAAGGCACTTCCGCATTGGCTTCACTTTTCAGACCCGGAGGTTGCCCACTGGTCTTGTTAGCTAGTCAGAGACAACATTTGTCATCAAAGTGTGGCGTGTAGTTAAAAAATGAGTGCCACATGCACATTTACCTCTAAACAGTGTTTTACTTGCTTTCAGCAAGTTGATTTATTTCTAAATACTGAAAATATCCATATACTGTATATAAGTATCATGACTTTGCGACGAGTTTTCCACCCCGCTGCTGCACGATTGTTTGTTAACAGGAAACTATTGGCACGTATCTTGTTACCACCTTTATGTAGAGCCTTACCTTCTGCCAAATGAATTCTGGAGGAGAAGGCGAGGTTGTACAGTGCTGATGCTTCCTTCCTTCCTTTCGCTCACAAAACAACACTGAACCGATCCAGTCTCCTTTATTGTTCTTTGTCCAAGACGTAAAGCTTGGAACAGCGTTTGACAAAACAAACTCACATCAAGATGAGAGGTAGGCCTGCTGTAGTTGCTGTTTCAGTCGTATCACAGTATCGTAGCAGTGGACGGAGTTTGCTCAGTTGTTCTTAGCACTTCAAGGACGTGTCATCCAAAGTGCATTTGTTGACCTTAGAAACAGCAATTGACAAACCAATGTTAATTTAGTAGCTGTTCTGAAGCTGTTGATCATATCACATGAACTTCATGATTTTGTCCATGCAAAGTTTCAAATCATGTTTCTATATCTATCTGTAATGTGAAGCACACGCAGGAAGAGTGTGAGTAAAATTCAACGGTAACTTGAATGCATTAACAGTAGCTTACTGTTATGAACATAGCAGAACAGAAAACAATAGGGCTTCTGCTGTGACTTTGCCATTTGAAGAATGACTGTTTATAATTATTGATAAATTAATATATGCAATTTTTATACACATGGAATTGAAAGATTTCAGATGTGATGAGCTGCCTTGAGTGAATGAAACTAGTGGAAACCACTTCTGAGAGCTTACACTGTCAGTGATTGACTGTTTGTTCGGTACAGTTAATATTGCAGTATAAGACGACTTTTGAAAGAGAAAAATTATACAATCTTTTTCTTACAAATGAAAATTCATAAGCAATAAAATGCACCATTGCTCAATACAATACGTTCTTCAGTTTTACTATACTATAGCCTCTCTTGGTCTGGTATCACCAGTAGCATAGGGTGGCTAATGTTAACTGATGTTAGTGTGTGACGGACATAACTGAGTCAATTTGCTAACTTTATGACTCACATGTTTTTGGGCATATAGCTGACAGTAGAGAGATGACAGGAAAAGGGGGGACATAGAGACGTGGAATGACCTACTCGAAGGTCCACAGCTGGAAGTGAAATGAAGATTTGGTTTGTGGTCAGCCCCTTAACCCCTAGGCCACCAGGGTGTCTCAATACTTTTGCTACTGATACACCATATTTAGCATTTATTTTAATTATCCGTTAATTGTCACTTGTGACTGCAGGGCAGTTGATTCTGAATATCTACATAGATGGTGTACATGGGCCCGTAGAGCATCTTTAAAGGGAAAGTTTGGTATTTTTCAGCATGGACCCTATTTTCTCATGTTTTTTTTTAAATTAGTCCAGTATTGAGGGAGAACGCTGAAGCCGCGAAACAGGCTGCAATGTAATCCTTTGGTGTAATTGTGCACCGTCAATTTACTTCCACTAGAAGTGCTTGTTTTTGCCACTGACTCACATTTGTTATTATCAGTGTCTGAAATCTCGCAAGGGGTTGACTTGACGCTGGAAGACAACGGTGGAAATGTGAGTGAGCGTTGGAAAGAGGAGTGCCACGAGAAGAGTTTGTTTTAAGATTCTATCTAAAAGATTTTCAATGTCATTGCTGAATGTTTAGATGATTTCGACTATGCGGATGCAACGCTACAAAGCTGATTTCTTTGTGTTCTTGAAGAGTAAAAGTCATGTAGAGATAAAGACCCTTGAATCCAGCAAACTTAAGCTAATGACTGTCAGCAACTACATGCTTTTTTAGATTAATGTTAGTCTTGTGTCCCCTTGTTGCCATAGTGAAAATGTCACAATGGTTATCAGCGTTTCTTTCTAAGAAAATAAGGCAGAACATCCGTGAATCTCACACTGTTATAAATAGACCACCTCAGGATTTTCTTCTTTCTCGTTTCTTTCTTCCACCTCAAACAGCCTTCTGAAAAAACAAAAAATCAAAAAACGAGATCAGTTGATCTTGTTGCTTTTCCCCACATGAAAGTGATGCGAGACAATGGAGTTCAAGCAGCTTATCGTAATACAGAACGGGACGGACATTTATTTCTTCTCAGAATTGTTTGGTTCCCTGGCCGGCTGGGTGGGACGTGGCACAGCCCGTTTCCACTTTAATCCTCTGCTCAGTGTTGTTCTCTGCCTCTTTAGTTAATTCCTCCAATAAGACTAAAACGTTGGTGCTACAATGCCACAGGTTTTTTTTTTTGTATGTTATTGTATGATGAATTATTTTCTACTTTTTAGCATCACTCTCACAAATAGCATAAAACTGTATGTGTGGCAGAATCCTGGTGTTAGTCTAAGCATATTAGACGGGTGACATCAATGAACTAAGAGCAAAAGCTTGTCGCAGGTCAGGAGGAGGCTTTGTTTAAATTTTCAAACAGTCTGCGTGTGAATCCCTCTTCAGTGATCTTTAATCACAAGGAGGCCGTTGCTTATTTGGCACTTGCAAAAAACAATTAAAATAACAGAATGAAGATATCGCATTTTTGCAAATCCCAGAATTAGCAATATGTTATTCAGAAAAGTAATCCATTATTAATTCATAACTTTTTTTACTCATGATTTACTCAACAAGGAAAGTAATGACTTTGCCGTCTTTTTGAGAGATACATGAGAAGATGGATATGTCTAGAGCTGCAACGATTAGTCGAGTGAAAATGCTGTTTTTAGCCTCTCAAATATAGAGATTGTCTGCTTTCCTTTGTTTTATATCATATTAAAGTGAATATCTTTGGGTTTTGGAACTGACAAAACAAGACATTTAAAGACATCACCTTAGACTTTGAGAAACTGTGATGGACATTTTTCAATTCATTTAATCTTGAAAATAATCTGCAGATTAATCAATGATGAAAATAATCGTTAGTTGCAGTTGATTCCCAACCTTTTCCCTTAAGGGACTCCTTTTCTATCATTGAGTAAACTGACGGCCCATGACCAAACGACATATTTTATGGATATTTCATATTATATTCAATGCATAACAATAACAGTACAGAACTCATAAACTGTACAATTAACCCAAATACTGAAGTAACTGCAGGAAGTTTGTGTAAAACGAGCGATTTGGATGAATTTTGAGCAGATTAATTAATTAATAATAATATAATCTCTAATATTGCATCAGAGATGAAGTTTCCTGCTATACTGCTTTTAGGAACCTTTAATACAGTTATCTGTCTGTATTATGTATCATACTTACTTAATAGGCTGTTTATATCTCAAATAATAATCCACATTTAAAAATAACAATTTATTAGTCAATTAATTAATCAATTAGTTTTCTTTACAGAAATGAATGATGGGAGTGGAATGAAATGCTCAGATATGAAATGTGAGCTAAATGTGAAATAGTACAACTAAGAATGTGACTAAGAATGAGTTTGGTGGAAAGAAACCACTGGATATTCTTATAATTCCTAACTTAGATTGTTTATTGGTTTCACAAAAACGTTTTGCTCAGAAAACAGGTTTCCACCAACAAAACGAGTGAGAAGTAGACTGGAAATAGTAAATAAGAAAAGGCTTTTCCTTGCTTTGGAGGGGAATGTGTGTATGCTTGCAAGTAAATCCCCCCCCCAGGAGATGCACATGTGATGAGCTACTTTCGTTAATGCCCCACAGTGGTCAGCAGTCGTCGTCGTCGTGATCTCAGCAGCATTCTGTTTGTGGTGATCCCATCGTATCATGTAAATGAACACTTTGTACGAAGAGAGGTGCAGGTACAAGACAAGTTACTACAGTAAATGTCTTTAATTATCTCACATCTGTTGTCGTACATGCTGAATAGACTTCAACTCAATGCTTCTCTTTCCATCTCTAAGTTTGTTAATGTGCTTTTACCGGCACTGGTATTATAGTCAGCTGCTTCCAATTCAGCTACCACTACATGGTCAAAAGGTCAAACTGCATCCTCAGTGCTGATTATTTTCAGTTCTTGATTTTGTTTGGATATGCTATAGGTGAATAGTACAGTACTTCTAGCCATTGTTCTGTCTACGACCATGTATGTCTTTGCGTGATCATTTTTGTAATGTGACTCTCATGTACGTTTCTTTTCTCACATCAGCACTGGATGCCCAGCAAGGGGACGGGATGCAGTACAAGAACCATGACCAAGGCCACACACCATTACTTATTTACAAGCACTCAGAGAGACTGAAAGAGATTACACTTAGTCTATAGACCGCACAATGGTTTTGATTCTTCTCTTGTCTCAACCGTGCTCGAAACCACACGACCATATGAAGTGGATATAGATCAGAGTCAATGAGGAGGAGAAATATAGAAGCATAAGGAAAAGAAAGAGTTGTGTGAACCTGTATCCTGCAGGCTGAAGTGCATTTTCAAGTAAATATTGAAATAGCAATTTAAATTTTACAAAGTCACATTTTGTGGGTTCCCCATAAGCATTGCTTTTTTTTAAACTGGCCACTTTTAGACTGTATCTGTAAGCAAGTGGATGTATGTTCATTCTCACTAAATGATCCAAATGAGTTGCTTATTTACAGTTTTTTCTTAATCGCTTTGTCACATTTTTCTGAAACAGTCTTAACTTTCTCTAAACTGTAAGTGCAATTGTCACAACTATTTCATGGGACATAACAACTCTATTGCATGTCTGCAAAAGGTAGTAACTCACCCAAACCACTTCATTCATCCTTCAAAACCCAGTTATTGTGTCAGTAAATTGGCCAATGCCACCAAAATGAAAAATTGTTTTGTCATTGTGTGAGCCGGCTCATACTCATCAAAATGTTTGGCAGTCAACCCTGGAAATGTTTCTTACAGTTTTTCTCATTCGCTTTGGCTCAATTCTTGAATGATATTTTGTTTTCAAAACAATAAGTTAAAATCTCTGAACAATTATTTTGTTGTTCACAATAGATCTCATACATTCAAGCAAATTGCAATAGTTTTGACAAGTTCAAAAAGTAAGTACAATTGTCTATAATTTGCACAATGCTGATCAAAACTGATGAGTTGATTCTCAGTGAAATTGTCTTTACAACTTCTAAACATTATTTCATCGTTTGAGCCGTCACATGCAAACTAATCCATTCAATTATCAAAACATGTCAGACATGTATAACCCATATATATCACTGACATGGTGTTACTGTGAGGAGGTACAATTTGTTGTTTTTACTGAACTACTGCAGGTCTTTTCATTGTTACAGGGTTCATAAATTTCATTTTTATTGGCATGGATGACATTTTGTGGCAAATGATCTGTTCACTGTATATGACTTTACCTGAAAGCTCAAAGGTGAATTTCCTTTTCACAGTACATGTAACACATTGCTACAGAAATACTGTAAACACACATGTACCTATCCTGTTTCTGTGTACACAGTATTGCAGCCTACAGTATTGACTTTTTCCAGTAAAGATGGGAATCTAAACAGCTCAGTGCGATACACAATATAGCCTTCAGCTAGACTAAACTGACACTCTGTTTTGTTCTATTTTTTGTTGACACTGACTGCTTACTGTAATATACAAGAATGGCAGTTCTGTGCAGCTGAAGGCTGTTACGTATCACACGGAGCTTTTTAGATTCCGGTTTCAACAACAGGTCACAGTTTACTGGGAAAAGTCAATACTGTAGGCTACAATACTGTATACACAGAAACAGGATGTGCATATTTGATTAAATGTATTTGTGTAGCATTGTGTTAATGTAAACAGAAAATTAACCATTGAGCTTTTGTGTAAAGTCATACAGTGAACAGAAAATTTGCCACAAAGTGACATCCATGCCAATAAAAAAAAATTAATTGTACCTCTCCACAGTATGTAACACCACGTCATAGATATTTATGGAATATACATGTACAGTATGTCTGACAGATTTTGATGATTGAATGGATCATTTTGCATGTGATGGCTCAAACAATGAGTGTTTAGAAGTTATGAAGAGGACGACAGCTTCACTGAGATTCAACTCAAGACATGTGCAAGGGGTTATTGTGCAAATTGTAGACAGTTGTACTGACTCTTTTGCATGCATGTGCCAAAACTTGCGCAATTTGCTTGAATGAATGAAAATGCCAAAACTAACTAATTGTTCAGAGATTTGAGTTTATTATTTGGAAAAAAAATAATTCTCATTTTAGAATTGAGCCAAAGCAAATGAGAAAAAATATAATATTAGCCCACATTCATCCAGCTATTGTCTAATTGGTCTCTCATGGCCCTGGGTTTTTGCTTAGTCTGTTTCCTGTTCTATTTTGAAAGTTCACTCTCCTCTTTTGTCTTGTCTTGTTTTACTTCCTGTTTTAGTGTGTTTTCCCGCCTTTGGGATTGTTTGCCCAGCTCTCATTGGTTTCACCTGTGTCTATATTTAGTGGTGTGCTGGGTCAGGTGATCTGCATTTGTTTCTGGTGTTCCTGGTGCCATTTTGCCGGTGTTCCTTGTGTCATACTGGTTTGTTCTCAGTTTAGTATTTTGGTGTGTTTCCTTTGTACTTTGTATGTCCTCAGCCTGATCCCTCAGTTATTTATATATATAGTTATATTTTTTTCCACCAGTTGTTTGTTAGTAAAGCTCATTTTACCTGCCTAGTGTCTTGCATTTGGGTTCACCTTTTGAACTGAAACTGTAACACAATGCCTCACTGATGTCTAGTTTGTTAGCCTTGGGCAAAAGAGACCTATACTGATTAACACAATTGAATAATTGCTATGCCCCAATTCGTATAATGGTATGCCAGGATTGTCATGGTGGCTCCTGTGTGTCTTCTTGTTGGAGAACTTGTTGCTTAAAAACGCATGTTAATAAATGCGTTCTCAAGACTTGAATTTGAACTTAGATACATCTATAATCTAAAGATACTGTAGTTGTACATTTTGCTTTGTGCTTTGTCTGACATATTTTGAAAATACATACCTAAACAGATAATTAGTAAGATGACTTGAGCGGTCTGTGCCATTGTTCTTTATCCTTAACATTATCTCCACTACTTGCTCAAAGTAGAAGCAAACATGTGACTGTAGATTAGATTTAACTAGTCTATTTCTGACACATTTCAAAGGAAGTTAGGTTAAACTTTATTTTGTTCTCTTTAGAAGCAGTTTATTTCATGATAGACTGGGGATTAATGATCTAATTTCTCAATAAATACTACAAATCAAATCTTGAACATCCCCCAAAGCATACAAATGCAACATGCAGCCATAAAACATAAAGGAAAGCTGGTGTTAATAAAGAGTTCTTTATTTTCATCCAGAGGGCTCCACTATATCTTATTCTTGAATCCAAAATGCTTCACATCTCTGCGATTTCCCACCTCAAGGCGAGATCATAACTTTCCACAAAATCTCAAGGAAGCAGGGGGACTGTGGTTGGCCTCGGCACGGTGCCCAGCGATCCTACAGTGCATATTATGGTTGCATCTTGAAACTCCATGTTGGTAGTTTTAGGGAATATAGCACTGAAAATGATTTGGCTGACAAAAAAATGCATTTTGTTTGTTCAAGTACATCACATCAGACACATTTTGATCACAAAAAGCCAGGTTTGAAAGAATCTAACCTCTGCCATCAATGAATGCATGAGTTTATTAGATTGCCTTTGGTCATAAATCTGGGAGAACTGTAACTGTTGGAAGTGGCTCACTTCTCTTAAGTCTCATTATAGCACAAATTAATATAATCAAGATGGAAAAAAAATAAATATCCATGGGAATTTCTTTGCTTGTCTCAGCTAGGTTTGGTGACAGAATTTGAACTGCCTTTCACTTTTCCTATTTGTATTAATGTATGGTTTTGACTTATTTAATTATAAGAAACTTCTGTCTGTACTAGTCCATCCTACCTGGATTACCTTCCCGTGTTTATCAGTAATCCATCCATTTGTCTGTCTGGCTGTCTTCACTCAAATGCAGTTATCTCATTGTTGTTGGGAGTTGTTCATGCTATCTGACCTATACACTTTGTGTTCATCTCTATCCCTCTCCTCCAACTCTACAAGCTGTAACTCATCTAAACCCCATTATTCCTGGGATCCTGGCACTTGTTAATTAGTGAATGTTGGACCAGTTAAAGTAGGTTAATGAGCGAAGATCATGCATCATCGCAACCGTAGTGATATCACACAAGCGCTTCTTTTTTTGTTCATGTAGATTGTGGTAAAAACACTGCATTTGCTTCTATGTGTTTTCACACTCCTGTGTATTAATGTTTCTCTCTCCTTTTCTCACCTCGCTCTCTCTTTCCCAGATGTTTCTGGTGGCTTTGTCCTTTGCCTATTTCGCAAAGGCGCTGTCGGGGAGCTACATGAAGAGCACAATAACTCAGCTGGAGCGGCGCTTCGACATCCCCAGTTACCTAATAGGTGTCATTGACGGGAGCTTCGAGGTAGGTGAGTATGCCTGCCAATCACTGCTGTCATCCTTGTTGTTCTGTTCGACGGCTCTGTTTCATGGGCTCCCCTCCCTTCTCTCTTTCTGTCTTTGGGAGGGAAATATGAATGGGTCACCGAGGTATTCAAGCTGCAGATAAAGGATTCATCAAGCTTCCGAGAGGAGGACAGAGGGGTTTATGCGTAATGAGTCATGGTGTCGAGCAGGGACATAACGGGCTCCGAGCTCTCTTTTTGATGTAGACATCCTCAGACTTTAGAACTTGGTTTTGTTATGCAATAACTTCGATATACTATGATTTCATTATCAGCTCATACCCTCAGTAATACACATGGGAATAAGCTGGCATTTACCAGCTTTTATCAGACATGTGAATCAGCTACAAGCTGACGGACCCTTCAGGGCAAAACCAAAATAATTTGTTGTGTAAGGGCAGCACAAACTACCCAGCTCTGTGCAGACATTTATATAAAATATCATATTCACCCTTTTCTTGTGCTGCATGTCCAACTCATTTTTCCACACTGGTGATGTAGGCTATCTTAGGGACACACACTCTTTTCAATACAAAATGAAGTAGATGGTAAAAAAGAAAAACTGCAAAAAAGTGGATAAAAAGCACTTTTCCTTATTAGAGTATTGACTGATATGTCGGCATGGCGAATATTATCAGCCAGTTTTGACTTATCCCACACAAGTCAAATGTAACAAGAAATTGCTGCTCAAAGATATGTGATTTTGATTTTTTTTGTGTTCATTTCACTGTGGCTGCTCCTTCTTGTTCCTTTACTCCTTTCGTTCCTACTTCTGTGGTCAGTGTCAGGCTCACTGCGTTTCCTGTGACTACTTCTTAATAAAAGTCAACTCGTGTCTCACCAGTTAAATGCTTTTAATGTGAAGCTGCAGCAGTAGGAAATGTTCTGTTTGCATCCGCAGTTACTTAATACAGCATTTTTTCCAGACACCCAGTTGTTCATACTGCAAATATATAAATATTGCAATACTTTTATCAGTGGGCTCAATCACCATTGTTTTACCTCATGCGGCGATAGATAGTAACTTAAAGGTACAGTGTGTAGGATTTGGTGACATCTAGTGATGTGTTTGCAGATCAACCGAGTACCCCTCAGCTATCTCCTCCCTTTCCAAGACTGCGGTAACGTGAGCCGCTAAATGGAGATCTGTGGTAACGCCGTTCACCTCGTTCAGAGGCCATCCTTACAATAATAACACTATTTTAGGAGCAACAGAAGTTAGACGGCGGCTCACGTTACCGCAGTTTCACACGCGTGTCGGAAAACTACTGTGGCCTTCAGGTAACGTAAGAACGTGAAAGGTTCTCTCTAGAGCCAGCGTTTTTCTTGGCTTGTCCGTTCTGGGCTACTGCAGAAACATGGCGGAGCAACATGGCAGACTCCGTGAAGAGGACCCGCTCCCTATGTAGATATGAAGGGCTCATTCTAAGCCAAAGAAAACACAATGGTTCTTCGCTTCAGGTGATTATACACTAATGAAAACATAGTTATGAATATTATATTCCATTTCTGCTAATAGATCCCACTGTTCCTTTAACAGACATTTATTTAAGTCTTTGAGATTGCCACTTTAAAGGGGAACTCCACTGATTTTAAACATCTGTTTACAGGCCTTGGAGTACTACTGCATTTATGAAAAAAAAGTGGTATAATGCCTTTTTGTGGCTCCAGAGGGAGCTTTGTGAAGTCTAAGCTGTGTAAAAATCCTCAAGTGATGTCACTTGAGTCAGTGTCAGTTGGAGCTGTAGTTTGAAAATGAAAATAAATTCAGGTACCACGTATCCTGTAGGTTGTAGTGTTAACTATAGCGCGTTGAAATACCTGATTCATAATACCGGTAGTGATATATCACATAGAATAACAGTTTATCTACAGGTTTCATTAGTGAATGTACAGCTAGTGAGTAGATGTGGCTTGCAGCACTACTGTGTATATACCACAACTACTGTACTGTTTGCAATCTGTGGTTCCTCTTAACACTGAATGATTCTTGATGTGTGTTCCCAGATTGTCCCCAGACTAGTTTCTAGGCCAGTTATGTAAGGCTAGTCCATTCAACTAAAGTGTCTCTTGTAGGTTATAAATTATACAAAGCTTGCAGAGCGAGATGAGACCCAACGAGACATGAATCATACAAGATAAAAGTCGTCATCCACTATCAAGCCCTTCCACTTCTGTTCTTTCGCTGTCACGGAGGTGGTTCAGGCTCATGGTGACACGATAGTAGTGAAGAAATAATTAACATTTTTCTTCAATAACATTATGGCGGAGTGTGCAACCTGCTGTTACTCTGATGGAGGTGGGGAGTATATGCTGGATGGAAAAAGGTGAGGACAACACCTCCAGCATCGTCAGAGCTGAATACCCCGGATCTCCCCCCCATATCTCTCCATCTCTCCGTCTCCTGTGAAAACGGCTTCTCTCGCGTGGCCTAGGCAACAAGCTTTTTCTATAGGACCGTTGCCAGGGTAACATAGAGGCAGAGCAGGGCAACGTGAAGAGGAAAGAAAAATGGAGAGGAAAGAACAAGAAACAAGAGAGGAGAGCTGAGCAGATGGAAGACAAAGGGTGAGAAGAGAGAGAGAGAATAATAAAGAAGGGAAAGGAGAGCAGAGAGCGCTAATGATGGATGAGGAGCACAGCCGATTGGCCCCAGCTGACGTATATATATGCATGTTCTTGTACATGCTGCATGAATCATTCTTAGCTAGTACTTACACATGCGCATACTGAACATCAAAATCAAAAAAGTTAGAACAAGTGATGAAGCATACAAATGTATCATAAATAAAACTGAATGAAATACATTTTAAAGGAAACAAAGAATACTAAGATACAAGCAGGATTTCTTAATCACACACCAAGGTTACACATGCACATTTACTCATAATAACTTGACATTTCTCAATGCTGCTCTCTCTCTCTCTCTCTCTGACACACATGCACACGACAGCAGCTGAAGGATTGTTGGAGGGTTTGACGTCATCCCGTCAAATTAGCCTTTACAATAGAAAAAGGTCAGGCAGCGTGGCTTAGGCTTATCTTTCTATTCCAGTTTTCCACCTTGTTTCTACAATGAAGTTTCCATGTCACTGGTAATAGAGAAATGGCCCTGTTCCCACCCAGCGCTGTTTAATTTTTATGCCATTGAACATATTTGCTGCTACATGATGTAGATGATAAAAATCTCTTGGAACATGACGATAGTACATCAAGTATGAAAACACAACCTCATCCAGGGGCGATTCTAGGATCAGACCTTTGTGGGGACTCAGCCCCTAATGAGAATGTGACGAGTTCAATCAAGGGCGTAGGTTTGGTTTCAATATTGAAGGGGCGACACATATTAAGGGGGGTGGTGATTCTCTCCCAGTAAATTTTAAGTGTCAAACACTTCTTTTCCTGCATTCTGGTGATTGTTTTTGCACCAATTTCTGCCTTTCTGCATCAAGTTATGGTGAAAATGTCTATGTCTTGAGGGGGAGAGGTCAAGGGACAGCTTTGGAAATCACCATGATTTACCAAAATGTACACTAACTTTGGAGCGTTATTTAACCTCCTTGCCCGACAAGCTAGCATGACATGACATGACAGGTTTTCTAGTTTCATATGATACAATATATTCACTCTAGCTTTAAGACTGAGCCCGCTGCAACCTCTTAAAGACAATCGGCTGGGATCGCCGGCGATCCCGCGGGTGTCGGGGGGTTTGATAATTATTTTTTTAGGGTTGCTGAGATGAAATGTAGGTGTGCTTGAGCACCCCTAAATAATCTAAAATCGGCAATGACCTCATCTGCTGTTCAAACTACGGATGTACAGAAGAGTGTAGCGGTCAGTTTTCATCTGATACTTTCATAAAAAAAAATAATGCAGAAGTCATCCTACATGGGCACATTAAAATGTTTGGGTACACTATTTTAACGGTATGTATCTGCAGTTTGTAATGGAAATTATACTTGCTAAGGTACAGTATATAGGGAAAAAAACTGTTTTAAAGGGACTCTATGTAAGAATCAGAAATTGCTTGTTAACAGCGACACCTGTGGACGTTAAGTCAGCAAAAGTCAGCGTCCTGTTGCTCGCGCTCGCTCTACATAGACATGAACGAGCATCACTCAAAACAGCGGGGCGACACACGTCAGCTAAAACCACAATATCACTCTATATTTCACCTGCTTGGCAGGAATGTATCTCATTTTGCTACGTGTAAAAGGTGCATTTATTTTTACACATTCATTTTTATTTAGTAATATCACATTTTTGACAAGAGCATATAGAGCCACATCTGGATTACCCACAGTGTCACAAAAAGCTGTTTAAATCAAATATCATGAAGCAATCATTCTGTTTCTTCTCAAACTGACTATTTGCTCAAACTCCTGCCTTTTCTTCATCCTGTGGAGATGTACAGTAGCGCTCTAAATCCCTCATATTTCTCCCAGGTAACCTGTTGGTGATAGCATTCGTCAGTTACTTCGGGGCCAAGCTCCATCGGCCAAAGATCATTGCAGTGGGTTGTGTACTGATGTCCATTGGCACTTTCATCATCGCTCTGCCTCACTTCATCATTGGACGGTGAGTTAAAAAGAGCCAATGGGCCTGGTTGTTGTTTGATTTATAGTTTTAATCTAAGGTACTAATTTTTTTTTTTTTTAAATGAATTTAATTTAATTCATTTTGATTCAGTACAAGTAATGCTTGAGTTTCCAACACATTGATAACAGCTGCACAGGAGTACATTTGTTAATCTTTGGCAATTTAGATTTGTTGTTGATGTGATATACAGCCTTGTAAAATTAATTTAATAAACACACTTCCCAAGCTGTGCCAAATATTAATGTACCAAATAATATCCACAAGAAGACTCAATATATATACCGTATCATTAACCAATTAGATAAAGTCTCATTGACACCACATGGACATCCAATACTTATGATGCACAACAATTAATGTTTTAAAGGGGAACACCATCCAAATTAAGAATTCCAATATGTTATTTCCATTTACTAGGAAAGTTCAATCAATATTTTTGAACGTGAGCTACTCTCTCTCAAAGCCAGAAACCATAGAAGTCTCAAACTGGTGATGTCATAGGGTATAAAGTCTGAAGCTGCTCCATAGACAATGAATGGGAGACGGATTTAGTGGAGCCACAGAATGTTTGATTTCTTTTTTTATATCCAAATGATCTTTTTTCTACTGTAGTGTTGTCAGTTGTGAATCAGAAAATGTTCCCATATACTCAGAACATTCCCCTGGGTGCTCTCAGTGTCATCTAGAACATCTCTCCCCATTCATCGTCTATGGAGCAGTTCCACACTTTATCCCCTATGACATCACAAGTTTGAATTTTAGCACTCTGATTTGGGATTTGGGAGAGAGTTATTCATATTTACTAATATTTTTGGATGTCTTAGACCATGGGAATAATATGTATGAATTTTGAAAATGGGCGTATTTCCCCTTTAAGAGCACCAATCAATATCAATAAAACAGGAAAACTTTGTCTTGGGCTATTTTCCAATTTACTGCTTATGTATAATAGTCTGAGATAAGATACACATATGCCACCATTATTTTCCCATGATATATTACTGTACCTAGTATAGCACTGTAACTGGGTCAGCCTATACCAGGTCAAACATAATGCTGTTCCAGTAAGTCTTGGCTGTAGATGCTTCAGGGTGGCTTCACTTTTTTTCAGCAGGAACTTCCTTACTGACATGTTACTTGTGAAATCTGCTTCCAGTAAGATTCACAGATTGTATCCTATAATCAAGTTCCGTTTGTGTTTCGTGTACAGCTATGAATTTGAAACGTCGGTGCGGTGGGTAGTGAACTCAACACTTAACCCCTCTCCTTGTCCGGTTGGCTCACCAGCAGACCTGAGTCAAGATGGTAAACTGCCTCAAGTGCCAGCCACAGGTGAGCACTAACACATATACACACTAATGTTGACAAGTAAAGATGTCTGAGATGACTACTCTGATCTTTTTCCTCCAGGGTGTGAAGGTGACTCCAACCTTTCGATGTGGATCTATGTGCTCCTGGGAAATGTCTTGCGGGGGATCGGGGAGACGCCTGTTCAGCCTCTTGGGATCTCTTATATAGATGATTTTGCTACAGAGGAGAATGCTGCACTATATGTTGGTAAGAAAAACCTAACACACTAAAAATAAGCAGCACACTTCTTCAGAGCACATTACAGTATCTCACAATAATGCCATGCTTGCTGAAAGCTCTGCCATGTGCAGTGGTGTTTGCTAAGATATGAGCATAAGCGGTAAATCCCTTTAGTGTTCTACAATAGCAGATGAGTATTACTGAAGAATAACATGCTTCCTTAGCAAGTCTTTCCCAAGCCCATTAAGGCGCATTAAAGCAGGTTTAAAACACATATAGTGTAAATCAATAGCCTATGTATCTTAGTTGTTAATACAGATAGCTATAGTCCTAACCAGTTTGTGTGTTGTGTGTCTCTCTCGTGTGTTTATTATATCCCAGGCTGTGTGCAGACCATTTCAGTGGTTGGACCTGTGTTTGGCTACCTGTTGGGCTCCCTTTGTGCCAAAATCTATGTGGACATTGGATTTGTAAAAATGGGTGAGTTTAAACACGAGTACATGTCTACATAGTTTAAGGCCAGACTCTTATGTGATTGTGCAGACTGTCTAGGCACAGTTGATGTTATTAATGCCGAATTCACACTAGAGCAGCGGTGAAGTGTGGCTTGTGGCTTGTCTATGAAAAGCTGCGGTGGGCGTTCCCAAGCTCAGCAATCTGCCGCCGTTTGATTCTGTGGCAAAGTGCGGCCAAACAAAAGTTGGGAAAAGTTAAACTTTTTGCGGCGAAGTGCGGCCAGAGAGGATCTTGAGTCCTGTGACTCCTTTGACATGTTGACCTATCTTACAAAGGATTTCTTCCCGCCTGAAACACATGAAAACGCCACAGAAAACTGTAATTATTGCGGCGAGCCACGCTTTGCCAGTGCCTGGTGTGAATTCGGCGTAACCCCTCATCCTAGACTCACAGAGCTCATGTGAATGGATTTGGAAAACATTTGTTTTTTCTTACATCTATGGAAGCTTACCCATATTAGAGAACTTGTTTACACTTGTTGCATAAAGCAATGGTTTGGTTTGTTGTGTAAGTTTTGTAGACATATCATATGAAGACACTGTACATGTAATATTAGTGACCAGAATAAATTGGGGAAACCCTTTGTGTTTTTGGGATTTCACACACTTATTCTGGTCAGATTCAATCTTTTATAATACGGTCATAATGAATAATTAGGCTACACTACTCTGGTGTACTCTGGGACACTTGAACAGAACAGGGCCATCAGAAATGTTATTCGTAAAACTGTTACTTTTCCTGCCATTACATATCAAAATGTCAGCTCTGACAAAAGACCTTTTCATTCATAAAACTGAGGCATGATATTATCAGTTATAACCATGGGTGGTTCACAAGCAGTGTATGTATGGCTCATAGACTCATAGAACAGGTGTACAGGATTAGCATCACTTAGCTAATGAACAAGGGCTGGTGAGGGATAGGAAGGACAAAGCCCTGTGATAGGCTACAATCAAATAGAGTGCTGCAAAGGGAGGAGAAGAACCAAGACAGAAAAATAGCAAAAGAAAAGAACGGAAGAGAGAAAAGACAGGAAAAAATGAGAGAGAAACAATGGAAAAGCATTGTAACCAGCAACAGAAAAAAACAAACAAAAAAAAAATGGCATCAGAGGAAAGAATGACAAAACAAGTCAGGTCAGAAAACCAGTTAATAAACCAATGAAAAATCATTCCTTTAATTGTTAATTATTAAAAAATAAGTAACCCAAGCCATAAAGGATGACTGTTGTCACTTATTGACCGCTCAACGAAACAGATCAGTACCTACTACAAACCTCCATGTTCGGCCTTTCATTTCAGAAATTGTAGTGATGTAAAGGCTGACTACAGGTTGTTAGGGTTGTTCTGATGACCTCGTTTGTGCCTGATAGCAAATCTGCCCTCAGTGCTCCATCTTTGCATTCTTTTATTTGGTCATCCAGGCAAAAAGAGTGAGTTCAGTAGGCTTTAGAAAGCATTAAAGGTTCTCAATACGAAATTCAGAGCATATCCATTGCCTCCACACGGCTCTCAACATGGCGATGGCTGAGCCAGCGGCTTGCAGGTAACAATGCTAACAGCCCTGACAGTGCAAACAACGGCAACAATGCTGTCATCAGCTGTAACCGCCGCATGAGAGCAGTGGAGAGCAGCGGCCGTGAGCTAGCCAGTGGGGCATGCTCACATGCACAAACATGCACTACAAGGCACGTGCTGCCGGCCCGGCGATGTCAACAAAGCACAGAGAAGCTCAGATTACAACACACAGAGGGAGAGTAACTTCATTCTTTGCTCAGATTATTCCACTATGTCTTTACATTACAATAGTTGTTTGCAGCTATATTAATGCTCTGAATATCATATAGAGCACCTTTAAAAAGAAAGTATTAAAAAAACTGCATATCACATTATAAAATTTGCCACTAAACCATACATGATCTGTATTGAACCATAAGTGTATCACTGAACATTTATTACATGTCTTCTTCTGTACCCATCAACACAGAAACTATCACCATCACCCCAGCAGATTCCCGCTGGGTGGGGGCCTGGTGGCTGGGCTACCTCATAGCTGGGGTCATCACCCTACTCTCTGCCATCCCTTTCTGGTTTCTGCCCCGCTCCCTGCCCATACCGGGGCCCCAGGGCACAGAGAAGTGCACACCAGAGCAGACAAGTTTCATTAAAGACCCTCCTCATCTGAAGCACAAGTATCCTGCAGAAGAAAATACTAGTTTCATAGAAATGGCCAAAGGTAAGGATGGCTTTAGAGGTTTGTAGTCATTTAACAATAAAATGTGAATTGTTCATACTTGGAAAAAAAAACATCTGAATCATATAATAGAATTGATATTGATTGATGGATTGGATATTTTATAACTGTAAAGCCCCTAATGTAGAGATGAATGGGCTGTAGAATGAAATGGCTGAACACGCATAGACTGCCCCATTTATTGAAAAGATCTTTAATAAAAGACCTTAAACAAATGCTTTCTATTGGTCGGTGCAGGATGACGTATTTTTGTAGGCCAACCTGGAAGTTAGCATTGCCCTGGTTCCCTCTTCTGTTAACCACAGATATTTATTTAATTTATTTCAACTAAAAACCCATTTAAAAAAACATTGACTTCAAGACGAGAGAACTGGAAGTGCTAAAATGCTGATTCATTTCCAGGTTTTAGGACTCATGCCTGCACCACTGTATTTGAAAACATTCTAATGCATATTGGCCGGTATCCATTCGAGCGTACCCAAACAGTTCTGTCAGGCCGAGCGCACCGAAAGAGCACCTGAGCGGACACCATCCCTTTATTTCTGTAACCCTCCAACATTGCAGCTCCAGTTACGTTGCGCATGTGTCATACCCCATACCTCCCACGGGGTCAGCCCGGTCTTCATTTAATAGCCTTGGTTTACTCGCTAGAAGTCTTCTTTGCTGCCTTTGTTGATGCATTAGCAGGTTTGTTGGCGCATTACCACGACCAACTGTCAATCAGTGGAATAGTGTGAAACCAACAGCAGGATGTGAATTGAGTCGCTCACGTGCTTGTGTGTGCATGATACAAACCAAAATGAAGACCCACACGTAAAAACATTGCTCCATATTATTACATAATTTGCTTTAATTGTGTCCTACTGTCACAAGGCAATACTCCCTCACTTCCTTCTGCTTCTTGTAGACAGAAAGAAACTTCATTTCATAGCAGTAATCAGAGATTGTTACAGTCACTATTACATAGAGATATTGCATATTAAACATTTTCAGACAGATATGTTTCAACTCCGACCTTTATCTCTTTACAGACTTTATTCCAACCCTGCGAACTCTGCTGGGACACCCTGTGTATTTGATCTACCTTTGTGTGACAATCATCCAGCTGAACTCTCTCATCGGCATGGTCACCTACAAGCCCAAGTACATCGAGCAGCACTTCAGACAGTCTGCCTCAAAGGCCAACTTTCTCATGGGTATAATACATGTGCTCTGTGTCACATACATTATTTGTGTATTACAACCTGGAAAATCCGCACATAACAGACCCAGGGAAGGCTTTTCTGCTTAGTCCAGGCTTTTCTTGCTCGTTAGCTCAAATTGATTCTAGTGTCAAATATGTACACAACATACACCGTAAAGCTTACACACATTTAACATGTTTATAATTCCAAATTCATGGGGTTTCTTTCTATAAATCATCTCGGTGTATCTGCAAGACAGCATTGTTTCCCCAGTTAAATTACGGTATTTTGCATTTGCTGAATGAAGCAGAAAAGGACCTTTGGAGAAGGGATATCGTTAAACTGGGTCGGGGTTCTAATTCAGCCCACTAACCACCACAGCTGCAGAGAACAGAGCTTTGTGCATATGAAAAGTTCTTTGCATATGAAATGAAATATCTAATGAAGTTGATAACATAAGATGAAAGTCTCTACGTACGTATGTGGTCTCATCAAAGGAGATGTCTGCACTGACTAGACTGGCTTTATATGAAAGAGAATACAATATTAGTGACCACAGCAAATGACATGTAGATAAAAGACTATGTCTTCACATTGATGTTAAATGAAGGTATCAAGGGACTGAAAAAATAAAAAGCAGGGCTCTTTTTTGATCAAGGCGACTTGGAATTGTGTAGTCTCATTCCCCCTCTCTCTGTATTAGTTAGCGTGAAAGATGATAGCGGAGCTTTGATGACTATATTTAATCTTTTTGTCTGTCTCTGTTCAAATCCAGATGTAGCCTTAGAATCAATACTTCATTACAGTTAATCTTGATCTTGTGTTTTGCTGTCACTCTTAATCTAAGGTGTGATCAATATCCCAGCTGTGGCACTGGGGATGTTTTCTGGAGGTCTACTGATGAAGAGGCTGAAGCTGAACATCATGGGAGCGGCCAGGTTTGCCTTCGGCACATCTCTGATCGGTTACGTCCTGTCGCTGTTCTTCTTCGCAATGAGCTGCGAGAATGCCAAGGTAGCCGGCGTGACGCTTTCATACAACAGGTGAGTCATAGAAAATCACATGGTGTGTTGGGGTTACTGTTGTTAAATTATATTATTATTCCAAATTCAGGTACAACACAGAAAAATGATTGATCTAACAGACAGGTCATACTGTACATTAAATACACCTCATTAGTGTCTACTTCTGGGATTTAGACATTCAAGTACATCTGATTGGAAGTAACAATGAAATGCTAATTATATACCGGTATGTAATAGCATAATAATAGATTTCCTCTCATGTGTACTTTTCTCTGGCTCTCTTCCAGCATGGATACAATATCGTATGATAAACAATCAGTGTTCGCATCCTGCAACTCAGACTGTGTTTGTTCAGCGAGTGACTGGGACCCAGTCTGTGGAGAGAATGGCATCACATATGTTTCTCCCTGTCTTGCTGGCTGCAGCAGCTCTGCTGGCTCAGGGAAGAACACAGTAAGTTGACAAGGTACTCAAACTATAAGAAATATTACACATGGAAAATTAATTTATTGTATTAAATACAATAGCATTTTGCAGGCTGCATAAAGCACAGCTTTGGCTAGTTCACAATATTGGTACATGCCTAAAATGAAAGTTATGTGTTATCAAATACACTGTTGTTGCCATGAAGTTTCTTGATCAAGTGTTACTGTATGATCCAGGGGCCATCACCCGTGCAGTATTTAAAAAAAATAATCAATGGCTATTTTTTTAGAAAGTATATAAATGAGTTATTTAATTTTCTTATTAATTAGATCTTATAATCTATTAGCAGATTGTGTGAGTGCTATCAAAGGAGCCACGTCATCTTTACTGTGCCTGGTCGGCTTTTATTTTAAAGGATTTTTAGTGATTGCAGTGATTTTGGTGATCTTACAGCAACATATGATTGTTTATGTATATGCAGTATATGCATTGCTGTGTTTATGTGTGTCTATGTCCTGCTATACATGGTCATGCGGCTATCATGTCTCTCCAGATCTTCTCTAACTGTAGCTGTGTCGGTGTGGCTGGTAATTTTACGGCCAGTACAGGTCAGTGCCCTCACAAGGACGACTGTGACAGGATGTTCCCGTACTTCCTGGCTCTCTCTGTCATCACTTCCTTTATCATCTCCCTTGGGGGCACACCAGGCTACATGTTTCTCATCAGGTCAGATTTAATTTAAAAAAATTTAATGAAAAAGGATTTTTGAAAATACTACATTACCATTGCTCACGCTGCTACAAAGGGTCATATTAGCTTTAATGTCATCATGTCCATTATTTCACTTTTTTCTGGAAGGATTTTTCCCACACTCTTCCCCTCGACATGTTAAATAATTTTGCATTTGATATATTGATGCATCTTTAATTTGGGCATAGATGACTGACCTTTTAAAGCTGTGTTAGTTGGTGCTTATTTCAGAAGCTCTTTTATACCCAGCAAAATGTTGCTAACTGGCATTGAACTTAATATGGCCCATATTTGTAGCAATGTTTGAGTTAGTCCTTCAGTGACATGTTCAGAATCAATTTTTTTTAACACAGATTTGTTGTTGAATTCAATCTGTGCACCGCTAATTAGCAGCACTGCAAACCCGCGCCCCGGAGTTGAAAATATAAAAAAAAAATTCAAAGTATAGTATGTCAAAGAAAGTCATAATATGGTATGTCGAAAAAAGTCATAATATAGCATGTCGAAAAAAGTATTTAAAAAGTCATATAGTTCTTAAAAAAAGAAAAAAATGCAAAAAAATCATAGTATACTATGTCTGAAAAAAAAAACAGTATGTTGAAAAAATGCAAAAGGGTCATAGTATAGTATGCCGAATAAAAAAATGCATAGTATAGTATGTCGAAAGATTTCATGAAAAAAGTCATAGTAAAGTTTGTCGAAATATTGAATGGAAAAACGTCATAGTATAGTATGTCGAAAACTGTCATGAAAAAAGTCATAGTATAGCATGTCGAAAAATTTAGTAAATAAAAGTCATAGTATAGTTTGTCGAAAAATTTCTTTGAAAAACTTCATTGTATTGTATGTCGGACATTTCATTGGAAAAACTTCATAGTATAGTATGTCGAAAAATTTCACATAAAAAAGTCATAGTATAGCATGTCGAAAAATTTAGTAAAACAAAATCATAGTATTGTATGTCGGACATTTCATTGGAAAAACTTCGTAGGTATGTCAAAATTTTTTCCGAAGAAAAGTCACACTATAGTATGCCAAAAGATTTTATGGAAAAAAAGGCATAGAGTAGCATGTTGAAAAATGTCTTTGAAAATCGTCATAATATTGTGTGTCAGAAATTTTAATGGAAAAACTTCATAGTATAGTATGTCGAAAATTTTCATTAAAAAAGTCATAGCATAGTACGTAGAAAATTTTGATGGAAAAAACGTCATAGTAAAGTAGTAAAATTCATAGTATGGTATGTCGAAAAAAATCCCATAGTATAGTACGTCGAAAATTTTCATTAAAAAAAGTCATAGTATAGTATGCTGAATAAAAAAGCAAAAAGTCATAGTATAGTATGTCGAAAAAAGTGATAGTATAGTATCTCGAAAAAAAAGTCATTGTATAGTATGTTGAAAAAAGTGATAGTATAGTATGCCGAATGAAAAAAATTCATAGTATGGTATGTCGAAAAAAATCTCATAGTATAGTATGTTGAAAAACAAAAGTCATAGTATAGTATGTCGACAAAAAAGTCATAGTATAGTATGTTGAAAAAAATGCTAAAAGGTCATGGTATAGTATGTCGAAAAAAGTCGCAGAAAATTCATAAAAGTCATAAGAAATCATAGTATAGTATTTCGAAAAACGTCATTTAAAAAAGTCACAGCATCGTATGTCGGAAAAAGTTATAAAAAAACTCATAAAAATGCCATGCCATAGTAAATTTTATGTCACACAAAATGTTATAACAATGCTAGTGCTCTTGATTAAAGTTAGTGACTCTGCAGTTTAATGTGGAACTGAGATGGAATAGATATTTTGTTTGATGTTTGCATTTCATGTGCAGCCCTCAATCATATGCTGGCTCACTAAATTGGCACTAAGTCGTCAAAACTTTGAGAACCCCTTGACTAGAGGATAAATTGTTCTGCACCACAGTACCCTCTGCTGGATGACACTCCACTTAACACGGGGACACCTTTATCTCGATATGACATGCAAACACATACAAGACCTCCTGAAGCCATATTAGCTGATCCTGGTAGAATGCACTGGAATTAACTTAGTGTACTTAATGTGTTTCTATGCCTTATAGTACTGTCAGTACAATAAAATGAATTATTCATTCCTAAGGGATTAGTTGAAAAGTCCTTTTTATGTTATGGAACGTGCATTGTTTACATTCTCTGTGTACATAGGTTTGACTGAACTCGAGATTACTACTTATTTACACCTCTTTTTCTATAATTAAGGAGTTAGAAATTAACTTGAGTTAACCTTGAATGAGCAATGTTTTGTGCTGTAGATATGACTGTCTACTTTATAACCAGTTTCTGATGTTTCCTGAAAAATGTCTGCAATTTCTCATCATAAAGGTGCATCAAACCACAACTGAAATCTTTGGCGTTGGGTTTCCATGCTCTGGCAACACGTACCCTCGGTAAGTCTCAATCTTCTATCGAGCATGTTCGAGTAGCTCAGGGCTATCATGCTAACCTTGTAAATGTGTTACCCCGAGTTTGAGTCCTTTAGCCATCCTTCTTCATATTCATTTGAACTAGCAGATACACTCAAAAATGTGTATTTGCCAGAATTCAGCGTTTCAGCCTGATTTGAATGTTTATTCTGACTACTCTGAACAGTAGAATCTGTTTCAGTTCTTGGAGATGTGTTGTGAACATATGTTTTTGGTCTTGCAGCCGGGATCCCAGCACCCATCTACTTTGGAGCAATCATTGACACCACATGTCTAAAATGGGGTCAGAAGAGGTGTGGAGGCATAGGAGCCTGTAGGATCTACAACACCACTGCATACAGGTAGTAATCACATTCAGTCTTTTGTGGATCGTTAATTTTCTGTATTTGTAAGATTGAGTTAATATCACAGTCTCAGGGGGGTCTACTTCAGGCTCAGACTTTTTATATTTTATGTGGCAATGATCTATGGAGGACCACGACAGTCACGGAAATATTAATAAAGCATTTAATTGATTAATAACTAATTGTAAAATAAAAAAGGCATTAAAAAATTATTTATTTATTAATCCAGCAATAAATAGTTAAAATTAAAAAGGGATTTACCAAAACACCATAAAACAGTCAATAACTACATAATTTAAAAATACATTATTCATTCATAAATAAATAATGGCATTTAAACTTTTATTTGAAAATGCAGTTTAAAAAGAGGAACAAATAACTGGACTCACAAATTGAATTACGAATACAGGTTTTAATCAGGCATTTGAAAGGGAAACTTCTTTTCTCATTTGCATATCACTGCCACTTTTACTAAATGTATTAGGTATTAGATTTGCCAAGTCATTTAGCTTTCTCCACTGACATGTTGGTCCTTCAGCAGGTAAAACGAGGCAGAAGAATGCAAATTAGCCACACGGGATGTAACAGGCTCTCTGATTGGCTGTCACCTGGCACGTCATATGCAGACTGACACGAAAGTGGGAAGGAGACGAATGCACGCAGATCTCCCTCGGAATTTTTAGATTCAGTGTAGCTTACACTTCCCGATATTGTCCGCAAATAAAAGTCAATAAATCCACTCAGAAATCATGGAAAAAAGACGCTCCTTATGGCTGCAGAACTTGCCTAAAAATCATCACATTGTTAAGTTTTCTTCAATATCAAAGAAATCCGGTGATAGTTATCTGTGCATCCATGGGTACATTGTTGTTATTTATGGTTTTTCTGACATGTCCTTTCTCTCCCCCATTCCATTCCTCCTCCTGTATTGTCAAAAGAAACCTAATCTTGACCAAATCAAGTTATATTTTTTTACGTCTTTACTTCTCAGGATAGCATACTTGGGTCTGACTATGAGCCTGCGGACTATCTCGTTTATCATTTGCATCCCGGGCTTCTTTCTGCTCAGTCGACAGCTGAGGAAGGAGGAAAGAAATGCCATCCACGGAGCTCTGGCCAACGGCGGAACAGAGCTGGAGGCACTTAGGAAAGACGAGTTTGTGATTTCTAATTCTGACCAATCCCAACAAACGGCAGACAACAGCACGGACAGGGAGACGCGGCTGTGACAGATTCAGCAGAACTGACCCCCCCCCTCGTCTCCGTCACAGACATCACAGGTGAACAAATGCAACCATACACACTCAAGTGAGATTTGCAGGGAATCACGTTTTATCCGATCATCTCATATAAAGCATCAATTCTATATTTGTACTACTGGACCTGTGAAGGCTTTGTGAATTTGACAGAACATTTTATATAACTGAAGTATTTCTTGAATGTACATGCTGTTATTTTTTTTTGTTTTCAATATAACTATATTTTTCTGATTTTAATGGTTGCACAAGAGATTAGATGGGAAATGTGACTTGTGCAGACTACAAAAAAAACAGTACAATTCTGAAAACCAGCACTTATAAAGCTGCCTCTTTGGATTTTCCTCTCAAATTAAGTTTTTCTTCCTGACATCACATGAGGAGAAGTGGCCTTATGAACCAGAGGCACGACACTAAATTAAAAATATATATATATATAATTAAGATAGAGACAATTAGGCATTCAGGAAGTGAGGATATATATTTTTTTTTCAGAATTTTAAATAGAAAAGATAAACGGGTTGTTGTGGAAATATGTGTGTGAACACGTATTTCAGTAACTTTTAAAAGGCTTGACAGTTGTTGATATGACGTATGTGCCTCATTCACACAACAGTTACCTCTAACTCATGTTTCACACTTTGAACAGATCTCTTTACACTCACTTAAAAAAAGTTTAATTTTTCTAACTGACTCTAAAACGTTTTTTATTTTACTTTAAGCCCAAAGTCAGGTCTGACTGTATTGCAATTTGTGTTGTGTGCTTTCTGGATGTGAACTTGTTCCTTTGGTACTCATACTCACTAAAAATGGAAATTGTATTTCAGTGAGATTTGCTTTCCTGTTTGTCTCGTGGAGGCTGCTCCATATTTGTATACCTTCAACCAGCACCAGCCCCAATTAACTTGTATTGAAATCTGGTATTAGAAAAGAGAAAAACATTAAGAGTGCACAGCACATTAAACTTTATCATGACACTGATCGTTGGCTTAGACTGAATTTGCTCACCTCAGTAGGCTCTGGTATTGAAACGATGATGGTGGAGTTGAATGCTTGCTCTTGTATCTGCCATGTTTTTTGTCTTGGAAAAGGCACAATTTGTACTGTTGCAACATTGATAAGAGATATACTGTATGTTGTTCCGTTCTTTAGGCAAATGACCCCCACTAAGTATCGCCACAGGAAATGTGCATTTATGTTGCTGATGTGTATAAGCTCTCCAGCCATTGCTATACGATATGTTTCACTGGTCAGTCTATTTTTATGTTGGGTATTTTTGCGTGTGCATGAACTCTTGTGCCAAAACCCACAAACAGAAAGATCATGGTCTACTCTCAGGTTTTTCCTATGAAGCTTCATCCCATAATCACAACCCATTTCCTTGAAATCTGTCAAAATAATTTCTAAAGTAAAATTTTGTCTAGCTACTGTATCTCAAGACAATTGTTTTTTGTTTTTTAAATATTCATTTTGTCTTTGTAAATGTATAGCATATCATAATTTTATAAGACTTTATTTCCCGAATGGATATGTACCATTGTGGTGACTGAATCGTCTTTTCAATTCAGGTTTAGTTTCAGGCACAAGTACAGACTCGGAGAGGAGCAGCATTTACTTGCATTAAAGAAATCAGAATGTAAATAATTTTCTTGGACTATTTTTGTAAAAATTTCAAAGAATATCTTAAATGTAATACTAAAATAAAACTTTTAATATCCAATTAAACTACGTGTTGGTGTTAATTATTCAAAACAAGGCATGGCATAAAGAAATGTATCTTTTATTAAACAAAATGTACTACATCCATCTAAAAGGCACTTCCATCTGATTTCTGTCTTCACAAATGTCATGAAGAGGGATTTTTTTTTTGCAACTATATCACATGAAAAGTAACTTTGGTAAACCCAATAACCTGATTAAAAAAATAATTGGGGAACATTTAAACATCTGGTGATTACAGTCTAAGCTGCTCTTTCACAAACATCATACAGACCCTTTTCCCGACGCATACAATACAACTCCCAGTTCAACTCTCACACTAACTCAAACGCCTGAAACACAGTGCAGCAAATAAACAAGAATTTTGACCTTTAAAGTTTTGAGTAAAGACATTTAAACCAAAAGTAAGATCATAAATGGTTGAATCCAATTTTCTATCCCTACAGATTCAGTTTTATCGATATCCACAGATCCATTATGTCTTTTTTTTCAACATTTACAAGTTCAAACTAAGGAAGAAACCAAAAGAAAACAAAACTTATGCACCACTACCTAGGTTAAAAAAAAGTACAGATCATCAGCTGGAATACAACAAAAATGTGTGAAGTGCAACTGTACATGCAAATATATGTGCACAGCCATGCAAGCGCTGACGGATTTGCATACTGTTGCTAAGCTCAAAGTGGGTGCAGCAGGTGCTCCTGCTCCATACAGGAATACGTATCAAAATACATTCATAGCTGTCACTGCTCTAGCACTCCACACTGTGCACCTGCCTAAAAACAATGACGCAAACCATAAAGCAACACGCATATTTCTTTAACATATTACGTGCTCCGTGATCAGACCTGGGTTGATTACTGACTGAACTCTACCCAATTCCCTTGCACAATTAATCTGCCGGATCGTGTGCACTTGAAAAGCAATGATGTAAGTCACACTGCGCAAGGCAGAAACAAGAAACTACCAAATATTACTCATTCCACTTTAGTCAGTCTGATGCCCTTATGAAAATTCACTTCCATGCTTTTAAAACCATTACGGATATCGGCAGGTCTGTATCTCAAAAGGAGCCAATACTAGTTTTGTGATGTGCCCAAGGTGTTATATGAAGGTAAAACGCGTGTTGCAGTGACTTATTTGCTGTGTAAACACTTCAACCTTTAAGAATTTTACATTAACTAGTCGTCCTTTTTGTTTCCATCTTGAAGATTCTGAAAAGACAAAAATAAAAAAATAAAAAAATGTCAATGTGTTTTGATATTATGTAAGGTCACATGAATGCATTGGGGTTTTTACTTAAAATTGATATATTTCATTCATCTTCTGTAAATCTAACATCTATGTGTTTCTTTAATTGAGATCCTGGAAATAAATGGGATTTGTTGTCCTTCACTAGAATTAACATTTGTTTTCAATGTCTCAACAACAAAGCATAGGCACTTAAGTCAATAGTCTTTGAGATGATGATGAAACAGACAGGCTTCTTAAAGGAGCCTGACTGATGCTAGTTTCAATGGCTCTCTAAAATTGTATATCTAGGTAATGAATGACACAGGAAATGATTATCCTGCTGAGTTTAGGGCTTAGCCTCACCTGGAGCTCCTGATGTTCTTTCAGCAGTCGGTCGTACTCCCTGGTGATGCCCTCCATGTGCTTCTTCATTACATCTGCCTCTGACTGGGAATTCTCCAGGGCTGGAGAGGAAACAAGCACAAATCAGTACAGGGCTTCCTCATTTGTCATTACAAGTTTTAAACTCGACACAAGTATCAACTTTCCTGGGGTCCGAATATAAAAGATAACACTAACACAAGCAACACAAACATTGTGCCACCCCGGGGAAATACCCCTCACACAGGTAGACAGAGTACGGAGATGCTCTCCCGCTTCAGGAGATAGCCCTGTCAGCCCACACTAACAGCACGGATTTTATCCAACATGCGATCCCTCCAAAATAAAATGGATGAACCAGGGAGGAAGTCCGAGTTGGGAGTACTGAGAGAAAGTCAGTCTATATAATGACGTTATAACAACATTCATGTTTTTTGCCTTTATTTCAACGGCCAGGATCATTTATATTTAATAGTTAACATTTTACACAGGTTTGTAAAATAAAATAAAACGGTAGCTACAATCATGAAGAAGACAAAACGCTCTGCCATTTTTCCTCTCCTCTTCCCGCCGTAAATCACTCAGTGCTGACTGTCAGACCCCCGCACACACACAGTTGGTTTAGAGACCTGCCTATACGTTGACAGTCGGTTCTGTAACGAACACTATCACATATTCACACACATTACATTTTCTGTCGGGGCTACACTCAAAACATTTGGGGCTTTAGCTCCGGGAAAAATGACCCGGCAATGCCGACTTAGAGGAGTGTATGTTCTGGACTGAGCCCCGGCACAGATGCTGACATAGAAGAGCGTATGTGACGGAAATGGATCAGATTACAACTTTTTTTCTTCCGATATCTGATCCAGTGATTTTGGCCAGTATCTGATCGGCGCATCCCTGGTATTTGTATTTATGTATCCGTCTGCAGAGAATAACATACTGTATCGAAAACAAATTCCACTGGCTTTGGTTGTGTGGCTAATAAACAGTCTAATCGAATCTATTACAGCGGGCATGTGCACGTGTACATGGATACTTACCATCTCCTGAAGCCTTCACTTCTCCTTTCAGTTTCTCAACTTCCTTTCTCAACAGCTCCATTCCCTCTGAGGTAGCCTTATCGCCATTCCCTTGCATCAGAGTCTGAAATACATTAAATTACATGAACCTCAAGTGCATGAAATGCAGGTCTTCGTCAGCCACGTGTAACTGCAATGTAAAATGTTCAGAGTGTGTGTTCACATCTAGAGGTGATTAATAAGGGAATATCAAACCAAGAGTGAGGGTTTGGTAGAAAAGTGTCTCAAACAGAAGTGGTATAGAGGATGTCTGCCACTAAATGTGAACTGAAACAAGTTCACAGGCCACCTTGTGTAGTAATAATAGTAATAATTGAAGATGTGTTCAACTGCCTGACTTTGTCTAATGGAATCTTGACAAACCAGTGGAGCAAAAAACACCTCAAATCTGAGGCAGACGTAGGCAGACGCACATTTACAGTTGTGGTTCTATCTAACAACAGTGATATCTTTGACCAACCAATGTGGAGCCTACCTGTCTCAGCAGCTCATTGTCCTCCATCTGCTCCTTGGAAAACTTGTTCGCACTGTTTATCTGCTTCTGAAGATCAGACGTGTAGTCATCTGCTCCTGCCAGTCGGTTAATCATGGTGATCACTCGCTTCATGACCCTGCAAAAAGACAATAAAGAATCAGGGGTTCTAGACACCTTCTTTGATATGTCATTCTGGTATCACTATAAGAGAGCAAAGACTCACAACCACAGGAAGACAGCGAAGCCAGAGATGTAGAGGTTTCTTTGGGCTCTGAAAAGCTTCATGTGCAGGTGATCGTACATGTTGGGTTGTAGCTTGACATCTGTGCCATGTTCTTTAGCTGAATATTTCCTCACCTCACGCACGGCATCTGAAGAAAAAGATGTAAGCAATGAGCAATTACCAAAAAGTTACTCCTTTAAAAACAATAGTTTGGAGCAGGAAAAAGCCGATAATTGGCCGATATGTTCATTAGTTCTGCAGCAGCCTAGTCGGCTACTTTTGCATACGCCGTTTTTAATCCTGAAGTGTGATTTGGTGGATTACATCACTGGAATTTTTTTTTTTTTATTTGCAATGGGGAACACGCTGTTCTGTGGCTTACAGTACGACTGGCCAGGATTACTTCTGTTGCGCGTCTCGTACATTGTTAAATGCCACTCTTGCAAACCATTAATGTTCATGCATATTCCCCGGTGAAAGGAGGATCCTTAAGTGTGCGATTTCATTTCATGAATGGATGGTTACAGGGCTGGATTATTTGGAAGAGAGAACGCCAAATTGGTAAGCAAGTTAAAATAACAGTGAATGATTTCATTTACTCCCTGTCTGCCTGTCTTGTATCTGGAACAAAGAGCCGATAGGGTTGCATTATATGTTCGAGAGATAACTTTTTTCTCCCCCTCTACCTTGACTTTGTGTATGGAGCCTCCATGCAAAATGGTGATGTACGTCCCCATCTGACTAATGGCGGCTGTGCAGCCATCGGTTACTGTCAGAGCCCAATTCCGCCAATAACGATAATTTGTAAAAACGTTCTATCGCCGCAGATTAACCAGCCAAACTGATTATTCGGTCTACCTCTAGTTCACACCATCTCAAGTGGTCCAACTTGAGTTATTACCTACAGTAGTATCTACAAGGTTGTACGAAAAAAAAAAAACTGACACACTTTGTTTTTCACTTACCAAGGAAGAGAACGATGAGTATTATGATCATTGTGATAAACACTTTGTTCCAGAACCTCGACATCCAGCTCCAGATCCTCAGTTGGAAAATACTCCGCCACCTGCAACCACACACACAGACACATAATCACAATCATTTAAAGACAGTCGGTATGTTACAGTATGTCACTGACTCACTCACTAGTCACATACAATCACAATCTTTTGCAAGATCCACAGACAGATTCAGGAAGCCCTTTGGCCCCCGAGCCATC
The DNA here is from genome assembly GCF_015220745.1 of Sebastes umbrosus. Lineage (NCBI taxonomy): Eukaryota > Metazoa > Chordata > Actinopteri > Perciformes > Sebastidae > Sebastes > Sebastes umbrosus. Next base: position 20,030,726 of record NC_051275.1, read on the forward strand.
AAATTGTACAACACCACTCTAGGGAGGGGGGGCGGGGCGACAAAGGAGGACGGTCTGCAGGACAGATAATAATGCACACAGTGCACTTTCTTAGACTAAGATACTGGAGTTACCCTGCACTATACTCATTTTTAACAGTCTCTTCTGCACTATATTCACTTGTTACCCTGCACTATATTCAGTTTTAACAGTTTTCTTCATCTCCTTGTATTTTTATATCTGGTATATTTTTTTGTACTTTGCACTACTAACTTTTTTACTGCCTTTTTACTAACATGTTTTGCACTATGGAACTGTGACGCTGGAAACTTGAATTTCCCTCGGGATCAATAAAGTTACTATCTATCTATCTA